>NC_040913.2:59494672-60694672 GCF_004126475.2 Phyllostomus discolor | reverse complement strand
AGCCTTGACTTCAAATGGGGCTTTATTTTGATGGTATGTAGTTGGGAAGGGAGAGTTAGTCCTATTGGTTTCCTCATCAAAGTTTTTGATTTACCTACCGTGGAAAAAGGCAACCTTAGGCTCAAGGAGTAGGACATGATATATGTGATCAATGTGTACACCATCATGAGAAAATACCCACAAAGCTACAGAAACTTCACAAAGAAACATGTGTTGCATTATCTATTTTTTTTAAAAAAAACTTACATTGCATTTACAAAATAAAATTTTTTTAAAATTTATGTTGTATGTTCTAACAATTCGTAGCATGTAGAAAGTGATATTCACCTACCAATCAGTTGAAAATTTAGGAAAATTGATAGGTATGGGAGAAAATGAGTAGTTTTGTATGTTGGTAAGAATATCTGAAATAAATCTTGAATCATGACTTCAATCTGTTTTTTTACCTTTATTGAGACATGAGGTTGAGTTGTGTGTAATAATGTTATAGTGCTTCAAAAAAGAACAAAGCAGCAACTAGCTCAGCCTTGATAATGGCTGTAATTTGGTTTAATTTAAATATTTAATATGATAAGTAATTTTATTTTCATTTATCAAGAAAAACATTAGAATTTATTATTTCTTTTAGTCAGAGGTTATCATGAATGTCAGGATCTTAATGTAAAGGGTTATTTTTAGGAGTTAATAGATTGGAGGGGATTGTAATATTCTGAAATTCTCTTCAAATGTTTGGGGAACAAGTCATGTTGTCTTTCTTTTTTTTATAAAGTTTTCTCTCTTTTTTAAAAAATTTTATTTTTTTCAGAGAGAGAGAGAGAGAGAGAGAAACATCAATATGTGGTTGCTGGGGGTCATGGCCTGCAACCCAGGCATGTACCCTGGCTGGGAATCGAGCCTGCGACACTTTGGTTCACAGCCTGTGCTCAATCCACTGAGCTACGCCAGCCAGGGCCATGTTTTCTTATAATAATAATAACAATATAAATTCATCACACCATCAGATTTTAGAGACAGTGAAAAGATCATTATTGATTTTTAAAAGGTATTTAAAATCAAATTTGATATATGACACATATTTGGGAAAACTAAACTTTTAAAATAACTTTTTTTAACAAATGAAAAAGAGTTAAGTATTTTATCATAAATTGTGTGATGTTATTTTATGCAACTATTAAAATATTTTTAAATGATTTAAATAATAAGAATGTTTATAGCATTATTTTAAATAGTTCACAGTGTTGCAATATCTTGGGCAGATAATTACTTTTAGTGGGGAACTGTCAGGGTATTATAGGATGTTTAGCAGCATTCTTGGTTTTTATCCATTATATGCCAGTAGTAGTCCCTTAGTCTCTACACATTACTAAATGCCCATAATGAGGAAAAATCACTTTATATTGAGAACCACTGCTTACAATAAAAAAGGAAAACAGTAAACAATTATTTCTATGGATGGTAAATTTTCAAAAAAGACACATAAAAAGGAAATATTTATAAAAATTCATAGGTAACTTAATGGTGAATTTAGAAATGTTTATATATTAAAATATTTTCTATTGGTTATTTACTGAACTTTATACTTTGATTATTAATTTTATAATAAAATTATCTGAAAAAACAAACACATTTTCCAAATTTAACAAATTTAATTTAAAAGTCATTTTAAAATAACTTGTTTATTTTTTTCTTACCAAAATTGACCAACCATTTTTGTTTTGTGCAGCATAACCTAAAATATTGTGGAGCCTGGGATAATAAAACACAATTTTAAAAATTATTTCTTGGCATTTTTAATTTTCAGAGTGCTAATATCATCTTAAAATAATCAAAACATAATTTTTGCTTATCTGTTTAGTAGAACATCACAGTTCATTTTAATGATATTATTCTTGCTTTCTATCCATCCTATGACTAGTTTTATCCTTAGTGAATAACAGAAATAACTGGTCTGACTTATTGACTTCACATGTTTGTAAAAGCTTTTCCAGAGAATTACTATATCTCTTGTTCACTTATGTAGGATTTCCAGGCTGAGCTTGCCCAGTTTCCTTTTTAAATATTTTAAAATTTATTTTAGAGAGAGAAAGGGAGGTAAGGAAACAGAGAGAGAGAGTGAGAAAGAGAGAGAGAGAGAGACAGACAGACAGAGAGACAGAGGGAGGGAGAGAGAGAGAAATTTGTTTTTCCGCTTACTTATGTATTCATTGGTTTATTCTTGTATGCGTCCTGGCCAGGGATCAAACCAGAAAATTTGGCATATTGGGATGATGCTCTAACCAATTGAGCTACCCAGCCAGGACTAGTTTTCTTTCTTTTTTGTTTTTTTAATAAGTCAGTATTATAGACTTTTATCAGTTCAGATTTTTTATGAGGCCTATTTTACAGTTCATTTTAATTACATGTTATGAAAAATGAATACTTCAATGTATAATAAAAGAGTACAGTAATTTCACCTTCAATTAATAGCTAATACAGTATAAATAGCATAGCTGTATTAATGTAAACACACTTGTTTATATCAGCAATTTTTATCCACTTTCCTAATTACTTTTATTAATATTTCTTTACCAATAATTAAAGATTTAGATATTATTCCTTTAGGAACAATTTATATTCTTCTGCTCATGATCTTCATTCTTTTTTCTTAAACTCCTAAAGATCATACTACAATTCACTTTATAACTGAAATTATTCTTCCTCCACCAATCATAAATATGTTTAAAATGATCTTTCCCACCTTATTATCCTTAGAAATGTTAACTGTACTTATATTTTAGCTTATATATGTAATATTTTTAGCACTAATATACCATTTTAATTAACATTTTAAAATAGTCATTCATTTAGCTGCAATAACATTAACACATACAGTCTCAAAAGTTCCTGAAAAAATGTCATGCAGAAATGTCTATGATAATTTATGGAAGCCAGAAAGTACTACAATTCTGTTATTTTTATCACTATTCAAATAATTACATTTGATATACAATAATTTCCCTGTCAGATTAGAGGAAAAAATGTTGCTTTTTCAAGTGTGTTTTAGAATGTATAACATGCAATTATACAACATCCTTTCAAACCTTAAGGAGGAATGGTCGAATCATGAAGTTACTCTTACCTTAGGTAATTCATTGTCTGCATTTTTTCACTCTATATAAGTGGGCCCCATTTTATTCAGTATTTTATATATCTTTTTCGAATTAAAAATCATGAGAAAGCAAGACTTTTACTAATATTTATGATAAAATTTTAATATTTGAATTATTTGTACTGAATTCATGAATTATTATTTATTCAACAGACATTTACTGAGCACAGACCATGTTCCAGGCATTGTGGTAATAAGCAACGAAGTAATATGATGGCCAAACCATAGTCTCAGATTTGAGGCTGGTTGATTTTTCTCAATTTTGAAAGTTTACATGTGTGTGCCTATTCTGCCTGGTGACCTCACCCTTCCCTCATTAACTGATATTATATTAAATACTCTGTCATTAGAAGTTTTAATGAAGCCTAAAGGATAACTTCATTCCACCTATAATTTTCTCTACTTCCCCAAAACATAGCAGTTAGTCATCACTCAATGTACATTATTTATAACTTTTTCTTCTCATTACCATTTTCACCCCAGCAATGGAATCTCTTAACCATCACATGAATAATTCTAAATCAGTTCAACCGAGAATAACTAGGGATTTGATGAGAAAATGAATTTAAATTTTCCTATTTTCCTACCAATTTAAAGTCAAAAAAAGAAAAGCAGTGAGAGCATAAGTACTTTGGAGTACTGTAATAAGTTCACATGTCTGACATAGACTGAAGAAAAAAAGGAAGCATTTTTGGTTTGTTTTCAAACACCTTTCAATGAAAAGAAATTCTGCATGCATTTAATATTAGCAAATGTTTAATAAATTATATAACAATGTGCTACTATATCAATTACACATGTACTTTAAAAATCACAAACAATTAGAAAAGGATACATTTTTTAGAATATAAATATAAATTTTACATTTTTGACATCATTATGATGGTTTAATAACATCTAATTCCAGAGTTGATAGAGTGTGCTTTTGAAAACAACTGTGGGCTTTGTTTTCTGCCTACATAAATTGTTAGTGAGTATACACAGAGGCAGAAACCCATAGAAATGACAGCATAAATCAATAATAAAATTGCATTATGTATGAAAAAAATGTAGTCAAATGAGTTCATCAAAAGGTTAAATATGTCAAATTAATATTGAGACACTACATGGTTTTTGATTAAACATTAATGAGAAATATCTTCTCATAAAAATGTTATGTCATGAGTTGGTTCATACTATAAACCATCCCAATTTTTCTAAAACCCCTAGCAAGTGGCCAGCACCTGGGAAAGGACACATGAATGGATGGGCACACGTGCAGACACACACACTTCCGAGAGTTTTAATTAGAATCTAAGCCATCACAGCATAAGAGATATACTAATCCTTTGAGCAAGGTGTTAATTGTTAATCTCATTTTTCCTGTCTAGTAGCCTTTTATAACACTCTGTTTATAATAGGCTTCCTGTGGTAAAAGAATGGGCTACTAAACCTCAATACATGTTTTCCAGTAATCATTTTAGTGGCCACGGGTCCTTATAATAGTGCTTAATCTCCATAACATCATCATTAGTGGATGAGGGTAGCTAAAATTATAGAGACCCTTTGCTCTAATTATAGACTCTGAATTGCAAATTCATTCTTTAATCAACTGTAAATGCATTGTAAAGGGAATTGCAAGTTCTTTCCAGGGAGCAATATACATTCAAGCTAGCAAACTAGAACTGAGCAGTGCAATGTGTTTGGGGAATAATAACTGAATATGCTTGTCATAGAGCCTGAATTACATACAATACGGATCCTTACTGGAGAGATTGTCACAGTAAGTCATATGTTTCTAGGTTTCTAGCATCATTACAAAGGTGTGGCATTAGTAGTTTACTTGCCTAAAATCCTCAATAGTAAGCAAGTCAGGTATAGTTTCAAATACTTTGTCCATTATTTGCTTATTTTTTGATATTCTGAAGGACTCAAAAAGAGAAAAAGAATGTTTCTCAAAATTCAAAAGCTCATGGACTCCATTTAATTGTATATATTTTGTTGTATAAGTATGAATTTCCATTTTCTTTAACCTCTAATATACAAAGTTTAAAGCAAGTCTATTTCCTTAGTCCCAGAAACATGTTATCATTTAACATGGAGTGAGAGATAAATTTTTAATCTAATTGAATCACAGGTAACAACTTGATTTTAATCAAATGCTGGGAAATTTATGGAGATTCAAAAAAAATCTTACTAACTGACTTAATAGAATTGTAGCTAAAATTGAGCTTGTCCAGTGACTACTACTATGGTCTTACTGATGGGACAGAAAAATACAACCCTACATATTTCCTTCTTATAATGTAACCAATGCTTTTAAGTCAACTTTCATGACAGAGAATACAAATGTGAAAGGACAAAGCAGCAGAAATGTTAGAAGGCCTATCTGTAGACTCTCAAGTATTTAATCTTCATTTCAGTATTCAGTATCTTTATATACAAAAACAAGTAAACTCCTCCAATCACCTTTATTTTTTTTTCCTTTGTGAGATGATTTCAAGTCTTACCAGAAGAAACCCAATGAAAAACTACACACTTTTTTCCATTTCAAGATTGATCTGATTGTTCAAATACACCATAATTTTTCTAGAGAGTATTATTATCCTGAATTTCTTACTTTCTTTCCTTTCTCCCCAAACCATCTTTTACCAAAATTAAAAGAAAGATTTTTATCTAATCTTAGCCCCTTTAATTCCATGCTGTCTTTGTGTTATTATTGGTTCCTAATATTTTTAAGAAAAATATAATTTTTGTGTAATTATATAATACTGCTGGGAAGTTTTAATAAACCACTTATTAAGTGTTAATGGAAAATTCAACATTTTTTGAATTTTGAGTTTAAATTATTATTTTTTATGTAGTTATTTTTTATTTTAAGATTTTATGTTGAGATATAATAGATTTTTGATTGAAATAAATAATTAGAAAGAAATGGTTTCTATTTGCCAGGTAAGTCCAATACAACAAGGAAAAATGGCATTCAATGTTAATAAAAAAAATTCTGTTTAGCTTTCAGTGTTAAAGTAGAATAATATACTGCTAGGTTCCCGGAAAACCGGGGGATTCATTTATTACCATGACATTCTTCTCTTTGCTTTAATATTACTATGCTTTCTACAACAATTTTCCCATATTTGAATTATTACTGAAAGCTACAAAGGTTAACATTAAATATATTAACTTTTTAATGTTATTCAGCTTTTTCAGCCATTAGTCTTCCTTAGACAGCTGCCATTATTTACATAATTATTTCGTCAATCTAGCCACAGCTTTTACCTTCAGAGTGTAATACAATGAGTATTCATATTTCATTCTGCTCAAGAAAGGCAAAGAGCTAGATGAATGGCATAAATAGTGCCCATTCATAAGGCTGACCTGAAACAGATCTGTAGGTTGGTGGGGAATTTATTTCCCACCAAAATGAGGCTAGAAGCAGAGAGATTCAAGTTGGCAGGTAGTGAACATACATTTGTTGTCAGTAGGGTTTTTTTTCTTTTTTTTTTTTTTTTGTGGGGGAACACCTGTGTTGGAGTAGATAAAATTTTTTAATTTTTAAGTGAATCTAGCTCTTATACAATAAATGATGTTTCTACCACACACTAGTGTACCACATTTCTCACTTGAATCACTTCTGCAGAAATCTTGCTTTTACCCTAAATTTTGATCTTTGCTAGTCTGGATTTCTCTTCATGGTTCTTGTTCACTCTTGCTTAGCAAATATACCTGGTTGTATTGAGGTTTAGCAACGTGGCTAATATCCATTGGTGTCTTTCTAACATCATCAAATCACCTTCTGTGTTTTTGGTTATCACCGGTTAGATTTCTGTGTTCATGTGTACAGCAAAAGAGCCACTGTGACAGTGCCCTGAATTCTCTCACCTTCCCAAAGTAACAGTCTTGAAGAGGCAGACTTAAAGAGGATTTTTAAAGCTTAGTTTTACTCTTTCATTTCTCAAAGAAGTACCATAATAACAAAGAATTCTATTTCTTTCAGACTCCACTGCCAATAGAAACTGTTAAAACATGATGGAGTATCTTATTCTTATCTGATTTCTAGTCTAAAATTTCCAACTGCAGATACTGCAATATATAACCACAGTATGAACAAACATTCTGAATTTTAGATTTTTCTTTACACATAGTAATAAAGGCCTCATTTTCATTTTTAACTCACCTCCAGCAGAAGAATACAATTATGGGAAACAGTATAATCAGTCAGGAACAAATGCATTCTCTTTAAATCAGAATTCCAATCATTGCAATTTGTGTCACCACTTGCTTCTCCTGATCTTTCTTCTCTGAAGGATTTTATCCTGGTTATTTGCAGCTTTAGAGAGATGTTTCTGTAACTCATCTTTAAATTGGTAACATTTACATCCACTGAACGAAGCAGCTAGTCTCTCCTTTCTTAATCCATGAAGAAATTCTTTTCATTAAAAACATATATTTTTTCACAATGAAGAAACATGCCCCTTACATAAAATGAAGGAAGAGTGTAAGTTGATGAACTGATTGCATTGCTTGTCATTACCATTCCATTACTGCTCTATTATTTACATTATATCCAGAAAAAATATTTACTCTAAAGTGGGAATCAAGAGGATTTATTGCAATGATCTTTTCTAATGCATGGCTAAATTCCATATCCCTTCATCTCTTATCCATTTGGTCTCAACAATCTTTGTTTTACAACTTTTCCCTTAAGACAATGTCTCTGACCCAGACTTCCATGACTATTTACCCTCCTCAAATTTATTTCTTCATTTACTTTCTTTGAACTTATTCCAACCACTTCTCCTGTCTCTTGAACTAATTAGAAAAATAAAAAAAAACTCTTTGGTAAGTGCAGAATAAAAAATTACATGTCCAAAAGAGAAGTTATTCATAATACAAATATTACCCAATTTTAAAAACATTTCAAATGCTTTCTAAATTGCATATGTGTATATTATCTTATGGTGTCCTAGTAATAATTCTGTGGACTATTTAGGTGTGTTGGTTATTTTCAAGTTGTCTTCTCCCCAGTCCTTCCCGTTGTTTCTCTCCCTGCCTGCTCTGCTTCACCAGGTTTTCTTGGAGCTGGCTTCCTGGGTTGGTCTTTAGGAGGCACAAGAATGAGGTCACAGGTAGATCTGGAGAGAATAGGTTTTGGTGTCACATCTCTGGGAGTGGCTGTTCTCCCTCAACCAGGGCTCCCAAGATGCTGTCTCATCTTTACAGCTCCAGTGCTCAGTGGGCTCCATTAATGTAACAAGGTGCAGCCAAGAGGGGAGCCTCCAATAGGGATCTGTAATAAGATCCAGAAGAGCCTGGAGATAATTGGCTCCACACCACAAGGCCACACCTGCCCAGAATCTGGCAGCTGTAGCCAATTGTGAGAGGAGCCGGAAATGGGGCTTCAGAGGAAGATTGGCGCTGGGATTTAAACTGAGATGCGGCAGCCATTTGAGGGGGAGAGTCATGTGCAGCCCTGGAGGGGGGAGAACCATGCACAGCCCTGCAAGAGAGAACCACACAGCTTTAGCAAAGTGAAGACTCCTGCGGCCCTGAGGGAGAGAACCACACAGCTCTGGCAGAGTGGCGACTCCCGTGGTCCCGGGAGAGAGGACCACGTGCCTTTGCCAGAGTAGGGACCCCTGCAGCTTTAGGAGATACGGTAGTCTGGACTGGGCAAAGGGGGAAGGAAGGAAGGACTGTGTCTGTTTGTGGGTGCTTTAAGGGACTTTAGGATTTTTGGTGAAGACATTAGGTCCTTACTTTAAGTTTGTATAGCATTAAATAGATGTTTCCTTTCCTTTTCACAAATCTCTGTCATTGAGAGATGCCTTTCCTCTGGCGGCGGACATAATGGACCTGGGGGCTTCTTTCAGTATCGTCTCAGCCCCCCCCCCTTGTTTGTTTGTTTGTTTGTTCTGTAACACTAATACAAGTTCCTTTGCTCATTCTTTCAGACTTAGAGTTCGTAACAACTTCTTTTTGTGAATTGTCTCACCATCCCTTATGTATGTTCACTACTTTTTAAGTAGTTTCCTTATTATCATCTGCATTTGATCCATTTAGGGTGAATTATATTTCCTACTTATACCTTAATTGACAAAATGGTGCATATTTTAATAACTATGAATTTTATTGATGGGGGTATGAAAGCACAGTGAAGTAAGTGACTTATCTTAAGTTATATGGGAAGTTCTCAAATGTTTCACAAAGAATAAAATACCAGACACCAGAATATCAAACCTGAAAGCCAAGTCTCTCTGTGGGCAGTTTATGGTTATCAAACTCTTTAAAATGTCTAATGGTTATCTCATTCAAATGGTTAGTAGTGACCTGTTCCATCTTATTTTCTGGAGTATCTCATGATCCTAGAACAGTAAAGGAAACTATGTGGTTGGCTCATCCAACATATGCTCAACCTCCTTCAGCTTGTAACATTGATAAGGGAGAATGAAAAACACGTAATTGGCCTAGTTTCTGCACATAGATGCAGATGATTTTTTGGTGTGGACATGAAGATTCTGAAGCAGTTGACACATATGGGGTGGCAACTTTTTTTAAAGCTTGTGCTCAAGTGTGTCTTACCTCTGCAGAATCATATCCAAATAGCACAGGTTGACCAGCAAGCTCACAGCAACAATGGCCTTTAAGAAGGAATGCTCAATAGTACAGTGGAAGAACAGTCCAGGATCAATTTCTGTGGCTACACCTAGGTTCAGTTTCCTGACCCTACCAGAGATATTTTGAGATGTTTAACTTTTTAAGTAAATTCAATTACACATGAACTAGTGAGAAAACTAGATATTCTATAGTCTGTGACTAATAATTTAGTCTTAAGTCTTCTGGATGACATAGTAGTTACTTTTCCCCCCAGGCATTTAAAGCTTCTTTATCTAGAGTGATATTTTTTTGTATTTTCCATCCCTTCTTTTTTCCTTTGCAATAAGAGATATTACATGTCCATTCCCAAACCAGATGCTTTTTTAAAAAATCAGGTTCAAGGTTCTCTCCTTTTTGTCAACACAATTCACCATCATTGGCTCTTTTACTCCTTACTGTCATGCAATATAAAAGATCTTCTCATGAGTTTTGCTTTGTCTACCTGTGACTGCTACTAGAGCTGGTTCTCAGGCAGTAAGCCTATATAAAGAAGGTGGAAGTTTGAAAGTTTTAATGTTAATTCTTCCTATCCATGAACACAATATGTGCTTCCACTTATTTGTATCTGCTTCAATTTCTTTCTTCAGTGTCTTACAATTTTCCAAGTTCAGGTCTTTTACATCCCTGATTAGGTTTATTCCTAGGTATTTTATTCTTTGTGAAACATTTGAGAATGGATTGTTTTCTTAATTTCCCTTTCTGTTAGTTCATTTTTTGGCATATAAAATTGCAACTGATTTCTGTATATTAATTTTGTACCCTGATACTTTTCTAGAGATTTTCTAATAGGTGCTTGGTATAATCTTTGGGATTCTGTATCATGTCATCTGCAAATAATGACAGTTTTTACTTCTTTCTTTCCAATTTGGATGACTTTTATTTCATCTTCTTGACTGATTGATGTGGCTAGGACTTTGAGTACTATGTTGAATACAGGTCAGTAGATGTGTGGATAAGCAAACAACGAGACATTTGCACAATGGGATACTACTTGGCCATAAAAAGAAGAACATTTTACCTTTGTGACACTATGGATAGACCTGGAGAATATTATGCTAAAAGAAATAAGCCAGTCAGAGAAAGACAAATACCATATGATTTCACTCATATGTGAAATGTAATGAACAAACTGAACTAACAAGGAAAGTGGGGACAGACTCATGGATGGAGGGCAGGATTACAGCTAGTGAGGGTTGAGGGAGGTTAGAGGATAGAAGAATGGAGCAAGAAGGAAAAAGGACCTATGGACATGGACAACAGTTTGGTGTTTGCTGTGGGGAGTGGGGTATAAGGGGACTAAATGGTAATAGAAAAAATACAATAAAGATGAAATAAAAGATAAAAAATAAAACTGGGGAAAACAAAGCAAAAAAAAAACAGAAAAAAAAATTAGCCCTCTTCTTTTCTGTCGTGGTGAATAACATCCCATAGAACTAGATTTTGTAAACTTGTATTTCCTTTCCTCTACATGGCTTTGACTGTTTTCATATAGCACTAGAGATAAAAGAGCCAAAGGGGAAAATGATATGAAGAAAATAATAATATAATACTTTGAAATTTACATATATTGAAATCTATCTTGTTTTTTCAAAGGGACCTGGTAAATAGAGATAAATTTATACAAGTTCTACCAAATTCCTGGAGAACCTGGAAGTATTGTGAGGTTTAAAGACTGACATTCCACTTACTGATAATCCTAAACAGTAAAAATCTTGGCTTAAAGCTATCTTTGGGTGCCATTAGAAACTAGAATTTAAGATTTTATTATGCCCTGATCTTCCTCTGCTGTTTTCATATGTAACCTCCCATACACATATTTTTAAATGTGATTCCACAATAATTTTATAACTAATAATTAATTATGAAACATTCTTGAAGCTAATATATGCACATGCATTCATACAATGGTAATGTATGTGTGGATGCATGCATGAGGTATCTGAAGGACAGTTTCATCTCTTTTGTTGTCCTGTTGATAGAAAAAATATTTTGTAGATTGATTGTATGTTTGCAGATGTACACCAGGTCTTTGTTCCAGGTGGTGGGTATCCCTCCTTTTGATTGCTGCTTCTGAGTTATTGCCCAGATCCCACTCAATGCTGCTTCAGAACAAAAGCCTTTGACCCATCCCTATTCTTAATAAAAAGAGTGTTGAAATCTCTGATACTGAATGACTAACATAGAACTAGTTACAAATTGGCATTTTTTATTCTTACATTCATTTATTTCACAAATATTTATCTTGTGACATCTACAAAATGTCAGCCACCTGTTTTCTAGCGATATGAAAATGAAAATGAAAGATGTGATCAGAAAAAAAAGATACTGATAGCTATAGGATAGAGGCTCTTTCCACTGTGGGTAATTTGCTTTCCAAATGATGACCCAGGGGCAAGAAGGAGCAGATTTGTAAAAAATAATTGTATACATCATATCCTTTCCTCTTGCTGTTCTCAAAGTGGAGAGTTCTGCATCTCAAATGAGGATTGTGTCATCAAGGGGCTTTGATTTAAAGCACTCAATTAAAAGATAATGATCCATTAGTATACATTTGAGAAACACCCCAAACCATACATCCTTTGAAAATGAGAACCATACTTTTTAAAAACAATTATATATGAAAAAAATTACATAAAAGATTTTTTTATGTTCTAGGATGAAATAATTGTCTTCTTTGTAAACTAATGTGTCTGGCTTTAGTCTCCATTTTATGAGAATAGATAATGTGACTGTCTTCAAAATGGTAATGTGTTTTTTTACATTGATTTTGTGCATTTTAGTTAATTAGAGCTCTGGAAAGATGTACAGAGCACTTCACGTTTGCTATATTATCAGCATTACATTACTGCAAGCACTTTTGATTGCAAAATAATTAAAATTTCTTTTTTGCCAATGCATTAAAGTTAATTAATGAGCATTAATATAGGCAATATATTTCTGACAGTGGCATATTAGGATGTGTTTATTGACTTGTTATGAGTAAAGCCAACGCCATCTGGTGTGGGCTGGTGACACTAGGCTAAAGAATTGTAGACAACTTAAACTTTAGATTTGGCGTATCTCTTTATGAATGCAAAGTTGAATTTAAGTTGTATATTCTATTTGGTTCTTTTGCCTTAAACTTACTTTTAAACACCTATTACTCCTGTATGTATATAAATATAAAGCTTCCTTATGATTTGAGTTATGCACATGGTTAGGTGATGAGATACATGAGGTCACATATGAAGTCAAAACTCTGTCGGTTGCTCAGGATGCGGTGGTGAGTCCTGTCCCAATACTTGTTTTCTAGTGTCTTGGAAGTACCTTCTTTAGTAAAGTGTCCCTGTATTCACATCTTTGATGTTCACCGTTGCAGGTAGACATTCATCTTAACCCTGATGATATAGGAACTATATTTGTTTACCTTGCATTCTAAGCATGACTTTTAAATCTAAATAATAGATTATCAACCTTGGTGACCTAGGAGGCTATAATGTGGTAGGAAGTGAGGTAGAAATAAGAGTGTGGAGGGTTCAAATTAAGTGCTTGGAAGTTTGGTTCAATCCACATTTCAGACACCATGGCCCCAGGTTTTTTTAATAAACTTGAACATTTCAGCCATTGGTGGGCCAATCAATCTGTTGGTGCTGAAAATCTGAATCAGAAATTCAAAGTATGGGTTCAATATTTTTGAAGTAGATTTTGAAATTTTCAGAATTCATATTCAAATTCTTGGAAGGAGATCATGCATTGCATTTACTCTGGTTGTTGAAAATCAAAATTGCCCAGAAGAAACAAACCAATTGGGCCTGGTGATTTTAAAGCTCTTTGCAAGTTTTCTTCAATGCATAGAAATACCAGTTTTGAAGTTTTGTAATTTTTCAGTCAAACCATGAAACAAAATATAAATTTCTTTTTAGACTGTTCATTTGGATAATTCAACTTGGACTGTCCTTGAATGCTTCTGTATTCTCTCCATTAATGCAGATAATTCATACAAATGTTGATATAGCTGATTAATTTTATTGTGAGAAACAGTACCCTTTCATATATTCTCTTGATTTAGAATTTTATCTTTTACTTTTGTTGTTGTTGTTGTTGTTGTTGTTGTTCAAATACAGTTGTCTCCATCCCCCCCCCATCAGTCCCTCCCACTCACCTATTATTTTATGTGGGGGAAACAATTGTCTGATTAAAAGGAAAAGACTAAATAATCATTTGATTGTTGCTCAGGTTTAATGCTAAGTTTCAGCTGTGCTAATACAACAGACATTGACAAGCAGCTGGAATGCATAATTGGGCTAAAAGTATTTCTTCGAACTCCCTTACTAATGACAGGTTGGAAAGAGATGGTAGCATTATCACAGTTAACTTTTCCACAAATGATAATATACGAGGGCAATCAACCGATATTAACCAAAAAAGCTTCCTGGCTTTAGAATGTAAGCTACTTTGTCTGTATTGGAAATATTTCTTACATATGAATGGAAAAATAGTATTTTAAAATGTCAAGGCTTAAAACCATAAAAATTTAATATTCTGAACTCATTTCAGAAGAGGTAATAATTTTGTGCTTAAATTATGTTGATATGTTCTTAAGAACATTATTTTCTGGTTTAAACCCTCAGTGTTTAGTAATCCTAGCACAGACCCATTGACTGTCCTCATTTTCAAGGCCTCTCTGTTTGAACTTCCTTTCCACAAAAATACCAAAATACTATTAATTAGGGCATGAATAAATGCTAAGCATCAAAAGACAAGAAAACAAAAATAAGTTCTCATTCTCATTTAGCCTCTTATTTTTCCTTCCTTTCATTTTTCATTTCTTCTTGCCCCCCATGGACTCCATAAGACCCCTATTTATCTCTCTCTCTGAAGGCATTTACTGTATAATAATGTAGTTATTTGTTTTTATGTCTCTTTCTGGATGTAAACAAGCACCACCAAAGCAAGAATTGGAGGAACCCACTGGTTCTGGAATGATTTTGCAGCTGGGTTTTAAATGTGCTGGCTACAGAACAGAGGTGGCAGAAGGAGCACAGAGAGAGTGCTGGGAGAGGAAGGTGCCTGACACCCTACCGACCTCATATTCCTTACTTGTAAATAAGTTTTAATACATACATTCCAAATTTGTTTCAAGAATTAAATAAAGTGACTTTTAGATGAGTTCTGTTACTTGTAATTACTGGGGAAATAGAAGGCACTGTGGGAGCCTGGCAGGAAGTATATACATGGAAATAGGATATGTGGGCTTGCTTTTCTAGGCCTGGGGAGCTGATGAATACTAACTAGCATGAAAAAAAAGAAAAACAAAATTACGTAAGTTTAGAACTTTCTTCATTGATCCTTCCTAAACATGTTCAGTGAATAGTGAAAACACTTTTTGGACCATTAATAAAACGCATTACACTGTGGTTAGCCCTGGTAGACCATACTGGGAGGGTCTTAATCAATTCTCACTATCACATTTAAGAGGCATATTAACCTACTAGTATGTGTTCATAGATTATCCTTGAATGCTTCTGCACTTAAGAGGATAGATTGATGACAATTCTCAAATGCCACCTGACCCAAAGAACAAGAGAAGGGGTATGAGCTTTCCCCACAGAAGCCAGCTGTCACAGAGAAGGCAGGTCTAAGTATGGGGTGGTGAGCTAAGAATGATTTTACATCTCTAAATTGCTAAAAATAACTCAAAAGAAGAATATTTTGTGATGTGAAAATTAAATAAAACTGGCATTTGAGTGTTCATAAACAAAATGTATTGGAATACACATATAGCCATGTTCCTTTGTTTATTTTCCATGGCTGCCTTCATGCTACAACACAAGGATTGGGTTCTTGTACCAGGGACCAAATGTCCAGCAAAGCTGAAAATATCTACACTCTGGCCTTTTGTGGAAAAAGTTTGTATATCCTGTTTTCGAAATCCCAGTTGAGGACATTTGATGTATTGTTGATGAGCACTGGAAGGAGAGGGTATTTTTGGCCTCTAGGACTAATACTACTAGTGAGTTGCCTGCCCATATGCATGGATAACAGGGTTATGGGATATAACTTAAAATACTGGAGAAATACTGATGGACCTGAATGTTACTGTAAGTAGACTCTTAGCAAGACAGTGAGTCTTAAAATTTTGAAACTTCAGGTATTACAAACAATGGAACAGCTTATTGAATCTTCAAATACTCTAGGAGACCTTATTACTATCCTTTTCTGGACATATGGAATGTTTCACTTGAGTTTCTTAGAAATGGCATATTCTCTGCAAAGAATGTCCCCTTGCATGTCCCCTTGCTTGTTGCACCAGACTTCCTGTGGTGGAGACGCAAAATGATGAGATTCGGGGCAGCTCAGTGCAGGTTTGCATCCTTGCTCCCTTCTCACTGTCTGCATGCAAAGATTTTCAATTCCCCATTCCTCAACCATCTCATGGGAAGACTGAAGGAACATATGTGCACACGCTGGGCATATAGTAGGACAATTCCACGGGGTGGTGAGTTGCTTCCTCTACTATGTTTCCACATATATTGTATTCTCATCTTTCCTTCAAATTATGTTGTTGTGATTTTATCTGTGTGCAAGGTTGTCCCTTCCTCTAGATAGACAACTCTTTGAAAGTAGGAAAATTGTCTTATAACTTCACCAACTACCCAGAACACAGCACACTACCCACTGAAAAATGAGCACATGATGCATTTTGTATGAATGCATGCCTCTGTTTTAATTAATATATGTCTGTAGAATGTTTTTCCTTTAAGAATATTAATTATATGCAAAAGTTACATAGCTTATGTGATATAGAATAAAACTAATTAATCCACAGTTTCAATAGCCTGAAATTTTATTTTGAGATTTTGCAAAACACTGACATAGCTGAAAAAAATCATTGTATTTGGCATAGCTGTGAAAATGAATAAAATTGATATTAGGCTTAAAAATTGGTAGACTATTCTATACTATCATTGTTCAATGGACTCATAATCTAAGCCACAAATACAAGCTACTCAGATAATTTACATTTTTCTAGTAGTCACATTTAAATATATAAACTAGTGACATTAATTTTATATTTTATTTTTAAATATATAATCTTTATTTTTTCCATTAGCATTTAGTGCACTTTTAATTCCCTCCCCCAGCAATCACCACCCTGTTGTGCATATTTTGCATAACTCAATACATCCAAAATAGAATGTTAACACATAATCAATATAAAATTACTAATGATATATTTTACATTCTTTTTAATACTAACTCCGCAAAACCCCCCATATATTTTACAATGCATCTCAGTTTGGATGCCTTATTTGTAGTGCCAATAGCTACTTGTGGCTAGTGACTACTGCAGCAGACTGCATAGTTCTATAATATTTATGGTAACCATGAGATAACATGACTAAATTAATCAAAATGCTTCACTCACCAGCTGAAATTTAGCAGAGAATACTCCCTTTCAGGCTGTCATTATTTGGAGATAATTTTCTATCAACCAGACAACTCTACCTGTGTATGAATGTGACTAAAAAATAATTGGTGTTTGTACCATGGCACTATATATGTTATTATTGTCCTCTCTATCCAGCTATTGGTAGCATTGCTTAAAGATTTATGCACAAATTTGATGCTTTTTCTTCCCCTGGTGAACACCTGAGGAGTTTTCTCAGAGAGACCCCTTGCTGGTGAAACCACAATGGGGCCTCTTGAATTCGTGTTACTGTTGTTTGCTGGGAGCTGCTGACTGTGCCAGATTAGATGAAGCTGTGCTGAGGCATGTTCCTGTTCCTGATGAATGCGTCTTGGTGCAAGTCCCAGTTTGTGCTGTATAGCATTTGTGCAGACAGGCAGTGAGCTTCTGGATAAACTGAGCCAGATTGTATGCTCCCAGCTCAATTTCATTGCCTCAGGTACACACAACCATAAGATGTGCCTTTCTGTGAAGATGTACTTTTAAATACATGTCAAAGTTAAAAGTCACAACAAGATGTAGGCCTTGGTTTTTGCTGAAAAAAATATCAGTGATCTAATATATGTTTATTAGCAAACACCTACTTAGTTGGCAATAATGGGATTTTTTGTCATGTCATTTTTTCTTTTAAAATTGTATCCATAAAATGTATGTGGCTTTTATTCACATATTTTCAAAAATAAATAATATAAGTTTTTGTTAGCAGTGGAAATACAGCACCAGGTTCAAACCCTGGTTTAGCAACCTCAGTTCTTGAGTTCTGGCTAGAGAGAAGAATTCAGAACCAAACCTCAGATTATAAGATAAAGTTTACATAAAAGTCACAGAAGCAGAAGTAAGCCATAGAAGAAATGGGCTCAGGAAACAAGTTGCAGCAATAGAAGTGCCCCTGGAGGTTAGAAGAAAGAGGGAGAGAGACACTCCCTTGAAGGATGAAAGAGGGAGGAGAGGTTTAGGCATGCTCTGGGAAGAGAGAAAGGACATGGCCTGGGGAAAGTAAGGGGTGAGGAAAAGCACTGGCATGCTCTATCAAGAAAAGTGACACTGGGTTCTCCATCCTGAGGGCTTTTGTCTGAGGTCTCAGTGGAAGACCTCAAAAGAACATTCATCAGCTTTCCTGGTATGTTTCTTTAGGGTCATGATCTCCACTGATTGGTCCGCACCGGGGGAGGGGCCTGTTACTCATTACAGCTGGTCCTGAAGTCAGCCACCGCATTGCTCTGCCGGATTTTGCTGCTTTTCTGGTCCTGGAGCTGAAACAAAGCTGAGATCTTATCCCCAGGGTTAATGCCTGAGAGAGTGGATGTGGGAGGGCTTGTAGTTTTGCCTGTTATTGGGTACCCTGGGCTTCCCTGCCCTAAAGACCCTCAATACCTGGACCATAGTTCCTGCTCTGCTCATGCCTCTCTAACTGCCTACTACATTTTGATATATTCTATTAGGCAGACTTTGAAAACTCATTTTGTTCTTGATAGCTGTTTGGAAGGTTGTTATGGGCCGACAGCCAACCCTAAACCGAGCTTTCGGGGAAAGGAAAGGAAGGATGAAAAAGACCCCTTGCTGCTCCAGCCATCTGCCATTCTCTGACTCTGAGATAAACCGTTGGCAATATGATGACTTCCTAATGTCTGAAGTGTGACTTCAGAACAACATAAAGAGAAAATATCCAGCTGCAATTTATTATGGTCAGGTCAATTAAATAGATTCAGAGCATCATCGTCTTGTTTATATCTATCATGGATCACTGGAGATGAAAAATACATCTTTGTGGTCTTAGCTCCTGTTTCCTTTTTCAGATAAAGAGCCATAGAGCCCTGTAAATAATTGTTAGGATACATTTCAACAACAGCTTCTCAACATGGGCAAGCTATTATATTTATATTGGTTAATATTCTATTGTTAATGGTCTGCCTTTTATATAAAAAGACATTCAGGAAAAGGATTGAATCGCTACATAAATAGCATGACTCTGTCTTGGCTTTTTCCTGTGAAGTTCCTGCCAAAGACGATTGGAGTCTTCATGTTTGTTCAATAGGTAAAAAAAGCTTTGCTTGTCACAAATGGTGTCTCATTTATTTATCTAGATCTCTTTCCTTCTGTTTCACTGCATCCTGTTCTAAAAATACAAGCATATGGACTCTGACAGTGCTGGTTTCTGTCCTGTCAGTATTCTGTTTTTGCTACTTGTTTCTTTTAAGGAAAATTACCTGCCTTCAATCTGACATCTCTTGAGACTACTTTTACAATCAAAATATAGTATTTAGATGGTCAAGTGATTAAACAGATAGGCCAGAATAATAACTGCAGTCTTTAGAGTTTCACATATTTTTCCTGTGCTTCAGAATTGTTGTTAAGCAGTAATTTGAAAATAAATTCAAACATGGATAAAGAATAATTTGAAAGAAATGTGTGGTTCATATTCCAAATGTCTCTCAAAATCCTAACCCACTAGTTTTTAATTCTGAATTGCTATCTGCAAATACTGGGCTTGTCATCATGAGGGAGCATCCTTGAGGTGGTGCCTGACTCTGATTTTGTCATTAATCTATTAAATTTATTTTAGAGTTCTCTTGCCTAAATGTTAACATTGGAACTGTGAATCCCTATTGAGATGACTGAACCTATTTGTGTGTATGTGTGTGTGTATTTCAATAAATAAATGCCAACTCAGGGTGATTGATTGTTAATATCACTGACAATTGTTAAATTTTTTTTTTTATTTCTACTTGGCCCATGTCCCCATACCTACTCAATTTGCTTCCTCCACCCTCCAAACTTGTGAAAAAACATTTCCATTTAAATTAACACATATTTTCTAATTCCTTTCATTGGCTGAAATATAACTAACTGGGGAAGCCAAATTCAAAACAAAACAAATGGAATTTCAAAATTGTGGATACACAGTGTGGTTCCAAGCAGAAGCAATTCCTCCCAAACCAATTGCTATATGCTGCTGTTCAGTGATCTGGTGGGTCCTTTAGTGAGAGTGCTCCTGTTAAGTGCCACCTTGAAAAGTCTCAGAGCTACCATGTGAAACAAACTTAAGAAATAGAGTGTTGCAATAGAGGGACAACATGCCTACAGATGGACAAATGAACTCAGGTCTTGTTCCTGCTTGTACCTGTATAAACTGGGGCACGACATTTTAGTTATCCATACCTCTGCCCAATTGGGAAAACCACATTTGCTTTATTTTAGTCCCCTTCCAGAATTATTGAGAAGATGAAATGAGCAAGTGAATATGAGGATGCTATAAAGAGCTATAATTAAATTGCTCATCTATGGACATCATTTTGAGGCTGATGATCTCCTAATTTTTGTTAGTTCCACCTTTTATCTTTCCCTTCCAGAAACTTCTACTGCCCTTTTCTTGGTTGAAGAACATACCCTGTGTGTGATAGGCAACAAGTCAATCCTCCATGGGGGAATCAGGAGGAGAAAACACCAAGCTTCTTTCACAGCACCATACAGACTTTTAGTGGAAAAGATCCATCCTTGTACTTTCTGGCATCAGCCCTGTGTTTGAAATATGAGAAGTACATAATAAAAAACATGCACTGAAAGTGATTCATTTTATAGTATGTGTACATAATATCTTACATGTAGTTATTTCTTACTTCAAGTAAAATTCTATTACAGAATTTCACTAAAATAAAAACTCAAGTTAATTTAACTTTGGATATCTAAAGCTTTGAAATGAAATATTTGAGACTGTACTTTTTGGAAAACACTCTTTTGATCAATATGGCAGTATAGGCAGATGTGACTTGTTCTTCACATAACCACCTCAAAATTACAATGAAAATACAGAGCAACCATCACTCAGAATCATTGGAAATCAAGTGGAGTGGGAGTTTGACAACTGCAGAATTAAAGAAACCACATCTACCCAGACTGGTAGGATGGGCATAGAAATGGAACAGGCTGGTCCCACACCCACATGTGATAGATAAAAATTTGGGAGAGGTATCTCAGGAGCTAGAAGTCCTAACCCCACACCAGACCCCCAACCCAGGGTTCCAGTGCAAGAAAAATAAGTCCCCACAACTTCTGGCTGCAAAACCAGCACAGATTGAGTTGGTAGAAGAAACTTCTGGAGCCCCAAAAAGTGCCTCTTAAAGAACCCATACACAATTCACCTACCCAGACTCAATCCCTCTGAGTTCCAGCACTGGGGTAGCTTGAAATACACCAGTGGCATACTGGGAGAAATTGAAATGTCTGAAAGTAAGGCAAGAAGAGGCCATTGTCCCTTTTCTAAACCCTCTCCCCACAGAGACACAGAGCTATCAAGCTAGTGCTATAGCTGAGACTCCATCAACCTGGCTAACACTGTTTGACCCACCTTGGAGATCCCCAGAGACTCTGCCCCACCAAACTTATAACCACAGCCCCCAAGCTGTTCTTCCATATGAATGGCTGGTCTTGACTCATGTTATGCAACTTTCTAAATCCTCTCAAACAAGCAACACCTGGCCTCAGGGAGCCACAAGCACAGCACTAAGAGTAGCCAGCCTAGATTCACAACTTGGCTTCACCTGGGAATCCCCAAGCCCAGCACAAGTAGCATCCCACTCAGATTGCTTTATGGCCCATAGGGTAGCCTCTGGCAAAACTCAGGTGGAGGCTGACCTTAGCCTGAACCACCCAGGAAACCTCAAGGCCAATGCAATACACATGATGAATAGCTACAGACCATGTCTAAGCACCATCACTGTGCCCCTGCACAGCTAATCCTTTATGGAGGGCAGAGGTTGATGTTAAGTGTTTACATCCAATCCTTGCAGTTCACTGGCCTGGGTAAATCCCTCCCATTGGTCTGCCAATAGCAACCAAAGCTCAACACCAAGAGGAAGGTATACTTAGCCTACACAGAGGGCACACCTCAAGTACCAAGCTTGGGTAATAGGGGAGGTTGTGCCACTGGACCCTACATGACACGTACTACATTAGGCCACACTACCAAGACATGAAATCAAAGCAGCTCTACATAATACATAGTAACAAACACAGGGAGGCTACCAAAACGAGGAGACAAAGAAACATGGCACAAATGAAAGAACAGGTCAAAACTATATAAAAAGAACTAAACAAAATGACGAGAGGCACTCAGTCAGATGCAGAGTTCAAAACACTAGTTATAACGACACTCTAGGATCTTAGTGAAGACCTCATTAGCATAAAAAAGATCCACTCAGAAATGAAGGATACGCTAAATGAAAGATACACTAAGGATAAATTAGGATGCACTAATTGAAGTAAAGAACGATTTACAGGGAAACAACAGTAGAGTGAATGAAGCCAAGAATCGTATCAATGATTTGGAATGTAAGGAAGCAAAAACAACCAATCAGAATAAGAAGAATAAAAAATAATCTAAAAAAATTAAGATAGTGTAAGCAGCCTCTGGAACAACTTCAAGAGGCCCAACATTCACATCATAGGGATGACAGAAGGAGAAGAGAAAGAGCAAGAAATTGAAAACTTATTTGAAAAAATAATGAAAAAAATCTTCCTAATTTGGTGAAGGAAATAAACATGCAAGTACAGGAAACACAGAGAGTCCCATATAAGATGGATGCAAAGAGGCCTGCTCCAAGATACATCATAATTAAAATGCCAAAGTTTAAAGATAAAGAGAGAATCTTAAAAGCAGCAAGAGAAAATAAGTTAGTTACCTACAGGGGAATTCTCATAAGACTGTCGGTTGATTTCTCAAAAGAAACATTACAGACTAGAAGGTTTTGGAAAGAAATATTCAAAGTCATGAAAAGCAGGGACCAAGAAAGCTAATATTTAGAATCTAAGGGCAGATAAAGAGCTTCCCAAACAGTAACAAACTAAAGGAGTTTATCATCACCAAACCATTATTATATGAAATGTTAAAAGAACTTATTGAAGAAAAAGAGGAAGATCAAAATTATGAGCAATAAAACATCAATAAATATATATCCATCAACAACTGAATCAAAAAAGCAAACTAAGCAAACAAAAAAACAGAATCATGGATATAGAGAAAGTTTTGATGGTTGCCACATTGGTGGGAGGTGTGGGGGAATGGATGAAGCGTTGAGGAGATTAAGAAGTACAAATAGGTAGTTACAGAATATCCATGGGGATGTAAAGTACAATATAGGAAATAGAATATCCAAAGAGCTTATACATATGACCTATGGACATGAACAATGGTGGGGAGATTGCCTGAGGGAGTGTGTGTTACTGGGTGTAGGGGAGCAATGGAGGAAAAATAAGGACAACCGTAATAGTATAATCAATAAAAATATAATTTAAATATATAAATAAATAAAATATTAAAAAATAAAAAAGTATAAGATAAAAAAGACTATACTTTTTGGGAAATTACAATTTCATACTTTCAACTATGCTTATCTCAAATTGTTTGTGTTTAATAAGCATTAGCTATTTATCTTCAAATTATAAAATCAACTGTTTGAACCATGAATATAGATTAATTACTGTCAATATTTTAATTTTCATTTTAGATGTGGAGACCACTTTTTTCCTTTTAAATGAGTAAAGTCATTTAAACTTTGAAGAAAACTTTGTTATTCAATCAATATTTATTTAGAGTTTACTCAGTGCCAAGCACTGGGCTAGGTTTTGAGAATGAAATAAGAAGAAATGCCCAGTTCCTGCATTTTAACATTGTAAGATTTAAGGTAAATAAATATGTTATTATTATATAATATTACTGGTTCCATGAAGAGTTATAAATGAATGTTGGAAGAACCCTGCAAGAATAATACTCTTTCTGCCATGAATAGAAGGAACGACTTTGGAAGAGGAGACAACATTGTAGTGATCCTGAAAGAAAGTGAGAGTTTGTCATTTGTGAAAGGTGGGGGGAGTTAGTTTAGGTTGAGAGAATCATGTTAAAGAAATGCAATATCATGATAGAAATGTGCACTTTGTTTAGATCACTTTGTTATACTAGATAGAGAGTATTGAAAGGGAAGTAACTGATGGGGAAAAATGATTGGTTAGGTAGGACACATTTAGGAAAATTTGGTTGAGTATTATGACATTAAGTATAAGAATGTCAAGGTACATAAAGAATAGGAAACAAATCCAGATGCTTCAGAGGTTGATTTCACAAGAAAAACCAACAGATAGAATTGGTCTATAGGGTGTGAGGAAATGAGGGCAATGCATGTGACAGTGAAGCAGAGAGAAGTATGTGGTGGCGCTAATGGATAAATATTTATGCTGTTGTCCAAAAGATGGAGTGCAGGATGAAAAGCAAATATGGGAAAAAGAGAATAAACTTTCTATAATCTTGCTACTCAAAATGTTATTCTTGACTAGTACATTGGCATCACCTGAGCGCCCGTTTAAAACGTATGCTGTTGAGCTCCATCTCAGATCTACCAGATCAGAATATGCATTTGAAACCCAGTGAATTGATGGATATTAAAGTATGGGCAGAGAGCATGCTCTACATGGACCGAATCTGAGATGTCTGCATATTATAAAAGAATAGCAACAAAATCAATTTCTTATAAGTAAAGGAATATGAGACCTGAAAATGTTTGTCTCAGGAATTAAATACATCAAGTTTTATTTTTAAATGAAATTGTTAGCAAAATTCATGCAAAATGGGACCCTAGGTTTATAAGTTTTGGACATTAACAAATATGTAAAGTTTGTTGTAAAAGAAGATGCCTGAATTAATAAGACAATATGGAATACTTGACCTTCAAACTAATATGCAAATTTTAGGTGCTCATGCAGTAATTAGAAAGTGATGACTGTTATCTTTTCCAAATACCAGTTTTAATTTTGTGTCATGTTGTGTTGTGTACTGTGTTGAAAGCACTTAATTACTGAGCTTTATGATTTTGGCTTGAAAAAGTTGTTTTTCTAAAGCATTTAGAATCATGACTTTTATATTTGCAGTCAAAATTGCTGTAGGTAAATTTTCTGATTGTCATTTTTTGTTATTGCATTTGTTCAGGCTTTAGTTACAATAACATCCAGTGTAAAGCAATGACAAAATCACAAAAGATATTTTAAATTAACAGTTTTACTTAACCATTTTGGCACACTTTGATTTTATCAAGCCTTCCCCCTCTGTTCTATCCCATCCCATCAGCATAGCCAACACTGGAACTAAATCCCTTTATTATTAAATTAAAACAGGCAAAGCCAATCAGGGCCAGTCACATGCCAACTGGTTACAATAGCTGATTCTGATGAAGAAATATAACCCAGTGCTAAAGTCAGACCCAAAATAAACAAACAAATTCCTCCAGATTGTGTGCCACATGGGCTCACTTGAGTCACTGGATATTTAGCATAAATTTTCTAATGCAGATAGAATCAGATTGAGTGTGAGCATTACTTTCAAGAACCATGTAATTTCTGTTCTCTGAAAATAATTGTAAAATGTGTTCCAATACCTTTAGACTCTCCCACATTCCTGAGCTTGGCCTCTTTATAGTAGTTAATTATATTTATTGTGATGATGTGATATTTGGAACTCTACTTCTTGATGCTTGTGGATTTGATCCAGGCAAAACTCTATGACCACAGTAACCACATTAGCCTGGCTCATAAACCACATATTTTACAAAGTAATTCAGCACTATTCCCTCTTTCTAAAAAGCCTTCAAGATGATAATCTATTTTTTAAATACATAAAATTTGAAAGCACTTTCCTGTCTTCCGAGATTAACAAAAATTGCAAAATATTTTCCATTCTGAAAATATAAGATGTAGGCTAGGAATTGACTTTAGGTCTAGGCAACCATTTTACTGCAAAGATAAATTTACCATTATTTATCTTTGAAAAATATACATATATAATACATGTTCAAATATCTATAGTATATTATAGACTTTTTTTTCTGAAAATTTTGCTGAACATTAAATGTTGTATGACAAAATAAATGAATGCAAACTTTTAATATTTTTGTACATGTTGCTGGCTCAAATTATTTTGTCTGCTTTGTCATGCTCTTAGGTTAAAATAGAAATGTTTTTAAATTAATTAAAACATAATTTGCCTGAACCAAGACTCTGTTTCTTGAGGTCTAACTGCTCCTCACATGGATGAGAGGGTATAGCAGAAAGCATGAGAGGATGAGTAACTTAAAATTCATGTTTACAGAATTGCAGTCATGTGGTTAACAGATAGACTTTTCTCTCTGTCAAAGACTCTTAGCAATAAGGTCCCTTTAGCCTTGCCTCAGGATGACTTAGATAGAAAGTGAAAGCATTTTACAAACTGGTACAGGTCTTGGCCTGAGTCACTGAGAAGATCTGACTTTGAGTCATGGCACTTAAAATGAGGTAGACTTGCAAAAAGTTTTAAAAATTCACCAAAACCATCCTGCTAGAATTGGTCATTATAATTTTTATTTGCTTTGTAATATTTATAAATATACTACCCCTTTGCTTCCTACTCAATTTAAAATGCATAAATACACAAATATAAAGATTGCCCAATAACAGCAGAATCAAAGATTTAGTCTTGTTATAGGTTCATATACCAATTTTTGCAAGTAGCAGAAATAATACCCTATCACTTTTTTTATGTGTAACCAAGATGTCTTCTGAGCCATATTTGGTGAACTGGACCTAAATATTTTGGTTGTGTTAGATTTAGCCAGCATATGAATATACAACTACAATTGTATTTAGAAATAATCTAGAAACAATAGCAGCAGCACATTAAAATGTTTAAAAATAAAAAATAAAGTAAATATTTTTCATACATTCCAAAATCTTTCAAATTCTTGTCATCAGTTCAAATTTTTCTCCTTATTTCATCAAAATAAAAAGCTTCTCCACAACTAAAGAAAACATCAGCAAAATGAAAAGGGAACCAACTGTATGGGAAAATACATTTGCCAATGATATCTCAGACAAGGGTTTGATCCCCAAAATATATAAAGAACTCACATGGCTCCACTCCAGAAAGACAAACCATCCAATTAAAAAATGGGCAAACAACCTGAACAGGCACTTCTCCAAGGAGGACATACAGAGGGCCCAGAGCTGAATGAAAGGATGCTCAGTATCACTAGCCACCACTTCACACAAGTCAGAATAGCTATCATAAACAATCAGTAAAAAATAAGTGCTGGTGAAGTTGTGGAGAAAAGGGAATCCTAGTACACTGTTGGTGAGAATGCAGACTGGTGCAGCCACTGTGAAAAAAACAGTGTAAAATTTCCCCAAAAAACTAAAAATGGAACTGCCTTTTGACACCAAATTCCCCTACTGGGATTCTACCTTAAGAATCCTGACACTCATTCAAAAGAACCTATGCACCCCAATGCTCATAGCAGCAAAATTTAAAACAGCCAAGTGCTGGGAGCAACCAAAGTGCTCATCAGTAAATGAGTGGATGAAAAAACACTGGGTTACATTTACACAATGGAATACTATGCAGCAGAAAGAAAGAAGGAACTCCTGCCCTTCATGACAGCATGGATGGAACTGGAGAGAATTATGCTAAGTGAAGTAATCCAAGAGGTGAAAGACAAATACCATATTATATGACCTATAAGTGGAGCCTAATCAACAAAACAAGCAAACAAAACATAACCAGAGACATTGAAATAAAGAACAAACTGATAATAGCCAGAGGGGAGGGGGAGAGAAATAACAGGAAAAGAAGGGGAAGGGTCTTCAAGAAACATGTATAAAGGACCCATGGACAAAGCCAAAGAGGGAAAGGATTGAGGATGAGAGTTGGGAGTGTGTTTGGTGGGGGAAAGTGGTGGCAGGAAGGTGAAGACAACTGTACTTGAATAATATAAAAAGAAAAAAAAAAGAAACGTTAGGCTCTAAATAAATGTAAAGCAAAGCAAAAAAGAAGAAAACAAACTCATTTCTCTTATTGCTTTCTTGAAATGTATTTATTCATGAATGTCTTAAAAGTATTTCAGGCTGAGGTAATTCCTGACTGTCTCCCAAATTTTGCCAAATCCCATTTCTTCTCCAAGGTGTATGTCAAGGTCATATGATTCTCCATTGCTGCTGTGATAACCCTTTACCATTGATCATTACCAGTAGCCTTTGTCTCTACTTCTACTCTCCTTCCAACCAAATCAGTCCCTTCACATCATCTAGAGACCATTTTAAAAGGTAAACTATGTCATATTTTTCTCTTTATATGAAGTCTCCTTATTCACTTAGAATAAAATCCTAACTGCTTAACACAGGCTATAAGGCTGAACATCTATCCCATGACTTTGTAAAGTCATGGCACACTTCAACTTGTTCACCAACTTCTGTTAAGGTGGCCTTCTTCTGTGGTTTCAATTTGCCGCCCTTCATAAACATGTTGAAGTTCTAACTTTTGGTGCTGTAACCTCATTGATGAATGTAACCTCATTTAAAAATAGATTACTGTGGATGTAATCAAGTTAAGATGACATCATTAATGTGGGTCCTAATCCCATATGACTAGTGTCTCTGTAAGGGGGGAAGATGGCCAAATGAAGATTCAGACATGCAGGGAAACACCATGTGGTTCTAGAAGAAGATATGGGAATGATGCAGCTGTGAGCCAAGGAAAGCCAAGAATCCAAAGGTACCATCAGAAGCCACTAAGAGTCAAGGAAGCATTCTACTCAGAGTCTCAGAGGACATGGCTCTTCTGACACCTAGAGAAAATAAGTTTCTGTTGTTTTAAACATGCAAGTTGGTGGTACTTTATCCATCAGCCCTAAGAAATGAATCCACCTCCTTTCTGTTTTCCAAACATACCACATTTTTTTCTATCACAGAACTTCCACATATATGGTTCTGACTACCCAGAACATTCTTTTTCACTCTCATTTTCCTAACTTGAATTCAGTTTTTCTGTTTTTTGTGTACATGTCACATCTTTAAAGAAGCTTTGTCTGACTACTCAACATGAAGTTACTGCTTTTGTTTATCTTCTCCTGGCACTCTCCAGATGTAACCATAGGTAGTTAGCTAATTATTAATAAGGAAGGAAATAAAGGGAATCGGACATTGAGTTTAATAAACTGGGGAGAATAAGCCTGCTTGCTTATCCAGGAAGTTATAGCATTTACAGACTTATTCACACACTCCAGGGGATTGCGGATGAGGAGACTTAATCCTCGAGCACAGGAAATCTCCCCAGGAGTAATGCTTGCCTTTTGGTACCAGACTGTTGGGAGGAGCATGGGGAAGTATGCACATATGCAACACAGGTCATAATTGTTCAGGGGGAGGTGCTTGACCATAGAGATATGTCAGTCTAACTTAAAAAAGGGATCATTGGTCCGGAGGTAGATGCATCAGAAACCTTAAAAGCTTGGGAAATTGATCTGTTATTTTGAAAAGCTTTTGGTTTTAGCCCCAGGGGAACAAAGAAGAGCTCTCCCTCAACTCTCCAGGAGAGTTGACGAGCATGTGCTTGTCTCATGTGCTGCAGCACAGCAACAGATTGCAGCTGCAAACACAAGTAAGCTAGCTGGACTCAACTGGACCAAGCTTTAATATGTCACTGGATCTCTGAACATTGGCTCTATTTCTGGCCCTGATTTTCCATGGTGGATGGACAGAAATGGGACATTTGGAATTCAGAAGGGTCACTCTTGATTTTGCATTGAGCACCCAAATAAATCTTAGCACCAGACTTCATCTTTACTTGTGGGTCCCCCAAAATGCTTTTTCTCCTAACACTAAGAACCCCAATTCCACTGGTAACACAATCACTTAAGAAAGATCTAATGGTTGTTGGGGAACTTTCAGAAGCTGGCTCCCTGCCTGCTATACCTCTCAAACATAGCCTCTGGCCATATCCTTAGGCCACCATTGCCATAAAAAACACAGAGCCATTGTTGCTTTAGGACATTTTTACTGACCACTAATTTTCCTCCTGCTTAACACTGATGTCAGCTTCAAACATTATTTTATTATAGAGACTTTTCTAGACTACCCCAATCAATGTACTTCCAGATTCCATTACACATCCCTGTTGTATTTTTCCAAATAGACTCTAAAGTGTGTTTTCATTTAGTTTTGATCAATCAGCTCCTCTCTCTCTACACACACACATACACATAAGAGATTTAACTATATATATATATATATATATATATATAAAATTTTAAAATCATTGTTTATTAGTCTCTAGAATAATGATAGACAGGTAGCCAATGTTCAATAAATAAATATTTAAGGGAGAATGAATAAATGAATACTGATTAATGCCCTCCTGAATTTCTTTTAAGTCTTGCATATAATGGCCAGTATTTTTTTGTCACTGAAAATGAAGTATCAAAGCATTTTCCTTTTATTAAAGTAACTTTGAAAATGAAAAGTTATAAAAAAAACAAACCCAGTTGCTTTCACAATGCTGTCTCATAATACACAGCAGAAAAAGATAAGTCAGGCATTTGCATTCTGACATTTCACTTAGCAAGGGAAGCACCTTGTTTTTTCAATCAGGATTTCTCACATCTTTGATGAATGATTAGTGTCTGGAGTGAATAGAATAGTTACCAATGCCTTCAGGATCTGACTGGGTGTGCTTAGGTAGGTGTTTCCTGGTTTTGTTTTTGTCAAAAACTGAGCAGTAAGAAAAGACTGTCTCTTGCTAAATACAGATCTCGCCACTTACTTTAGTGCAAACTTAAAAATCCCTGAATATTTTTAAAAGTGGGATTCCTGAAAGTTTCCAAGTTTCAAAGAGTTCCATTTATCTTAACTAGTAGGAAAAATATGAAGTCATCAATTACCTAAATTAAATTGTGTTAAAAGAATGCATAAGACATTCTTATAACACAGTAATGCTGTTGTTTTTTGTGAATCTTCATTTATTAACACAATGAAAGAATTAAAAGTTATAAAGAGAAATAGAGTACAATATTTTTAAACTTAGTTGGCAAAATATATGTTGATGAGCATGATATAGATACAATTTCATCCTCTGCTCAAATGTGTTGTAGAATATTTAGCCATATAGCAATATTTACAAATATTGGAAGAAAACTAAAATCCTATGGATACTGAGCAGTATTGAAACACAGACTTTATATATATATTGTACATACTCATAAGATCTAGTTAAAACACTAAACTTCCTCATAGCTCACTTCAACTCTCTCATTAGAATCCAGTCAGCTGAAATTTAACTTTCCCAGTCATAGACTAAACTTTTATTTCTCTATCAATATCCTGAAGTTTTGGGTAGATCTAGTGCGACCTAAAAAATACTAAAATTTCCTTCCCACTTTTTTATTTCTTCTAGCTGGACTAATAATCAAATTAAGAGAGGCAGAGTAATAGAAAAACATCAAAATTTAAATACAGTTCATGGGGAATCTACATGAAAATGGAAATTCCAAAGACAATGAAGCAACAATGAGAATGTAAGACATTTTGGACCAAGGAGAAAAGCAGGGGAAGGGATTATTAGATTTCTGAAATGAAAATGACATTTTACAGTTAGGTAGAGGAAGAAGGGAATGAACACACATGGTAGGCAACTCAGAAACAATGGGGCACAGGGGATATTTAGCTAATAATCCCCTATGTTAAATCCTCTGTTTATGATTCTTTTTTAAAAATTTAAACTTTATTGTATTTTTCCCAATATTATTTAGCCCCCTTATACCCCAGTCCCACAGCAAATACCAAACTGTTGTCCATCTCTATAGGTCCTTTCTCCTTCTCGCTCTATGCCTCTGCCTCTAACCTCCCCCAACCCCCACTAGCTGTCATCCTGCCCTCCATCTATGAGGCTGTCCCCTTTTTCCTATTAGTTCGGTTTGTTTATTAGATTCCATATATGAGTGAAATCATATGGTATTTGTCTTTCTCTGACTGGCTTATTTCTTTTACCATAATATTCTCCAGGTGTATCCATACTGTCACAAAAGGTAAAATTTTCTTCTTTATTTTTTTTTACAGCCAAGTAGTATTCTATTGTGAAAATGTCCCATAGTAGTTTTATCTACTCATCTATTGATCACATCGATATATGCAGAAAAACAGTTGATAAAATCCAGCATCCATTTATGAGAAAAACTCTCAGCAAAGTGGGAATAGAGGAAACATAACTAAACATCATAAAGACAACATATGACAAAAATAATACCACCATCTTATTCAATGGGCAAAAACTACAAGCTTTCCCCTTGAGATAGGGAACAAGACAGGGATGTTTGCTTTCACTTCTCTTATTCAACATAGTACTGGAAGTGTTAGCCACAGCAGTCAGACAAGAAGAAGAAATAAAAGACATCCAAATTGGCAAGGAAGTGGTAAACTGTCTTTATCTGCAGATGACATGATACTGTACATAGACAACCCCCAAAGTCCCACCAACTACTAGAAATGATAAATGAATGTATCAAAATAGCAGGATACAAAATTAATATCCAGAAATCAGTTGTATTTTCATGTGCCAATAACAAACTAACTGAAAGAGAAATTAAGAAACTCCCATTCACAATTGCTTCAAAAAATAAAATATCTATGAACAAATCTAACCAAGGATGTGAAAGACCTGTACTCAGAAAATTATAAGAAACTGAGGAAGACACACACAAAAAGAAGCACATATAATGTTCATAGATGGGAAGAATTAACATTATTAAAATGTTCATATAGATTGCTTTGGGTACAAAGCAATGTATAGATTCATTGCAATTCCTATCAAGGTTCTAAAGACATATTTCACAGAACTAGAACAAATACTTCAAAAAATTATATGGAACTACAAAAGGCCCCACATAACAATGGCAATCCTGAGAAAGAAGAACAAACTTGGAGGAATCATGATACCTAATATCAAACTATACTACAAGGCCATAGTAATCAAAACAGCATGGTACTGGCATAAAAGCAGTCACATAGGTTAATGCAACAGAACAGAGAACCCAGAAATAAACCCACACCTTTTCAGTCAATTAATATTTAACAGAGGAAGCAAGCACATATAATGAGCTAAAGATAGTTTATTTAATAAATGGTGTTGGGAAAATTAGACAGATACATGTAGAAAAATAAAACTAGACCACTTTCTTACTCCACACACCAGAATTAACTAAAATTGATCAAAGACTTAAATGTTAGACCTGAAACCATAATAATCCTAGAATAAAACATAGGCAACAAATTTTCCAACATTGTTTGTAGCAATATTTTATTGGATATATCTCCCCAGCCAAGGGAATTAAAAGAAAAAATAAACAAATGGGACTACAGCAAACTAAAGAAATTTTGCATAACAAAGGAAATTGTCAACAAAATAAAAAAGACAACCCACGGAATGGGAGAACATATTTTCTGATACATCTGGTAAGGGGTTAATATACAAAATTTATAAAGAATTTATAAAACTCTACCCCAAAAAACCAAACCTGTTAAAACTTGGGCAAAGAACACCAAAAGACATGCCCTCCAAAGTGGACATGCAGATGGGCAATAGACATCTGAAAAGATCCTCAATATCATTAATCATCAGAGAAATGCAAATTAAAACCACAATGAGACACCATCTCACCCTTGTGAGAATGCCTATCATCAATAAATTAACAAACGAGTGTCAAAGAGAATATGGAGAAAAGGGGACCTTTTTGTACTGTGGGTGGGAATGCAGACTGGTGAAGCCACTGTAGAAAGCAGTATGGAGATAACCTCAAAAATTAAGAATTTATCTGTCTTTGGATCCAGCGACCCCACTACTGGAAATACATCCAAAGAAACCCAAAACACTAATTGGAAAGAACATAAGCACCCCTGTGTTCATCACATTGTTATTTACAATTGCCAAGATATGGCAATTGTAAATAACAATGGCAGTGTCCATTTATGTACCATTCTTAATTCAAATTAGGTTGAGGTGACACACTAAGTTCTCCTTCCTGAAGGTTTCTCTATCTGAATCTCTTGGGCAAGAAAGGGGAGAGAGTCAAAGGTTCTTTTTGAGTCATTTTTTTTAGTAGCTTAAATTCAATATTCCAAAATGCAACTTTAGGTTGGCAACACTTTGGTCCCTTTAGTCTCAAATAGGCTGTACAGATGCAGTTCAGAAAGAAGGAACAGTGTTTGCTAACACTGAGTGTGTTTTAGCATGTACAAACCATAATGCATCTAATAAAATGAGGACTGTTTAATGTGCAGCATTTCTTCCTTGCCGTGAACATTCCTTGGAGAAGCATTTTATATCAATTCTGTAACAAGGAGACTGGATTTCTGTAGGTGCAGATCATTACTACAGTTCTCACTGCCAGGTGTGAGAAGATGGGGCTTCACATAGGAGCCCTCAGCAAGAGCTTTTACAGACTGGCTGAGTTCAAGGCTGATGCCATCTCCCCAAATGGATCTCTGAACTTTAATAGGGCCATTTCCATTTAGGAAGTTGCCTTCTTCAGAGGACTAGTAATTTATCCCAAATAAGTCTGCAGAAGTCTGCTGCTGTGACCACTGAGCAGGCTTCACGAGGCTGTGTGCTTTTTTCTACAGCTTGCTGTCCCAACTACCAGGAGTTGACAGGGACTTCAAAAGAGAAAACAGTACACCTGTGAATAAATTTCAGGGAGGACACATGTGTGTCATTATTGGGTGCCTTAGGGCCAAATAGGATCCAGACCTCTACCACCTGTTCTTAATGCTTCTCCGCGGCACACACCATTTTTTCCCTTTTTGGAACTGGAAAGGGAAAAAATTAAAAAAAAAAATAGACTGAGAGGAAGAGAAGGATAAGGGATGTGGCTTCTAGCCTGAACTGTCATTCTCTCATCTGCTATATTTTCACATCTATTTTTCTTTTGAAGTTATGAGCCTGGGTTTGGATGCTGCCTTCCTAGGTCTATTATCCTAGGAAGTATAAGCAATAATCTATAACCTTTTATTCTTAGTGTGATTGTTCAAAGAGATGATATTTTTCTGATGTATTTAAAGCTATTATTTTTATGGGGTACTAAAAGAAAATAATATTTGATTGATCCTACAGTTCAAATAATCAAATTCAAGACAGTTTTGCCATTTAAAAATGATGTGATTTGTACAAAACTTTAGCCAACAGATTCTTTTTTAAAATTTTAATTAAATTATTTTTAACATTTTTTATTGTTGTTTAAGTATAGTTTTCTGCTTTTTCTTTCCATGCCTCCCCACCACCCCAGCCCTTTCCACCTCCCTCTCCTATTTCCACTCCATCTTGTTATTGTCCATGTGTCCTTTATAGTTGTTACTGCAAACCCTTTACCCTTTTCCCCTATACTCTCCTCCCCACTCCCCTCTAGTTACTATCAGCTGGATCTCAATTTCAATGTCTTTGGTTATATTTTGCTTGCTTATTCATTTTGTTGATTAGGTTCCTGTTAAAGGTGAGATTGTATGGTATCTGTCTTTTATCGCCTGGCTTATTTCACTTAGCATAATGCTCTCCAGTTCCATCCATGCTGTCCCAAACTGTAGGAGTTCCTTCTTTCTTTCTCCTGCATAGAATCCCATTGTGTAAATGTACCATAGTTTTTTGATCCATTCATTTACTGATGGACACTTGGGTTGCTTTCAGCATTTGGCTATTATAAATTGTGCTGCTATGAACACTGGGATGCATAGGTTCTTTTGGGTTGGTGTTTCAGGGTTCTTAGGATATAATCCTAGCAGTGGAATTGCCAGGTCAAAAGACAAGTCCATATTTAGTTTTTTGAGGAAATTCCATACTGTCTTCCATAGTGAGATACCATTTCATTCTGGTGAGAATAGCCATTATAAACAAAACAACAAACAACAAGTGTTGGAGAGGTCGTGGAGAAAATGGAACCCTAGTACACTGTTGGTAGGATTGCAGACTGGAGTCAACAGATTCTGTTAAAAAGAAAACAAAGTTCCAAAATAACCTCACTTGTACTAAGGTCCATGATCTCAAATTCAAATTTAATACCTGACTGAACTGTTGTTTCACCTTTTCTAGAAGTATAATCTTAACCAGCCAGCCTGGAATTTTCTGACCACAGTAAGGTAATATGCCAGGTGGGCTCTCTTCATTCCATGCTCCCCCTCCCCCAACCCATAGAAAGCAGGGGTAACCTGCGTGATAAAACACCTTTCTATTCTCTTCCCCTCAAAAGATAAAAATGTTCTGGTGTAAAATAACCCTTTCTTTTTCTTCTGTTAATAGTTCTTGCCTTACCCTTCTTTCTATAGAAATCTTCAATTTTTTACAATTTGAATTCATGAATTGTATAATAAAGCCAACTAGATCTTCAAATTTACCCAGTTGAATTTTGTTTTCAAACCTTGTAATTTTTCTAAGATAAATGGATCCAACTAAGGTAACAGACGTGGCCCAGGACTTTGCCTACAATAAGTCCAGCGAACCTCTCTCCTGAAGACAGCAATAACAGGTAATTTTGAGGAACTGGAGCTACATTGCATGCTTATGTTCAGGTATCATTTTCACTGGCTCACTTGACTGGGGAGATTTAACATATTACATTGATAAACTATTGTTATCTAGTAGTACTCTAATGTAACACTCTACTTGTAGAATTATTGGAAGGATTACTAAGACTTAGCCACAATAGAAATCCGCATCCTTATAATAATAAATTTTTAAAATAGATAATTGGGCCACTTTTGAGACTAGTTCTAAGCTCTCATTTTTTCCCAGACTGTGTGGTCGTGAGTAGAATCAGAAGCTGTTCTTGCACTGTGCTTGTTGCTTCAGAACATCACCCTATTTGTGCTCCGGGGCTGCTAATTATGAAGTGACACAGCTTCTCTGTGAACAGCACTACCCAAAAGGGGCCTGTTTGTAATTAGAACCTTTTTCCAATCCCATGCTTGTGTCAGACTCATCCATCACCTTACCTAGGTTTCTGTTTCCCTTCTAGAGTGTTCTTTACAAGCACATGCTTTGGTAAACAGAACACAGAAACAGAATCCTCTGTTTTCATCAAAGAGATATAAGATTTGAAGGGATGGTAGCAAATTAATCTAAGGCTACTGTAAGTAACATTTTTTTAATGATATAACAATCCTTCTATTTTTCCTGCAGAATTTCATTTGTCACACATGAACATTCTAAGTTTTCAGTGCAATCCATTCATTATTTTATAGACCTGAAGCCCTCATAAGTATTAAAAAACCCACATCACATACTGTTTGCAAGGGTTGCATTTTTGCATGTGGGTCTTTGATTTGTCTGACAGCTGTGCAAGAACCCAGAGCCAGACACAGCTCTGGGGAGCCCACATGTGTGGGTAGAAAGTGTGCATGAGAGGGTGGGGATTAGCTTCCATGCAATTTTTCTTTTCTTTCTGGTCTGTTCCATTTCTGCTAGAGAAATATACCTTAATAGGGGAGGAAGCACAGTCCACTTAGCAGATGCTCTTTTGGGAAAGCTCTCGAGAGACCCCAGTTTTGGTCCCAGTTCTGCTGTTTCTTGTCACTGTCATCTTTGGAAAGTATCTGAACCTTTCTGGGTCTCAGTTGTATCCTCTCCAGAACTTAGAGGTTTCAAGTGTAAGGTTTAACAATATGCATTTTAATGTGATTGCAAAGTGATGCAGGAGAATTATATAACCTTCTTCAAGAGAATGAGATCATCCTTTTGGGTTTGTTTTGGATGGATCTAGACACTTCAGATTTGTGTGCACAGTGGTTAGTTAGGGTGCCTGTTTGCTTCTAACATTCTAGCAAATTGAATCTGGAGAAACAATGGCAGTATGATCATGGCTATTGAGTACCTACCAAGGGCTGCCTTTTTCCTGTTTCAATAGACAGGATAATTTTGAGAGTTAGATGTTCTTGTAATAGGGTGCAGCCAAGAGGAGGGACCCAAATAGGGATTTGTAATGGGGTCCAGAAGAGCTTGGAGATGGTTGGCAGCTGTGGCCAATTGTGGGAGGAGCTGGAAATGGGACTGCAGAGGAAGATTGGCGCTGGAATTTAAACCCAGGTGAGGCAGGAATTTGGCATCTTTTCAGGGACCAATGGACTAGGGTGCCTCTCAGGGACCACAAGGCTTTGGGAGAGTTGGAACCACACGGCTTTAGCGTCTTTTCTAAGACTATGCAGTTTGTCTTAGAAAAGGGGGAAGTGCCCCCTTTTGCCACGTGGATGGTGCCAGGAGCCTGAATCACAGACTTCTAGTTCTTTCCTGAGATACGGTACCCCAGACTAGGCAAAGGGAGAAGGAAGGGCTGTGTGTGTTTGTGGCTATTCTAAAGAACTTTAGTCTGTATAACTTTTAAATAAATAATAATTCCTTTCCTTTTTACCAATCTCTGGCATTAAGAGACATCTTTCCTCTGGTGGGGGGCAAAGCAAACCTAGTACAGGGGTCTGGAGAAAAAGGGGGGTCTTTTGTATTGTTCAGCCCCCCTCCCCTGGTCTGTTCTCTAAGATTCTCATCATTATTTTTAGAGATGAGAAAAGCAAGGACCAAATAGCTTAATACCCTGCCCATACATATTACAGTTGGTATAGCCAGTGGATTGGAATCCACCTTTTCCCTCTATCTCCACTCCCTGTCTCTTGCTTCAGTGAGTACCCAGCTGAAAAGGACTGCTTTAACCAAAGAAGGTGAAACAGATATGGAAATACCAAGGTGTCCTGTTCCAAGAGGGTTAGTAACTGTGAAATTTTGACCTGGGCAAAGAGATCTTTTGGCTTCCTGGTTCTTTCCTTTACCCACCTGGAGTTGACTTGTTTTCTGTTTGTGGGAAGCTTGTTTGATCATTTGGGAATGTGATTTGCTGAAGGCCTTGGGAGAGGAAGCTGTTTGTTTTGATGTGAAAACAAGAGCCTCATTCCAGTGTCTAGCTTCCTCCACAAAGAACTTGATTGTGTCTCCTTGGAGCAGTGAGACCAAAACACACAGAAAAGAAGTAGCCCAGGGAAAGGGCAACATTTTTTATTAAAGAATCAAAGTGGGTCTAATTGGTTTATATTTCCTGAGCACAAACAGCACATATTCATTGATTTTTCAACATAATCCAATACTTTCCTTTTTTTTTATTTTGTTAAAGATTTTATTTATTTTTAGAGAGGGAAAATAGAGGGAGAGAAACATCAATGTGTGATTGCCTCTCAAGCGCCCACCATTGGGGACCTGGCCCACAACCCAGGCATGTGCCCTTACTGGGAATCAAACTGGTGACACTTTGGTTCGCAGTCCAACACCCGATCCATTGAGCCACACCGGCCAGGCCTTATTGTATTTTTAAAAAATAATTTGGAATCAAGAATTTGCCTCAATACATACTCAAAACAGGGACAATAGCATTAAAGGGAATTATTAATTGGAAGAAAAGAATGACTCAATAAATATTAAAAATTATTAATATATGAGTTTCATTAACAAGAGTTCTGACTGTCCTCACAGGCCAGACAATGCCCCACTCAGGGGCATGTAAAGTTCCCAAATCTTGATGACTTTTCCACTGTAGCAAATATTGAGAATATAGTAGGAGTGGCTTGTCTTCATTGGAAAGCTTGCCTTGTTCATAGTAGGACATGAATTTACCCTAACTCTAGTTAAGCCAAGTACAGCACAAAGTAAAATTATTAGCATTTTAGAAATTATCTATGCACTATTCCATGTTTTTAACTATGAATGATCTCATTGTAATTCAAAAGATTTCAGATAATTAGATTTAATAGAATCTGGCAAATACTCCATAGATTTCTAATTCATTGTATTCGGTAGCAATTTTGTGGGCAATTACATGTATTGTAGTTTTCAGTGCCTAAAAACCAAGTATGTTTTTGGTATCAAAGCAGAATTAGCATAAAATAATTAAATGGCATGACTAAATATGCAATTAAATGATAAGCCACGGAGAAGGAACTATATTGGTGAAAGAAAGAAAAGCAGTCAAATGAGAAGGATAGCAAGGTGGTTAAGGAAGGAAGAAAGAAGAAATTGTTATCAAGCTACAGTGAACAATTCTGGCTACTTTATGGGGGCTACGTTAGTGTGATGTTAAAGCAGTGAGAATAAGTTTAAATTCTAAATTGAAAAAAAATTTAAGACACTTTCTTTTCCTTTATTAATGGTGAAGCTTCCTAATGAGAATATCAATGTCTCTCAAGATTTTTTGTGGCTGTTGCACCCACCATCTATTGCATTCAGGTCACTAGTTTTCAAGCTTATTCAGTTTAGGAGGGAGGTCCTCTCATTTGGCATAACAGGAAAACCATCAGAAGGGACTAGAAAAAAGTCACCAGTTTTGATGAGGAAATAATAAGGATATACCTTGTTTTATCAAACTCCATAAGGAAATGACTGATTCTTAGTAATGAAAATAAAATAAGAGAGAGAGATATTGTGTCTTAGGTATCAACACTGCCCAGCACTAGCATATCGAACACAAATCTTACACTTTATTCTGAACATCACTCACGTAGAATACAGTGTAAGTGGGCCTGAATTATCTTACTGTTAAACTTTATAAGTCCATTTAGTTGCTTATAACCTGCTCTTCTCTCCATCCAGTAAGTGTTCAGTTTTTAAATATATATTTTCTAAATTTCAGTTATAGCTTAATGATATGACAAATTTTCCTATGTCATCTTTAAACTTGTATTATTTTCACTTAAATTATTTTTATTTTAATCAAAATTGATTTGCTTTTTTAAGTGTTTTCATGAGTACCTGCAATACAACAAACTCAGTATTGTGCTTTATTAATACAAGTAAATATTAAAAAGCATAGGAACAATGTGAGTGATGACATTAAATTTTAAAATAACAACAATAGACAAGAGAACAAAGGGCCTAGACAGGAGAGTTAATTTTCAAAAAGATATATTCTTTGAGAATTGACTGGTTGGAAGAGTGGCAGGGGCCTGTGGGAACTGGGAGTGCTATTCAATGAAGAGTCTGAGAAAAAGCAGTTTAGGTGAAAGAAATTGGATCCTCTCTCAACTCTGAGTAGTTGAAGGGGCTTTAACACCAGCTGCCCACATTCAATCCTCGTTCAGAACGTTTCTGGTACCAACATTGCAACCAGTAGTGGAGTAAAAAGCTATTTAAAGGAAAAATATGAGAAAACCTCACATAGTTGAAACACCAAAACCAAGAATAAAAATTATTACCACCAAACTCACTTCTTAAAAAACCCTAAACTTTTATTTCCTGAGATTTTACTCTAAAGGCTGTAAAGAAGAGTTCATAGATTTTCAGCAAACACAGAATTTTTTGCCTGAGTGCTAAAATAGTATCTGTGAAATTAAGGTTGGATTGTGCTAGTTATAGAGGAATGTGTGAAAGGTTTGTAGGTCTTATTAGCATTGTAGGAAGTCTGTGCACCTTTGATGACACTCCCTTGTACCACATTCCAGAAAACCCTGTACAGACAGGATACATATTTGTACCTTTTGCCTCTTTTTAATCATACTTCCTTCTGACCCTTATATACTAAGCACATTCTATGGCAACTCTTCCTCATCCAGTGAACTCTGTGATCAAAGTCCTGCCCCTCTAGCCTTTGAGGGCAGAGGATGTTATTTTACCAGCCTGTTTGAAACTGATCTGTCTTCAGTGGTTTCATCCCTTGAGAAATATAAGAAAACGGCAGAGACTCAAAATCACTGGATTAGCTACATACATGAGTTAACTTGAAAAACAATATGTATGCATTGGGAATAAAAGTGGCCTTCTGTCTTGTCTCCTTTTATATAGCAAACACTGGATATCAACTCTGGGGGAATAGGGGAAATAATTTAATATATTCTTAATAAACAATTGTCTCCAAAAGACTATTTTTGGTATCCTAAAAAAGGAAATGGTTACTCTATTCTTTTTGGCTTATTATGTACAAAATCAACAAAAATACTTTTATGTAAAAGAGGGTTTTATCTCCCCATAGGCATACTGTACCAGGCTGTGGGGAAACCAGAAGGTGAGAAAGGCATCCCTATCCTTAAGAACTCCATAAGAAAGACATTTGAAAAAAATAATACTGTCATCTTCCTAATGCCCTGACTTTGTACCTCAAGATTGCTGGGCTGTATTCTCCACCTGTATGTGGAGGGAGGGAGGCTCAGCTTGGCCTCTGGTCTTTTCCTTGGAAGAGTGCTCAGTTACTTGGATTAACCAAGCTTGTTGCCAGCACTACTCTGAACTCACACACCTCTTACTAATTTGACTTCTAATATCAATTCCACTTTATGTCTCATAGTATTGTGCTCTTGTTTTTCTATGCCAAAGCCTCATCCTTGAGGGTTACTCTGGGCCCCATTACTTGGGCACCGACTTCCTCTTATTGGCTCCCCATTTGTCCTCTTTGGAACCAGAGGTTTATACCACATTCCAGGAAGAAGACCTCTTTGCCTGTGGCAGGTCCTCCCTGTGATGTTCAAGGGAGGCATAGGCAACAGTTCATTTCCATCTCCATCTGCTTCTCCATCTGGATGGTGGAACCCAAGGCCATTCTTAGGCTTGCTAAAAATAACACCAAGTTAAACATGCAATGTGTGCTTATAAAAGCATGCATGGGAAGTTCCCTCTCTGAATGGTGTTAAGTAAAGCCACATATAACCTTTCAGATGAAACAGAGGAAAGGCAACTGAAGATTTCAACAAACCATAAATCTTATCTTAATTGGAAATTTAAAGTACTTGAAGCAAGAGCAAAGTGACAGAAAAAGAAGTAAAACTAATATGATCAAGCTAAAATCCACCCTGGTCACCAGCAAAGACACTTAGCATTTTCAAGGGAAATGCTTCTGGATAATGTTTCCTGGAAACCAGATGGGAAGTAAGATTAGCTGTTTTCTCTCCAAAATAACTTGTGTTTTTGTCATTATAATGTAACATTTGCAGAAAATCAACAATATGCTGGCCTTCTGTTAAGCATGGCCCCATGTAAAAGAATGTTATTCAGTGTGAGACAATAATAATCACAGGGGAAGCCCCAGTCAAAGGCCTCATTGAAGGTTAGGGGCAGGAATTAGGACAGGAAGGGACATGAGAGAAGAAAATTACATATTAATTCAAACTAGCAGTAAAACTTAATTAAAACTACAGTCCTACATTATTAAAAATAATAGTGAAATTGGAGCGTGTTACAATAACCCTCCATTCATATAACGACTTCTGGGATGCACGTGTCCCACAGAAGTGGCTTTCCAGATAACTGAGGTAGACAGAAGTGCAAGATCAACTTTCAACCTGACAAGTTTTTCTGAATCCAGCCAGGAATGCCTTGTGTGCTTCTCCTGTCTTACTAAAAGAAATTATTGGTTATATTTTGGTCCTTATCGATAATTTAGAGAAAACACTATCAGTATTTATCATAATTTTACTGATCTTATAATGTAGTGTCCAAAGCTAGATGCTTTAAAGTGTGAAAGTGACACTGTTAGTAACTGCTAGGAATTGGGTGTAAATAGGCTCTGTAACAGGACAATCAGGGTGTGGTCACTCTACAACTCGAGGTTGTTATAAAGTTTTCTGCATGCAATTTTTTTTCAGCATCTTCTGCTCTTGAGAGGCAGGGCAGTCACTTTGCTGGCATCTAACAGGCCTCATGTTCCAAATTTCTTCCAGTTGACTGCTTCAAATGGTGGGCATTCAAATGGAAAACCAGTTTAGTAATACAGTTTAGCAATACATATTAAATAAGAAGCACATGTCTAAGAGTCAGAACAGAAGAGTGGTATAAATGACCTTCTTACATTAACCACGTCAGGTATTTCAGCTCTGGATTAGAATCCAGGGGAGTAAATACAGGTGTCAGGTTGAGTAGAGGTTCGTGCTAAGTAAAACATATGTTTCTGAAATCAGGTGAAAATCAGGTTGCGTTTCATCTGTAAATTTCATTTGCTGTCACTAAGGTCGATTTTGTTCTTCATGATTTGCCATGAGAATAAAGAAAGCTATCGTAGTTGTCTCACCTGGAACACTTCAGTGACTACGGGGATGTCTACTAGCTGGTAGTAGCCCACGGTTAATGTTTGCACAGCCTCAACACAATCTCTGAATAAGTGGGGATAACGGCACAGCAACAACTGCCAAGTTGTGCAAGGCACCAGGTTCTCTCTTAAGCAAATTATGTACATCAACACATGTTCCACTATTATAGGTGAAATAGTGCAGTTTTAAGACTCAAGTTATATTATTTAATTCTAATAATATAAATAATGTTGTAGTAAACTTTGGTCCCAGGCAGAAGTTTGATACATGAAAGCCCTGTGTCCCAGTGGAATCCTGGGGCAGTTGGAAAACTTAGAGGTAGAATATTCTGGAATCAATAGTTTATCAACTTTTCAAGAAGTGCCTATCCCTGCTGGAAATGTCAGGATTCAAACATCCCAAGTAAATCTTGTCTCTGTCATCAACATTTCAGGGATAAAGACACAAAAATTCAACCCTTAAAGATGTTTATCATAAATTATTTTACTTCACTACCACTATCTGTGTGTTATTAAGATAGCCACTTCATCCTCCTGTGATCATGTGCTAGACAGGTGTTGGCAAGAGCCAGCTGGCCTCACACCTGCTCTTTAAAAGCAAGACGGGAGTAAATGAACTTGGCAGACTGTGTACTCATCTTTCCATTACTTTACATTACACAAAGACATTCACTTTGTGTTTATATGAGAAATGGTCCTGTGATTTCAATTCTCTTTTTTTCCTAAACAAATTTTGACTTTTGTAATTCATGTCTAGGTTACCATGTATAGAGGCAGTAGTGATTTTACCACTCAGTAAACAATTGCTTTTTGAGAAAATTGGGTATGTTGGTACAACATTTTTTCAATAACCCAGAGCTAAAATATATTTAGGTAAATGACACATAGTGTATCATAACCCACAATGTTCAATTCCTATATCTCAGATCAACCTACCACAGCACAGCACAAGTATGCCTTTTGCAGAGTAGAGCCAAGTACATTCTGGCAATCAGTCATCTAAGATAAATAGTTAGTTAATAAATATAATCCTTTCCTGCTAGGAAATAAAGCTCCTGCTAGGAGCTTTTAATCCAAACAGAAATTAAAAATAGAGTTAGCTGCATAGAGAAATGTGCAAACTCCAAGATGATTGTATATCATGCAGTCAAAGTCATGAAATAAACAAACAAATTATTATTTATACCAAAGAGAGTAGTTATCATTTGGGGTTTTGTAATGAGTGAATTCTCCCACTCCCAAGAATGAGTCACTTCCTTTCATGAAGCAGCCAGGGAGTAGCCATCTGAGCTCTCTGTGGGAATGCATTCCTAGGGCAGAAGAGATGGACCTTCCTGAGTTCTTTGGAGTAGAAGGAGTGTGCTTTATAACCATGGGAAAGATGAACATTTTGAGAGTAAGGTGTGGCACTAAGAGGAGAGAAGTCATAGGAGAGTGGTAAGGATGGTAGAGTGTGAAGAGAGAGGGGTGGGGTTTTGATGAGGCTTCTTGTCAGTTTAGTCATGTTTTGGGGTCATAAATACCAACTTTCCCCAGATCATGATCTCTTGTGTCAACATCAGCATTACTACTTAACCTGGATTTAATAATGATAGATAGATAGTTAGATAGATAATATATACTTATTATACAATCTTTCATTGATTTCAGAGAATAGAGTAAAAAGTTCTCTATTCTCTAAAAAAAAAATCCAGCAGAGTTATAGAATGATTTGTAGTGGTAAGAAATAGAAAACAGAGTAAAACAGGAAACTTCTAATCAGCTGGGTCTACACACCAGATCTAGGAAAATAAAAATTTAAATGAGTATCACTTCATTCTTTTAGTTATCAGTTTATAATTCTGTTATTTATTCACTCACCTTAATAAACATGTGTTGATTATCTGTTCTCAGGAGATCTAGATAATATTTGGTGAGACTACAAAGGCTGAAATATTTCTGTTAGAGGATAAATAACTAAAAATAAGTAACTATGATGTAATGTGGTAACTATAATAGGAGAAGGAACAAAATGCTTTGGAAGAAGAAGGGAGAATTAATCATTTCAGCTGCAGACTAGATGAAGGCTTGCCAGGGATATTTGATGTGGTTATAGAAGGGTAAGTAGGAGTTTCCCAGCTGTAGAAAATGGGATAGTAGAGGGTTAAAAATACTGGTACTCCAAATAGACTGCCACGGTTAGAATCTGACCTCTGCTTCTTACCTGTGACCTTGAAGAATCTACTTAATCTTTGTGTCAGTGTTTTTATTTGTAAGAAAAAGATAATAATAATAGGTACTCCAGCAGATAACTGTCAAAATTAACTAAGACTGTACATCAAGGACTGAACTGAGTGTCCAATAAACAACACAAAATAATATAACTATTATAACTAAAGAATTCCAGGCACAGAGCTTGACTTGTACAAAGACAAGTGTATGGAAGGTCATGGTGTGGTTCAGAAACACTAAAGTTTGCTTCATTGAAGTACTGACATGGAGTCAGGGACTGAGCTGGAGCAATACCTGAAGCTAAGTATGAAGTTGTACAGAGCCTCAGGTGAGGAGACAATGGGAACCCTTAGGCGGAGTAAAAGCTGGAGGGAGTGTAACTGCAAGTGACCATTAGGTCATACTGAAGCAGTGCCAAGGTTGATATTAGAAAGTGATGAACTTGAGTTCAGTGGGCCAGATCTGTAGGCCTACCCTATCTCATAATCTAGATCTGGAATTATGGGAGTGGCAGAGGCATGAAGAAACAAGTTTCGAATGCCTAAAATAAAACCAAGAGGAATGAGTGACATTTGAATGTGGAGTGAAATGAAGAAAGCTTGGATATGACTCTTATGCTTCTAGATTGTGTGACAGGTAGCTGATAGTGTCATTAACAGATAGAAAATACATAATTTTAAAGATAAAATAATTGAGGACAAATAAGAAGGTATTTTTGTGAGGGCAGCACTTTTGCTGCCATCTACCCCCTTAATATCCCAAAACAGACATCCAGAAGGCAGTTCAGCATATGGACTAGAGATTTTACTTCTCAGTACAGAGATATGGTTAAAACTGGGTGGTGGGGTAGATGAAGTCTCTGAGGAATCAAAGTAGAGTGAGACCCCTGGGAATACCAGGGCGTGTGTCAGTGTTCATTTTTAATCTTTGATACCCAGCAGCGATCTAGCTCAATCTAAGCTATCCTAATGCTTGTGTCTTCAGATTTTTTAACTCTCACCTCTCCTCCCCACAACCAAGCACTCAGATGGGATATTCTGGCTCCTAACTTTCCCCTGGGTCACAGCGTACATTTACATCTAAATATGTTGTTGTCAGACACTCAGGACAACTAGATGGATCTTGTATAGCCTAGCCCATAGGATCCTAAGACCCACTGGGTGAGGAGGGGGAAAGGGGCAGAGGAAGCAAAGACATCTGCAAAGGAGGATTAGAGATGTGAGGAAAGAGCTGAAATTGAGATCTTTTGGGAAATGAGATGGGTCATACAATAGAGTCCCATTTCATGAGTAAATATCACTCATCTTGCTTCTTTGACATGAAACTACAAATTTTCATCTCTTGATTGTTACTTGGGATGAGAAAAAAGTGTGAGACTTTTTACCTTTGTAGTAAGACTATGCTTTAAAAACCAGAATTCAAATTTTAATGAATCCTTTCCATAGTGGGCTATATTATCACAAAATTGTAGGGCCTGAGTTTCCTCATGAGTATGATCAGAGCAACATATGCTATTTTACAACACACATATATGTTTACTTTTTTCTTTTCACCTTCTTTCATGTCCAACTAACTTTAAAATACTGCAAAATCTAAAGCTTTCACCAATCTCATAACTAGGTCTGAAGTACTCACTGCCTGAAGACAAGATGTGAATTATGTAGCATCGCATGTTTGCAAGATTACATCTATGATGCTGGGAGATATATTGGAGAGTTGAAGGCACAAGTTTTGGTCTCATGAGGACTTTGGTGTAACCAGGACTAAAGGTCCTGAGTGGTATGCAGCACATGGAGATGCGCTGATATCTTGTTTATAGCAGTTGCTTACTGGTTGGACTACTTAGACTTTTTGAACTATCTTATTCTTTCATTAAGCTAGAAAATAGTAAAAACTATTAACAAAATGTTTAGTATGTTCTACACATTACAGTAAGCTCTCTGCACAAGTGATATTACTTAGTCTTTATAACAAACTTATGAGTTATAATGTCATCCATCACCTAAGTTGAAGGGGAAAACACAAATTATGAGACAGCTAAAAGTAACTATTTCAAGGTCATTCTGTTAAAAAGTGGCAGGGACAAGAAGGCCAAGCCTCTCCGACTCCAAGACTGGTACTCCTCTACCTCACAGCCTGCCTTTCCTCATGCAGGATTTGAGAGGCATGTCTTCAGAGCATAAGGAGCTTTCAGAAATTGAATAGATAAAATGTGATCTCCAATTATTTCTAAAAGCTCCATTGGACTTCATTGTAAGTGAACACAATCCTTTATTACATAGTGGAGAACATGTCTGTCAGTTACTCTGATTCTTCATTTCTCAGTGGTTGCAGGTGACTTGCTATTTTGAGAAAGCTCCTTAATGCTCCAGGATGTTGTTCTTCCTATTCTCTTTAGCCTAATATTATTAAAGAAAGGACACTTAAAGTCTCCCAAATTAGATTTGATGCCTGTCTACTCTGTTGAGTTCATGTGAAGCTTAAAGGAGCTTATGTGGTTAAGGTACTTTTTCAATTGTAAAACATCACACAAATGGACAAATAATATGATTTTGATTTCCAAGACTATGTCGTATCAACACTTTCCATTATCCAAAGTAAATCAATAAGATAGCAAAATGATGGCAAACTTGCTGAGTGTTAACAATGTATACTGTGTTAGGCCGAGAACTTTATATGGATTATTTCAGATACTTTCTGAAAAATCCTATGAGATCTGTAGGATAAAAATCTAAATTTCATAGGTGGGGAAACATCTCTCAAGTGCTTAAAAATTTGACACAATCATCTGGATATGAAACTTGGAGGTCTGCCTCTGAATGATTTTTTTTAAGTTCTAGTCATCTTATACCTTGTGTTTTATGTAATTTGTTTCACCTAATAAACAGAAACAAAAAAAATTCAAATCATATTTTCTGGGTTGCATTTTAATATTAATCTATAATGATAAGTTTTTTAGATTAGTCCACATATATATTGTGGATTTCTCTCCCTTTCTTCTTATGTCTAGACATCCATGAACACAGCCTGTATTATTTGTGGCATAAATGGATAGTCAGCAAAAACTCACTAATATCCCCCGACAGCCCAAGAGCTCTCAGACAGGTAATTGTCTTGAAGTTAAACATATATCTGAAATACATCATTCTGAAATAGAAAGAAATGTAAGAGTAGGCAGAAATCTGGATTCAATTAGTGTGATGCTATGGACTGTTCTGGACAGATTAAATGCAATTAATACTTTGTTACCTGGACAAGCTCTGTCTTTGTATCAGTAGTCTGCTGGTATATGATTCAGTGACTACTCTATCAGAACAGTTTTTGAAAGATAAGGTCATAATTTATATATAAATGTATACTGTTTTTGATATTTTATTGTAATCATGTAATGATTTCTTTATACTTTAAGCACTCATCTTACAGTTTAAAAACTGCAAAATATTGAACACTTTAATAGTCTTTAGTGGCTCTGTAACCAGTGTGGCCCATTTGATTAGGCATTAGACTGCAGAAAAAAGGGTCACTGGTTCAATCCCCAGTCAGGGTACATGCCTGGGTTGCAGGTTTGGTCCCCAGGGCACATACAAGAAGCAACTGATCAATGTTTCTCTCTCACATTGATGCTTCTTTTTTTCTCTTTCTCCCTCCCTTCTCTTCCCTCTAAAAATAAATAAATAAAACCTTAAAATAATCTTTAGTGGTTATGAGTGCTTCTGATCCATTCCAATCTTTACAGCTAAGATCTTTGGATTAATGTCTAGAGACACAATGAGGGTCAGTTGTTGAGTTCCATGCTTTGGGAGCAGATGCTGTCTGAGCAATCACATCAGAAGAGTAAAGCTTCTGTAACTTCTAGGCTTGAAATCCTTTATAAACCCACCATTAGCTACAAATCCTCAGGGATATTTTTCTCTGAAGCTAAAAGCCCTGTCATTTTCTACCCTAGTGAGGAATAAAACTCATTGTCTCTCTATATAAAATTTTGATAAAGAAGTACATCTCAGATTATACTTCGATAGTTGCTATACAAGCATATAAGGTCCACGCAACATTTTTACTCTCAATCTAACCCAAGTCAGCCTTTTGAAAGTTTTCTGGTAGAGGAAGGTGCTAGGAGAGTCCCTTTGTATGTAGTGGAAGAATGCGCATTTTTGGAAGTGGCTGGCTCTGACATCAGCTCAGTATGTCATGTTCCAGTCTCGAGACTGCACAGCCAGGATCCGGTTTCTGTGCCTCTCCCATCAAAATCTCCAGGCAACTTCACAACTCCAATCGTCATGATGTCTTGGTGTTTAAAATGACACCAATGTAATTTTTTAAATCTTAGCAGGTCTTAAATGTACATCATATTTTATATAAATTTACATTTAATATTAAACTAGAAATCACTGGACTTTTCAGGGGATCTTTGTTTGTTAGTGATTTGCAATAATTGCCTGTGTAACTGTGAGATTTTCAGGCATTGTTCTATTTTACCTGGCTGATCCATCAGATGTTTTGGGCACTTTCATAGCCAGAAATTAGAGAGTATGGCACAAGGAAAGGATGTCAGCTCAGTAAATTAAGCTGATTTTCATAAAGGACCTAATATGTTAGGAGGTATTCTCCCTGGATTAGTTCCTAGCAATTTAAGTATAATCTGCTGTTTTAGTAGGAAGAAAAAGACTAAGAAAAAGGAGTTAACCACGGAAACTGTGATTAAATGTAGCAATGCTGAGGTGCAGACTTTAATCAGCATGTTCTTCCATGTTAATCTTCCTACTTCTCCACCTTTATTCTTACTGCTATACTGTCAGTTACCCAATTCCTCATCTCTAAGTAGTTTAGATACTGCTTACATATCTCTAGTCAGGTATCCCCCAGAGCTCTTGCTTTTCAGTGTTTGACTATGTTCCTGACCTTCCATATATTGACTGAGCCTCTGCCATGGCTCAGCTTCCTGGGCCCAATCCACACCTCTCTAGTCCAGAGGCGTTTGTCCACTTTCCATCAGCCTTGCTTGAATTTTTGGTATGCTGTATCTGGCTTGCCATGTGAAAGATTAGTCTACCTAGTTGGTGAACAAATGGTACTCTACTAAGAATTTTTGTGTGTGTTTGTTGTGTGTGTATGTGTCAAAGAGAGAGGAGAGAGAGTAAATACCACACTGGGAGAAACTCTTTACAGATGACTTCTTATGAAACTAAGAGTGCCCCCAATAGGACTCTTTGGCATCCATATTAATATTGTACCCTATGAGCTTTCCATCTTATACGCACCCTATGTGGTATAGTATCTGCCCAGATTTTGTTGTTGCTCTCATGAACCAGGCTGGGCCAATGCTGCCTTTGGGCCTGGGCAAGGCTGAGTCTGCAGGCATAAGAATTTCTGGAGATGGTGCAGTTCAGGAAGAAAGAGTCCACCCTGGTACTCAGGCCTCCAAAAAGGTCCTGGCCCTGCACCTCTCTCTATCTTTCCTCTTAAATTGCTGCACAAACCTCAGCATTACCAAATAACCAAGAGTGCCTCATTTTTGATATGCTTCATTTTTTTGCTCCAATTATTGGCATTATTTATCAAGGGATATGTCTAGGTCAAGTTAGAGTTCAAGAAGGATCTTGCATGTGCTTTTTATGCACCCGTGCATACAGGATCACCTTGAACTGCTGCAGGCATTTTCCAGCCATTACTGTTAACAGATGCTGTGATAATAATTCTTGAAACTTGCTTGAGGAGTGCTCCTTTGAATGATCTCATTCATGATGAAGGCCATAAATTCTGAGGAATGTTAGACAAATTCCTGACCTGTCTGTGACTATGGGAACTAACTGCTGTTTTCAGGTAGGGCTCTAAAGTTCAAAGAAAAGCAGTCCTAAAGATTTTGTTTTTTATTTGCATGACTTAAAGCTGAGCCAACTGACTGTGCTTACTGAGGTTCAAAATGAGGTCTAAACAATCTTTTCAATCTTAGGCTGCTAGTCTGCTTGGCGATACCCTGTTAATTCCAGTTTGGGTCAATACCAGAAACAGAATTGCCATATTGCCTGAGGGAAGGTTTGTAGTTCTTACGGAATAAAGAAAGACATAAAAATAGGAGGGGATACTGAAACTGATTGTAACACAAGTTGATTTTCCAGAAAGAGAAAGGGATTGATGGACAAATCAGAATGAAGAAAAGAGAAACAAAGAGAGATGAAAAACCTGATTTATGCAGCCCCTGGCGTCATCTGAAGCTCAAATACAAGCTTCCTTATCTCCATGGACCTGTAGCTGCTTTCCTCTCCTCTGGCATATACCTTGAATGCCAAGTAGCATGCTTGAGCTTTCACCTGTTTGTCTTTCTCTAATCCTAAAATCAATTCCTAATTTCTTTAAATTCAGAAATCATGGGAATCTATATTCTCTCCTTGCCATTCAAAAATTCTTAGGATTTAACATAAGGCAAATGACTTATGTTACAGTAGTTATTGAGGAAAGCAATATTCTGTGTCAAAACAAATTATAGAAAAATAAGTTAATTTCCTTAAACAGGAAATAAAAATTGTTTCAGCACATCCATCAACTTTCCTTTTTCTTCTCTTGCCATATTATTGACTGATAGGACTGGCAAATTACTTAAGACCCTAAGTAAAATAAACAGATTTTTAGCTGTATTTTTGAAAAATCTGCTGTATTGTTAAGTACTATATTTTAAAACCCCCAGAGTTAGGTCTTATAGGTTAAACATGCAGTTTCCAAAGTTTTGACTGTATTCTCAAAAGGTTTCTGTTATCACCCCAACAAAAAACATTCTGAATGTATGGAGAAATGTAAGTTTCAATTGTGTCTAATTGAATCACTTCACATAATTCCATAATTAAAAGCTTGTGCTAAAAATTCCATGATTCCATATAACAGAAGTATATTTAGTAAATACTATGATATACATAGCACATACTATGATAAGCTATTACCAGCATGCACCAATCCTATAGGAATAGGAAAAGACTGGATATGAACTCATCAAAAGAGCACAGTGGGGAAGTTGTTAACTATAAATCAAGGCAAGGCATGATGATGTATCAAAGAAAGCCTTCGCAGTCAGAGGAGGAAACATCTTTGTGTTCCAGTGATCATAAAACCTGGACCTTCAGTTGTTGTCACTGTGTAGCTAATGTTAATTTAGCATGTGCAATGGGCCAGGCTCTTAAAGGAATATTATCTCATTTACATCTCTATGCAATTTGTTCTCTTTTTATGCTCATTTTACAGATGAGAAAACTGAGACCTCAGGAAGTTTTGTGACTTTTTTAAAGCTGACCAGTAGAGTGGATAGCTGATCCACACCTCCCCCTCTGGCCTGCACTAAGCAAAGTGTCTGTCTCCTTCCTGCTCTTGCTGTGACAAAGTGACTTGTACAATAAGCACTTGAAAAATTACATACTTATCCTCTGGTTCTCATTACCTGTTTAAGTCACTTACATTATTTTGGAAAGTACCTAATTGTTCCAAATGACTTTCCCGAAGGTATAGAAACTCCACCCTATGTCTGTGGGTCAGTCTAGGTCATTTGGATCTCTAGGGATCACACTTACTTGGCTATTTCTCTTTGCTGGTTTTCCATTTTTTAATACAGAATTTTGAGAAATGAGGTAAATGTTAATAATAATAAAAATCAAGTAAATTTTTAAAGTATGTAGATAATTTAATTGTATTCAAAATATCTAGATAATTTAAATGTTATGAAATATATGGATAACTTAAACATTATGAAAAGTATCTAGATAACCAATATATTTCTGTACTGTACTAAAGTCTCTGTATTATACATCATTAGTGAAGTGAGTGTTACCTGTGCAGTGTTTTCTCAGACAATCAGGAAAGTTCAGGCTATCTAAATTAGGTTACTAGGTACTAGTCCGAGCTCTGACTAAGTGGAGTTGCCATGGACACTGTGGTACTCCTGATGGTACCACAGGGGAAACTTACCTTGAGTATTTTTATGAAGGTCAGATAAGATGATGTATATGAAAAGGCTTGAGGAGTGCTGAGAACTATCAAAATATCAGTCCCCATAATCCACCTTACCAAACAGTCATCTTTTATATGTTATTATACTGGCCCCCTCCTAAATCATGGACACTGAATAACATGTCCCCAAAGAATTCTCATCATGCCTCTTGATGGTGCTGACAACCCTAGATGTATAATGAACTAGATATGTTTGTCAGCCTTTTGTGCACCTGGACTTCTGGTAATGTGCCCATCTTAATGAAGTTGTCTTTCTGTTTTCTAAAATCCTTTGGACACCTCAGGGCATAATGACTGAGCAAGGGTGTGTGGTAATGATAAAATGTGGCACGAGCTGGGTGGCTGAAGCTTGAGTCAAGTTTGACATGACCTCATAAAATTTCCTGATGCATAATCTCCCTTTGCTCCTTTTAGACAAGAACTAGTAATGGGAGGCTGTGGGCCTTTTGGCATTCACTCTGAAGAATTACATTTCTACAAAACAACATTAATTTGTATTGCATGACTCATATTGAATAAAAACAAGTTTGTATTCAAGAATCATGCATTGCCAGTTAATTAATTGCCTTTGTAAATAGGGGGGATTATTGGTTAGTCACACACACTTTTTTCCCCAGAATGAATACAGGTGTGTCACTCTGGTTCAGTGTATAATTGTTCACGTCTGAATTGGCCTGCTCTGCTTCTGCTGTTTCTAGGCACTCTGCATTACTCTGGGTCTAAATACTTAAGTGTCCAGATGTGTTATTATAAAGCAAGATTATCTACAAGTATTTCAAAAATGATTTAGTTAGCATCTATGTATAGCTTGAAAAGAATTAATTTAATTACCTTTATTTTACAAACATGGGAGGAAAGACACTGAGAGGCTAAGAGAGTCACTATGGTCAGAAATTTGTGATATCAAATGAGATTGGAAGCTTAGGGTATTGTGAGCCAAAATAAAGTAAATTTGTGACTCTCATTTATTACACATGATAAACCCAAATTTATAGGAATCAAAGTTTCAATTCTTGAAAGGTAATTTTGTGGTACTTTTGAATATTTAATACATGCAAATAAAAATCTTACCAAATTCAAGTTTATGTCAAAATTATTTACCCTAACTCAAGACTTTAGAATTAATTAAAAAATACCCTTCTATTTATCTTTAAAAATAATTGATTTTTAAAATTCTTCAAAAGTGTTTTAAGGCCACTTTTAATAATAAAATAATTTATCATTATACCACTTTCAGAGTGGGTAAAGTCTTCTGTTTTAGGACATTACTAAAAGCATTTTTAAGATGGACTGCAGAAGCAAGAGGAAAATCAATAATAAGGTTTATCAGGAGAAAAATATTAAAGATTTGGATGATTTCTTTTAAATATACATTAAGATACTTATACAGAAAGATATTTTTGATGACAATGATTCTTAGCTGCAGTTTTGGTAAATTATAGTACCTTATTTCAAAAACAAGGCATTATCAAAATAATTTTAAATATAATTCAGTTTAATTCTATTTTACCTAAAAACAATGAGTACATAGCATATGACCTCTCTGGGCTGATGGAGTGGATGGCTGGCAGTGGCATGTCCTCCAAAACAGCAGAACCCAGAGGAACTCTCCATTCCAAATAGGCTAGGAATTATTTCTTATTCTTAAAAAAGGGTGTTTTTTTTATTATTTTGAGAGTATTTGATTAATGCCAAAAACATCTTTCAAAATAAGTGATCAGCTTTTGGGCAATCCACATTAATTTTATATTACATTGATAAAGGGGAGACAGTATGTGGAAGATACAACTGGAAATGCAGTCAATTAATGGATTGATTTGTGTCCTCCAAAGAGACATATTAGAGTCCTAACCCCCAGTAGATGTGAATATGACCTTATTTAGAAATAGAGTCTTAGCAGATGTAATCAAGTTAAGATTGAGGGGACTTAATCCAATATGATTGTTCTTATAAGAAGAGAAGAGAACAGGCACACAGGAAGGAAGCCATGTGATAACAGAGGCAAATATTGGAATGATATATTTACAAGTCAAGTAATGCCAGAGATTGCAGGCCATGGCCAGAAGCTAGGAAGCAGCAAAGAACAATTCCACCCAGAATCTCAGAGGAACCATGCTATGCTGATGTCTTGATTTTGCATTTCTATCCTCCATAATTGAAGGAAGATAAATTTCTATTTCTTTAAGCCACTCAGTTTGTGGTAGTTTGTTGCAACAGCTTTAGGAAACCAGTACAGATTTTGAATATATAATGTGAGGTCTGTACAGAATGTATCAAGCCATGTAATATGAAAAATAGAGACATTTATTGAAGAAGATGCAAGATAGAACAAACATTGGACATAAGACAATGATGCCTCAGTCCTCTTCAAAGTAGGCACTTTGGGACCTCAACACAGTTCTTTCAGAGTCTCTTCCACTGTTCAAAACACTCTGCAACATCTTTTGTTGGAATTGTTATCAATTATGCCGTCATAGTTTCCTGAATCTCATCAACAGTCTGAAATCTCTTCTCTTCCCAAGTTGAATTTAGTTTTGGGAAAAGCCAGATTTTGGAGAGGGCCAAATCTGGTTCATTGGTTACAGTTTCAATCAAATCATTAGCAACTGCAACACAATGTTCCTTCTGCTCTGGTAGCAGAAGCCATGGGATAAATTTTGCCACAACATGTTTCATGCCAAGATATTCCTGCAAAATCTCAGACACAGTAGTTTTTGGAATCCCTAGATCAGCTTCTAGTTCTTGCACTGTCAGTCGCTGATCTTTGTTGATTTCAGCCACTACACATTCAACATTCTTAGGTGTTCTGCTTGTTTCATGCATTCCAGAACATGGATCACTTTCAACAGCTTTTTGACCATCTTTGAAGCATTTGCGCAACACTTATGTATGCTGCACTGTATAGCATGATCCCTGAAAGCTATTCTGAATCATCTGAATAGTTTTCCCAACAGAATGTTCAAACTTAATGTAAATTTAATGTAGATTTGATGCTCTACTCACTCAGTCATTTTAAATGTGATGGCCACACAGTACACATGCTTACTCAACAGCTTCTACAGCCCCCACTGACTAGTATAGTGAAGTTGTCACTGTTCATGCATGCTCATTCCAGTCCACTCTCCTTGGCCGCCAGGTTAAATTAATGTCCTGCAAACCCTTCTCATTATATTAACAATGGCTGGACTTTTTCTAGACATACTATACACACACACACATATTCATTCAATCAAAATATGGTAGTCACCTCAGAATACAGAAAAATTATTGATTCATATAATGATAGCAACATACTAAAAGATTCACTTGAAGACCTTCCATTTTGGTAGAATTCTTAGCACTGTATTCAATTCATTAAATGTTTCTTTTTTGAAGTTGTTAGCTATTTCTTGATCTCTAATCTTAAGATTAATTCTAAATGTCAAAGCTTCAATATTTCAAATTTTAAATTTCTGCCATTTGTTGTGACAGTCCTAAAGTGGGTCATCTGTCTCTACACAGTATTTTTTTTTAATTCATTAAACACTCAATATTTATCTGGTGTATAGGATGGTTACATCTTCTATAATTATTTGCTAATGTGGATATCTATTTTCTCACTGAACTAATTTAAGAAAAAAACTGTGTCATCAGCATTATATTGTTGTGTTCCATAAAGAAATAAACTGAAGTTTTGACCCTCAATATTTCCGACTGTGACCTTATGTGGAAATAGGGTTTTGGCACATGTAATCAAGACAAAACAAGATTATTACGGTGGTCACTGATCCAAAATGACTTACATCTTTATAAGAAGAGAAAACAGAGGCACCCAGAGAAAGATGTCACATGGCAACAGAGGCAGAAAGAGATGAGTGCAATTAGCTGCTAACCAACCAATGTCAAGAATTACTGCCCACCACCAGAAGCTTAAATAAAAAAGCATGAGGCAGATTCTCTCTTAGAGACTTCCACAGAACATGGCTTTGCAAACACCTTTATTTCAGACTTTTAGCCTCCAAAATTGTGAAAAAATGTATTTTTTCTGTCTTGAGACACCTAGTTTATTGTTCTTTAAATGTCAGCCTTAAAAAGCTAATACAAATATAAAGTATAAAAAGTCTTTGACTGTGACTGTTTTGTTAAAAATACAAGTAAGTTATGAAGGCCTTTGACCTTTCTATTTCCAGAGGCATGATCTTAAACATTAATTTTCTAAACAATCCAGAAAATACCATTTTCAAGTGGCTAGTTCACAGAAAGCTGAACAGTAATCTTTGACTTATATATACAAACTAAAGAGTATGAGGTTTTAGAATTTTGTGAGTCACACATGAGAAACAAGGTTACATTAAATCTTTGATCCTGTATGCTCATGAAAAAAAGTGAGCAAAATACTCACTTTTTATGTTCATTTTCTCACAATTTTTATGTTCATTTTCTTAAAAACACTCATTTTCTCACAAGTTTTATGCTCATTTTCTTAAAAACACTTTGAATAATATTATTTACATGAAAAAAATTATGGACATGAAAAGCAAAACAAATTTTCCAAATCAATTCAATATTATTCTTAAAGTAAAACATTATTTTTTTGAATTCTTGTTTCTTCATGCTATTCCAGTTGGGTGTTTATATCTTCCTTTTGTTCCATATCATTGATTTGAGTCCTGGTTTCCTTCCTGTCATTGTTGGTTCCCTGAATATCTTGCTGTATTTCACTTTGGGCGTTCTTCATTTGTTCTTTCATTTTGCAACCAAGCTCAATCAGTTCTGTGAGTATTTTGATTACCAGTGTTTTGAACTCTTCTTCAGACAGATTGGCTATCTCCTTGTCACTTAGCACTCTTTCTGGAGTTTTGCTCTATTCTTTCATTTTGGCCATATTTCTTTGTCTTGGTGTGCCTGTTAAGTTATATGGGAAAGGGGCCTTAGGTATTCACCAGGGCAGGGTGATCCTCTTTGCTGCATTATGGTGTTGTCCGTGGAGGAAGGGCCAGAAAGGGAACAATGCAGTTGTTTCTTGCTCAGCTGTAGCCCCACTTTCCAGCAAACAAGAATTCAAAAAAATGAAGAGAAGCTTAGTAACCTCTGGGACAACTTTAGACATTCCAATATCCAAATTATAGGGGTGCCAGAAGGAGAAGAACAAGAGCAAGAAATTGAAAACTTATTTGAACAAGTAATAAAGGAAAACTTCCCCAATCTGGTGAAGGAAATAGACTTCCAGAAAGTCCAGGAAACCCAGAGAGTCCCAAAGAAGTTGGACCCAAAGAGGAACACACCAAGACACATCATCATTAAGTTACCCGAGGTTAAAGATAAAGAGGGAATCTTAAAAGCGGCAAGAGGAAAGGAGAGAGTTACCTACAAAGGAGTGCCCATAAGACTATCAGCTGATTTCTCAAAGAAATCTTAGAGGCAAGAAGGGGCTGGAAAGACATATTTGAAGTAATGAGAAGTAACGACTTACATCTGAGATTACTCTACCCAGCAAAGCTGTCATTTATAATGGAAGGGCAGATAAAGTGCTTCCCAGATTAGGTCAAGTTAAAGGAGATCATCATCACCAAGCCCTTATTGTATGAAATGTTAAAGGTACTTATCTAAGAAATTGAAGATCAAAAACTATGAACAATAAAATGACAGCAAACTCATAACTAATAACTAAACCTCCTAAAATAATGAAAACAAAAACTAAGCAAATAATTAAAACAGGAACAGAATCAGAGAAATGGATATCACATGAAGGGTTTTCAGCTGGAAGGTAGAGGGGAGGAATAGCGGGGAAGGTACAGGGAATAAGAAGCGTAATTGGTAGGCATAAAATAGATGGGGAGAGATTAAGAATAGTCCAGGAAACAGAATTCAAAGAACTTATTTGTACAACCTATGGACATGAACAAAGGGAGGGAACGCTGGAGGTTTGAGGGGTTCAGGGCAAAGGGGGGATAAGGGAGAAATTTTGGAAAACTATAATAGCATAATCAATAAAATATACTTTGATAAATAAATAAATCTTGTGCCCAAAGAAAAACATTAAATGTAAATAACTTGTGTCAGTGAACATGTTTCCATATTGCTGAACTGCTTGCTATCGCTCAGATCTTCCAACAGAGTAAACTTTTTCTCCTGGACAGCTTTTTCCTGTGGCATGTGGCCAACATCTCCTTGACATTTCTTCCTACCCTCTAGAATATGCCCTTTTGGTTCATTTGTATAGTCTGTTGAAGAACTCCAAAGGATTCTGAATTCACAATTTTTTTCTGAGTAACTGAAGTCTTCCCATCTGTTAAAAACAATGAATGATTATACCTAGTGCTCCTTCTTGGCCATGAGTTCCACTAAGGAGAATGAATAGGACATTTGCTTTTATCTTCAGCACTCTGGACTACACTGGACACATAGTTTATAGTGACATCAAAGTTATATCAAATAAATGTATCCACTCTAATATCTACAGGGTAGTGAAGGGTATTGGGGGATTTTTATAAAAGGCTACTTCTTCTTTTCTGTTCTTATGCCTTTCTTCCTTCTGTCTTTCCTTCCTTCCTTCCCTATTCCCTACTTTCTTTTTCAGTCACAATTGCCCCAATATTTGCTGAAGTCTGAGAGTTAGCATTATTCAATGGATTTTGGTCTATTAATATCTTTTAAAAACTTAGTAGAGGAGGACTTCCGGCCAAGATGGATGCATAGGTAGATACACTGTGCCTCCTAGCATAACCAGGATAGGGACAACAACAATTTAGAAACAGAATAAAAACCAGAACTGACAGAAAATTGAACTGTATGGAAGTCAGACAACCAAGGAGTTAAAATAGACTCATCATCTAGGCCAGTAGGAGGGGCAAAGTTGGGGAGTGGAGCAAAGAGGGATCACAGCACAAAAAGCATTGGGACCAGGTGTGTAAGGTATCTGGGTCATGCAAGACTGCAGCGGGTGGACCCTGGGCACACAAGCCATGCTGGCAGACCCTGGCCGAGGGGTGGCAACCAGCAAACCCAGCAAGGCGGTGATTGTGAAGCAAGGCACTGCGCACAACCCGGGATCCCAGTGCTGGGAAATAGAGCCTTGGGACACTGACTGAAAACACCTGTGGGGATTAAGGTGCAGGGAGAGACTCCCAGCCTCACAGGAGAGGTCATTGGAAAGCCCCAAGGGGTGCACCAGCCCACCCACATGGGAATTAGCACCAGAAAGGCCCAGTTTGCTTGGGGGAAGTGGCAGAAGGGACTGAAGTCAGACAGAGAGTGGAGCAAGCACCATTGTTCCCTCTCAGACCCCGCCCCCACATATAGGATTGCAACCCAGCGACTGGGTTGCCCAGAGACCAGACGGGGGAAAAAAAAAAGATGGCTCAAACAGAAGAACAAATGAAAGCTCCAAAACCAATATTTTAAGTGACCCAAAGATAGCCAACCTATCAGATGCACAGTTCAAAATATTGATCAGGATGCTCACAGAATTGGTTGATTTTGGTCACAAATTAGATGAAAAAATGAAGGCTACAATAGGTGAAATGAAAAATGCACAGGGAACCGATAGTGATGGAAAGAAAGCTGGGTCTCACATCAATGGAGTGGGCCAGAAGGAAGAAAAAAACATACAATCAGAAAAGAATGAAGAAATAAGAATTCAAAAAAAATGAGATGAGGCCTAGGAACCTCCAGGACATCTTTAAATGTTCCAACATCCAAATTATAGGGGTACCAAAAGGAAGAGGAAGAGCAAAAGTGGAAAAGTTATTTGAACAAATAATAAAGGAGAACTTCCCCAAGCTGGCAAAGGAAATAGACTTCCAGGAAGTCCAGGAAGCTCAGAGAGTCCCAAAGAACTTGGACCCAAGGAGGAACACACCAAGGCACATCATAATTACATTACCCAAGGTAAAAATGAAGGAGAGAATTCTAGAGACAGAAAGAGATAAGGAGACAGTAACCTACAAAGGAGTTCCCATCAGACTGTCAGCTGATTTTTCAAAAGAGACCTTACAGGCAAGAAGGGGCTGGAAAGAAGCATTCCAAGTCATGAAAGGCAAGGATCTACATCCAAGATTACTCTATCCAGCTTTCATTTAGAAGGACAGATAAAGTGCTTTTCAGATAAGGTCAAATTAAAGGAGTTCATCATCACCAAGCCCTTACTGTATGAAATGTTAAAGGGACTTACCTAAGGAAGAAAAAGTAAAAAACATGTATAGTAAAATGACAACAAACTCACAATTATTAACAACCACACCTAAAACAAAAACAAAAACTAACTAAGCAAAACAACTAGAACAGGAACAGAACCACAGAAATGGATATCACATGGAGGGTTAGCAACAGGGGAGTGGCAGGAGGAGAGAGGGGGAAAAGGAACAGAGAATAAGTAACATAGACAGTAGGTAGAAAATAGACAGGGGGAGGGCAAGAATATATGGGAAATATAGAAGCTAAAGAACTTATGACACATAGACATGAACTGAAAGGAGGGAATGTGGGTGGGAGAGGGTTTGCAGGGTGGAGGGGAATGGAGGGAGGTAATGGTACAACTGTAAGCATAATCAATAAAATATATTTAAAAATTAAATTAAATTAAAAGAAAACTTAGTAGAGGGCACAGGTACTATCTCAATTCTATATAGAGAATGTGATCATGATTTATATAATAAAAAGTAGCAGAAACTTTTGTTGGCAAGTTTAGATTGACTTATTAAGGATTCCTAAATTTGTCACTTGTGTGGATTATAGCAAAGTGAAAAAGCCTGTGTCTATTTTATAAAAGAAATTATGTTGTAGGGTAATACAAAACATCCAATACTGGTATTTTATCATTGCTTTTTAATAAATAATTATTTACTATTATACTTTTAACTTATTTTTATTAGAATTTTTCTTATGTGAAAAGGTATGTTACTAAAAAATAAAAAAGTGAGAATGAAATATTCAAAGTGTTCATGGGTGTCCCGCAGGCCACATGTGGCTCAGAATGACTATGAATGGAGCTCAACACAAAACTGTAAATTTACTTAAAACATAAGAATTTATTTTGTGATTACGTGTTGCAATGTATTTAATGTGTGACCCAGAGACACCAAAATGGTGGACACTCCTGGAAAGTGTAGGCACAAAATGGCCATTTTTGTTTCTCAGCAAGGTAATTAGAATCTGTTTCTAGTTTTTCAAAAGGCAATTAACTTATTTGTTTTGCTACATCAAGTGTAAAGAGATTACCTTAAGAATCTATCTTAGCAAGAAGAATATAATGCATCTTTGTAAAGAATTAAGAGCATATACACTAAATTCTGAAATGTGACAAGATATTCATTGAAGTATAAACATTTCTCCATGCAAAAGATTAATGATAGAGATGGAAGAAAAATTCATTTTTTTCTTTTTTAAAGTGCTAGCAATTTATGTGGGTAATTCTTTTTATCTCTATCATCTCTATCTATCTCTATCTCTATCTCTGTCTCTTTCTATATTATCTCCCACTCATTTTAGGTTTTTATTACATTACCCTTTTCAGGTATGCTATCAACATCTTAGCCTTTGTGTATGAAGGAAAAAATCTCTAAAATTTTTGTGAGTTGAGCATAACCTATGAGAGATTAGAGTGATTATAAATGAATTAGTTTTTCTGTACATTTATATAGTATACCAATAGTTTAGGTCAGCATGAGGACAAAGGCAAGCAAGAAAGACATGAAAGATGATATAGAAACAGTTTAAAAAACAAACAAATCAGTAAGTCAAGGGGGTGTTAGAAATGAGATGAAAATATGCTTTTCCTGTTTGCAACACTGATTGATTGATGAAGTTTACTCAAGAAAAGGAGGACTGAGGGTTTCTGTGTGTGCTTAATGGAAGAAGATTCTGAAATGGGCCATAAAGGTCTACCATGCATGGACATGAAAAGAAGTTTTGATATGTTTTCTGTGCTTTTATGACCCTGTATTAGTGTTAAAATTGATGAACATGGCCCATAATGTGCTGTGGGATATAAAAATGAAAGGTCCGGGGAGTTTGAACTCAGCTACAGTAACAAATGTGAAGACATCCTGTTCCAAGGAATTCAATGTGTGTTTAGGCAACTGCACTATTAGTTTAGGTAAAGTTAAAACCAAAATTAGACAATTTATATTTTGAAGAAGTGAGAAGGAAAAAAAAAAGAAAATCACCTTTATTAAATGACTTATGTACAAGGTCTGATTAAAAAATACCCTTCCATTGTTAATGTAAAAGAATGGTTTGCATGACATCAATGTAACCTGTCAGCCAAAGAGAGTGCATTGGAATGCACACACATGAACAATAAAGACTTCACTGCCCCCACAGCCATTGAGTGAATATGTGTATGTATTATATGTGGCCATCACATTCAAAATGACTGAGTGACTAGAGCAATGAATCTGCATCCAATTTCACATTAAATTTGAACATTCTTCTGGGGAAACCATTCAGATGATTGAGAAGGCTGCAGCTATGGACAACTGGTGATTGACAGCTACATCACAACATGCTCTGTTCATGTATCACATCTCATGCAGAGGTTTTTGGTGAAGCATTAAATCAGCCATGTGGCTCAGTCCCCCTACAGCCCAGATTTGGCACCCTTCAACTTCTGGCTTTTCTGAAGACCTTTGAAAAGGAAGAGATTTCAGACCATTGATGAGATTCAGGAAAATATGACAGAGTAGCTGATGGCATTTGGAACAATTGTGTGAGGTCCCAAGGTGCATACTTTGAAGAGGACTGAGGCATCATTGTCCTATGTACAATTTTTCTTGTATCTTATATCTTCAATAAATGCCTCTTTTTCATATTACATGGATGGATACTTTCTGGACATATCTTGCTTGTAGGAGAGAGTAAGCTAGTGCTCACTTTTAAAACAAAGTTGATATTTATTTTCTAATTTGCAGATGAAGGCATTGAGGGTCCAAGAGGTTAGGAAATTTCTCCAGTGTCATGAAACAATCTAGGTTGACACAACGTCAGAGCCATTCTTTCTTCTGGACTATTCTTAACTTTTAGTTTTCACTTCTTTTTTTCTTTTTTTTTGTTTTTATAATATATTTTATTGATTATGCTATTACAGTTTTTACATGATGTGACAGATGACTCTGTGAGTGACTCTCTTATGTGAATACCTATAAATTAGACTAAAACCTACCTGTAAATCCACCTCTTTCTCATTTACTCAAGAAAATATATTTTAACGCATGTAAATGATAGCATCATTTTAAAAAGGTAATCTGTTCTAATAAAAATGCCAGCTACCATTTGTTGAGTTCTTACTCTGGGCTATACAAGGAACTAAGTGTCTTATATGTATTGCCTCTTTTAATATTTTCACTAGGCCAGTAAGGTAGCAAAAGTTGGATTAGAAGCAGGAAGAGGCAGCAGAAAGTTTTGACTCTATATTTCTAATCCTAGAGTCCTGCTCTCTACCACTGCTCAATAATGCTAAATATAGGGTGTTTTTGTATAAATCTGTTGCGCGTGGGTCACCGGCCAGCAGTGACCACGGAATGCTGAAGATCGCTCGCCGAAAAACACGCGAGAACAAAACATGCACAGAGACAAACTAGTTTCTGTGGGGAAGTAGGGACGAAATGGCCACCCCCCCTAGTGGGGAGCACCCCGATTTACTGTCCATACATGCTTTTATTGGGCTCATTTTGCATAATAATTCAGGAAAGGTCAGTACTTATCAGGGGGAAGTAAGGAACCATAGAAAACAAGGAACTCTGATGGTCTATTGAGTCGGGGTCAAAGAGCTGTAAGACTTTGAGGAACAAACTTCCTCCTTGGACCCCTCTCATTCAACTGAGAGCATTCTAAACAAAGAAGGTTTCACAGTAATTTACATGTTCTTTCTTAGGCCTGATCACCCGGGGAATCCGTCCTTTTCAGCACAGAGCTGCACCACCCTGTCATTGTTTCAGGCTTAGCACGGGAACTAAGGCAATAAGGAGATTTTCTCCCAGACAACGAGAACTCAGGCTATGTCAAAGCGAGGGTCCATCCCTCCCTTTTGCTGCAACCCCCAAAGTCCTTCTTTTGGGGGGCCTCCCAAAGTGATCGTGCCTGGCTTAGGTCGTTCCCCCCATGGGGAATCTCACCTGTCTTTGGCTAACCGACCAAGCTTTTTGGGGTTCAGTTATGAATAAAGCAGCAGAAGCAGCATTCCTGCCAGGGAGATAAGCTTTTGTCTCCTTGCTGGCTTATGGTTCCAAGGGCGTTCCCTTAGCCTTAGCCTAGGCGGGGGTTTCAGCTTCTGATACCAGTCAGGGCGGTTCCCAACATAAATCTATATATAAACAGTGGCCTGAAACTTTAAATGTGCTTAATAAATATTTAGTACATACACAAGTTATAAAATTTATAAAAGGTGATGAGCCACTCTCAACATTTGATTTTGTAACTTAATGGTAATAAAATGTTTGCAATTGTTCTTGCAATTAACACCAATTCATACATATTTTCCAAAATGGTATATGAGAAATTTTACCATTGTCAGTTTTTCTTATTTTATGATAAATGGCTTTAATTTTTCAAGAAAAAAGAAAACCAGAGAAAGCAGGTGAGATGATGAGAAGATATCTTTGAGAATTATGTATCTTGTTCATATAGATTATGTATTAAAATGGATAGAATTCTAGCTGTTTCAAAGTAATGGAACACATGAGATGTGGCATTTTTGGTCTGAAAGAACTCATTTCTAATTTTCTAGTATGAGAGTGAAGGATAATAAACAAAGTGTTTCATTGTATTCTAAGAGGCAATTACAAATTACCATGAGGACCCAAAGGTGTCTAATACCACCTCAGGAGATGTGGTGACACAAGTAACAATTAGAGGAGGAATTGAGGTAACAACTTAACTTATGAAGAAGATTGCCAGGCTTAACTAATACAAATACAGGATTCCCACTCTGGCTGGTATGGCTCAGTGGATTGAGTGTTGGCCTGTGAACCGAAGGGTCATGGGTTTGATTTCCAGTCAGGGAATGTGCCTGGGTTACTGGCCGGGTCCCCAGTTGGGGACATGCTAGAGAGAGGCAACTGATCAATGTTGCATCTTTGCACATCAATGTATCTTTTGCACATCAGTGTTTCTCTCTCTCTTTCTACTCCTTCCTCCTCTCTCTAAAAATAAACAAATAAAATGCTTTTTAAAAATGTAGGATTTCCACTTAAACTTGCATGTCATATAAACAAATAATAATTTTTTGTTGGTATATGTTCCAAATATTGTATGAGACATACTTAATGTAAAAGAAAAAGAATCCATTGTTATCTGAAACTTAAATTTAGTTGGAGTCCTGTACTTTATCTAACATTTCTATGTATGGGTAAACTAGAATAATGTTAAATTAACTAATAGGATTGACAGTGATTTTCATATGTAATTTATACAGTAATCTCTTCTGCTTTAATACATATTTTTAAAATACTATGTGTGTTCTTACAGCAAGTAACTGGTACAAGTTTGTAGATATGTGAAGGAGGGCTGTATAAACTATATTCTCAATTGAGAAATAAGGTTGACAAGATACCTAAAATAATACTAAAAGTTTTCCTCAGCTAAAAACAAAAGATCTGATTTACAAAGATATTATTGCATATTATAACTTAAATAAAGTATCATGGAGAGTTAAAACTGAGTGAATTCTAAATCTACTTCTGGCCCAGAGACTGATTCTATGAAATTAAAATCATAAGAGATACAATTTTTGCTTACTTTTAACAATGTTGATCAAATGCCTCTTAGAGTAGACCTAAGCTCATAATTTTCTCTGTAAAACTTTATATTTCCTTGTGTTTCACTAAGCTTTCTTTTATAGGTAGAATAATTACATAGTAAGGGTTAAGGTCACACCTTGAGTCTTTGGATGAGCAAAGAACAGAACTCATAACTTTAGATTTCAATCCCTGTCTTGCTCACAGAGCCCTGCTGTCTGCCTTAGCTCAGCTTTAAAATGCATATCACTGATAACCAAAAACATTAACACCATCCATGTCTGAACACACAAAAGGCTATCCCTAGAATGCTATATATGTAATGTAAATAAGTCACAAATTTAAACATAATACTGTGCCAAAATGCACCCTGGCAAACTCCTCGAGCACTTATTTGTCCTAGAAACATACAAATTTACCTTTTTAAAAGATGTATTTATTAATTTATTTTTAGAGAGGGAAGGGAGGGAGATAGAGAGAGAGAAACATCAATGTACAGTTGCTGGGGGTTATGGTTTGCAACCCAGGCATGTACCCTGGCTGGGAATCGAACCTGCGACACTTTGGTTCACAGCCCATGCTCAATCCACTGAGCTACACCAGCCAGGGCCCAAATTTACTTTTTATAAGATAATACACCACTATTGTTTAGGAGAGGGAGAAATTTTTTTCTAAACTTCTAGTTACTCCTAAACTCCTAGTCTAATAATAACATTGACATGAGACAGGTTAAGACGAGAAATAATTAACTTTAATTACATATGTGCATATGTGAACTTCATCTACATGAGACATTTGAAAACATTCAGCTAAAATGATGTATGATATACTGAGCTAAAGATGAGGTAGAACACCTGAGGCTCAGAGAGGGGGAAGGTCATTGCAGGATAGTAAGAAGGTCAGATGTTTAATAATTAGATATTTGCTCTGTTATACAGATACATCACAAAAAGTCATTTTTGACAATAGCCCTTATTATGGGCAAGACCCCTGATTTAGATTTTTCTGAGTAGTTAAGGGGGGGGACAGAATTTTTCCTGAGCCCACAGTCCTTTATTGCCTTCGGCTTAAAATAATTCACATGTCAAAGTACCACATCTTGGGGAAGTTTGTTTTGAAACACTTCAACTTATAGACAAAAATTAAAGAAGATAGAGATAGTATTTCCATAATACTTTACTGGAAGGTAAATATTTACTTGGTAAATTGACATTTTTAATACTATTTACATATGGACTCTTCTTTAAAGATAAACTTTAAGTTGGATGGGCTAATATGAAAAAAACCTTAAAAACAAATTCATGCTATTATGTACTTTTCTTAGATGTATGTTCCTCTTGCTAAGTCAATTCTTTATCCTTACTCCAGAGCTTGAAAGAGAAATATATGTATCAATACTGAGTGAGCACAACTCTTAAAACCTCTCTTTAAAATATGTATAACCTCATTTTCTTCCCCAGCAAATAAATTGCATAATACAACCAAAATTTATTTTTTAAAAAATTTAGAACAATTTATGTATTTTATTCTATACAGGTACCCTGAGTTTATAATCTGTTAGTCTTTATTTTTTTCTGTAGTAAAAAGTTTACCATTATTCTAAAATGTACTTGCCCCTTTCTATTCTAGGCTGGGGTCAGAAAAATAGATCTGTCTATATGACCCATCTCTCAGTAGGATCCTGCACATCAGGGAAACACACACACACACACGAAACAGTATTTTAAATACCTCTCTCTGGCTTTTCTTCTTGAGATCACTTACTAAAAGTTTTACCAGTGGTCTTCAGTAGGCTAGACATGCAAAGCAACATGCATGAGCTAGTATTAATTAGAAAAAAACATTATGTTACATTCCTTTTCTACTACACTAAATAGGATTTTCTGTGCATTCCTTGGCTTTTCTAATACTCTGTTGGAAAAAATAAAATAAAATGTTTAACGTTGGAAAAGAAAAAAAGATGCCTAATCATTGTTGCCAAGTATGAACCCATGTTTGTGAATACATTGAGATGTAGAGGTAATGCGGGGAGAGCTGGAGCAATGTCAGCACAGATGAAAACTTGGTGGGTCAAACACTTCTCAAAGATGCTCAGTAACACCAGGATACAGATTCTTGCCAATAGACATGACCTTTAATCAGCCATATAGGCCAGGTTCCTTAAATCCCCTTTCTTTTGGTAGAGCTCATTAGGTGGAGACTCCAGCCCAGTATAGTAGTCACTGTTCTCTAATTTAGCAGGTGATGGTAAGTAAAAGCAAAGCCATCAGCTAAGGTGAAATCTGTCATGTCTGGAAGCAGTAGTATCTGCTCATAGACAAGAAAAGAAAGAATAATCATACTGTGGAAAAGTGTCTTCTCTGTACTTTGTGTCCTGCATTTGCAGATAAATTAGTCATGTTGTCAAATGATATATAATAGTCTCCATTATCCACTGGGGATACTTTCCAAGACCCTCATCTGATGTCTGGTTGATAGTTCCAAACTCTATATATACTATTTTTCTATACATGTTCACCTATGATAAAATATAATTTATAAATTAGGCACAGTAAGAGATTAATAATAATAATCATGAAATAGAACAATAAGAATAATAATACTCTAATAAAAGTTATATGAATGTGCTCTCTTTCTCTCAAAATTACCTTATTGTACTGTACCCATCTTGTGATGTTGATGATGTGAGATGACTAATGTCCTACCTGATGAGGTGAAGTAAGGTAATGATTTAGCTTTAGGTTGCTATAAGTATTACTTGGACACAGCACTGTGATACGTGGGTAGTTGATCAGATCACTGAGATGGGTCCTAAGTGACTAGTGAGTGGGTAGCATACACAGCGTGGATATTATGGACAGAGGGGCAATTAAAACCCTTGGTGGGAGGATGGGGCAGGATGGCATGCAATTTTATTAATTACTCCAGGCAACAAGTAATTAACAACTTGTGAATTCAGTACTATTTGTGATTTCAGGCATCCACTGGATATCTTGGAATGTACTTTTATACTTAAAATCACAGTGAATGAGGCAGCTATATAGTGCAGCTAGAAAACCATGGGGTTTGCCATGGGTGTTGCCTTCAGTGAGGGCATTTTCCATATACACTGAACAGCTTTGGGAAAGATCCAAACAAAACATATACAAACTTTCTTCAGTGTACATGATAATTGAATTCCTGGAAAAATTCAGAATATATTAAATCCAAGCAAGATATACTTTAGGTTCACATGTATAATGATGTTAGATTCTTGGCCCACATTGTTAGATGTCTGGGGTGAGGGCACTGAAAAGCCAAGCATAGTAGAAAAAGGCAGGTTATTTAAAAATCTTAAGATTTACTTGTTTCCAGAATTTTTCATTTTGTATTTTTAAACTGCTATTGAAAACTTGTAACTAAAACTGTGAAAAAATCTGTAGATAGGGGAGAACTATTGCATTAAAATATGTTGAGGGTAGCAATAGAATGTTTTAAAAGACATCATTTCTAAAATCAGATGGTACATTCTCTATGTATGTGAGACACTATGTTTCTGCTTTAAGAGGTTTGCATATTAAAATTTTACAATTTCTACTTTTTCAACTAAACTGTAAGTATTAAGGAAGACAAAAATCTTCAATGAATTAGATACCTTATTTTTCTCAAAGGGAAACAAAATATTAAAAATCATAATAATATAAACAATATAATTAAATAATACAAAAATAATTGATGCCCACAGAATTGATTGATCTTGGTTGCAAAATGAGGAACAAATTAAGGCCATGCAAAGTGAAATAAAGAAAAATATACAAGGAACCAACAATGAAGGAAAGGAAAACAGGACTCAAATCAACAATTTGGAATAAAAGGAAGAAATAAACATCCAACTAGAACAGAATGAAGAAACAAGAATTCATAACAATGAGGAGACTGAGGAACCTCTGGGACAACTTTAAGCACTCCAATATCCAAATCATAGGGGTGCCAGAAGGAGAAGAGGAAGAGCAAGAAGTGGAAACTTATATGGACAAATAATGATGGAAAACTTCCCCAACCTGGTGAAGGAACTAGACTTCCAGGAAGTCCAGGAAACCCAGAGAGTACCAAAGAAGTTGGACCAAAAGAGGAACACACCAAGAGACATGATAATTAAGTTACCCAAGGTTAAAGACAAGGAAAGAATTAAAAGCAGCAAGAGAAAAAGAGACAGTTACCTACAAAGGAGTTCCCATGAGTCTATCAGCTGATTTCTCTAAAGAAATCTTGTAGGCAAGAAGGGGCTGGAAAGAAGTATTCTAAGTCATGAAAGGCAAGGACGTACATCCAAGCAAAGCTACCATTTATAATGGAAGGGCAAATACAGTGCTTCCCAGATAAGGTCAAGTGAAAGGAGTTCATCATCACCAAGCCCTTATTATATGAAATGTTAAAGGGATTTATCTAATAAAAAGAAGATTAAAACTATGAACAACATAGTGACAGCAAACTCACAAATATTAATAACCAAACCTAAAAAAAAACAACAATGAAAAAACTAAGCAAACAATTAGAACAGGAATAAAATCAGAGAAATGGACATCACATGGAGGGTTATCAGTGGGGATGGAGAGAGGGATAAAGAGGGGAAAGGTACAGAGGATAAGAAGCGTAAGTAGTAGACATAAAATAGACAGGGGGAGATTGAGAATAATATAGGAAATAGAAAAGCCAAAAAATGTATATGTACAACCCATGGACATGAACTAAGGAAAGTAGGAGTTGCAGGGTAGAGGGGGGTAAAGGGGACAAAAAATTGAAACTGTAATAGCATAATCGATAAATTTTACTTAAAAATAATTGATACCCAGTGAAAAGTCCTTCTTCTTCCTCTTTAAATATGGAGTTCTCTCAGATTACATAACAGAATAAATTATATAACAATGAATTTTTAATCATATTTTTTCATAATTCAGTACTCAACCAAACTAGGAAGAATACCTATAGAATTGATAACATCCTTAAGTACTTGCTAGTCATTTGTTTTCAACCCTTTATACTAATATTTAGAACTGTGAGGTTAAGTGTTCTGTTTGTTATTTTAATATATAAGTGAGTCAAGTGGTTTTTGCAAGCTTCATAGAATATCTTTTTACCTAGCTGGGTTTTGCCCCCAAAATTTTCATCCTTTCTTAAGAACCAATTCACATTATGTTTTCATTCAAAAGCCTTTATATTATAATTAGAACTTTGGATCAATTTTTCTCAGGGTATGTGTCAAAGATCACTCTTTTATTAGTGTGATGTGAATAAGGGTTATAATTATAATGCAATATAACTGATTTATGTGTGTGACTTTTCATTAATTTATCATAACCTTATTATCTTTTTGGATTTCATGTAATGTGTTCAGTATAATTTTGAAATATAAGAGAGTCTGTACAAAGACAGAGAAAATTTATATATACACACATGTATATATAGTATATCTTTATATATAATATGTATATTTAACTACATCTATACCTTTTGGAGCTCTGAAAAAATGTAAGCTTGTCTTGGACACTGAACAATGCAAACCATTAGGCTTCAGCATTCAGTCAACCAAAAAAGCATACAAAATTACTCACTACATTTTGTTTTGGTTTCTTCTCTGAAAAACCAGATCTATTTCAAGATATGGAAACTAAAACACATAAGTAAAACTAAAAATACTTCAATTAAGTTAATATCATTTTATTAACTTACATTAAAATGAAAATAACACAGTCAAGTAATAGAGAATCAGAACAACAACAAAAACTTGAGTTATGTAGAGCTACTATAATTCACTCAGTTTCTCTCAGGGCTTCCTAGTAGCCAGAGAAAAAAGAAAATCAGAAGTTTCATAGCTCCCCTTTTCTAACAGGAATAATAAAAAAGGATATTATTTGGTCAGGAGAGACAACTTTGTGTCTAATCTCAGCTTTCCCATGTTCTTTATATGGAAATATTGGATGTCACGGTCAAGGATCTCATCCAAAGTCATTTTATAAAAAATAAAAAATAAAAAGCACTGTTCTATCTATGGCTATATTTTAAAACTAACTTTTATAAAAGCTGCTATAAAAAACTGTTTGGTTTCATGAAGGCATGAACATAATTTATGGGCCAAAATGTCAGCCCCTAAAAGAGTGATCAGCATCCTTATGTACTTCTACGCTGTAACCACTGATTTTGATCCAAAACACAGAGAGACCATTCATGTTCAGCCCTCATCTCAGATTCTCAGAAGCTATGTGACCAAGGACAAGCTATTGGCCAACATCTTTGTATTAGGAATAAATTGCTCAGAACATATTAAATACATCAAGATACTAGTCATTATTAACTTTATTGATTAATATTATTATCAATATATCCTTTCAAAACCAGAGAAAACCATATTCTCTGGCTGCACCAGTCTGCAGTCTCATCAACAGTGCACGAGGGACCCCTTTTCTCCACAAGCTCTCCAACACTTGTTGTTTCTTGCTTTGTATATGATGGCCATTCTGACTGGTGTGAAGTGGTATCTCATTGTGGATGGAATTTGCATCTCTCTGATAGCTAGAGATATTGAATATCATTTCATGTGTCTTTGGATCCTCCTTTGTATGTCCTTCTTGAAGAAGTGTCTGTTTAAGTCCTTTGCCCATTTTTTAATTCGGTTGCTTGTCTTCTTTTTTTTTTAATATATTTTTTAAGATTTTATTTATTTATTTTTAGAGAGGAAAGGGAAGGAGAGAGAAAGAGAGAGAGAGAATGAGAGAGAGAGAAATGTGCGGTTGCTGGGGGCCATGGCCTGCAACCTAGGCATGTGCCCTGACTGGGAATCGAACCTGCAATGACTGGTTCACAGCCTGTGCTCAATCCACTGAGCTACACCAGCCAGTGTGGGTTGCTTGTCTTCTTAGAGGGGAGTCGTGTAAGTTCTTTATATATTTTGGAGATTAAACCCTTGTCTGAGGTATCATTGGCAAATATGTTTTCCCACACACTTGGCTCTCTTTTTATTTTAATACTGTTTGCTTTAGCCATGCAGAAGCTTTTTATTTTGATGAGATCCTATTTATTCTTTCCTTTATGTCCCTTGCTCTAGGGGACATGTCAGTAAAAATGTTTCTGTGTGAAATATCTCAGATTTTCCTACCTACCTTCTCCTCTAGGACTTTAATGGTGTCATGATTCATATTTATGTATTTTATCCACCTTCAATTTATTTTTGTGTAAGATGTAAGTTGGTGCTTGAGTTTCATTTTTTTTTGTATGTAGCTGTCCAGTTCCCCCAACACCAGTTGTTGAAGAGGCGATTTTTACTCCATTTTATGCTGCTGCCCCTTTGTCAAATATTCATTGACCATAGACACTTGGGTTTATTTCTGGGCTCTCTCTTGTGTTCCATTGGTCCATGTGTCTGTTTTTATGCCAGTAACAGGCTATTTTGATTACAGTGGCCTTGTAATATAATTTAATATCAGGTATTATGATCCCTCCTACTTTACACTTCTTTCTCAAAATTGTAGCAGCTATTCAGGGTCATTTATGGTTCCATATAAATTTTTGAAGTGTTTGTTCTATGTCTGTAAAATATGCCATTGGTACTTTAATAGGTATTGCATTGAATGTGTGAATTGCTTTGGGTAGTATAGACATTTTCATGATGTCAGTTCTTCCAATCCATGAACACGGTATATGTTTCCATTTGTTTGTGTCTTCCTTGATTTCTCTCCCCAGTGTTATGTAGTTTTCTGAATACAGGTCTTATACCTACTTGGTTAGGTTTATTCCTAGGTATTTTATATTTCTTTTTGCTATTTCTAATGGGATTTTTTTCTTGATTTCTGCTTCTGCTGTTTCATTGTTGGTGTACAAAAATGCCTTCGATTTCTGGATACTGAGTTTGAATCCCGCTGTTTTGCCAAATTCATGTATTAGGTCAAGAAATATTTTGGTGGAGTCTATAGGATTTTCTATGTACACTATCATGTCAACTACAAACAGTGACAGTTTTGTTTCCTCCTTTCCAATTTGGATGCCATTTATTTCCTTTCTTGTCTGATCACTGTGGCTAATTCTTCCAGTACTATACTGCATAGAAGTGGTGAAAGTGGACAGCCTTGTCTTGTTCCTGATCTTAGTGGAAAAGATTTTAATTTTTGCCCATTGAGTATGATGTTGGCTGTAGGTCTTTCATATATGGCCTTTATTATGTTGAGGAATGCTCCCTCTATTTCCATTTTGCAGAGTGTTTTTTATCATGAATGGGTGCTGTACCTTATCAAATGCTTTTTCTGCATTTATTGATATGATCTTGTGATTTTTGTCTTTCCTTTTGTTTATGTGATGTATTACATTTACTGATTTGTGAATGTTGTACCATCCTTGCATCCCTGGAATGAATCCGACTTGGTCATAGTGTATGATCTTTTTAATGTATTGTTGGATGCAGCTTGCCAGTATTTTGTTGAGGATTTTAGCATCAATGTTCATCACCAATATTTGCCTGAAGTTTTCTTTTTTGTGTGTGTCTTTTTTTTAATACTTTTTAATTGTGTTTATTTTTATTTTTATTATAATTATATTTTTTTAGAGAGGGAAGGGAGGGAGAAAGAGAGAGAGAGAAACACCAATGTGCGGTTGCTGGGGGTCATGGCCTGCAACCCAGGCATGTACCCTGACTGGGAATCGAACCAGTGACACTTTGGTTCGCAGCCCGAGCTCAATCCACTGAGCTACGCCAGCCAGGGGTTTGTGTGTGTCTTTATCTGGTTTTGGAATTAGGATTATGCTGGCCTTATAAAAAGAGTTTGGGAGTCTTCCATCTTTTTGAATTTTTTGGAATAGTCTGCGAAGGATAGAAGTTAGCTCTTCCTTAAATGCTTTGTAGAATTCTCCTGTGAAACCATCTGGTGCTGGGCTTTTGTGTGTCAGGAGTTTTTTGATTACTGCTTCAATTTTGTCTGGTGTTATTGGCCTGTTCAGGCTTTCTGCCTCTTTTTCGTTGAGTTTTGGAAGATTATATTTTTCTAGAAATTTGTCCATTTCACCTAGGTTTTCAAATTTCTTGGTATACAGTTTTTTCGTAGTAATTTCTTACAATCCTTTGTATTTCTGTGGTATCAGTTGTAATCTCTCCTCTTTCATTTCTGGTTGTGTTTATTTGGGTCTCATCTCTTTTTTTTCTTGATGAATCTGCTCAAAGGCTTGTCGATTTTTTTTAATCTTTTCAAAGAACCAACTCCTGGATTCATTGATGCTTAGAATTGTGCTTATAGCCTCTGCCATTTAATTCTGCTCTGATCTTGGTTATTTCCTTCCTTCTACTTGCTCTGGGGTGTCTTTGTTGTTGTTCCTCTAATTCTTGTAAATGTAGGGTTAGGTTGTTTGTTTGAAATGTTTCTATCTTTTTTAGGTATGCCTGTATTGCTATGAACTTCCCTCTCAGGGCTTCCTTAGCTGTGTCCCATAAGTTTGGGGTTGTTGTGAGTTTATTTTTATTTGTTTCCAGGAACCTTTTCTTGATTTCTTCCTTAATTTCATTCTTGACCCATTCATTGTTTAATAGCATGCTATTCAATCTCCATGATTTTGAGTGTTTTGGTTTTTTTTTTTTTTTCCATTGGGGTTGGTTTCTAGTTTCAGTCCCTTGTTATCCAAGAAAATGGTTGGTATGATTTCAATTTTCTTGAAATTGTTGAGGCTTGTTTTGTGTCCTATCATGTGGTCTATCTTTGAAAATGTTCCATGTGCATTTGAAAAGAATGTGCATTTAGCTTCTTTGGGATGGAGGGTCCCGTATATATCAGTTATTTCGTCTAGGGCATTGTTCAATGCCACAATATCTAAGTTGATATTTTGTTTGGAAGATCTGCCCATTTTTTAAAAATATTTTATTTATTTATTTTTAGAGAGGGAAGGGAGGGAGGGAGAGAGAGAGAGAGAGAGAGAGAGAGAGAGAGAGAGAGAGAGAGAGAGAGAGAGAGAGAGAGAGAGACATCAATGTGTGGTTGCTGGAGGTTATGGCCTGCAACCCAGGAATGTACCCTGGCTGGGAATCGAACCTGGGACACTTTGGTTCCCAGCCTGCACTCAATCCACGGAGCTATGCCAGCCAGGGCTAGAGATCTGTCCATTTTTGATAGTGGCATTTTAAAATTCCCCACTATAATTGTGTTGCTGTCAATATCTTTCTTGAAGTCGTCTAAGATTTTCTATGTGTATTTGGGTGCTCCTATGTTGGGTGCATATATATTTACAATGTTTATGTCTTCTTGGTGAATTCTTCCCTTGAGTATTATGAAGTGACCTCCTGGGTCTCTTTTTCTGGACCTTTTTTTTGCAGTCTATTTTGTCTGATATGAGTATTGCTACCCTCACTATTTTTTTCTGTACCTTTCCTTGGAAAATTTGTTCCCAGCCCTTCACTCTCAGCCTGTGTAGGTCTTTTCTTCTGAGGTGGGTCTCTTGTAGGCAGCATATGTGTGGGTCATACCTTCTTATCCATTCAGCTATTCTATGATTTTTTATTGGAACATTTAATCCATTTATGTTTAAGGTTATTATTGATAGGTACTTATTCATTGTCTTTTATGTATTTGTGTTCCTCTCTCTCTCTCTTTTCCTCCCTTTCCTCAAAGCAGTCCCTTTAGCATCTCTTGCAGAGCTGGTATGGTGAAGGTGTATTCTTTCAGACTTCTTTTGTCTGGGAAGCTTCTTATTTGGCCTTCTATCTTGATTGAGAGTCTTACTGGGTAAAGTAGTCTTGGTTCCAGACCTCTGGTTCTCATGACTTGGAATATTTCTTGCCATTCTCTTCTGGCTTGGAGTGTTTCCATTGAGAAGTCAGCTATTAGCCTTATTGGGGCTCCCTTGTATGTTACTTCCTGTTTCTTCCTAGCTTCCTTTAAGATTCTCTCTTTGTCTTGAAATTTTGCCATTTTAATTATGATGTGTCTTGAGGTGGGCCTCAAGATTGGATTTGGGTTCCTCTTGATTGGGACTCTCTGTGTTTCCTGGATTGGTTTGACTTTTTCTCTCATCAAATTAGGGAAATTTTCCATCATTACTTTTGAAATAGGTTTTCTATCCCTTGCTCTTCTCCTTCTCCTTCTGATATCCCTATTATATGGATATTATTACCTTTCATATTGTCTTGCATTTCTCTTAATCCCTCTTCATTTTTTCTGAGTCTCTTTTCCTTTTCTTGCTCTTTCAGGGTGTTTTCTTCTACTTTGTCCTCCAATTTGCTGATCTAATCTTCTGCTTCATCAATCCTGCTTTTCATTCCTTCTACTGTGTTCTTCAGTTCAGAAATGGCATTTTTCATTTCCTCTTGGCCTGTGTTGATAGTTTCTATTTCCTTTTTTATGTTTATATAGTTTGCAGTGAGATTGTTGTAGCTTCCCTGTAGTTTCTGATAGCTCATTGTGAGCTCATTGAGCTTCCTGATAATGAGTTCTTTGAACTCAATATCTGATAGTTGAGTTGCCTCTATTTGATTTAGCATTCTTTCTGAGGCTTCTTCCTTTCCCTTCATTTGGGGGTTGTTACTTTGTCTTCTCATTGTTCATGATACTCTTCTTGTTAACCTCTGTTTCTTAAATTGATCTGTTAGGTTCCCTGCGTTTATGGTGTGAACTTCTGTGGTAGAGTGCCTGTGAGATTCAGTGGTGCAGTCTCCCTGTGGTATCCTGGTGTTCACAGCTTCCCCCTACTCTGGGAGTAACTCTCCTTCTCTATTTTCTACCCAGACTCCAGCCTCCTCTCTTCACCTGGCCATGGGAGTTTGGCTCAACCTTGGCACTGTGCAGGGAGAATGCCTGCAGCCATGCAATCAGTGTCCAAATTTAAGGAATAAACACCTCTTTACAACATAGATTTTTGTGCCACCAGATGAGGCCAAATGATGGACATAATGAAGTCTGAGAATATGACATATTGTTTCCTGTATTTACCCTTGCCCAGAAGTATCTATTGGGTTAGGCTCATCTCTTGGATTGTGGAAATCCTGGGGCTAGAACAAAACCCTTTGCCTTCCCTCACTCATGTCACAAAAATCAGTTTACAATCCATTGGCCCAAGACACATACAATGATCTTAGGCAAAATGTTCATCCTGTCTGGACATTAGTTAACTCATCTGCATTTGAGGTTAAAAAACCTGCTTTCCCTGCTGCACATATGTTGTGCATTATCTAAAGAGAACCACAGCAGTGAAAGTGGAATGGCATTGTGATAGACAAACAGAGAACACTTGGGGGGGGGTGACTTTTCTCACCCACCCAGATTGGTTGCTGGCTGGGTGAGATTATTCTCTTTATCTGAAATTGAGTTTTATCCTTTGTAACATGATGATATCAGTATCCATTGCACAGTTTTCTTTTGTTATATTCATTGATTCTTTCAACATACATTTATTGAACACAGTTATGTGCCAGGTACTGATTTACACACCTAATGATAAATTAATAAATGAAATTGAGGAAGACAACATTCTTATCATCACCATTGTTGTCATCATTGCCATCATTGCAGTGGATAACTTATTTTTCTGCAATTATAATGCACTTTTTCTGTGCTGCTATTCTCATTTCATTCTCACAACATTTTTTAATCTATAATATAGTGCAATTAACACCATTTTATGGATGGAGAACCCAAAATTTAGTAACTTGCATATTTCAACAAAGAACCAGTTTACCTTGGTTATTATAAAATATTACCTTGATTATTATTAAATATTATTTATCACATATATAGTTTACTTGAAAGGTTTTGGAGGCTCCTAAAGGTCAATGAGTATAGACAGGGATATCCATATATAGAATGTGGACCTTATTCTTACTTTATATAATTATTTGAACAGATGGAAGAAGCTAATGACTTTTAGTCCCAGTTGCATTAAACAAGATTAAAGGTGCTGGCAAAGACTAAAGATCTGTGCTGAAGAATTTATATCTCATTGCCTGGATCCCAAGTCATTTAATCTCTTAGTGTTATCATTATTCTTCTATTCCATACTGCAGATTTTATGTATGTTTTTGTGTGTAGATGTATGCAATATTTTCTGGTTTTCCTAAAGGTGTAACAGAGTCCTAATGCTTGCTCCCCAAAAGTTTTGCTTTTCTCCTTATAGGACCCTAGAATATACTGTAGCATTTGGGTTTTCAGTTTCGTAGCTGTTTCAGGACCTGCTATTTAATTAACTGTTGATGTACCATCCTGGATGTTCAGAGTTTTCTGTTGCATTTTCTCCAGCCTTATGTTTAGACATATTTGTCTACTTTTTAACAAAGTTCTTGAGTAAACAGTAAGATCTATGCATGAAGCATTGTAAAATTGCAGGGAAAAGCAGCTACTTTCAATTAGTTTTAGTTTAGAATTGGGAAAGCTAAAATGTATAGCTTAGTATACTTTGGAATTATTCTGTTTTTCATATAATCTTTCTACACAAATTTTGGAACACAATACCTTATTCAGTTCCCTTCACCTCATATTGCTTTGTGATTCAGCCTTATTGCTTTAATTCTGTTCAACTTCAAGTTCTGGCATTTGAATAAAATAAGATATGAGAACATATTGCAAATATGTTAACTACATTTCCAATATTTTTTTAAAAAGATGTTTATGGAAAACATATTGTTTCATATATATTTTTCTTAAATTGGTTGAATGATGTATTCTGTTTACACACTAAGGCTTCTTTGTAACACCAAGTCATATCCCAAGACTGCCTGCTGTTGCCATCACTATGTAGAGGATATATGTAATGCATTTTCTTATGAATAAATCTTCAGTCTATTAAATGCAGTGAGCTGGTAATTGAGATTAAACTGTCTCAGACAGGCACACATATAACAAATTAAAAACAAATATATATGTGTACACAGACCCACAAATACTATATACTCCAGATGAAGATATATGATGGGTCATGTCTGTTTGTGTGAGTGGGATTAAACAAAAATAATATAAATCTTTATTTCCCCATGCAAAAGTGATTGGATATGCTACTATATAGTATTCTGCTTCTTAATTTCTTGAAGCTAATAAGTTTAGAAAATTCTTCCTGATAAAAATAAACTGTTATTTGTTTGCTTTATTTTATTTTCTGGAGAAAAAAATACAAACTCAATGTGTGAAATATAAATAGTTTAATTTAGAATTACTCATACATATTTAATAGGCATTAAAAGAAAGATTCTAAAGAAAAACAATGACAAAAGAATATGATCATAACTATATATAAAATTATTATTTAAAGTTTTATATTATTTTTCCTAAAAACAATAGACTTTGATTTTTTATCTTATTATCTCTGTTATACTATATAACACTAAAATTAATTTGCAATGTAAATATTGCAACTAACTAAATAGCAATGTAAATGAATTTTATTAACCACAATGCATCACTCTGAACAAGTTCCAGGTCAGCTGCAAAAAAGGACAACTGAAAAAGTACTACAGAATAGGAAAAATAATAATAATAATGATAATGGTGATGATGATAAAACCAATGACTTAAATAATAAGATATCATCCTAAAAAAATAGCATTTATGAAATTTTTAGGTCACCCTAAAGAAAGCTATTATTTGCAAGTTTTTTTCTTTTTTTTTCAATGATAAAGGCAGTATTTTTTTTCTCAGTTCATTTAGTATTCTTTAATTTTATCCTAACAGAACTTCCTAGGTTTTTATAAGGACATAACAATCAACTATATCTCTGAGTAATTATGACAGAAGTTTTTGATCCGTGTTATTATAGGGTGAGTTGTTTCCCTGGCTTCTTCAGGGAGCTTCCAGTTCACTAAAACTCCCTCTGACCATATACATATGCCTATAACTGAATCCTTTCATTAGATGGTATTTCCAAACAAATATTTCTTAATTTTTCCTAGGCTGTCTCAAAACTTCTTATAACTTCAAAAGTATAATTGAAAATAATCTTGGAATCTTACAGAAAAAACTTGTTATGCTGTAATTTTAAGGTAAGAATATGCTTAAGAAACAGTCATCTTATAGTGAACATAGAGGAATTTCTTTAAGGAGTACTGCTAAAAGCTAGAATATTTTAGCATTTCTTATCAAATGATTTAAAAAATAAATGTGAAAAATGGGGAATATTTAAAGAGAAGTTTACCTTGTTGAGTTTTCCTTTTTCTTAATAAACCATTGCCTTTTTAAATTTTTTAATTCTTTTTTACTCAAATTATTGGGGAAAGAGGAATTGAAAGAATGTTAGGCACATTGGAAAAGAAAATTTAGGAGCTTAAATTATCTGAGATGGGAACCAAAGGGAAAAAAGGACACAGGACCCTGTAATCAAGGACTTCCATTTCAGGGTTAATCAGACCTGGATTCTTATTCTGGCTCTTCTGTTTATTAGCTGGATGCCCTTGAGTAATTGAATTAACTTCTGATTTTGTTGCTCCTTAAATGACAGTAAATACAATTGCTTACTTATTCCACAAAGATGTTATGAGATTCTTTGTCTTACTGGTTATCTGTTATGCATTGTATAAACTGTCTAATGTATTTGGTTGTGTGACATCATGACTCAAGATGGCAAACAAATAGAGGATGATTTCTGGGTAGAATGTATAAAACAGGTTGTGGTAAAAGTTACCAACACAATGCCCTGGCTGGTATGGCTCAGTGGACAGAGTGCTGGCCTGCAAGCCAAAGGGTTGCTGGTTTGATTCCCAGTCAGGGCACATGCCTGGGTTGCGGGCCAGGTCCCCAGTGGGGGCATGTAAGGGGCAACCATACATTGATGCTTCTCTCCCTCCATTACCATCTCTAAAAATAAATAAAATCTTAAAAAAGTTACCAACACAATTATCTAATTAAATTCAGAATCTTCTAGATGCACCCTACTGGGAAAAAAAAACAGAGGACATTAAGGAGCTGAGTTATCCATTGATCCATGGTTGACTGATTCTAGGAAGAGATGGCAAGAATGGATAATTAATCTCTTAATAGTTCAGGTAGTACTATTGTCCTATTGTGTTAATTTTCCTGTTATCAAAAATAATATCTATGGTTAATTGTAAAGATCCCTATATTAACAAAAGAAAATTCAAAATGTAGAGAAATGATAGTGGTAAGAATCCAACCTGTAGAAGGAACAAAGATCCAAGTCAATCCCTAAGGAAGAGCATTTTAATGAGTCAAGGTGAAGAACACTAATGGCTACAGAGCTAAGAGGTGAGAACCAAAATTAGGAATGCAGAGTGAAGATTTTCTGTTTACAGAGTAGACCAGCTCTTTGTTCTTCCTTTTTGTCTCCTTTTTTGTTCCTTTTGTCTCATCACTTTGGATTGTACTATTCTGCTCTTCTTTCCTAGAAAGTTCATGTGTGTGGTGAACTAAAAGCATGAAGTTCTTTTCCCTTGAGAGTGGCATTCAAATATTTCTCCCATTCCTTACAAGAAGGGTAACTGGGCACTAAAGGAACAGGCAGAGGGATGGAGGTTTGCAGCCAAATACTCTTTTTGTACATGCTTTAGTACACTGAGGTGTGATATTTCAACATTATGGAAGTGATTTTCTAGTTGAGCTGTCAATATGTGACATAGTATGTTGGTGTCCACAAGTCACATGATCAAGAAACTACATCTTCTTGGAAGATTTAGAAAGCCTTTTATAACAAGACAAAAATGAACATATTATGGCAGACAGAATATTTATAATTCATATAAATTTTTAGAATTAAAACTAGGCTTCAAGAAAATATATGTTCTTAGTGATAAGCTCTGACTCTGGCTGGTGGTGATATGGGGGCAGTAATAGAGAGGAGATAAGGTAAACACAAGTCAATGTCCTTATTTAAAAAATAGTGCACACTTGTCTCTAGTGGGCCCTTTGAACTATTTCTATTGGGAGCTTAATTCATTGTTATTACCAAGATAGAAATATTCATCCTGGTCATCATCATCATGACCAAAGATTATGTATGTTATAGTAGTTTGTCAAATTTAAATTATAGAACAAATGGGTTTTTGTTAAATGTCTCATCTTTTGATGCTTAAGTTTTGTTTTTTTTTTTAATTCTGGATTAATTGGTTTACTTTTGTTAGCAAGAACACCCAAATAGGAAAAAAGCCCCTTTCTCAGGCCCTCTTCACCAGGTCTAGCTTCAACTCTATAAAGCATGACTGACACTAATTATTTTATGAGCCTTTATCCTCAGGACCAGAAAATTACTGGAAGTGCTATGAAGGTGCAGAGGCTCCAGAAAGTTATGAAACAGGACATACCAGACCCCAGCACCCAAACCCTGCACCCAAAGATAACATCAAAACAAGTTGTAGCCCAACTAAAACATCCTGCTCTACAACCACCCCATTACTTGATAAAAACTCACAGTCCTAACTGCTTGGGGCTGGTATATATCTCTGCACCTAGCCCTTTCCTTCCCTTGGGAAAGTAAAAATAAAACCTTTACTCTTTGCACTTTCTTCTCTTTGTGAATTCTTTCACAGCCCATGCCGCAACCACCTTCACATTTTGGTGCCTCATACAGGGACACTCTCTCTTTCTCCCTCTCCTCCAGCCTCCTGAAACTTTTGACTAGGGGAGCAGTGGGCAGCAGAAGCCCAACCCAGGCTAATACCCTAACCCTGTCTCTGTGAGGTTTAGAGAGAGGATTCTAATCCTCCATCTCACCAGATTTTGTGAACAGCCTCCTCCTCATCCATTTCACTGCCAGTGATCAGCAAGTCTCCCTGAATCTCAGGACAAAAACATCCTGTTGAAAGTGATAGCTTATATCCTTGTATCATTGATGTTGTCATAAACCCCAGTACTGGGTCTATGACTTTCAAAGGGTTTTGGCTGGGAGGGATGCTTCCAATTGTCTCCCTGATGGTACAGTCTGCTCTCAGGGCCCAGGGATGCTTGGCTCTGAGGCAGAACTTCATGTTTGTTCTACCCTGAGGCTTGAGGATACTTAGCTCTGGCCATCCAGAGGTCAAAAGACCTCTAGGTGATTTGAGTTGGGGATACCCTTCTCAAATCGTCTGCCCACCTCATTTATACTCATCCCTGAGATGTTCTCCCCTTTTCTTTTTCATAGTTCTCACCATGGGCAATACTCAATTTACTCCACCCAAAGACTCCCCATTGGGATGTACTTAAGAATTTAAAGGCTCTGAGACTTACCAACCTCAAGCCCAAACACTTGATTTTCTATTGCAACAACATGTGGCCTTGATACAAACTGGGTAACCAGGAAGTCTGTCACATGAACAGATCTCTTAACTATAATACTGTCGTCCAACTTGACCTATACTGTCATTGCTCTGAAAAGCCATCTGAGTTTCCTCATATTTAGGCATTTTCAAACTTTCTTGCCATCCTGATCTGCCCACCTCCTGTCACATATTCTTATTTACACCTACTTCCATTGCTTCTCCACATTCTTAAGATTTGGAATATCTCCCCTTCTCTATGCCTCCTCCTCCATATCCCCCATCACGTGACTCTTCAGCATCCCTTTCCTCTCCTCCCCCTACTTCTCCACCTCAGACTTCTCTCCCTGCCCTCCCTTCAGATTGGGTTTTTCTTGGCCACAGGTCATACCTCTTTAGGCTGTCTGTCCCAGGAATTCCCTAAGCCTGCTACTCAGTTCCCTGTTCATGAGGTTGCTGGATCAGAGGACATTATTTGGGTCCAGGCTCCCTTTTCAATGTCAGCCCTCTCCAAAATTGAAGTCGGACTTGGCAGTTTTTCAGAAAATCTGGCTAAATTTACAAAGGAGTTTGAATACCCCACCCTCACACATGACATTTTTGTGACTGTTTTGTGACTACCAATTTGTACTTCTTAATCCCTATACCTTAATCTACCTTTTTACCTCTGGCAACTGTCACCCTCCCTCAGAGTAAGTTCTATACAAATGGTACAGATTATTGTCCAATGTCTACTTTTAAATGAGAATTTGTTTTTTTTCCCAGGTAGGAAATGTTATGGGGCAACATGTTTTTACCAATCAAATCCCTCCCAATTTACCTGGTAGGGTGAGACTTTCTCAAAACCAATGATGCCCAAATATCTTTTTCCAGAATGTATTTAGAACTAAGTAAAACAGATACTGGAACACATGGGAAAATAATTATTTTAAGGGAACCTCCCAAGAGAAAACTGACCTTGAGACTGAGTGTTGGCTAACCATTTTCTTTTCCTTATTAACTTCCATGAAAGCTTCAAGAGCAACTTAACAGGGTACCTGTTCTACTCAGAATGGCCCCAAACAGCCCAGAGACTTACAGGGATGCCTCTGACTCTCAGCTTGCTACAGACTCCTATCTGAGTGGGGTATATCTATTCCCAGGGCATTTGGGTGGTACCCTGGTCATTGGTAAGGTCACCCTCAGGAAATGTAAACACATCCGTGGGTCAAATGGGCTTTCTCTCTCAAATATGCTTTCTTTCTCTCTGCCATTGTGGCTCTCTCAAATGGGCTATCTATTGAGTCTCCTAAGTGGGTCAAATCCATTCTCAGGGCTGGTGCTCTCATCATTGCTAAGGTCATTCTCAGGCACAGGGTAAACACATTCACCCTCTGTATTTCTCTGTTGAAGTGGACTATGATTCCTGGTCTTCCATCTGGAACATACACCTTCTGTTACCAGGTTTCTGACCTTTCAGGGGAACAAAGAAGCCACCCCCCGCCCCCGGCTCATTCTTGTTGTTCGATTCCTCGGAGCCAAGTTTATTTCCACCACTCATTAACAGTCCTTAAAGCAAGTCTCAGCAGAGCTTGTTTCTTGATATTTAGAACCTCACATCTCCTTTACAATCTTCTTAAAAGTTGTCAAAAGCAAATGAGAAAAATCTTGTGCTTTCTCTACAAAAATTATCTTTTTGTGTTGTCTCCATGTGACATGTGTTTATGTATTACATGTGGTATGTTTTCTGCCTCTGGATGTTGTAAGTAGGGTATATTTTATTGACCTAAAGATATTAATACTTATATAAATTAAGCAGGATCCTATGGGTTAAAATTATTTGATATCAAAACCAGCTTTAAATTTTATTAAGGTTTTCTTAAAATTATTACCGTGTGTGTGTGTATATAGTTTTACAACAAGGTTATGTTAAAATCTTTTTGTTAAGTTGTTTGACAACCTTCCCAAAGTTTAAATTTTAAAACACCTTTTAACCAAGAAATGACTTGGGTTGTCCAATGGACCCTGGAATGCCTCAAGGATTTATCCTTTCTCTTTATAAAATAAAAGATTTTGAACTGATTAGATCTATTTAATATGCTCAAAATTACATGGGAGGCTTTGCCAAACAGAATAATGATAATTATAGTTTATTTGTATACACATATTTTTATCAAAATAGATTTTCTAAAAATTGCAACCTGCCCTATGAAGAAACTTGCAAAAATTTAAAGCCAAGTTCAAACAGGAAATTCTCAGGGGTAACCGGTATCCTGTCAGTGACACTGGACAAGCCAAAAGTGATGGTTCCCTGTGGGGACATCAAATAGTGGTACTCTGAGTATTTGTAACCCAAACATTGGGAATTTATGAATTGTTTCCAGTGCTCAATGCACACTTCTGATAAATCCTATACAGAGCTTTAAAAAGTTGCATACTGTTTGGTCTTTACATATATTGAAATTGTGTATTAAATCTAAAAAAATGTGCTTTATATTTTTCTTTTATATCATTTTATAGTAATTATTACTAACCAAGAAATTGTTATCTTGGAAATGCTATATCTTATAAAAAAGCAAAGTTCTTTATTAATTGCCTTATAATCAAATCTATAACCATGCCATTTTAAAATTTGCCATTTATAAATAGTCATTGTTTCACTTTAATGTATTTGCAAATATTACTTTGGAAAGGTTCATGAAAAGAACTTTGACTTACTTTAAATTACATGTATCTAAGCAGATCATATCTTTGAAGCAAATGAAGATTTATGGAAACCTGAGGAATAACTGGATTCAAGGTATTATAGGCAAATAACACAAACAGAAATTGATTTAAAATATTTTTAATTTTAAATCTTTTTGGTTTCAAGATATAAGGAAACTTGTCTTTTTTCCCTCCAGAGCAATTTGTAAAGCATTCCCTCATAAGAAATATTGAATATTTATATTGTTCTCCCTACTTAATCCCTCCAGAATTTGGCAACAGAAAATGAGTGAGCATTATTTTCATGGCAATATATTTGTTTGCTTGCATAAACCAAATAAGAATCTGTTCTCTTTATAATAGCAACAGTTTCCAAGTATGGTTTTATTAACTAAGTCTTTGTCTGGAATGTCATCATCAAAAAGAGTCATGCCTGAACACTGGATGTCACCAGAAAGCCTTAAGGAATTAAGATTGACTGTTGAAATCAAAAAGAAACCCTTGGAGAAATGGCCTGGTACTTTGCTTGGTAACATGGTTCATGGCAGTCTTTCCAAGTAAGGAATGAAGGTTGCTTTCCTGAAAAATGGAAAGGAAGGAAACTCAAAACATTTTTGAGATTTCAAGAACTTGAGGAATCTACCCAAATTAATAGGTATTTCAGGCAAAGCCAGATGGCAACTGTGTGGCTTCTTTGCCCTGAGAGGCTGACTAAAGCTCTATCTGAAGATTCCTTGTAAAATTTTAGCGAAGAAGATTTGAAAGAGCTTATATGATCAATTACTATTGTTGTTGTGTTCATGCAAATAACCAGGCCAATTGAAACTAGACTTAATGCATTCTCTTTGATAAAGTGAGGGTGATTTTAGGGAGAAAAATTGTGTTTTGTTGGAAATCACAATGTCCAACTGTGACCCACAAACTGAATTGAATTCTAGTTTTTCTAGATTTCTTCTAAGCTAATGTTTCATTTTTTTTCTTTCATCCCTTGACATGGAATTATTGAGAGCTACTGATGCAGCATCAGCCATACAAAACTTACGTACCACTCTGCCTTTCCCTTTTGGGGATTTTAAGGCCAGTATCTAGTCCTGATTTTTCTTGGCTGACTCCTTTCTTAGGTCCTATTGCAGCTTTTTTCTTTATTGTTGTTTTGGGGCCATGTCTCCTAAGATACCTTATGTCTTCATCCAAAAAATCATCCAATATCCAGGAGATTCCTTTCACAAATGACCCCAAGCTACAGGTCTCAACTTTCCAAATGTCTAGTTTTACCCTTTCCCTCTTAATGACCCATACCCAAATCCAGAGGCAGGGTCAACTCTATGTTCATAATCTGCAGGAAGCAGTTCCAGAATAAGAGACCTTCACTTCTACTCCTCATAACCAGAAAGGGTTCAGGTTGTTAAGAATAAATCCATTTCAAAAACCACTTTTCCAGTCCCTCTTTGCCAGAGCTAACTTGTACCCCATAAAGAATGACTGACCCTAATTGTTTTATGAACCTTTATCCTCAGGACTAAGAAATTACTGAAAGCTCCCTGAAGGTGTAACAGCTCTGGAAACCTATAAAACAGGACATACCAGACCCCAGAACTAGATCCTGTGCTCAAAGATAACATCAAAATAAGCTACAGCTCAACTGAAGCATCCTGCTCTACAATCACCCCATTACCAGATAAAAACTCACAGTCCTAACCACTTGGGGCTGGTGCATATCTCTGCACCTAGCCTTTTCCCTCCCTTGGGAAAGTAAAAATAAAACCTTTACTCTTTGCACTTTCTTCTCTTTGTGATTTCTTTCACAGCCTACATTGCTGACAACACTAATACACCCTTTAATCAAATATTTCTTTTATAAGACCTGAGAAGGTGTACACATAATTATGTGAGTTTATATAACTAAAATATTTTTCTAAGAATATTAGGATTGTTGTTTTTTTGCCTTTGTAGTACATTCTCAAATTGAGTTATAGCACATTAATGGGCATCTAAACTAATAAATAATGGATTTAGTGTTTATAACAATTTAATTCCACATGGCAGATACACAACTGTTGGTTTGTTTTTTTTTTTTCATCTACTGATACTTTTCCATGAACATTATTGTAAAACTTGTGGAAATAAAAAGTTAAGAGAATTGTATTTGACAATCAGATGCCAGAACTGCATTCTTCTACTCTTACAATTTTTATAATGCCATAAATGTTTACACATGCATAAGGTACAGGAAATTCTCAGAGGTTAAGAATTCGTTTAAACTGATCTAATTGGTTCATTGGCTTAGCTACAAGAGCTTTTGAAAAGCACATGTGAAACATCCCAATGATAACTTTTCTTTTTTAAAGTCTCAGTCAAATGGAGGCAGTAGGAAGTGAATCTGACTAGCGCCTCTGTCTAAACTAAATAAGCACACATGCACACACATTGTTCTTTAAAAATATTATGTATGGGAAGGATTGATATGTGTCTCTCAAAACTGAATGCCTTCTTACTGGTTCTCACCTCCTTATTACATTAATTGCCACTTAATGGCATTCTTATACATTTCCTGTTAGGCAAATCTTTTCTGAAACACCATTTTTATCATGTTATGTCTAGGCCCAAGAATACACAAACTTCTCTATGTTCCATACAATTTCAAGACCAAACAACTATGCCTATATTTTCAGTGTTAAAGTCTTTGTTTTCAGCATATATTTATTAATCATATTCTTATTTCATACTTATATGGTTAAAGACACTGTTTTTGTTGTATTTTTAGTTAAGCTAAGACCTTAGGCTTCACTTAAAATTGTTATTAATGCATGTAAAATGACAGGTTTGGGTTCTTTCCTAATAAATGTAAGATCTGTGAAATTATACAGAATTGTACAGTTCAATTATGGATTTCTTGTAAGTGGCAGACCCCAATGAACTAAAGAGAAACTTCAAAAGAGGCAATGAGCATGATTAATAATAAACGTGTAAGGGGACTAAATGGTAATGGAAAAAATTACAATAAAGATTAAATTTAAACAAAAGTGTAAGGTAGAGCCCAGCAATTGGATTTGCTAAAATTGTTTAGCTAATAATGGGTGTGGTCTTTAGTGTTCTCTGCATTCGCTCTAATATTTCATTTTATTGATATGTATGCAGAATGCCTTACTAAAATCATTTGCTAAAGTATTTGACCTTCCAGAGGCTGTAGAATTTTTACAAAGTTGTCGGTACTTGCAATAAAAAGTAGAGAAGCATAAAATTAAAATATATAAGTGTTTTAAGTCTCCAGATTTTCTCTTAAAATATATTTTGTTTGTTTTTAGTTTCTGAGTTTGGTTTACTATGATTATACTATTTTCTTATTCTTTATCTCAGTGAATGTAAGAGATGGAATGGACATAAGGAGGTAATTCAGATCAGTAGAAAAGTTAAGTTAAACCCATTTATTCCTCATTCACATAGTAGTAATTTTGCATAAATTTTGTGTACTAAGTTCCTTCAAGAAACCTAAATACACTAAAAATAAGAAAATATAAATTGGAGAGGGAATTTCATTATCATAACTTATGTTGTTTTAGAAAAATTACATCCAAGTTGGAAAAATGATCATATCTTAATGAATTTACTTATTATAAATATAATAGAGTCAAGCATATATTTGGTCATTTAAACAGTGAGATAAAATATATAGTTGGTAACTTTAAAATGCTTTAAAAATCTGTTAGTGACTCAGCTAAGATGTCTAGAAATGCACATAGTGAAACAAGTTTTCAGTGTGTATAAGACACTATATTGTTTAACATGTTTGAAAAGTCAACATTCATGCTAAGCTCTGTACGTGTTAACAGTTTATTGATATGTAGTTCAATTGGCCGATGTGTATCCTCTTTCACAGGGGAAACATTTGGTTGTTTATCATTTAGTTGTTTAGTGTGTGTGTATATGTACATGTATGTATAGACACACACATGTGCACATGTGTGTATATATGTACACATGCATGTTGTGTATAAAGACATATACACCCACCTACATGTGTGTACACATGTGTGTATACATATATTCATGTGTATATATACACACAACCACACACTGGAGCGTATACTATATAGCATATGTTTGTCAATATTGAAAATATTGATAGAACAGAGGCATAAAACCTAAAACCAAATGTACTCTCACTATTATGTAAAGTTAATAAAAATAGAAACTTCTTAATTTTTTTTACAACTGTGTCCCCAGCAACTAACAAAGATGCCTGGTATAGAGGAGGTGTTTAATATTTCTTGAAGAAAATAATAAAAAGCATGGCAGTCCCCTTTTTATAAAATAATATAAGCCTGATAGACTGTTCTTAGTGTTGGCATTTGAATAACCATTGTCCAGAGACCCCATGCTTATAATAATTCTATGACTATGGGCAATATACATACACTTTTAAGTCCAAGTTATCTCTTTTATAAATGTAGGATAGTGCACTTACTTTTATGATGTTGAATTAAATAAATAACAAATATAAATTTTATAGAATAGTACAGGGCTCAAAATAAATACTCAGTAAATCTTGTTGTTATTTCTTTAATTCTAGAAACATCATGGTTACCTCATTATGATATCATATCCCGGTCTGTTATCCTTGCTCCTGTTTAGGTATCTCTGAACCATTCTTCTCTGCTTTGATCTGATCTGTGACAACTCTGTAAATTGACATAATGAATGTACACCTAATTAAAGAACTAGTAATAGAGAATGTATTAATACTTGAAGGGTGATTATCTACTTTTAAAGGAATTCTTGAAGATTTAAAAGTCTCACCACATTATAATGGAAAAAAGATGTAATGATAAACTTTTATAGTAATAAGGCAATGATCAAGATTATTTTAACTAGAAACAAATGCCATAGTATTATTTAATTTAACTATCTGTGCCCATTATAAACTTGTGATTATAATGGCATTATCAAATTTTCTGGGATAAAAAGTTAATTTTGATATCATTTAAACTGTGACACAACATGAGCTAGGTAAGTATCTGACTATATAAGATGGATTCATGGAGCAGTACTGGCAGCCTTTTCTCTCTATGGAACTTCTAGTACATTCTAGAGAAAAGGAAAGCAAGAAAAAAATATGTCTATTATGCCTAATTTTGATAAATTCTAGCTGTGGCTTTAAGAGTAGCTGATAAATTATGGCTACTGGTTGAGAAAACCTAATAATATCAGAATGTGGCTTTTCACTGGCTCTACTATCTTTTCATTAAATATCAGATGCTTTTTGGAGCAGATCAAGGATTTCCTAAGGACACTAGAAAAGACATGGGAGAATCCAGGTGAAAGTGGTAAAAAAAAATAGTGCCTATCAAAGATAACAACTACACTAATTAATGGGTCACTTCCATGCAGTTAATTTTGGAATCAGCATGTTGTAAATTTTTGTTAATGATTGACCATGACTACATAAAATATATATTAATAATGATGAAATTAGACTAATAAGACTATCTGTGTTGCAGAGTTTTTCTGAGTAACAGTTAAGTTAATAAAATTAAGTAACACTGACCACACTGTCTCCACCATCTCAGTTCCTTTCATCTTAAAAGCATTATGCAATTAAATTCTAAGTTCTATTATGTAAGAAGGGGTTTATATCAAAACTCTTAACTCACTGCATGCAGTTAGAGGAAACCTTTACTGGTATCTTGGAACTTTGGAGAATCTCCTATTCCTAAGAAATATGAGATCACTGAAAGGAAAATAAAAGGAAGGAGTGTTGAGTGTTAACAGTATAAAAATTATCAGTAGCTCACCAATATCACCAACTCTCCATATTATTCTATAATTAAATGTGCTTTGAATGCCCACATTGCCTGAGATTCTACAGGAGGCCCTGAGAACAGAAAAATGAACAAGAAAAGCAGCATTTTCTTCAAGAAGAACATGTAAGTTTTGGAAATAGCTATAAAAAGAGTGTTGTAAGAGCCATAAAAATGGAATATATAGAATTCTTTTTGAGAACCTAGCAGGAGTATCAGCTTCTGTCCAGGCAGAGAGATAGGATTAGAACATGCTTCAAGATTTCAAAAAACATGAATAAGTGTTTTTTATAAAGTAACTTTATAGGGGCTGATCAGTTCAGGAAGGTTCACGTAAGACAGTATTGTTATAGTGTAGGATATATTGAGGAAAAATGGCAAAGTATCAAACTAGACAGATGGCCAAAGCTCAGATATTTGAGCATCTCATTTGTGTGTCAAATAAGGAGTTAGCTTTACAGTATCTGAAATCATAAAGTATTAAAGAATTTCAAGCAGAGGAAAAATATAATTGTATTTGGATTTCATAGAGAATATCATCAGCAATATGAAAAAAGAGGTAATTAGGCAAAACAGGAAGAAGAGAAAAATAGTTGAAGTTTGTTGCATAAATTTGTTCCACAAGTGATGGGGTTTGAATCAAAGCAACAAGAGTTAAAATGGAAGAAGTCCACTGGATATATAATCTTTTAGGTAAGTCACAGTGTGTTCTCCTAAAATTCAGGGTTTTGTTAAAGGAGGAAGAAGAGAAGGGATATTGGGGTAGGCAAGTCACATTCTCTGTCATTGTCAATAAGAACTAGTCAATGACAATGAACAATTTTTCCATGAACTCCTCCTATGATTCTGGCCTCTCCTAATCTGATGGTCTGGCCCAATATGACAACATTTGCATTGGAGTGCTACACTGTGGTAATTCCAATGTTTTTAAACTTGGGGTTTGAAAGTTTGTCTTGGCAGATTGCCCTCGGTTTTGGTTTGGTTTGTTTGGCTAGAAAGTGGCATATGTAGACAAGCTTAAATCCCAGCCCTAGCAAACACAATCTTAGGCTTTTCAGATTTTGTAGTTCAACATACCAGAGATCCTAGGTAGACAGCACTGGATTACACATGTGACAAGCTGGCAAGATGTGGGAGTTAGATCATGAATACAGCCTCATCGGCTGCCCAGCAGAGGCGTAGGAAAGCATCTGCGTCTGGAGTCTGGAAACTTGTTTTAGGCTTGATTCTGCTACTTGCTCATTTTTATCCCCTTGGAAAAAAAGACATGCAATGTAAGTGTTTGGATAAACTGCAAAATAGTTCAATTTTAGAGAAATGTACTGTAAAAAATCACCAACCCTTCTCATTTCTATCTTGCTAGCTACAAAACTTTCACAGGCAAAGCATAGTTCTGTTTTTTGCCTATATCCTCTGTTGCTCTTCTTGTCTTGAGTAAAGCAACCTTGTTGATAATTTAAAATATAATTTCTGGGTATTTATATGTACATAGCATTACTGGCTCAAATAGAACTATTACTGGCATTTGATAATTTAATGAATCTTTATTTTTCCTGGAACTGAGCACATTGATGTTGTAAAGGAAATGATTATAAGTGTTTCATTAAAAGAAAATCCGGTAATCAAATATTATCTAGAATTAAGAGAAGTGCAGATGGCTTAGTGTACTAGAGGTACATGATGCCTTTTAGCAGAAAGTGAATTATTATAAAATATATAACCAGCAGTTGTCACCTTGACAACTTTTTGGTCTAGAGATCTCTACTTCTGATAAAGGGGCACCAATGGTTAATAAGCTCCTCTTGTCTGTGAACTTGTAGAATTCTTTCAGAAGCTGTGAAGATTGATCCTCTCATTACACTGGATTGTGAGGAATAATAGACAATATACATGTAACTACATTAAATGTTTAAAGTAAAATGAAAATGTTTATTGTTATTTTTCCTAGTATAGGAGATAGACTTTCCATTATTAGAAGGCCTCTTTTTTTATTATTTTAATCATTGTTCAAGTATGGTTTTCTCCATTTTACTCCCATTCCAGCCCACCCATCTATCCCTCCCCACTTCCCTCCCATTACCACACTCCCCCTAGTTTTTGTCCATGTGTCCTTTAAATTTGTTCCTGTAAACCCTTCCCATTCTCCCCTGACATTCCCTCTTCTCTCCCCTCTGGTCACTGTCAGACTGTCCTCTATTTCAGTGTCTTTGGTTATATTGCTTGTTTCTTTGTTTTGTTGATTAGGTTCCTGTTAAAGGTGAGATCATATGGTATTTGTCTTTCACTGCCTGGCTTATTTCACTTAGCATAATGCTTTCCAGCACCATCCAAGCTGTTGCAAAGGGTAGGAGCTCCTTCGTTCTTTCTGCTGCATAGAATTCCATTATGTAAATGTACCATAGTTTTTTGATCCATTCATTTACTGATGGGCATCTAGGTTGATTCCAGCACTTAGCTATTGTAAATTGTGCTGCTATGAACATCAGGGTGCACAGGTTCTTTTGTATTGTTTTAGTGCTGTTTTAGTGCTCTTAGGATATAGTTCTAGCAGTGGAATTGCTGAGTCAAAAGGCAGATCCATTTTTAGATTTCTGAGGAAGTTCCATACTGTTTTCCAGAGTGGCTGCACCAGTCTGTAGTCTCACCAACAGTGCACTAGGGTCCCCTTTTCTCCACAAGCTCTCCAACACTTGTTGTTTCTTGCTTTGTATATGATGGCCATTCGGACTGGTGTGAAGTGGTATCTCATTGTGGTTTTAATTTGCATCTGTCTGATAGCTAGCAATATTGAACATCGTTTCATGTGTCTTTGGATCCTCTGTATGTCCTCCTTGGAGAGGTGTCTGTTCAAGTCCTTTGCCCATTTTTTAATAGGGTTGCTTGTCTTCTTAGAGTGGAGTCATCATGTAAGTTCTTTATATATTTTGGAGATCAAACCCTTGTCTGAAGTATCATTGGCAAATATGTTTTCCCATAGAGTTGGTTCTCTTTTTATTTTAATACTGTTTTCTTTACCCATGCAGAAGCTCTCTATTTTGATGAGGTCCCATTTATTTATTCTTTACTTTATGTCCCTTGCTCTAGGGGCATGTCAGTAAAAAAGTTTCTGCGTGAAATATCTGAGGTTTTCCTACCTACCTTCTCTTCTAGGACTTTAATGGTGTCACGGTTTATATTTAAGTCTTTTATTCACCTTCAGCTTATTTTTGTGTATGGTGTAAGTTGGTGCTTGACTTTCATTTTTTTTTTTTTTTGCAAGTAGCTGCCCAGCTCTCCCAACACCATTTGTTGAAGAGGCTATTTTTACTCCATTTTATGTTGCTGCCTCCTTTGTCAAATATTAATTGAACATAATGACTTGGGTTTATTTCTGGGCTCTCTGTTCTGTTCCATTGGTCCATGTGCCTGTTTTTGTGCCAGTACCAGGCTGTTTTGATTACAGTGGTCTTGTACTATAGTTTAGTATCAGATTTTGTGATCCCTCCTACCTTACACTTCTTTCTCAAAATTGCAGCAGCTATTCGAGGTCATTTATGGTTCCATATAAATTTTTGAAGTGTTTGTTCTATGTCTGTGAAATAAGCCATTGGTACTTTAATAGGTATTGCATTGAATGTGTAAATTGCTTTGGGTAGTATGGACATTTTGATGATGTCAATTCTTCCAATCCATGAACACGGTATATGTTTCCATTTGTGTCTTTTTTGATTTCTTTCCTCAGTGTTTGGTAGTTTTCTGAATACAGGTTTTTTACCTCTTTGGTTAGGTTTATTCCTAGGTTTTTTTTTTTTCTGTTTGCTATTTCAAATGGAATTTTTTTCTTGATTTCTGCTTCTGCTGTTTCATTGTTGGTATATGAAAATGCCTTTGATTTCCGGATATTGACTTTGAAACCCACTATTTTGCCAAATTCGTTTATTAGGTCAATCAGCTTTTTGGCTGAGTCTATAGGGTTTTCTATGTACACTATCATGTCATCTGCAAAGGACAGTTTTGTTTCCTGCTTTCCGATTTGGATGCCTTTTATTTCTTTTTCTTGTCTGATTGCTGTGGCTAAAACTTCCAGTACTATATTGAATAGAAGTGGTGAAAGTGGACAGCCTTGTCTTGTTCCTGATCTTAGTGGAAAAGATTTTAATTTTTGCCCATTGAGTATGATGTCGGCTGTAGGTCTCTCATATATGGCCTTTATTATGTTGAGGAATACTCCCTCTATTCCCACTTTGCAGAGTGTTTTTATCATGAATGGGTGCTGTACCTTATCAAATGCTTTTTTTGCATCTCTAGATATGATCTTGTGATTTTTGTCTTTGCTTTTGTTTATGTGATGTATTACATGTATTGATTTGCAAATATTGTACCATGCTTGCATCCCTGGGATGAATTCTACGTGGTCATAGTGTATGATCTTTTTAATGTATTGTTGGATGCAGTTTGCCAGTATTTTGTTGAGGATTTTAGCGTCAATGTTCATCAGCGATATTGGCCTGAAGTTTTCTTTCTTTGTTGTGTCTTTATCTGGTTTTGGAATTAGGATGATGTTGGCCTCATAAAAAGAGTTTTGGAGTCTCCCATCTTTTTTGGATTTTTTTGGATAGTCTCTGAAGGATAGGGTTTAGCTCTTCTTCAATGCTTTGTATAATTCTTCTCTGAAACCATCTGGTCCAGGGCTTCTGTGTGTTGGGAGTTTTTTGATTACTGCTTTAATTTCTTTTGCTGTTATTGGCCTGTTCAGGCTTTCTGCTTTTTGATTGAGTTTTGGAAGATTGTATTTTTATAGAAATTTGTCCATTTCACCTAGCTTTTCAATGAAGACCCCTTAAAAAGCATCAAGAAAGTATTTCTTGAGACATAGTTGGTCACATACACTTAGAATTTGGAATTTTGACTCATAGATTGTACAAATGGGTAACCTTGCTTCAATTACCCAAGGAAAGACATTTATTTCACTGAGGGGACTGGATAATAGCAATATAAAACATACCTGTGAATGAATCTAGTGAGAAACATCAAACTTAAAATGGACATGAAAAATTACCTATTTCAGCATAAGTTAGTTGCTTTAAAAATTGGCACAGAGAATATTGAGTCAACAAAAATGGCAAGAAAAATACATAGAAGCTGATATATGTATTTTATCTCTTATAGCAGAGAGAAAAAAAGATTTTCTGTTGATATATATAATGACCCTAGGTTAGAAGTGTGATTTACTCACAGAACAGTGTTTGTATTGGAATGATTTAACTATTCTTTTAATGCTAGAAGTTACGGTATTCATTTGATAGATGATCTAATATCCATAGACAAACTGAAACTCTTTGATCATTATAATCAGTCCTCTGAAAGATACAAAGTTATTTTTTCTCCAAGGTTCTTCACATACTTCATAGATGTACTTTTTTCTAGTTCTAGCAGGTTTTTTTGAGAAAAATCTCAGGAAATATGCTTACTTATTTATAAACATTATATAATTTTATTAACTCAAATGAATACATAAGGTACTATGCTTGCCCTTGGTTTACAGGGTCAAATGAGTCTCAGACAGTGAAATATTATCCTCAGGTGATAGAGTCAGTATATGCAGAAGTAAAACAGAACAAACGTGTGTCTGATATCAAACCCTCTGCTCTTAGGAAATGTATGATAATGTTCTTAGGAAATGTATAATCAGTTGTTATAATCTCACAGAGAAACTTCCAAGTTATTTGCAGAGAAAGGCCACATTTCATTTTCAGTTTTTTTTTTATTTCTAGCTCATGGAGGACTTGTATTTTTTAATAAAATGCAATATAATCTTACAACAATGTCAAATTGCTAAATTCTTTATTTTCTATACATTTTAATTCTATCAAAAATGCACAAATTGGTTTTTGCGTCCTTTTAATAGCAGGAACTTAAATTTCAATTTGGGATTTCTTAGATTTCATTCTAGAAGTTTCTTCTGACATACATTCAAGTTGCAGAAATAGTTTCTTCCAGAAATGTGATTATTTTTATCTTTTGCCATAAATGATATAAAATGTCTAATATAATTTGAGTGTACCAGGAAGTTTTATTATTATGGCTCCAACAATATCCCTGCCAAAGAAATTTTCTCAGTTATATTAGCTTTACAGATTATTTATTGTAGAACAAGATAGTTTATAAAAATTTCCACTTTTACTTAGATATGTTTTTCATCGTTATCCAAAATGTTATAGGTGGTTTTAGTGTTTGTGGTACTATTTCCAAAAACAACAAGAATCCCGTGTATTATGTTGTATTTCTTTCTTGATTCTTGTAATTCACTTTTATTTCAGACAACTTGACCAAAGTCTAAAGTTTGATACAGATTCTCCTTCACATCAAAGACAGTAAGAGTACTGGGTACCTTTTTAGATATACCTCTTGATATTTCTAGTATGTCTGAATTTTAACAAATTCAGACCACAGTCTCTGGGTTTCTATTTTGAATTGGATATGTATTAGAAAACAAAATTGTGTTGTTCTCTTTAACCAGCTATGGTGGCTAAGAGAAATTTATAATTTACCCAACTATATCAGAGATGGCAATCTTATATGACCACATGGGACACGTGGGTAATTTAAATGAGTGCAGACTTCTAGATATAAAACAATGAAGCTTGGTGGGGTTTTAGCTGAATGAAGAGCACTTACCCCATTTGAAGGCATTCACATTCATTATGGTAAAGTTCTCTATGAGGCAAACAAAACAGGTATCTAGGCAGATTTGGCAGATGACATTTCTATTTTCATCCTTTGCATACACCAGCAGCATGAATTTTCAAAGCTTCAAAATACAATACAATCTAATTGTAATACAAAAATGCTTAATTTTATTTTATTTACAAGCTACTTATAAAGGTCCCCCCAACCACAAATAAAACTCTCTTGGCTTTGAGGGTTAGACTGATGAGAGGGGAAAAAAGTTCAGTAAGAAGCAGACTGTGAAAGGCATTTTAGACCAAGTTTGCAGAGGCAAGAGACAGGGAGCACCTGGTACAGTGAAATTGTGATATTGGGGTTTTTTTTTTGTTTTTTTTTTTGGTGGTGATGGTGAGATGATGTAACTTAGACAAGGAAGGGGGTTAACAAGGTAAACTAAGCCCAGCTGAAGAAGTCTTCCTACTTATGGTAAGATTTAATGAATTCTTACTATGTGCAAAACACTGGACTAGACCCCTTTCATGAGTACATATTCATTACTTTCAAGAGCTTTATTGATGTTACTTACCATTTCTCATAAGATGAGCTGTGTCTTCCCTAGGGAGGTTTAAGCATATTTAGATTCTTTTGTACATCCTTTTTACCATATTTACATGAAATATCGAGGATGAAAGATATTTTGCATATGTTAAATGTTCTTCTTTATCTGGCTAGTCATTCATTTTGCGTTTGTCCCTCTGGTTCCTTTGAGATTCTCTAGTGTTGGGGCATGTCTTCCTTGTCCTTAGGGCCCATGAGAACATAAGCTTTGTGAGGGCAGGGGTTTTCCTTTCTAGTTCATTGATGCACCTCTCATGTACACAGTAGCATTTTCCTGGTACTAGGATCTCAATAAATATTTCAAAATGGGTAAATGAGTAAGTGAAATATTCCCACTTTACAGGTGAAGAACAACATTTAGATGACTCAGACAGTCAGAATAGAAACCATCTATTTTAACAATGATGTTAATTTCTGTGAAAAGAAGAACCATTAATCAGGATTATTACTTGTACAAATCTAAACTCACATAGATGCTCTTGGCTGCATTGAGGAGAGTAATGGGTCATATGGGAGTACAGGGAATGGTAGAAACTGAGCTTAGAACAAACACACTGTAATAAAGAAGTGGGTAAGGGGTAGAGATTAGAAAGACTTTCCAGGACAAATTGACAGTGGGAGATGAAAGTAATTGCAGATGACTTTAAATATTCTAGGATTGGGAATGTACAGCAATTTCTTCCTCATCCTTAACCAAAGACCCATCCCTACATATTTCACTGTGCTATTTTCTATAGCAAGAATGCCAACCACAAAAGAAAAAACAAAAGGACATATCTGTTTGGCCAACCTGTCTAGCTGATTCTATCCTGGGAATTTCAGGACTTGCCATAGTTCAATCTTCCTTGTGTCCAGTTTGAGATTTGGCAGGAAAAAAAAGTTCCTTTTAGGGTTGTGCAGAACAGTGGTCATGGCTTGCCATCCCAATCCAACCCTGATAGCAAATACAGGTCTAGAACTCAGAAAAAGTTCATTTCAATAAGCCTAACCACTTTACCACTGAGGGTTGGTTTGAATGTTCTTGGTGCTTGCCTTTTCAGTTAGTGATTTTCTAAAATGTATCATCTTTCATTTAATAGCAGTTGTTTTAGTGCTATTCTCTTGTAATGCATGTTTTAATTCTGAGTAAATCAGAAGCAATTAAAGAGAAAAGACCATATCTATTTATCTATATATCTATCTATCTATGTATCTATGTATCTATCATCTATCTAGCTAGCTATCATCTATCATATTTTGGGTCTCTTAAAACTTGTAGTATAGTCATGTATACTGTATAGCTGATCCTTGAATAACATCATTTTATTGAACATTGTTTTGTTATAATGTTGAGGAGATGTTGTAGACATTTAACTTGTTTATATCAATTAGCTTATACTAAAATTGGTTTTATTATGTCATTTCACTACAGTTTCAAGAACCCATGGATGCCATTAAGTGAAAACTCACTGTATGTGTTCAAATAATGTTGATACAGCAGTAACAACTTCTCAGTTGAATAAAATTCTTTTTAGCCAGTAAAGATAGATAGATAATGATAGATAGATGATAGATAGATAGATAGATAGATAGATAATAGATAGATAGAGAGAGAGACAGACTGATTTATGACATAGATGGATGGATAGGTAGATGACATAGACTGGCCTGACCATTCCCAGTGAATAATCCATACCTAATGGACAACTACTTACCTTTGAGGAGGTAAATTGTCTGTTTTAAGATAGTAGAGTATCACTACTGAAAAAAGAAGTTTACCTTATTCTTTTCTCTCTAAAATTAAAAAAAAATCCTTTATCTCTTAGGTGTGAGCAATTTATTACCAGGCACTAGTTTACTCAGTTGGGTATTAGATAAAGAATGAACATCAATTAGTTGGTGCAGGACTGTAGGCAAGATATCATTTCAACTTCTTCAGAGTCTACATTTTGAAAAGTACTTGAACTTATTTGAAATGCACTGAAGAATTTAATAAAAATAATTATTATTCAGGAATTAAACCAATAGTGTTACAGGACTCTCACAAAACTTTAGAAGATACTTCTCTCTCCCTCTAGTTTTTTTCTTTTTCTGAAGTACTGATTTAATGTCACAAGATCAGGACTCTATTATATTGGTATATAATACATAATGAACCTTAATGCTATATGTAGCCTTTATCACAAAAACCTTATGGAGGTTGAATTGTAGAATTTATTTTAGAAGTAATATAAACTTAAAAGCATGAATATTTGCTGAAAACATTATAATTTTAAGCTCAGTGATTTTAATGCCAATTAATGATTTCAGGATAACTTATTAGAGCATTTCAAGTTCACAGAAAGTTTTAAAAGCAAAGAAACTGTTTTCCACACTGTCATCTCAAAAGCAATAGAAAAGATAGAAAGAGGAAATGCTTCAACCACCTTTATTAAGGAGTTTATTGAACTGCTCATTTCAAAGCAGGATATAAACAGAGAAAATAATCCTTAGAAATAAATATTGAAAGCTCATCTCTGTAGACATGTAGGAGAGAACAGAGAGCTAACAACATTTGATATAACTGGGGAGACTACTCCTCAGATGAAAATGCACCATAGAAAATCTTTCCAAGACAGAATGTTTTTCTGAGAAAGAAAAAAAAGTTCTAAAGGCTTATTAAAGCAGTGTGAAATAATAGCAAAAAATTAAAGGAAACATCATAAAATAATACAGCCTATGAAATCAGCAGGTTATAACAGAAAAGGAAAACTAGCCCCTCAGTCATGTTAATAAAATAAGTGAAAGTAAACACTATAAATAAGATTTCTTACAATTTTCAAAAAAAGTGGCTTGAAAGGAATCATTTTTGGACTTAACTGTTTCAAATAATTTATTTTTCAGTGAAAAGCTATCATTCTATAACACAGTCTGGCTTAGCGTCTTGACACCTGGGTGATGAGCAGTGGCATGGTTGGAAGAACAGGGCTTCACAGTCAAATGAAATCAGGGTCAACTTTTGGTCCTATTGTGTGTTATATAGCCTTAGACTATCGCTTAATTTCCATGGTCTCAGATGTGTCATCTGTAAGTTGGGTGATGCCGTTTTGGCTGGTGGTTGAGAGCATAGATTTTAGAATTAAGCAGACCTGAGTTGGAATCTGCCATTACAACCAAAGGGTGAGCAAGTTACCCTTTAGAGAAGCTTGTTTCCTAATCTGTGAGGACGATACTAATATGCACATCTCACATTTGCCTGAATTAAATAAGCTAACTGAAAGTATCTGGTGTGGCACTTGGTACACTGTAATTGCTCTATAAACCAGGGCCAACATAATGTAGGTGATAATGGGAGAAAAGACTAAATAATGTATCCTATACAAAGCTCTTAAAACCTGGCAAATTTGGGGTAAATGAAAATTCTCTTCTCTTGACCCACTCTTTTTGACTAATATGTAAGTTTCTAAATGAAAAAGACTAGCAGTTATTATAGTGCATATTAATATATATTGATGTTTAGTTAGTGTCTGCTACATTAATGACCAATTAATTACACACACACACTGCTTACAAGTGCACAGTGTCTTAAGAGTATATGATCATTCTTGAGTATATGATCTCATTTGAAAGTATGGCAATCCTATGAGGTAGTTAACTCTGCCATAGTATTCCTCATTTTTCAAAAAATGGTTACTATTAAGCAAATATAACATGTTCTAGATCACGGGTGGCAAACACAAGGCCAGCGGGCTAAATCCAGCCCTACACCTTGTTTTATCGGCTCTGCATCTTTTTTCTACCCAGAGGCAGCTCCAAGCTCTTGCTTAACCATTAAGGAGTAGTTACATTTATACAGTCCAAGAATTACATTCAGCCCTTTGAAGGCAACTGCGAGGCTGATGTGGCCCCTGGTGAAAATGAGTTTGACACCCTTATTCTAGATAAAAGAGCTAGCTGGTTAGTGAAGCCAGTGGGGCTGTTACTTAATTCAGTGTACTTTCTATGATCACACACTGATCTCTGTGAAATTCTAGAATTTCATACAGAGAAGTTGATGCTCATACTTAAAAGTCATGCTTCTTATTAAGAACACTCCAAAAGTCTGCCAGAAAAATAGCCCTGGGACATAGAGTTGACAACTCTGTATCCCTCTTTCCAGGAGATTCCAGAGTCTCACCAGCCTTAGTCAGCTTCCTAGGAATATCTTCTCCAAAGAACCAGCATGATGCTGCTCACTTTATATAAGACTCAAAACCTGAGTCTGACATAGCAGGAAGGCACAAAAACACAGCAGCCCTGGATGTTCCTTTAATTAAAACACAGGACCACATTTTATACCTGGCTTCTAAAGTCCACAAATGTTATGGGGCAAAAAAATGGGCTGGAAAACAGGGGAAAGAGGTCTAATACAGAAGTGCTTCTCTTTACTGAGGAGGTAATACTTCTACTCATTGAAATTTAACCAAAAACAGCAGAGGACTCCAGAACAAAATTGTTTCCTCTTCTCCCTCCCCCTTCCTCCTCTTTTTATTAACCTTGCTCTTTTCATGTTAAGTCAATTTGCAAAATCCTGGCACCTGACTCCCCATTTCCCTTCCTGTCTTAAGCTCTGTGGATTAAGTAAGTGGTGGTCATATCTGGGCAACCAGAGACCACAGGTGGCTCTTACTTGTAAACAGAAAACTAAGGTGGTTTTATTGTTTATATGGAAGTTACTGAGCAGATCAGTGGGTGGATTAATTTGAAACCTCTTCTTGGGAAAGGTCAAGACTCCTGCAAACAGGAAGAGCTCCTTGCAAACTTGTTCCCACTCCCTAAAAATACTATACCTGCCTGACTTCACATCTCCTAGGATACAGGTCATCAATCCTATTTTATTAAAGATAATAATTCTGTTATGGTGACTGCCCTCTTATATTCTTAAAATGGAAAAGCTCAAAGAAGAACACATGAGCAAAACAAACTGAGATTTAGAGATATTTTGTAAGAAAAGATCTTATGTAAGAAAAAAATCTTTAAATTAATTTAGAATGAGGCAAATATTGCCCTAAATGAATGGTGCATTTTAAAATACTAGGAACATTTTGCCATTTCCTTGATAACATTCTTTGAATAGGTAGTACAATTATCCTAAAAATAGAGATGACAAGAATCTGATTAAGGAAACAGAAAAATTGAGAAAACCTTTCCAGACTTAAGCAGCAATTCAGCTGCCTTTGATGTGGCTTGTAGCATAACAAGGAACATGGGCTTGACTGAGACTCAGGCCTTACTTAAAATGGCCTTTCTTCTGGTGATCAACTCTGTGGCTTTGGAAAGCTTATTCAACCACTCTTGCTCCCCTAGTAGGGTTGTTGTTTATGCAGCAACATGTATATTGTAGCTTACAGTGAGCTTTCAGTAAATGGAAGCTCTTCTGCAACAGACACACCTCTGATTAGACATTTTTTATATCAACATCATTATTTGGACTGCAGAATGAGATGTGCACAGACTATGTCATCTAATTTTTCATACCTAGTTTATGTAGTTGTGCAAGGGATGCAGCCCGAATAGCAATACAGGTCTAGAAGCTTTTGTCACTATCAGCAGGTTAGTCATTAACTGAGATGAACCCAACTCAAGGAATCTTCTAACTATGCTTAGTTCTGCTACTGTCCAATGGAACCTGCTCTATCTACTAGTGCCGTCAAAGATAACTTAGGAAACTTAATCATTTTGTCTGTGTACCTTGATCCAATAAACTGACTACCTAGTGTGAACAGAAGATAGCATGAGGTGATGACTACAGTTATACCAATGATGACAGTTAACTGACATAATTAGTTAATAATGGTCATATTAGTAATGCGAAGCTTAAATAACTAAGCATTATGTACTAATGGTGAGTCTGATGTATATTGAATAATAATAAAATAAAGCAGTTTTATGCCAATAGGTTAATAAGGAAGAAAAATAAAAGTTTACTTGCACATAAAAGAATGATGCGTATGAAAATACGAGAGAGTATGTGAAAGTAGGAACTCTCGGCTCTCAGCTATGACCCTGCAGCTTGGTGGAAGGTGGAATTCTGCAGACACTGTGTACAGGGCTACCCCAGACTGCCTGCCTGAGGGTGGAAAGACACTGGTGAAGCAGACATGCTGAGATCAAAGACCCCTGGTGATCAAATAAGGAGGCCTTTTGTTGGCGTCCGCCTTCCTAGGCCTGGGGAGTATAAACACAAACAGTGGTCTTCACAAAAGCAGTTCTATTTATCAGGACTCTATAGACCCTGGGTAAAAGAGCCCTGTGCAATCGAATCTTCTCAGGGGTATTACATCAAAAACTATGGCTAAGATCCCTTCTCACTTGTCTTTCTGTGGTACTAGTCTGCTCTGAAAAGGAATCTCTGAATTCCACATGCAAAAGGGCTGCCAGGTGAGTGTAGCAGAAAATAAAAATCCCAAATCTAGTAGTAATTTATCTGAAAACTTTGGGAGGACTCTCCCTTCCTGCCTTTCTCTCCCTCCTTAAATCCTCAAGTTGCAGAGGAATTCAGTTAGCTAAGCAGGAGATAATTCCAGCATTCCTGCCTTGAGGCAGAGCAGGGCTTGTCTTTAGGTCTCTGTGCACTTCAAGGCATGGATCACTACCTGGGTGAAGAAGCCATCTCTTCTTATATCCACCACCTTTTCTCCAGGGCTCACTGTACTCTGCTTCTCAGCTCCAGTTTCTCTTACGACAGACTGTGGCAGCTAAATAACCCCATTGTCCAAACTCTGGTAACTATTTAATGTTTTTTTGCCACCTCAGATTCTAAAAAAACATTTTTACGTCTTCTAATACCTGCAATATTCTTAAATCTTAACACATTGTTAAATTTATCAATTCTTTAGGTTTATGATTTGAGTAACTTTGATTCAGAGAGTCAGTAAGTAGCCCAGGAGTCTGGATTTTCATAAACATTTCAAGTACCAATGATGCAGGCTGTCTGAAGACCAAACAGAGATATAACAGCTCATAGCGACTGCCTTCCAAAGAGCACAGAGTGAAAGGGGATTTTTAAAAAGTAACTTTACAGTAAAAATCCCTGACAAACACTATCTCAGTCTGTTGATCAAGGTCAACATCAACAGTGTAAGTCACAATGATAAAACATACCTTTGATATGAAGTGATAAAAATCACTTGCTGCCTGGCTTTTTTTTTCCTCTCTAAAACACATAACCCCAGTCTAATTATGAAAAAAAAAATAGATAAATCTTAATAGAGGGCATTCTATAAAATGTCTGACCAATACTCATCAAAACAGTCGAGGTCATCAAACATAAAAGATATCTAAAAAACTGACAGAGTCATGAAGAGTCTGTTACTATTGTTATTTAGCTAATTATTAATAAAGGAAAAGGAAACAAAAGGAGTTAGACTTAAGTTTAATAAGCTGGAGAGAATGAGCCTGCTTGTCTGATCAGGAAGCTACAGCTTCACACAGCAGAGGATCATACCATTTCTCTACCAAGGGTATTAATATTTCTTCCTTTCCCTACTCTGCTACTGGATTGTGTAGGGGCGGGGGGGCTGGACTGTAGAGGCCTGTCAGTATAACTAAGGTCGAACTTATCACAATCCCATGAAAACTCAGGAAGTTCATTGGTCAGTTTGTAAAAGCTTCTGGTCTTCTCTAAGCTCAAGGTAATATAATGCTAGGGAAACAAAGAAGCTTTCTCTTTCTTTCTGGATGGTCTGCACTTTTATGGTGCACTTGCTGGTTCTCTCCATGGCCACATGGACCTAGCAGATGCATGGTACATGGCCATGTGGACTTCCCACACAAGCCTGAATACTGTAGCACAGCAATAGACTGCAGCTGGAAATACACGCTGAGCTAGCCAGATGCTACACTGGACTGTACTTTAATATGGGGCAGAAACTCTGGGCACTGGCTTTTATTATGGCCCACTGAAGACAAGATTGGATCTTTTCTATTGAGAGGTGGACAGAAATGGGACACAGGGGAGTCAGGAATGGAACCCCCTTAATTGTACATCATCCATAAAGTTTACCACAAAAAAACAATCCCCTATGTGGGTCTTAGAAAATTCTCTTCCTCATGACACTACAAGAACTCCACTTCCATTGATAACATCAAGAGACACTGGTAACTAAATGTAACATTGTTTTCTAGATGAGAGTCCAGAACAGTAAAGTGACATTAGATCAAATTTAGGAAATTAGGACAAAATATGGGTTTTAGTTAAAAATAATGTAATATTTATTTATTAAGTGTAATAAATGTATCATACTAGTATGCTAATAATAGGAGAAACCGGGTGTGAATTATAAGGAAACTCTGTCCTATCTTCTCAATTTCTCTACAAATCTAAAAGTATTCTAAAAATAGTTAGTTAAAAAATACCAAACTATTTTTTAAATTGCATAATGGAAAGGAATAGCATTGTTATAGCATAGTCTGTTAGTAGGACCCCTGGCTGTTGTGGCTCAGTGGATTGAGCTCTGGCCTATGAATCAAAGGGTCAGTGGTTTGATTCCCAGTCAGGGCACATGCCTGGGTTATGGGCTAGGTCCTCAGTTAGTGATGTGTGAGAGACAACTACACATTGATGTTCCTCTCCCTCTATTTCTTTCCCCCTTCCTCTTTCTCTAAAAATAAATAATTAAAATCTTTAAAAACTATTAGTACAAAACCTGAATTCTACTTCGTCCATAGTTTTTAATTTTTTAAAATTTCAAGACAGCATCTTAAACGTGATATATGTTATTTTCCCCTCTTTAACACAGTGGCCATATTTCAGTAGTGAGGAATTAGACAACTGCCATATTAGACAATTTACTTCCACAGAATCTTTCTTCCAGTTATATGTTTTAAGTATTTTTCTTTTTGACACTTCCCTTTATTTTTGTCTCTTTAATTCACTATCGATTTTAAAGATGAAATTGGAATCTCTCAACAGTATACATAATAATTTAAGTTTCACCAATTAGATGTGGATTGAAATTTTATCTCCTAGTTACACAGAGACCATTTAAGTGACACAAATTACCTTAGCTAATTTAGGAGTCAAAGCATGATCATTTTCATAAAACAGTAGGTTTGAGGTCTATCAAAACAATGTAAAAGTTTAATCTTGCTCTATTAGACTAGTTTACTATGAAACTAATTTGAGGTAGGCAGTAGAGACATTGCTTCTATGAGAGACAAATAAAAATGCTTTTAATAAACTAAACTTATTACAAATACATTTAATGATTCTATTCTCTAGTGTATATTTTATATTATAAATGTTTTTTTCTATTAAATGATACAAAACCAGATTGAATTGTCTTTAATGTAGAATTAAGGAAACATGTAGGAATCTATTTTTAGAAAAAAGTGTTTTGCCTGTGAAGTGTTCACATCATACATACAGAATTAGAGCTGTGTTTCTGATTTGTTTTAATGTACTGAGAGTTAGACTATGATTATTTGCTGATTACTTCCAGACTTCAATATCTAGTCTTAATCTCTGACTATTTCCAGAAGGTCTTTATCAGATTCTCATTATCACTTCTAACTCAGTTTCTGAAGAAAATTGCCCCTAGTCCCTTTTCTTCTCATTTCTAAGAGTACAATTCTCCTTATTCACGATTTCTTTCTCCCATTTTGAAGGTCATAGGTTCATTACAGCTGCACTGACATTTGCTTTTGTCTAGCATATTTTTGAGACCCCTTCTATGTTCCTTGAGTTGTGTCACCCTTTAAAGTTTCAGCCTTCAATACCCTGAAATCATAACTAATTTTGGGGAGTACTTTAAAATTTATTTTTAATCGAGATAACTTGTCAACTATGCAACAAATCTTAGTTCTCTACTCTTCTGTTAATTTCTGCAATGATTCCCACCTGGTCATCTGGTTACATGTTTCTCTGATATGGAACATCAACCCTTCCCTTTGCTTTCTCAACTCCCTCTTTCTTCACTGCTCAGTGACTTTGATTTTTTAATTACTCCATTATCTTGTGAATCATCAATCTATCCTTTTGTGCTAGATTATTTCCTACAGCATAATAAATTGCTTTAGTATCTGCTATTTTTCAAAATTGTGCTAACATACTATATCCTTCTTGTCTCAGATGGTTGTCCTATGTTTTTAGTCACCCGGCACTGAACAATGTCTCAAGAAAGTTGTAAGTCTCACTGTCTGTATTACTCTTCCCCCAATCCTATTCACATTTCATTTCACTTCAATCAGGTTTTGTCATCACCACTTTAGTGAAAGTGATCTTGCTAAAGTCATCAGTAAGTTCCCTGATGCAAAGTTCAAATAAATGCTTCTGCATCCAATTCTAAAATTACTTAAGCTACATTTAACTGATTGATCAATTCTTTCTTCTTGACATGAAATTATTTCCCTTATTTCATTACTAAGCCTTATTTTTACTTTAGGAGTTCACCTAACAAGGACACCCTTAGATCTAGGTATGAAGCTCACTTCCTTGGACTCTATTACTTAAATAATACACTGGCATCTCTCTCACTTATGATCCAGGGCTCAGTACCAAACCAAGGGGATATATAACCCCAACATTTACTCTGATGACTAGTATGATTCAGACCTCATGGAAACTCTTTTCCATAACTCTTGACTTGCATTCTTAGAACAAAAAGAGGACTGTGTCCATAGGTTACACCACTGCCCTTATAGAAATAGATAGAGCTGCAGAATGTGAATGATAATCTATCATTTCCCATTAGTGCTCAATGCTTACTTATTTCTTCACTTTGTGTTCCAATACATGGTTCTAGAAGCATATACCAATTAGCATGGTATTGTTTGTGTGTATGTGTGGTATTTGTATGAGGTAGTTGAGATACATTTGTAATTTTCAATAACTTCTATTACCAAACTTTAGGTGGATATAGGACTATTTGACTCATTGTAAAACGTGATACTGAATTCTCATATTTGCAGATGTATTTTAAATTTTACAATTGTAAGTACTTTTGTTTGTATCAGCATTACTTACCAAGATGTAATTATTTTTAAATAAAAATGTTTAGTTTTATTTAAATTATTTAATGTATTTTATATGAATTATAATTTATACTTTATTTTGTATTTTATTTTACTTTTTATTGTTATTCAAGTACAGTTGTTTCCATTCCCCACTTCTCCCCCCAACCCCAGCCATCCCCAGCTCCCAACCCTGATCCCAGTCCTACTTTGTTTTCTCCATGTGTCCTTTATAGATGTTCCTGAAAACCCTTCCCCCTTTCCTCTCATTATCCCTCCCACTTCCCCTCTGGTTACTGTCAGTTTGTTCTTAATTTCAATGTCTCTGGTTCTATTTTGCTTGCTTGCTTGTTTGTTTTGTTGATTAGGTTCCATTTATAGGTGAGACCATATGGTATTTGTCTTTCACCACCTGGCTTACTTCACTTAGCATAATGCCCTTCAGTTCCATCCATGCTATAGCAAAGTGTAGGAGTTCTTTCTTTCTGCTGTGTAGTTTTCCATCATGTAAATGTACCACAGTTTTGAGGTGGCAAGACAAGAGGAAGCAGATTCTAATTCCCCCTACACATGGGAGAAAAACTTAGCCAATCTATGGAGGAACAGAGCAAACAGCCAATAGTACCCTAGTATATATGAAGACAGGAGACCAAAAATTGTAGAGGACATTGAAAAATCAGACCTTAAGGAGAGTGCTTCAGGACAATAAGGTCCCTGGGACCAGTGTGGGGACCAGGGTGGCTGCAGCCCCAGGCCCGGCACCTGCTGGGTCTGTCACAGGATTCTTGGAAGAGAGCTGGGTCAAAGGCTTCATCCCCTGCCAAACAAGGTTTGAGCAGCACCAGGAGAGACCTGGTTGCTTGAAATCACAGAGAGGGGGACAAGAACTAAGTGGCAAACACAGGGGCTATGAGCACCCACAAAGTCTGTGGATGCCAGCTGGGGAGAGTTGAGAGTTGGGCCATGATGGGACCTGACCCTGATAGTCTCTGGTCTGGGAGGAGAATTGGGCAGTGTGAGAGGACAGGCTGCTGTACTGAGTGGCAGGCTTGAGTAGGAGGAATTTCTCAAAAAGAAAAAGTGAAAAAAGAAACACTGTTTGGGGAATACTCCTGCAGCAGCAGCTCCAGCCTCCTCCCCACCCAGCCAGGTGGCACTCCTGAGGTGGTGAGGAAGGCCCTGCAAACACTCCCCTAGCCCTGGGAAGCATGTGTGCCCATACCCGAGGGACTGGAGGTGGCCTGGTCAAGTGCAGAGGCCCGAAACTTTGGGAGAGTGTGCTCAGTGGAAGACCTGGCACCCACACCCAAAGCCCTGTGGAGAGGTGTCCAGCGCTCACACTCAGGGAGAGTGCATGCCTGACCTGTGGAACCTGAGGTATAAGAGGCTGCTGGGAAACTGGGCTGGAGGCTGACTGTTAATCTGGAAGGGAGAAAAGCGAAACCAATTGGCCCTCAGTCTGCAGGCAGTCAGGAAGACCAGCAAAACTGGTTTGGCCAGTTTTAAGCCAGCAAGAGGCTTTCTTTTTAAGTTTTATTTTTAAAATAATTCTTTTTTAAAAATTTTTATTATTTTTTATCTTTCAACTCCTTTTTCCTCTTTTCTGTTTTCCTCCTTCCTTCCTTCCTTCTTCTTCTTTTTTTTTTAAGTTAGAAAAGTGAGACAAAAAAACCTGGAACTGTGAAAAGACCAGAGTTGGACCCAAAGAGAGGCTATCCCAACAGCTGAGACAATGAGACAAATTTCACTTTGCTATTACAGAGAACCTGCAAGTTATTGCATATTTGTATTATCATTTTTTTTCATTATTCTCACATCTTTTATTTTCTTAATATTTTTGTATTCCTCTCCTTTTTGCTTAGTCTTCTTTGCTCAGCTGGTTAATTGTATTGTTTGACTAGTTTCCCTTGTTCTCTACTTCATAGTGAGAGAACATATTGCTAATTTACTGCCCTTCACTTCACTTCTCTTCCATTAGCACACAACTCAAGGTCCTATACTCCCTATTCTTGTTACCCAGATCACATAGATTTTGTCTTATGACTATTGCTCCATTATTATTGTAAATAATAACTATTCTATACTATTGTAAATACTACACAGTACCCCTCCCAGATCTTAGGCCACTTCACGGTTTCCTGAACTCTATTACTGTTATGGTTAACTCTATTGTCTCACACACTACACCTATTTTCTATCATTTACTCTCACCCACCTCAGAATCTGACCTTCAACAAACTCTCTGCTTTCTAGATCCAACTCACAATCCTCCCCTCCCCAACAAGAGTCTTATTTTCTTTCCATCCTTCCTAAAACGTGGCCAGTTGGGTGGAATATCATGGTTAACACCATACATAACAAAAGGATCTCCCATCTCTTCTCTACCAGCTGCTACTGTAAATATCATAAAATACACTCTTGTTATCTTAAACCATTTTGCCCTCCCTTTTCAACTGATCACAAAAAAGAGTAGGTGGAGGCTGTGAACACCAGGATACCTGATGAAAGGAGAAACCCATTAACAAAGGAACCACAAACAGATAACAACAGAAGAAGGTGAAGGAGAAAGCAGAAGCCACACTAACCACAATCCAGGACCTATCTGGAAATACAACTAAATAGTGGAGAAATTACCCAGAACAGACAACTGAACAAGAGCAAGAGAGAATCCTCAAAACTTTGTACATATGTAAGAGCACAAGCTTCAACATCACCTGCTCACACCAGTACAACAAAATACAAGAAATGGTGGACAGAGTGACCCTCAGTTAATGAGCTGGTGGGAAGGACCCACCAAAGAAAGACCCAATAACAACCAAACCCAAAGACAAACACAGAGCCAACTTAAACAACAGCCCCAGACCGGTGAGCTCGGGAGAGCAAGGACATGGCACCATTGAATCTCACAGGTATTCTACCATAGGAGTGCACACCATAAACCCAGGGAGTCAGAACAAATAAATTTAAGAAGCTGAGGCTAACAAGAAGAGTCTCACAAACAATGGGAAGAAAGAGAATCAATCCCCAAATGAAAGGAAAGAAGAAAGCCTCAGAAATAATGCTAAATGAAACAGAGGCAAGTCAACTATCAGATATTGAAATCAAAGCTAGAGTTATCAGGAAATTCAACAAGTTCACAGAGAATCACCAAAAACTACAAAGAAACTAGAATGAACTCATTGCAAAATATATCAACATGAAAAAGGAAATAGAAACTATCAACAAGGGCTAAGAGGAAAGAAAGACTACAATTTCTGAACTGAAGAATACAGTAGAAAGAATCAAAAGCAGGATTGATGAAGCAGAAGATTGGATCACTGAGTTAGAAAACAAAGTAGAAATAAACACCCAGAAAAAGCAAGAAAAGGAAAAGAGGCTCAGAAAAAATGAAGAGGGGTTAAGGGATATGTAGGACAATATAAAATGTAATAATACCCATATAATAGGAGTACCAGAATGAGAAGAAGAGCAAGGGATAGAAAACCTATTTGAAAAAGTAATGATGGAAAACTTCACTAATTTGATGAGAGACAAAGTCACACAAATATAGGGAACACTGAGTCCCAATCAAGAGAAACCCAAAGAAGCCTACCTCAAGACACATCATAATTAAAATGGCAAAATTTCAAGACAAAAAGAGAATCTTAAAGGCAGCAAGGAAGAAACAGGAAGTAACATACAAGGGAGCCCTGATAAGGATAGCAACTGACATCTCAATGAAAATGCTGCAAGCCAGAAGAGAATTGCAAGAAATAGTCCAACTAATGAGAACCAGAGGCCTTAAACCAAGGCTACCTTACTCAGCAAAGCTCTCAATCAAGATAGAAGGCCAAATAAGGAGCTTCCCAGACAAAAGAAGTAAAAAAGAATACACCTCCACCAAACCAGTTCTGCAAGAAATGCTAAGGGAGTGCTTGAAGGAAAAGAAGGAAGGAGAGAGAGAGAGAGAGAGAGACAGAGAGAGAGAGAGAGAAAGACAGGTATAAAAATGGCAATGAATAAGTACCTATGAGTAATAGCCTTAAACATAAATGGATTAAATGCTCCAATCAAAAGACATAGAATAACGGAATGGATAAGAAAGTATGACCCACACATATGCTGCCTACAAGAGACCCACCTCAGAACAAAAGACCTACACAGGCTAAAAGTGAAGGGCTGGAAACAAATTTTCCAAGCAATCAGCAGAAAAAAAAAGCCGGGGTATCAACACTCATGTTGGGCAAAATAGACTTCAAAAAAAGAACCATAAAAAGAGACCCAGAAGATCACTTCATAATACTCAAGGGAAGAAGCTACCAAGAACACATAAACATTGCAAATATATATGTACCCAACATAGGAGCACCCAAATACATAAAGGAAATCTTAGAGGACTTCAAGAAAGATATTGACAGCAACACAATTATAGTAGGGGATTTTAACACCCCACTGTCAAAAATGGACAGATCTTCCACACAAAATATCAACCTAGATATTGTGGCATTGAACAGTGCCCTAGATGAAATGGACTTAACTGATACATAGAGAGGCTTTCATCCCAAAGAAGCTAAATACACATTCTTTTCAAAGGCACATGGAACATTTTCAAAGATAGACCACAAAACAAGCCTCAATAATTTCAAGAAAATTGAAATCATATTAAGCATTTTCTCACATCACAGGGGACTGAAACTAGAAACCAACCTTAAGGGAAAAAAAACCCAAAACATTCAAAATGATGTAGATTGAATAGCATGCTATTAAACAATGAATGGGTCAAGAATGAAATTAAGGAAGAAATCAAAAGGTTTCTGGAAACAAATAAAATAAATTCACAACAACCCCAAACTTATGGGACACAGCTAAAGCACTCCTGAGAGGGAAGTTTATAGCAATGCAGGCCTAGCTAAAAAAGATAGAAACATTTCAAACAAACAACCTAACCCTATGCCTATAAGAACTTGAGGAACAACAACAAAGACAGCCCAGAGCAAGTAGAAGGAAGAGAATAATCAAGACCAGAGTAGAATTAAATGACAGAGAGACTAAGTGAACGATTCTAAGGATCAATGAATCCAAGAGCTGGTTCTTTGGAAAGAAACAACATCGACAAGCCTTTAAGTAGGATCATCAATAAAAAGAAGAGAGAGGACCCAAATAAACATAACTAGAAGTGAAAGGGGAGAGATTATAGCTGATGCCACAGAAATACAAAGGTTTGTAAGAAATTACTACCAAGAACTATATGCCAAGGATTTGAAAACCTAGGTGAAATGGACAAATTTCTAGAAAAAAATGTAATCTAATATGGAATGAAGAAGCAGCAGAAGGCCTTAACAGACCAATAACACCAGACAAAATTGAAGCAGTAATCAGGAACTCCTAACACAAAAGACCTTGACCAGATGGTATCACACTAGAATTCTACAAAGCATTGAAGAAAGAGCTACTCACTATCCTTCAAAGACTATTTTATTCAACCTGAAATAATGGAAGAATCCCAGGCTCTTTTTACGAAATCAGTATCATCCAAATCCCAAAACCAGATAAAGACACAACAAAGAAAGAAAACTTCAGACCAATATTACTGATGAATAGAGACACTAAAATCCTCAACAAAATATTGGCAAACTACATCCAACAATACATTAAAAAGATCATACACCATGAACAAGTGGGATTCATCCCAGGGATGCAAGGATGGTACAATATTTGCAAATCAGTAAATGTAATACATCACATAAACAAAAGCAAAGACAAAAATCACAAGATCATATCAATAAATGCAGAAAAAGCATTTGATAAGGTACAGCACCCATTCATGATAAAAACACTCTGCAAAGTGGGAATAGAGGGAGCATTCCTCAGCATAATAAAGGCCATATATGAGAGACCTATAAACAACATCATACTCAGTGGGCAAAAATTAAAATCTTTTCCACTAAGATCAGGAACAAGACAAGGCTGTCCACTTTCACCACTTCTATTCAATATAGTACTGGAAGTTTTAGCCACAGCAATCAGACAAGAAAAAGAAATAAAAGGCATCCAAATCGGAAAGCAGGAAACAAAACTGTCCTTTGCAGATGACATGATAGTGTACATAGAAAATCCTATAGACTCGGCCAAAAACCTAATTGACCTAATAAACGAATTTGGCAAAATAGTGGGTTTCAAAGTCAATATCCGGAAATCAAAGGCATTTTCATATACCAACAATGAAACAGCAGAAGCAGAAATCAAGAAAAAAATTCCATTTGAAATAGCAAACAGAAAAAAAAAAAAACCTAGGAATAAACCTAACCAAAGAGGTAAAAAACCTGTATTCAGAAAACTACCAAACACTGAGGAAAGAAATCAAAAAAGACACAAATGGAAACATATACCGTGTTCATGGATTGGAAGAATTGACATCATCAAAATGTCCATACTACCCAAAGCAATTTACACATTCAATGCAATACCTATTAAAGTACCAATGGCTTATTTCACAGACATAGAACAAACACTTCAAAAATTTATATGGAACCATAAATGACCTCGAATAGCTGCTGCAATTTTGAGAAAGAAGTGTAAGGTAGGAGGGATCACAAAATCTGATACTAAACTATAGTACAAGACCACTGTAATCAAAACAGCCTGGTACTGGCACAAAAACAGGCACGTGGACAATGGAACAGAACAGAGAGCCCAGAAATAAACCCAAGTCACTATGATCAATTAATATTTGACAAAGGAGGCAGCAACATAAAATGGAGTAAAAATAGCCTCTTCAACAAATGGTGTTGGGAGAGCTGGGAAGCTACTTGCAAAAAAAAAAAAAATGAAAGTCAAGCACCAACTTACACCATACACAAAAATAAGCTGAAGGTGGATAAAATACTGAAATATAAACCGTGACACCATTAAAGTCCTAGAAGAGAAGGTAGGTAGGAAAACCTCAGATATTTCACGCAGAAACTTTTTTACTGACATGTCACCTAGAGCAAGGGATATAAAAGAGAGAATAAATAAATGGGATCTCATTTAAACAAAAAGCTTCTGCATGGCCAAAGAAAACCTAATTAAAATGAAAAGAGAAGAAACTGTATGGGAAAACATATTTGCCAATGATACCTCATACAAGGGTTTGATCTCCAAAATATATAGAGAACTCACATGAGTTCACTCTAAGAAGACAAGCAACCCAATTAAAAAATGGCAAAGGACTTGAGTAGACACTTCTCCAAGGAGGACATACAGAGGATCCAGAGACACATAAAAAGATGTTCAATATCCCCAGCTATCAGAGAGATGCAAATTAAAACCACAGTGAGATACTACTTCACACCAATCAGAATGGCCATTATAAACAAAGCAAGAAACAACAAGTGTTGGAGAGAATATGTTGAAAAGGCAACCGTAGTGCACTGTTGTTGGGATTGCAGACTGGTGCAGCCATTATGGCAAACAGTATGGAATTTTCTCAGAAAACTAAAAATGGATCTGCTTTTTGACCCAGCAATTCCACTGCTAGGATTATATTTTAAGAGCCCTGAAACATCAATCCAAAAGAACTTTCGTGCCAGAATGTTCATAGCAGCACAATTTACATAGCCAATTGCTGGAAGCAACTTAGGTGCCTATCAGTAAGTGAATGGATCAAAAAACTATAGTACATTTACACAATGAAATTCTATGTGGCAGAAAGAAAGAAGGAGCTCCTGCCCTTTGCAACAGCATGGATGGAGTGGAAAGCATTATGCTAAGCGAAACAAGCCAGGCAGTGAAAGACAAATACCATATGATCTCACCTTTAACAGGAACCTAAACAAGAAAACAAAGAAACAAGCGAAATATAGTCAAAGACACTGAAATTGAGAACAGGCTGACAGTGGCCAGAGGGGAGAAGAGAGGGAATTTCAGGGGAAAAGGGGCAGGGTTTGCAGGAATAAGTATAAAGGACACATGGACAATAACCAGTGAAGGGGTGGAAAAGGGAGGGAGGTGGGGAGGGCTGTGGAGCTGGGCTGGGATGGGGGTAAAGACAGAAAACTGTACTTGAAAAACAATTAAAATAAAAAAAAATCAGTAAAAAAAGTACCACAGTTTTTTGATCCATTCATTTACTGATGGATATCTATGTTGCTTCTAGCACTTGGCTATTGTAAATTGTGCTTGTATGAACGTTGAGGTGCATACGTTCTTTTGAATTGTTGTTTCAGGGCTCTTAGGGTATAATCCCAGCAGTGGAATTGCTGGGTCAAAAGGAATTTTCAGTTTTCTGAAGGAATCCATAATGTTTTTCACAGTGGCTGCACCAGTCTGCACTCCCATCAAGTGCACTAGGGTTCCCTTTTCTCCACATTTCTCCAACACTTGTTTGTTGCTCTGTTTATGATGGCCATTCTGACTGGTGTGAAGTGACATCTCATTGTGGTTTTAATTTCATCCCTATCTTTTAATGGCTAGTGATGTTGAGAATCTTTTCATATTTCTCTGGGCCCTCTCTGTGTCCTCATTGGAAAAGTGCCTGTTTAAGTCCTTTCTTCATTTTTTAACTGGGTTGTTTGTCTCCCTGGAGTGGACTCATGTGAGTTCTTTATATATTTTGGAGATAATATTGTACTATTTGCAAAGAATAGGGACATTTAAAAATATGAGAAATATTAATTCTTTTTTAAAAATATTTTATTTATTTATTTATTTATTTTAAAGAGGGAAGGGAGGGAGGGAGAGAGAGAGAGAGAGAGAGAGATAGAGAGACATCAATGTGTGGTTGCTGGGGTTTATGGCCTGCAACCCAGGAATGTACCCTGGCTGGGAATCGAACCTGGGACACTTTGGTTCCCAGCCCACACTCAATCCACTGAGCTACGCCAGCCAGAGAAAATATTAATTCTTTACATTTTGCATATACACTAACTTAAATTTTTAATGAATATATTATTTAATTTTACCTAGCTTAGTTACATTAAAATAATATAATAAAATATAAAACTATGATAAAATCATAATCATAACTATGCAGTAGTATTTTTCTGAAATAAATGTAAGAAAAATTATGTATATATGAATACCTATATAATAAGTTATAAATTGCATGTATCTTTTTATGATTCATTCATATGTGCTAATAATGATTTGGTCAGCTATTTTTCATTTCTTGACAAGTTTCAACTATAAAAGATATATTACACATATTGCTCCATAGGAAGGTATTTTGTCCAGGGGTTCTTTTCCTCATAATTCTCCAAGAATCAGGTTGATAGAGGATTTCCATTCTTTCATTTCCAAGATGCACTAGAAATAAGAACTATTCAAATGGCTAATGAGAAAGAATGTAGGTTATAGCTGGCAGGTATTTAGAGTTTTTGAAGTTAGTTTTGAAGTTACACCACTTCTAGTGACATTCCAATGGTTGTGTCTCAATCTCTTGGCCACAACTAACTGCCAGGGACCCTGAAACACAGAGCCTCACTCTGAGTCCAACAGTAGAACGATCCTTGGATTTGGATGGACAAAGAACAATCTCTGTCACAGTGGGTATGTCTTTTCTAACCCTCTAACCCTCTAAAGTATGCAGTTAACTCATATTTTCTGGTTTAACATTTTAAAACATCAAGATATTTAATGGTTAATATACAGATGACCCCATTTTTCTTTTTTCTTTTTTACTAACATAAGGGTACTTTATAGCTATCCTGAATTTGCAGCTTTCTGTTATTCTCTTTAACTGGAAATTTGATTCTTAACTGAATTTGACTAAAATAAGTTTCTATAAAAAGATGTAAGAAATCCCACAGTAAAGCTTAGTCAGGACTTTTAGTCCCCTTAAAATTAAAAAAGTAATAAAAATAAAAATTTTAGGATGAAAGATTATGCATAGAAATTATAATTAAGAGAAACATATGAAAGCCTAAAAAAATTAATCTTTTTTTATTTTAAAAAATTATGCCCCCAGCCTTTGCCATATTGTTTTTTGTGTCCATGGGCCTTGCATATATGCATATATGCATATAGGTATATATATATTTTGGCTAACCTCTTGCAGTCCCCTCAATCTCCCTCCCCTCTGAGATCTATCAGTCTGTTCCATGTGTCCATTAATCTTCATGGAAAATTCCAGAAGAAAATGCACAGTTCAACATTCTTGTCATCATTGGCAATTTCCTTAACAGACTTGGAAACTTCTCCATTATTCATATAAGTCAAATAACCAACAGCATGAGTCATAACAACTACTTTAACTCCCTTTTTTCTCAAGAATCATGAGATAATTAACTTGAATTTCTCGCTGATTTCCTGCACTTCTTTACCGCCTTTGCCGTTCCTTCTCTTTTCTTGCTCCCTAAATATAAACAAGTTTCTTTTCCTATACTCTTGCATTCAATAATTGTATCTCCTTCCTTATCTTCAACTACTATCTCTATTAGATATTTCCCATATTGATTTATTTTTCTCTTGCCATCTGATATGTCCTGCCATCACCTAAAACTAAAAATATTCAATATCATGCTTTTAACCACAAGCCAACAGCACTCCACCATTACTCTTACTCATGTACCACTAGCTTTTGAAATCTGAGTTGTCTTTGACAATTTTCTTTTCCTGTAATTAATCACCAGTCAAATTCAATGCTTTTAACTTCATCTTTGTGATAGTTTTCTCTTATTTTATTTTTTTCTAGCTTATTATCCCTTGCACAGACAACTGTTACAACTTCTCAATTAAAATTCAAATCTCTAAGTTGCATTCACCTTCATGGTTCACATTTTTTGCAAAATTAATCTAAATCATATATATAATAATGCTGTCACCATATTCAACAATCTATAGTAGCTTTTTAATATTCTAATGATAATCATTTTAATATAACATGCAGGCTCCATTAAAAATTTGCCTGAAAGTTTCTCTCTTAAGTCTTCACTTTCACCTAGTTCTTTATCTTGTACTTTATTCTTGATCTATACCTGAATTTTTGGAGATTTTAATAATAATAATAATAATAATAAACAATAATAACAATAACAATATAAGTGGGTGAATGCCTGGTATTCGTTATCTGGTTCACATTGTCATCCTCATAAATAGTGTTGTCCTGTCTAGCTTTTGTGAGCTCCCAATCAGATGACTTTGATCTTCAGCCATATGGCCGGTGGCTCACACTGTCATTTACAAGCACATTCCCTCATCCTAATCCTGTAGCCTTTTCGGGTGCACTCTCACACTCTCTGCCAAAGTGCATTATTTTCCTGAGAACACAGGAAACATTAGCTGCTTTTCAGGTGTCCTCTGGAATACCATTTCCTTGATACCATATTCAATACCCTCAGCATCCATGTGGTAATTTTTCAGAGAGTTTTGCAAAGCTGCTAGCTATCTCTGTTCATTTCCATGCAGGACATGGGTATGGTTGTTTTCTACTTTTACATCCCTGACCATATCTAAGTTCTGATACTGTTCCCCTTGACAAATTCCTGTCAATGAGGGAGCAGGAAGAGAACTTGACTCTAGGACTTAAAGACTGCTATCAGGATCCCATAATGGTACCTTCACAGCCTCTCTTCATCTCCCCAGCCTTGACTCCTATTTCATTGGGTTTTTATATCTTTATCTTTAGCATATTCTGTACACATAATGCTGTGAGTCCTTCCATAATCACAAGCCATACTTTTGAAAACTTTTTCTAAAATGGTGCTTGAACCAGTTTCTTGCTATATCATTTCTCCTCTGAACTAATAGCCTTGTAAGTTCCAAATCATTAGCTAAACTACGTTATAGGAGCAGAGAAGAGAGAAAATTAATATAGTAAATAAAAACCCAGATTAACAGTTCCAAATAACTTTCTTGAAAACAAGGATATTATATATATAGACCCAGATATGTAGATATAAAATTATAGTTTCTGTGGGCCTCAGATACCCTCGCATAGGCTTTATAGATTTGAGAAGTAGGTTGAAGTAATAAAAAATATAAAATATACCTTTTTATGTATAATGGAATATTTAACCAAGTTGGTTAAAGAATTATAAAACTGAGTTACTGAGTAGGATTTTTTTTGAATTCTGTATTTATTTGATAAATTAAGCAGCCACTAAAATATGTTTCAAACACTGCTGGGAATTCATCATTTAATTTCTTTCATTCACTTGTAAATGTTCACACCTATCAGTAGGTGATGAAATTTCTGTAGCTTAGGTACAAAAGGAAAGCTTTCACAGTACTATTTTTCTCAGTGCCAGATATTGAAGTCTTAAGTGGCTAATTCTAAGGATATTGAACATTGCTTACTGCTTTATAAATACTTTATATAACATCAAAAAATTGACATTTATTAGCTCCCTAGCTCTTTTTCTTTATGATTGTGAACAAAGTAGCCCAAGAAAGGAAGAAACGGATTGCATTTGAATTCTAAAAATGCTACAAATAATTAACTAAAAAGAAAAATGGTCAACAGAAGGAAGAATGAGAGAAATAAAATAATGAAATCAAACTTCGATGGAGTGAGAGGTATAAAGTGCATTCAGAAGAGATTCACATTTCCTCCTATATTGGTTATTTTATCTTCTAAGTCTAAAAATTCCATTTTAAAATTAGCTAAGAAGAAAAAGAGATTTGTGATGCAATCTTGGAGGACATTATAGTTTATTAAAAATATATTTAATTCCATAATGGTAAGCATTAGGAATAAATAAAAATTTCTATAAAAATAAGTGACATGATAAAGATTTTTTTATTCTATTGTATTCTTTGGTTAGATAATTACTGAACATTTGGTATGATTCTGACTCATTGATAAATTCTGAACCAATATTCAAATTATTGATAGTGTAAAAAGCATAGAATCAAACTACTAAGCCCTTCAGATCTTCTGTTTTATCACTTGTGAAAATGGATGGTGACAGGGACAATAAAAAAAGTCTCGCTCATAAACTTGCTAGATGAAACACCAAATGAATGCATATGGAAGTGCTTTGTGAACCTCTAATCAAGGTAAAATAGAATGCATTTCACATTTTAATATAAAATTTCTTTCCCTTCTATTTTAAATTTTGCAAAGATTGAAAATAGAGTGAGAGGGACATATGTAGCATATGTTACTGTGAATTACTGTTTGACTCAGGTTTTATCATTTCCACCTACAATGTTCATTTAAGTCATTTGCTTTATTTCTGAAATCTCTCATGCTATATGATATCTATCTACATTGAGTTGAATTGCACTTAGTAAATTATTTCTCTGTACAAATCTGAAAGAGCTTGGTATCAAGTGAAGCAGGTATTACTGTAAGGCATTGTGACTCAAAAGAGAAAGCTGCTCATTATGTCAATTACATTTATGGGAAGCAGAGAAACCCAGTTTCCCATCCCTCTTGTGAATTCTTTCAGCAAATTAAATTATGGATGTGGAGACTTGTTTAATTAATGGAGTGCATTGCAACTTAGAATTGTAGCGTCTGTGCACAGATAAATCATCATTTCACAGTCTCAGAGATGTTGTCTACTTGGCCTTTTATCATACATGGCTATTTATAGCTCTCAGTCTTTGAGAGAAGAGAATCTCGCTATAGGTATGTTTATGTAAAACATCAACAATATCTGAGTGTAGTAGTAAGCAGTGTGCTTATATGTTCAATAAATATGTTTGAAATTTAAAAAAGTACATAAAGTTTACAGAGCCAACTCATTAATTATTACTATTATTATTTTATCTTATTATTATTTTTCTAGTATTTTTGACCAATGAATAACTGTGATTATTTTATATGTCAGTGAAACTGGAATATCTTGTAGCTTTTCATCAGCTGTGTTGCATGATTGAAGCTGACTGGCTTAACAAAAATAAAATGAACAACTCTGACATATTTCTGTTTATAAGTATACATAAATTGAATTTAGCAAATGTTTATTGAGTAAAGGTTTTATGCAAAGAATTTTCTTAGGCATCTTGGTTTATTAAGCTGAGAAGATTAAATTTGGCAACTCACTCTTAACCAAGAGAGACTAAACATAAACTCCTATAAATCTACATTATTAGTACCTTAACAGATATTTTTGAAATGGGACATGGGAAGTACCAATTCAAAAGTAATTATTTGTATCAGAGGAAGTGGTGGACTAGTGGAGACAAGGGCCAGGCAAAACTATATAGTACAAATGATATTCCAGGTAAGAGAACAATTTAAGACATTAAAGTATAAAGAAATGAATTTCCTTTCTGATAAAATGAGCAGTCTAGTTTTGGCTGTGATTATAAATGGAATGACAATGGGACATTGGAATACTATGGAGATTATGCATAAGAATTCAAATATTGTGCCACAAATATTCATGAAGTTCTTTTAACAAAATCCTACCTGTTTTTATAAAGTAAGTTATCTCATCTAAATGGAGAGTATTGAAGGAATGAGAGAAAGGATATCCCTGGCAGGAGAGAGGACAAGTACAGGATTTATTTGAAGAGTCTTGGCAAGCGATGAAGAAAGCCTGGATAGTGGTAGTGGATGAAGAAAAGGCAGAGCAGTAGTGCACACCTGCTGTCCATTGCTGGCATCCTTCTTCTGTCCTTGGTATCAGACCATGTTTTTTGACAGCTAACACTTCCTCCAGGGTTGGCTATGTGGTTTGGGAGATGAGTGCATAGAGAACACAAGAGTGGAGTGATCACAATTCCCAAGGAAAAGTTTGAGGAAGGGGATTTGAAGGTGATTTTAGGAACCATGTGTTAAGGAAACAAAAACAAACCAGAATTTCTTCCAAATAAAGTTTTTGTATTAGTTGTCCTTTGAAGGATATATAAATAGGATTTTGACATTAATAGATGTGGGTAGAGGAAGCTGAAGGGAATTTTTCAGTCCTAAATTTGTTTGCTAATGACAGGACTCCATTCTGAAAATCTCCTGATTGGCTTTTAGTAAGTCACATTCTTGCTGAGCCTAATTTTTATCAAATAATATAGACAGGGGAAACCACTTCAGACACTAGTATTATAAATATATGTGTAATTTATGAAAACATTACTTGAATGTACCCAATTAGTAGTCAGCAGCTGTTCACTATAGGATGCCTCTACTTCTGTCAGAGTTAGAGACTCTGAAAGTTTTGTTTTGTTTTTATTTCATAGAAAAAAACAATTAAATATCCTACTTTGATACTGATAAACCCAGTCTAAAAATTAATCCTAATAACAAGTATACATTTTCTATAAAGACACTCCTTAAAGGCTAGTATTACAGGAAAACATTAGAAGAAATCCCTGAATGGCAACAATAAATGGAGTAAATGAATTATGATATACCAATATAATAAAATTTATGCAAGTCAATAGAAATAATGTAAAAAAAACTGTGAAGATATGAAAAATTTTTCTTATATTTTTCTGTATTCTCAAGTTAGTCAGCTCTATGTGTGTATATGCATGTGTCTATAAACATCACAGGCATGTATATTTTCTAATTATTCTGTAATGAACACATCAAAACTTAATAATAATAATATAAATTACATTTTGTGAATCTGTTTTTTTAAAATATTTTATTTATTTATTTTTTTAGAGCGGGAAGGGAGGGAGAAAGAGAGAGAGAGAAACATCAATGTGCGGTTGCTGCTGGCCATGGCCTGCAACCCAGGCATGTGCCCTGACTGGGAATCGAACCTGCGATGCTTTAGTTCGCAGCCCATGCTCAATCCACTGAGCTATGCCAGCCAGGGCTTTGTGAATCTGTTTTAAACAAAAGAGTGAAAGTTTAGTCAATAGTGCTATGTCTTCTGACTGTGAAATAGCAGCAGTTAAGAGACTGCATTCCTTGACACTCTGCAGTACAATAGAAAAAAACTGGTATGTGTTTAATGAACACTTTTCAGTTATTTGGCACTTGGGTCTCTGTACATGCAGTGGTAAGCAGGGACTTCTTAGAATTTATTCCACCAGAGCTGGCAGCATCCATGGTCTGAGACAGCAGTAGTAGTGGTCCAGGCTTTGCAGTGACTGCACACTACTTAAGTGATTCCTGTGCATGACTTTAATTTTTGTTATAGCTAACTATTTTTCTAGACCTGGGCCCTCGAATCTGGTTTTCCATTCTTACTGTTGATTCTCTGAGCTATCTATATGCCTGTCATTATTTTCTTTCTGTTTTTGTTACCAACATTCATTTCTTTTGTTCCAAACAGTAGCTCTTATTGACAAAGAGTTAGCTCTGTGAAAAAGAATGTCAGACTGTGTGCTTTGATTTCTTGGGGATAACTAGGGATAAAAGTTCAGAAATTTGACAGAATAAGAAACTGCATAGAAATTTTTTGTGATACATTTCATAGACTATAAATGAATAATAGTTAGATTTCTGAAAATTTCAAGTTACAGAGTAACCTTTATTACCATTTTGGATCTGACTATGCCCAGGGAATTATCGGCTCTGAGGAAACAGTGCTGCAATCCTAGACAATAAAATATCTTATACAACAAAATATAGATGCAGAATTAGAGTTAAACTGCATGCCATCTGAAATTACTTGTGTGCATTTTAAAAGAACTATCCTTTGCTTAAATTTATTTCCCAGGAATTAACTACCTTCTCACCTTTTATGATTTAGCATCTTTTTTTTATATTTCTTTGGAAATTATAACATTTTAGAATCAAAATTACTTCATGTGGACACCAGGATCAAGCCAATTATTAACTTTTTAATTCAATGTACAAATAAGCATTCATAAAAATAGCATTGCTGTTTGGTTAGTTGCACTGATATCTGGGAAAATATAGAATGTTTTTACATCTTGGTCACTAGTATAACTCAAATAAAAATCTGGATTAGTCTTTGCCTATCGTCTTCTTCCTGTTGCCTATTAATTGTTAAAAATTACTGAATAAAAAACTTTGGTATGATTCATTACTAATAATACTTTTCATAAAAATAATTATCTCACTATTTCACTTTGTGTTTACTTTTTAATTAAAATGTTGACTATCCCCATTTGGCAGGCAGAATAGTTTTACTCAAAAGATGGATTTTCTTCAAGTTCAACAGATTTTTCTGAGAAAGAAAACAGTGAGGTGGAGTTTATGATAAAAATTATAATAAAACATAAATATAATTTTCTGAAGACAATGATTAAATTAGTTCCTCTCAGTTGTTTAGATTCAGTCATAGATGTGTATGGTAAAAATACTTAAAAATTAAAATCACTATTTTCTTTTTTTAAACAATCTTTTTTTAAGATTTTTATTTATTTATTTTTAGAGAGGGAAGGGAGGGAGAAAGAGAGAGAGGGAGAGAAACATCAATTTGCAGTTGCTGCTGGCCATGGCCTGCAACCCAGGCATGTGCCCTGACTGGGAATCAAACCTGTGATGCTTTGGTTCGCAGCTCTCGCTCAATCCACTGAGCTATGCCAGCCAGGGCAAAATCATTATTTTCTTAATGAAAAGCCATTTCCTGAAAACTGAAAGCTAAATAGGAAGAAAAATTTTGAGTAATCTTAGTTTTCCCTCTCTAACTGGGGCCTCCACATGAGGCAGTATGGATGCTGGTTTCAAATCACACTAAATACTCTGTTAATAAAGTGATGAAATCACAATTGCATTGTTCAGCTATCTTACAGTTCTGCAAAGGGGTTAGAGCTTCAGAAGTGGAGATGAAAGGAAAAGTTCCATCTCTAAACTTGCTTAAATATTGTAGTTTTATAAAAGATTTTATTTGTTTTCTCTTTTTTAAATAAAATTTGAACATTGCTGCCTTAAGAGCTGGTAAAAAATAATTAAGAGAAAAAACTAGATTTAATTAAATTTTACCTTAGAGAAGTGAAATTTGTTATGTCATATGTAGAAAGTGCTATGACCTAAAAACAATCTTTAGAGTGTGATTAGGGTCTTAAGGCAATAAAGCCGAACCACAAAACAAGGTTTCTGAAGGATAGTGTTTCAGGCAAATATAGCATTTAGCTTGTTCAATTCACTCTAAATTAGAGCTCGTTACTCTTCATGAGATATTTGATTGCTCTCAAATGCTCAGTAAATGTACCATGAGAGGAGCAGTGTTTTTACGTGTGATCAGCAACCAAAGCTTCCTTGGAAATTACTGAGAGACTTCACTGATCTATGGGGACTAGAGAAGTGTCAGGAGAGGAGAGCACTCAGAAGCTGCGGACCTTGAAAGTGCTCAGAATAAGGGCAGGAGAAGTAAATAATCAGAAGCAAACAAACAAACACGAATTAATGCTAGTACTCCTCACACTTTGAAAGCTGATAGGAGACATCATTCATATTCCTTTTTTCCTATTTCCTTCTTTGTGTTTACTAAAACAGAGCACAGACCTCCTCCATCCCAGGAATATGAACAAGCAACTACAAATACACTTTATTTTCCAAATTGCTTTGGCCAAATAACTTTGTGGTAGATCACTTTATGTTGCCACACTGCAACAAAAGTGCATGAAATATATGCAAAACTGTGTTATGTAGAAGAGGCAGTAGATTGCTAAATGCTGATATTCATACCAGATTTAGATCAAGATGTCAGTTCAAAGACATCAGTTTTGGCCACAGCATATGCAATTCTGATGTGTTATAATGAAAACAGCTTATCCTCTGATTTCTCAGTCCCAAGCTGGGATCTAACATTAGGTTGGCATTAACCCATCCCTGTGGTTTTTAGCATCTAGGTATTGGTTATTAAAAAAAGAAAGAAAAGAAACCTAGGAACTGTCAAAAGCTATAGGCTCACAATCACATATAACTGACCAAGTTTGGCTGCAGATAAACACTGTCTTCACACCAGCATCAAATGCTGCCCAAACTGGTAGTACAGATCTCTCTCAGAGGAACCTTGGGCTTAGTCTCTTATTTGACCTAAAGAATGTGGATGCTTACTCATTTCTTTGCCTGAGAAACTAATTCTAGGTTTCCTTCTGGTCTTGAATTCTCTGATCTTCCATTGAAGTCTACCCCAGCACCACTGAATTTTGCCTCCAAGTTTTCATGATATTTTGTTTCCTTTCTGAATCTACATATTCACTTAATTCTTTACAATTCCATCACTTAGCTATTCAAAGCCCCATCACTTCAGCAGTGATCATATGGCTTTTCCTTTGGACACATGTGCATTATATTAGTATCTCAAAGGAATCCGTTTCAATACCTCTCTTAACTAAGGCCCATGATGACTGTTTTGTGTGTGTGTTTGTGTGTGTGTGTTACTTTGGGGCTATACTATTTTACCTTGTTATCCATTCAGGAAAAAAATTTCTTTTTGTTCATAACAGTTTTTTTTGTTGTTATTGCTCAATTTATGAACCTGTAGCTCAGGGCTGCAGGGAAATTTCTGCATGAGCCTATTTGATTAGTGATACAGACTCTGTATCTTATTTTCTCAGTTTCACTGTTTAGCCACTATTTCCCAATATTATATGACCTTGGAACTGCTGTTTTCCATGAAGATCACCCTTAAAGTCTGAGACCAGTTATAGAATCAAAACAGGGAAGGTGAAACAGCTCAGCCATGGTCAGGAATCTTTTTATACCTGTTGTCTTCACAAAATCATGAACAAGGCTATTTACAAAGCTGATGTGTATGTCACTATCCGTTTGGTTTCATCTATTAATAAATTAAACATGTCACATATATTTATTAAAACAGCTTGAATTTTCTCTGCCCTGGCACACAATGTACAATCAAACACATTTTTTTAGTATATGCAATGGGCAAATAAGCATTAGCAAATTTAAAATAATAGAATATCATAATATTAAATATAATATAAATATTTATGAAATAGTGGAGAAGAAAAATTGCAACCAAATTCAAGGGACAAGGAAACCTTGGAAACTGAAGAATTCAAGAAAAACTTTATGGAAAAGTGAACAACAAAGCTAAAGCTTTTTTGTAAATTCTCTTAGTTTCTTATAATTTGGTAGAGAAGTTTCTATGATAGCTATAAATCTTTATTTTGTATTTTTCTAGAGTTTACATTAATCTGCTTGCACAGCTTCATTAATGTTATCCCAAGGCAGCTAGCTGTTTTTTGTAATTCAATGACATCCAACTTTAAAAAGCCCTTGAAAAATGGAGGGATATCATGGGAAAGTTGACCCTGAGAGTCTCTCCCTTGAGAAATTTCTATTGATCTTACAGAAGCCTTGGATCTTTAATAACAGAGCATATGAGAATTAGCTAGGGACTTGTTTACATTGAGGTCCACATCACCACTACACATATTCTGATTTATTATGTCTTTAGTGGGGCCTTGACATCAGCACCTTTAACAAGCATCCTAGGTGACTCTGATGCTGAGAGTCCATGGGCTGCTTGGAAAAAAATTATCTTAGTATACAGTCCAAGTTCTAACTCCTAAATTCATCCATCGTTTTTAGTGTACTTTATTAATATCCTAGACATTCATGTTTAGTAAGTAATCTTTTTGTTATTATTATCCTTAACTGTGCATGTCCACTCTACTTAGGAGAGTTCTCCCATTTCCTTTAAATAGAGGAATTGATTTACATTCTTTAAGGAATATCCCATTGACATAGGTGGCAGAGAATTTGGAAAGTGCTCTGAAAAAAAACAAAATGAGGATTTTCGCTTTAAATACATTGAACAAATAATGGGTTAAATGAAGTGAAACTGGCTCTGTAGCTATGGGTAGCTTCTGAATATGAATAAAACATGCTTATAGGTCATTAAGAATCTACAGTAGGCAGTTATTATACACGAGTCATTTACATGTGTGGTTGGTCACAGGTATGTGTGTGTGTATATATATAATATATGTATATATATATATAAAGTTAAGTTTGGAAAATGCTGCAAATAGAATGAAGATATGAAGGTGAAGGAGCTGAGACAGGGAAGGTGCATTTCATACCTTTCTTTTTCCTCATTGAATGCTACATTTCTTTACCTTAAAAATTCATATTCCCAGTCAGGGTACATGTCTGGGTTGCAGGCCATGACCCCCAGCAACCGCACATTGATGTTTCTCTCTCTCTCTCTCTTTCTCCCTCCCTTCCCTCTCTAAAAATGAATAAATAAAAAATCTTCAAAAAAATTCATCAGCACTATTGTGACAAGGCTTCTATGGGCTCTGCTAGAACATCGCAGGTGGCAGAGAATAAATGTAAAGGACAAGAGAATAAATATTTTAGACTTCAAAAAAAGCCATAAGAAAAGGTAAATGAGTGGGTATGATTGTATACCAATAAAACTTTATTTACAAAAACAGACCACAGTTTACATATGGTCTGGAGTTTGTGCTTTGCTGACCCCTGGTTGAGAGTTAGCCAACATTCTAAGAAAACTGTTGTGTTTCTTTTTCATTTTTTCTCCAAAGTGTATATTTCCTCCTTATAAAAATGAAATTAGGGAATAAGTTCACTTTATCCTCAAATATTATTACAAACATGTTTGAAAACAATTCAGCTATAAAACAATTCATTTCCCCAAAATTGGTTGAACATCTACTATGCTCTGAGCACACTGATATTTTCTTTTATTTGATTCTAGTTAATATTTCTAATTGTAAGAACTTTAGCATACTTCAACATCTTGAACCTCAGTTTGGGATGATGATAGATACGTTAAGGAGAGGTTTGAATTAGAATTTCAGCAACTGTTATACTTCAGTTTGTAGTTCTCAGGTCTTTGTAGCTTTAACACATGAAACAGATTATATTTAAACTAAGTGGAGAGCTTTACACTCATCAATGGTTTCATTGTTTAGCTTCAGCCAAATATTTTGAGAATTTTCCCCAACTACCTACATGTACTGTGTCACTCAGATTTTAAGAGGAAACTAGTTCATACTTCCTAATATCCTTTATAACACTGTATATATAGATTAGCCCTTAGTAGGTCATCAATAAGTATTTGCTGAATGCATTAGAAATCTAATGGGATAATTTTAAATTTACTGTCTTTTAAGCAAATGTGATTGATAGGCTGCTTTAATAAGTGTAACACTTGTTCTCATTTTTAAAGTGATGTATTTATTCCCATACTTATTTTTATATAATTCATTTTACAAAAGATATAGGGAGAAAGAAAGTCTACGAAATGCTCTCTTGGCAGATCAAGATAGGAATAATTTATATATGGTTGCTTTAATTGAATATCTATTAAAGCATATATAAAACTACTTGCTATCATTAACTACTCAGAGAGAAATGTGAATTTGCAGTAGGTAAAAATTGGGCATATTAAGGTTAAAAATAATGATACAGAAGCTATAGGAAAATTGGTTCCATTTCAGTGCAAAAAATTTCTGTGTCACCTTCTTAAAATCCTTGTAATGGATGTATCCTTGGTATGATAAAGATTGAATTTTGTTTCTGTAGAGCTGATCACTTAACCAAGCAATTTTCTGATAATAAAGTGAAATATATTTTAACCTTAATGAAGGTGAGGGTCAAATGTTATATTTTCCTTGAGGGAGATGCATATAGTTTAAAATGGATTTTTAAGGGGGAAATGTATGAAAGAAAAATGTTATCCTTGTTATAGAAAAATACATAGATTGATGATCGCAGTCTATTGTAAGATCATAGTCATAAACACTTCTGTCCTCAGTTTTTCTCATTATTTTTCTCTTATGAGATAAATGTCAAGTCAGCCTTTCACAAATCTCACCTGAGGTTAGGTTTAAGCAGGATTTATTCTTTGTAAAGTGAACATTTCTGATGGGTTTAAAAAAGCCTCAATTTCCTTTTTAGATTGCCACCAGTAATTTGGCAGAAATAACACATTCTTCTTCTAATTATATCTATATCTCTTTATTTCCTAAATGGTCTTTATTGTACTTCCTTCTCAGGAGGATTTTTTCCCTTAAAATTATTCAAACAATGGGTCAAAATATAGGAACAATTAAAAAGCCACACTCAGTATAATTTCCTATAATAATGCTTCACTTTTCACAAGTTCTTTATTGCATTTTCCAGAGAATCAACATAGTGAAGCATTTTCCTGTGGCTTCTTCTTTACTGTCTTACTTTAGAATTAAGGGTGATTATACCATTGTACACAATATATCGAAAATGTTCAATGTGGGTGTGTTTTTAAACCAATTTTAAAATAAAATTTATAAAACTCTAAAATGTGCACATTCTCAAAACTGGATGTGTATTGGAGTGTCTACTAGTACGAGAATTTCCCCACTTGAGGGCACTGAGGAGTACATGCTCTAATGAACTTTTTAAAAATAACTTTTATTTTATTTTTATTTATTTTTAGAGAAAAAAAGGAGGATGAAAGAGAGGGAGATAAACATTGTTTGGTTTCTTCTTGCATGCCCCCAACTATGGACCTGGCCCACAACCCAGGCATGTACCTTCACTGGGAATCAAACTGGAGACCTTTCAGTTCACAAGCCCCCACTCAATCTACTGAGCCCCACTGCCAAAGTGACTTTTGTATGAATATATTCAGTACAAACTTCAGAGGGCAATTGGCCAATTCATCAAATGTTAAGGTGTGCATACCTTTATAACCTGCAATTCTACCTCTAGGAATTTATCATACTGAAAAATAGAAACAAGTGGCAAAGATATGTGTTTAAGGATGGTCATTAAAGCAATTTAATAGCAAAAATTGGAAACTGCCTAACTCTCCTTCAAAGGCAGAAAGGTTAAATAAATGATGGTGTTTCCAAACAATGGCCAGTAGGCAGGTTCTAAAAAAGTCAAGGGAAAATATGAAAAGGTAGCCCCAATGGAACATTAAATGAAAAAATTAACTTAATAAAAATAATGGATTGGTTGCAAATTCAAAATGTTTCAGAGGCTAACCAGGTAACATCTGGCTAGGTGTGACCTATGACAGCTGACCCTCGGCGCATGAGAGAGGAAAGAGCTGTGTGAACAAAACACAGGATCCTCCCAGCCCCTTTTGATCGTTGTAATGCAGGGGCCAACCAGTATCTCATTCTTCAGATATTAAGATTTTTTTTAAGAGACAGAAAACTAGATTTAGGTGCGATTGTATACATTTTTGTGTGTATAATGTTTTTATTTCATTTAAATGCTTTGAAAATACAGAGTTAGCCAAGCAAAACAAGTGTGTAGGCAAATCTTGGCCCAGCCACAATGTTACTCCTCTTGTCTAGACACTGAAAAATTTAGGCAGCTATGCATAGAATCGTGACAATAATAAATTCTGCAAAGTACATTTGGAAATAGGTTAATAGAATAGCATTGTACTTCATACATTTCTGTATGTTTGATCTTGTTTCATCATATGTACACTATATATTTCCAGTGCTCATGCGAGGGAAAAATTTTATCCATTGAGTTTCATAGTATAAGAATAAAATAATTTTGAGTACATACACTATCCTTATCTCTGTGTCTGTGACTTGGACAATTTATTCAATAGTACACATTTTTAGAACTCTATTTCTTCATCTGTAAAGAGATTGAAAATGTTGGTAAGATTTATGTAAGATAATATTTACAAGTCTCCAAATGTAGTCCTTGCTTTGTTCATGTTCATTTCTTCCCCAGTCATAGGAACACCCTAAAATGTAGCCACTTATGACAAGGAGTCTCCACACAATGGAGACAGCATAGACACCTATAAAAGAGCTAATCTAACCTTACAGAAATTTACAGCTCTTCTCAGAGTTGTAAATTGGCAGAACCAGTCAATTCCCAAATGCCAAGTATATTCACACAATCTCTAGACTTCCTTGTTTTCCTGACTCAATTAACCTAATCCAAAGTAAGAAAGAAGAGCACTAGGCAACCAATCAGCTGAAAAAGTCAATAACTTTCATATTTATTACATAAAAATCCCTAGTCTGTGGTCTTTTTGCTATGACATGAAACATGGCTGTTGAGAATGGGGCTTTGAGGGAACGTAACACAGCAAAAGTAAACTTCTACAAGGGAGTAAGATCTAGAAATGATACACTGGCTCCAAAGGGCAAGCCGTGCCATGAGCAAGGAAATTTGGAGGGCCACAAGCAGGTTCCTTGCAGAAAGCTTACCTGGAAGACTAAGTAAGAAGCTTCTTAAAGGGACTTAGAGGAAAATTTCACTGTTTCACAACTTTTATGAAAATATGGTAAGGGGTGAATGAATAGCTAATACATTTTGTGTGGAAAGATACAGATCATGTAATCCAGGTAAACTGACATACCCTATAATGTAATATATACAATAATTTAACATCGCATGGTTAGAATTTCACTGGCTGATTTTAAAATACCTGGTTGATTAATTGCATTTGATCATTTTGTTCATTCTTGCTTTTGAGCCTGAGTGTGTGTGTATGTGTGTTCGTGTGCCTGTAGTTGGTTCTTCCTCTCTCTAAATCTGTCCTGGTTTCTTACAAAGATCAATATATTTGTTGTTTTTATTTTCTAGGAATTGGATATTGTTGATGTTCCAGGCAGTAACATTCACAGAAAGACTTTTGTATGTTAAAGCAGGATTAAGAAAGTGGTGGTAGAGTTCTCTTATTTTTACTTATGAATTAGATCCTTAACCTACCTCTCACTGAGTTTGTGGTCTAAGGACATAGGGGCCTTAACTGCTCTGACATCCAGTGTCCTGATTTGATAACTTGGTGTAATAATTCCCTCCTTGTAAGATTATTGCAAGTATTAAAAATACACATAAAATGTCTCAGGTACATAGTAGTTGCTCAACATAAAGTGGGTGTTGTTATGATTGTTGCTATATTATCATAAGACTAGTTTAAAGGCACTCAATTTTCTTATAAGAATGTTATTTAAAACACTATATTAATGTATTTTAAAATGCCAGCTGCTAATGCTAAATATTTAGGATCTGGTAAAGCTACTACTATACAGACACACACACACACACACAATGACAGAGGTTCATTGGGTTCAGACACTAGTATAAAGGAGTCCAAAGAAACTGAAGTTTATAATGAGGAAAAAGAGATATAAGAAATATCTGTGAATTCTTTACATCATCTTAAAGGACAAAAACGATAACTATCATATAGTAAGCATTTTGCACCAGGCATAACTCTAACTGCTTTGTGACATCATGCAAACATCCTAGAAGTCCTATGATCGGAGTAAGGGTGGAGAATATAGGGTAGTGTAAAACTAAGGGCTAATTTGTATTAGTTGGAAAATTTCAAATGCATACAACAAAAAGCCAAACCTAAATAATAAAGGACTTTGTAAAAGTCTAACAAAAAATCAGAATTAAGGTAACCCTCAGGGCTGATATATTTAGATCAATGATGCATTGCTTAAGAGTCAACTTCTTTGTTTCCCATTGCATTTAGAGTCAAGATAAAGTTCCTTGGAATTGCATCATGCCCACTAGGACTCATTTTACATGTCTCTTCAGTCTTCCCTTTTGCTTCTTCTCTTTTTACTCTCCCATCAAACTCTAACACACAAACTACTAGAACAGATGTGCCCTCACCCCTCTCTGACTAACTCATTACTGTACCTTTTAAAGATTTAACCCAGTCATAACATCCTTTGGGAAGCTGTGGTTGTAAATATCACTGTTATTCAGTATCCAGTTCTTCTTTCAGAGAAGAACTTTTCTTGATTTTGGTGTTGAATTCAGGGACCGCCAGACCATATGACTTACTGTGAGCAAGAACATGTGAGTGGGAGTGATGTATGTCACTTCCCAGAACAAGCTTAAAGAACCACTGTGTTTTCGAGATGCTGTTGTGTTTCTTGCTTTATGTGCCAAGATTACTAGCAGGGCTTCTGATAGTGGCTGCTTTATGAACTCCTGCTCCCTGAGTCCTAAAGTAACTCTGTTACATGCCCATGTGGAACAGAAAGCCTCCAGGCACCACTGATGGACATTAGTATAAGCATAAATGAAGGCTTTAAACCTCTGTTGTTTGAGGTTTATTTGTTACTTCAGTATAACCTAATTCACATTGACTGATACAAAAGTGTTTCAAGACTTTCCTCATTTAGGTTTGGTTTCATATTGAGTATCAAATTTTACCATCATTTTAAACCATTCAGCAAATCTTTTCTGTAAGGGGCTAGATAGTAAATATTTTAGGCTTTTTGGGCCTTCCAGTTTCTGAAACAAACTACGGTCATCCCTCACTATATCATGGTTCACTTATTGCAGCTTCACTATATCTTGGGTTTCTTAAAAAAATATATATCTGATTCTGTATCACAGAGTTTTCGCTATATCATGGGATTTTGCAGTATATAGGTATTTACATAATATTTATGATTTTAAATTATTTTTGCCTAAATCTTTTAAAATAATATAAAATATAAAAATATTAATTCAAACATATTAAAATATTAATATAAATAAAATACAGTATGTATTTCATCAGTGGATAAATACCGTATGGTACATAATGGAAATGCAGTACACCATTACCACTTGTGCAAGTTTGCCAACATGAGATTGTACATGGCACACTATTGGCTGATGGAATGGAAGGTGACCAACCACAGTACTGTGTTCTGTATCCTGGGCGCTGATTGGCTCAGTGACCATAGCATTGGTCTGTTTGCTCACCCCCACTGTGCTCAAATGTTCACTGTCTCTCTTTCTCCACTTCACATTGACTTCTGATTGCTGCACGTAGTGTTGTTCTGCAGTTTTGCGTTTTGTGAAATTTTCGTAAAAGTTTGAATTTATTTCAAGCCCTACGATGCTACCCAAACATTCTGCACCTTATAAGGCTTCTGGCAGTGAACCCAAGCACCAGAGGAATATGCTTACCATCAAAGAAAAGGTGGAACTTCTCAACATGTTAAAGGAAGGCAAAAGCTACGTGGCTGTAGGCCAACATTACTGGATCAATGAATCTACTATTTACTATATAAAGAAAAACGAGAAGAATATTAGGTCTTTGGCAACAATGACTTTTAACAAGACTGCAAAGAGGGTGGTCACTTCCTGCAATAAGGCCATTGTGAGGATGGAGTCTGCATTGGCCCTGTGAATGAATGATTGCAGGAAGAATATCTCGCTGGATACCAACACCATCCAGATGAAGGCCAAGGAACTTTATGATAGTTTTGCGGAAAGCATGGACATTCCTGACGGTGATGAGGATGAAGATGAGGATGATGATGCAGAAGCAAGGCTGCTGAGTGCTTCTCCCACCAGACCAACCCCATTCAGTGCCAGCAAAGGCTGGTTTGACAAATTTCAGAGGTGCTTTGGACTCGAGTGTTTCTCTTCATGGAGAAACTGCCTCTGTGCATAAAAAGCAGTGCCAGCAACTCCCCATAACTATGTTCATCACTTGGATGAAAAGATCAGTCATGCCTACACCTTTAGTGGAAATAGAAGTTACGGCTCAGGACGAAGATCCTGCACCGCCTGATGGAGCGCCCGATGACGTGCCTTCAGAATAGCTCTAATGATCTTCTTGGCTGTGCAGTACATTCATGTCATCATCATTACCTTCATCACCATCAGTGCTGCACAGCTACATAATTCATAATCTTCATCATTCAAGTTGTGGTATACTTCACTGGTGAGTACCCATATAGCATTTATATGTTGTTAAAATTACGTAGGTTTAAGAGTGTAGAAAGTGTTTAAGAGCATATGAAGTGTTTATAAGAGTGCTGGAAAGGTTAATAAGAGAGTAGGAAAGGTTTATAGGAGTGCAGGAAGGGTTTATAAAGCTTTAAAATTATATAAATAATAAAATAAATATAACCCCACTACTTCGTGGATTTTTGCCTATCGCGTGGGTCTCTGGAACGTAACTCCCACAATAAGTGATGGATCACTGTACTCAACTTTGTGCAGCAGAAAAGCAGCCTTAGACAAAATGAGTGTGGCTATGTGCCAATAAAATTTTGTTTACATAAACAGGTGCTGGGCTGAATTTAGTCCTCAGGCCATGGTTTGCAGACTACTGTTTGAATGAATGAGTATGAAATCAATAGCAAATGTTCTTAGTTTGTATTTTAAGGATGAATAAAAATTTTTCTTCTCATGTTTCTATCTTGTCCTACATATTTAATCTGAATTTTGGGCTATGGTTTTCAGTAAGAAAATCAAGATGTGAACCCAAGAGTATAAACATTTGTTAAATCATATGTGGGATTTGAAGAGATTATTCTAAAAAAAAATACTTCCTAATGGCTTATAAATGATAGCATATATGAGCACAATTTTAAAAGATAAACACAGTAAATTAATTATTTTACTCACCATACCTCTAAGTAACTGATATTAATAAGAACGATATGAAATTTCTGATCTGTAGAGAAATATTGGCAATATATGATATACCCTGTTACTAATTATTCCCTTGAATTTTTAAATTATATTCTTTATATGTAAGAATCTATAGCAACACCAACTTCTTAGGAGATAGGTAACTTGCTTCAGAACTAACCCACACTTGTGAACATATAGAGACATACATGATTTTACTGCATCCATGAACTTCAGTGCCAATACCCCAAAATTTCCAAGGGCAATCAAGCTCATCCTTTTTGAAAAACAATCCCTCGCCATATACTCAGCTTCTCTTTCTCTTTCTCTCTCTCTCTCTCTCTTCCTCTGTGTTTACATAGAAATGTGCATTTGTTGAAGAACTTCATAGTATGAGGCTGGCAAAAACTTTCATCACTCAGTGAGAGTAATGAAAGGACCATCACACAAAGTTACCGGTATTACAATAGGTGGAAAGAGAGTACATTCATACGTTCTCTGCAAATGTTTCAGCCAAAGAGACTATATATTTGATTTTTAGTGATTTTTAAATATAAAAGCAAAAAAATGATGATGCATGTCTACATTATATAAAATTGCAAATCATGAAATAATATAACTCATCTTTTTGTATATGGCAGAGTTTTTATACCATGTTGCTTCACAAGGATATTTATAGATTACTTGAGAGTGACTGTTCTCCATTATTGTAGTTTTAGTTGCCTTCTCTGTATCTACAACTCAAAGAAATGTTAGGCTGAAAAAAACTGAGACCTGTTGGTGGACTTCCTTCTGTTGCTGGTGGTTTCATTATAAAAATGTGCCTCTTGCCCCTGGCTGGCATAGCTCAGTGGATTGAGATCGGGCTGCGAACCAAAGTGTTGCAGGTTCGATTCCCAGTCAGGGTACATGCCTGGGTTGTAGGCCATGACACCCAGCAACTGCACATTGATGTTTCTCTCTCTCTCTCTATCTCCCTCCCTTCTCTCTCTAAAAATAAATAAATAAAATATTTAAAAAAATGTGCCTCTCTCTAGAAGAAAATATTTAGAAAAAAGTAATTTCAGCTCCATGTCAGTCAATAGAAGTACAAGTTATGTATCATAGTTTCTTTTATATGAAATATAAACTTTCAGGGAAAAAATAATCCCTAGAAGTAACCTTACAAAAACTGTGCTAGTATATTATATGTATGAGAAGACTCTAAGAAAATAAACCTGTGGACTGAAGCTAATGAATTATCTATGGATACAAGCTCAGATTCCCTAGGTTTATTTAAGAAGATGAATATATTCAGAGGAATAAATGCCATTACCATTTCTTTGTCTGCTAACAAATGGCATTAGCAATAGATTTTATTTTGTAAGATGTACACATTGTTTTACCTAAGGTAGCCCGGAAATATTAATAGTCAGGAATACTGTAAATTGTAGTAACATTTATGAAGTATATTGATGCTGTCAGTCTTAATTTATTATACTGTGCCATAAAGTCTAGACAGAATAATAGTGCATTCTTTGTAGAGGCATGCATTTGGAAAATCATTGAATTTGCTGTAATGCCAATTCCTAGGTCTCATTCATGAATTTTTTACAGTTGGTTTTACATTCCATCTGTAGAAAAAAGTAATAAACAACAATTGTCCCCTTTCCAATTCAACTAGAATTTTGCCTTTGGTATTAACAAGTAGTCTTTAATTTGACCATTGAGCTATGTCTTTGTTTTTCTTTCTTGCCTATTCCACACATTCTAATTTATCACGCAAATGTTAAGAGTATCAAATATTTCTCTTCTAAGAACATTTCAAAGTGACAAAGCTTATGTAATTAAAAAACATCTATTTAAAAATTTTAATTTATTTCAGATCATCATCTAGCTGCTGAATAAAAACAGCATCTCTAACCCTCAAGTTTTATTGTCCATTAATGTTAACCTGACCTGATTTTTTTAAAAGATATTTATTTATTTATTTATTTATTTATTTAGAGAGAAACATCAATGTGCAGTTGCTGGGGGTTATGGCCTGCAACCCAGGAATGTACCCTGGCTGGGAATCGAACCTGGGACACTTTGGTTCCCAGCCCGTGCTCAATCCATTGAGCTACGCCAGCCAGGGGTGACCTGATTTTTTTGACCTAAAAGCCAGAGCTAAAAAACCTAAAGGTAAGGAAAAACAGCTCACTCTTGACAAATCTAAAAGGACCGAGTGTCAGAGAATAGGAAATCTATGAAATCTTCAGAGATTGAGTTATATGCAGCCCTAACACCCTTTGCTCTAGGCAACCCAAAGTCTTCAGCATCAATTGTGCATTCATTCCTCATACCCTCTCTTACTTTCTTCTCTGCCTCCTGAATGCAGCATGACATTTGTTACCACCATCCTTGGAACTAATTCAATACACACCACTCACCAGCAGACTCTATATTTCAACCATGAACTCTCTGATAGTTTAAACATGTTTATTTTCCTCTTGCCTTGGTCTTGTCTACAGGTAATTGATTTTCACCTGACAGCCATCTGTTTACGAAAAGGTGCTTTGTATAGACTTCTTTATTTTTTTGCTGATGATTTGCTCTGTTTGTCTATCCTGCTGTTTTTCTGCATGATAAGTTCATCTGCTAAATGGCAATAAACTTAGTTCTAATCATGGCAGCTACTCTACTTTAGATGATCTTCTTTACAATGTTAACTTTCCCAGAGAAAAGACACAGTATATGTATATTAAATGGGATTATTTTAAAGGTGCCTACTCAAATATGCAATTGGAACTTTTTAGCTTTGCATCTCTAGGAAGAGAAAAAAGTTCCTATTAAGAGAATCCCTGTTTTTTTAGTAATGTATGCTTTTGAGGAAAGTTAACTGTTTTGAATCCTATCTCCATTGCTTACTAGATATTGACTTTGGGCAGAATACTTAATTTTTGCAACCTCTTTTCTAATCCACAAGACAGATATAAATATTTCTGTAGCATTGTCTCGTTCTCCAAAGAAGGAGTGTCTCCTTCTTTGTTTGAGGTTGAAATGTGTTAATACAATAAATGGGAAACTCAAGTTTGGCCCCTGGCATGTAGAAGACACTCCATTAATGGTGGTCACTCTTATTCTCACATCAATGACTTTGTCTCAATGCATTCAAAGAATCATTTAATATTTATTCAATCTCAGGTGTGTTGCCCATATTACTGAAGGGATAGCATTTTCTTTGTATTAACCCTTATTTATGATAGAACTGATTAAATTGTCTAATGATGTTATGATAGAAGTTGAGTGATTTCTATCATAACAAGAAAAGCCTGAGCAACATTTTCACTAGTTTTGAAGAACCATATCATCCTTTACAGTAATTTTAAACAACCAGGGAAGTAAACAACTGTGCTCTTTCCATTGCAAGGCATGATATACTGTGCAATTGGTCGAGCTATGTGTGGGGGCTCTGACTCTTCTCTATATAGTTAAGTATAACTGTAAATACAGGAATATAAATTAATTGAAAGCTATTTTATTTTTTGTGTGTTATGGAAGTATTTTGACAAATTGAAAGTGTTACTTTTATTCCATTAGGCCTTCACTTATAGAAATTGGAAAATAAATATTCACAGATCCCACTGAAGGTTAGGAAACATTTAATGTTAGAAAGATTTGAAGGAGCAAAGAAAGTAGTTTTACAAGTGGTGTGGGCTGCATCGTGTTTGAGATCTAAGAATCTAGAAAGAGAGGAATGCATTAATTCCTGAAACAAGGGACCTGTCAACTGCTTCTCTCTTTCCTTCTATTACCTCATTCTGCTGCATTCTCACTTGCTCTTCACTCAGCCCTGTTCATCTTGCAAACTAAGAATCTCTTAAATTCATCCCCACTTAATTCCTTTGATGATAAGCCACCACCATCCTGAGTTTGAACATTTGTGATAATCTCCTGAGTGGTATATTAATTTATTTTTTATCTGTATCAGAGAAATCTTTTAAAACTCAGAACTGGAGCATGACTCTCCCCAGTTCTTAAGCACTGAATGACTCACCGTTGCCATTGCAGTAAAGTTGCCAATCCTAAGGTAAGGCCTTGGACACTGCATGGCCTATTCCTGCCCCCTCAGCCTCTTCTAATTGTCTCTTCACTCAGACACATTGGTCTTCTTTAAGTCCTGGAATATTATGCATTTTCTACTGCATGGACTAGGAATCTCCTTCCCACCTTCAGATCTCAGCATGATCTCCATTTGCTGCTGCTGGCCTTCCCTCCATGCATCTGTCTTCCCTTCACACATACCTACTCTTGACATCATACCAGTCTGTGCTTTCCCTTTTGAAATGTTCATCCCATGCATGATGACCAATTTTCATTTGCCCCATTAGGATATGAACTCAGAGCTTAGAGCAGCTATCATACTTGTCTGGTTGCAGATAATAGGCCCAGATTCATCAAAGCATCTGGCACATACTTTTAATATTCATTGAATGAATAAATAAATTTAGAGAAACCCTAGGTAATTTTTAATATCCAGTTACTATATAATGAAATGGTTTGTGAAAATAGTTTAAATTTGAACCTAATAATGCCAGAATTATGCAATTAAGAGAAATTTGGAAACATATTTAATTTATTTGAGTACTGGAAAAAATATAATGAAATTGTCAAAAACATCATCAACACAGCTGAATTATTGGGTTCAAATGCCATGCTACTTAGATGTGTTGGGCTAATTATTAACCTCTGTCTATTGCCTTCATTTCTTCATCTGTCAGATACTAGCAGGGATTCTTACGTTAGTAAGAATATGTAAAACTCTTAAAACAATGATTCATAAAAAGCATAATAAGCCTATTATTCAAACATAGCCATCCAAAAAAGAAAGTGTCTCCTTCTGTTCTCCTTTAACTTTTTCCTTAACTGGATGTTTCCTTAACTTTTCCTAATAGGAACAAAGATATTAAGCAGTACAGAATTCTAAAATTGTGTAAAGTGAAAAAATCTGAAAGACAAAACAAAAACTTCCCTGTGACTTTTCCTCTGATTAAGATGCTAGATTGGTCTGGACATTTTAGAGGTTAGGATCTGTGTCTACAGACCTCAAATGCCCTTCAGTCAAGTCAGCTGATTTTGTCAGGCAGAGTGTGTATGCATCATGGGTTATTTATTCTCTCTCCTCTCTTAACTCCTGACCTGAGAAGATATAGGATCTTAGATAACTCCAGATTGAACGTGACAGGAGGTTTCCCATCAAAACAACAGTGAGTGACCAGTTGAAGAGAGAAACTAAACTTTTTATTAGGATGTATATTAAGCTCCCAATAACTGAGTAAGAGATCTTTTTTGTCCCAATGTAAATGTCTATGTGCACTTATTTTCATATATTTTTGATGATAAATTTTTATTTTTCCACATTAGGAGTTCAAACAGATGGAACCATTATTTTTTTCCTCTTCCCCTCACCACAGAATGCTTTATAGAGTATTTAACCTATTGGTATGCTACCTAAGGGAAAATATACTTTCTGAGGTAATTTGGTTCTTGAGAAATAATTAGGCAACTTTGATAATTTTAAAGTCTCTGTATTTCAAAGAAGCAACATTTAAAGTACAATATTATCTTCAAAATATATAAAAAACTCACATGACTCCACTGTAAGAAGACAAGAAGCCCAATTAAAAAATGGGCAAAGCACTTGAACAGACATTTCTCCAATGATGACATACAGCAGGCCCAGAGACATATGAAAAGGTGCTCAGCATCACTAGCTATTAGAAAGAATGAAATTAAAACTACAATGAGATACCACTTCACACTGGTACAAATGTCCATCATAAACAAATCAACAAACAATAAGTGTTGGAGAATATGTGGTGAAAAGGGAACCCTAGTGCACTGTTGGTAGGAAGGCAGACTGGTGCAGCCACTGTGGAAAAAAGTATGGAATTTTCTCAGAAAACTAAAAATGAATGCCTTTTGACCCAACAATTTCACTGCTGGGTTATACCCTAAGAGCCCTGAAACACCAACACAAAAAAAATCTATGCACCTCAATGTTCATAGCAGCACAATTTACAATAGCCAAGTGCTTAAAGCAAGCAAAGTGCCCATCAGTAAATGAATGAATCAAAAAACTATGGTACATTTACACAATAGAATACTACACAGCAGAAAAGAAGAAGGAGCTCCTACCCTTTGCTACAGCATGGATGGAACTGGAGGGCATTATGCTAAGTGAAATAAATCAGGCAGTGAAAGACAAATACCATATGACCTCACCTGTAAGTGGAACCTAATCAACAAAACAAACAAACAGGCAAAAAATAACCAAATACATTGAAATTAAGAACAAACTGACAGTAACCAGAAGGGAGGTGGGAGGGGATAATGGGGGAAAAGAGGAAAGGGTTTTCAGGAACATCTATAAAGGACATACGGATAAAACCAAAGCAGGTGAAATCAGGGGTAGGAAGTGGGGGTGGCTGGGGTAGGGGGTAGTGGTTGGGGTAAGTGGAGACAACCGTACTTGAATAAAAGTTTTAAAACAGTTAAAAAAATAAATAAAACAACTTTATTCCAAGAAAAGTACAATATTATAATTGGCTATATCTGTCACAATGAAAAACGAGCTTGTCACTGTCAGTAATTAATTTTAGATATACAGTGATTCAATAAATTTCAAATTTTAAATTAACTGCATATTAGCATATTTTGGTCAATGGGTTTATTTTACTTTTTATTTTCAAAGATATATTAAGTATGAGAGAAAAGGTTTTAAACAGATTTAATTAACAACCAAAATTATGAGACTCATTTTCATGAATTGTACATAGGGTTGTAGTTCTTCCTGTGCTATATTTTGAATACATTAAAATATTGTTTACATAATGATGTTCTACAAAATTATTCCCAACTGCTCCAGAGAATATAGCTACTATATCCTTAGAAAGATAAAATGATTCTCATTCTTCTGGGAGTTTAACATTGAAAAGGTTTATAAGCAGTAGAAAATGGGGACTGAAACCACTTTCCTTTATGTTTCTAATTACAAATCATAAAAAATTCAGAGAAGAGCTGACACATGAAGTAATAAAATTAAAAATGTTGTATATTTTTTCTGTACTTCAAATGTACATTGTCTTATTTTGTTTTCAGACTAAATGAGTTTAGGAAAACTATAAATATGTATATATTTATAAATTTCATATATTATATGTAAATATGTATGACATTTGTAAAGCTTCTCTCTGCTTTGCAAGAAAAACATTTTGAACTATTAAGGTGATAGAATAGAAGTTTATCACAAAAATTTATGAAAACACATGTATTTTTAGGACAAAATTTATAAACATTATATATACAAGAGTTAGCAAAAGTAAGTCCACAAATAACACAAATAAACAATATAATAATTAATAAATAATACAAGAATAATCTGTCTCCCATACTCACAAGTGTAAACCTACTTTTGCCCACCCTTTATATGTATATATGTATTAGATCTATAAATTATATATAATACCTATGTGTGTGTGTGTGTCTATGTGTGTGTATATATATACTCTTAAGATTGCTATATTGGTAGCTAATAAAAAGTTTGTTAACATCCTTGAATTACTGATGCACATATTTTAAAACCAAAGTCAATTCACTAGTGATGACATTTTAAAACAGGAACATTTGGATGATTTGGAAAAGTGAACTGATTCTGAGACTCAGTTATTACCATGGTAACGGCAAGGTTCAGAAGTCTTCCTTTGGAGGTAATTGTTGGGTGCTGTGAACTAAAAGCATAGATGATTTAGTCCTATTTTTCTCAGGTATGTTAAAGTAGAATCTATTAATAAACTGGAAAATGAGAAGACTTAGATGTAATATCCTGATAAGGTTCAGTAACCATGAAAGCAGATTCCATTAGTGGTTTATTTAGCTTATGTCTACCCATAAATGAATCAACTTATTTCAAGGAAAGTGAGGCTCATTCTCCTCTCCCCATTTTCTGTAATGGTATATTATTAGACTCTCCCAAATGAAGAAAGCTAATTGGTTCCTTCATCCAGTTTTACAAACAGTTCTTTGTTTACAACTGTTACTGATAAAAGGCAATAAATTTCCCCACCCACCCACCCAAAGTATTCCTGAGTTGGAAGGGGTGAAGGGTAAGCATAAAGTCTCCAATTGTGGAAAGTAGAAAGACAAAAAAAAAAAATCACAACAAAACAAATCTAGAATAGGTTGACGAGGCTTTTAAAAGAGGACATTTAAATGAGGAAAGACCATAACAACAAATGCTGTCTTTGCTTATGAACTTGCACACTTGGTCTAAGAAGAATAAAATAAAGCCTTAATCTCTACCCCTGATTTTTAGGATTAAATATAGATTTGCTACAATAGCATAAAAGTGATGTTATTATGTGATTACACACATCAAAGATAATATTTATGATGGTGGTGGAAGAAAAGTGTTTGTAAAAAATGTATACACTGTTCTTGATTGTATATAATTTTCAGCACATCTTATCAAATAAGAGTTTCTGAATAATTCTGTAGTTTTTTGTCTGAAGTTTTCAGTGGAAAAACTATACTCCATTTGGCTCTGGGCTATGAGCACAACCACGGCCTCAAGTTCCACCTTGTATATTATCTATAGAATCATCATCATTTCTAAGTGAATTACTGCTATCCTGTACACTCACAAATATCCTGAACATATTTTCATGGACCAGAAGTAAAGACAATGCTTCACAAAACTACTCCATGGGATCTAAATGGGCTTGAGAAGAAATTGGAAATTGGGTTATTGTGTTTCCACATTACTATCTGAGAGAGTTCATCCAGTCTTCCTTAATTCTAAAAACATTTGTTGAGAACTCACTAAATATAAGACAGTTACAAAAAAAGCAGATGTGTCTCTGCTCTCATCTGTGAGGGAAGATGGTCATTTCATATGCAAATACATAAATATTTTATTAAATATAATTATAAGAAATGCTTAAAAATAAAGGCTGCAATGAGAGCAAAGAATACTGTTAGTTTAAGGAATCAAGAAAGAAAAAAAGATTTAAAAAATCTCTCTTAACCTGGTGAATCACAATTATCTGAATCTTAAGTAGAAATAAAACAAGACCTTGTTATTTTCTTTTAGATTATCACACTAATGGCTTAAAAACAATGAAATTCTATCCTGAATCCCCTCAACCATCACTATGTTGTAGCCTCAATGAGTAATGCTAATACTTTCTCAGTGAACTTAGAGCTAAATCATCAACTGAATGTGATCAGTAAATAAAGGTTTTTGTGACAGGAGGAGAGAAAAAGATGGAAAATAGTTCTTTAGTGAGTGGAATACCAAATTAATGATAAGATTGTCAGGCAGAGCTAAGGGCACACTTTTATTTTTCTGAAAAGAGATCTCAAGGGTGATCTTGTCAGAATGGTCAAGTATTTTCTGTAGCCATATTTATGTGTTCTGGTCCACTTAGGTTTAGGATGGTGCTTGGCCAATGTCATCCACTAGAGGAAAAAGGGGCAAAGAAACTGTGGGTATATGTATGGGAGAGATTTACATGAGAAGTGAACATTTGCCAGGGGTGGGAACACCAAAAACAAGTTAAGGACAGTAAACTGGGAATAGCAAAAGGATTAAAAATGTGTGCAATAGGCATTCTAGGCTAAATAAATTTCAATAAATTCAGTGAGAAAACCCCTGGTCTGGTCATCTTTAGTCCCTTTTCCCTATATTATCCACTCTCAACTGGACAATGCAGAACTTTTACAATTGACTATAAAGTTGAGGCTATTTTAAATCAGTGAGTTTGATGATAGCAATAGAACATCATGTACAATTGATAATGGGGTGCACTTTTCTAGAGAATTTTAAAACAATAACAGAACCATTGAAAATCTCATTTTAAAATAAGAGAATTAGAATACTTCTCAGGGGGAAAATGTGTTTGTTTTAAGGGAGTACCACCCTCACCCTCTGTTCTTAATTCACTCTCTAAAACACGTGTCAGAGATCACTAGTCCAGGACGACTAATCCAGTTACACTTCAGTGGAAACCTGTGATAATCCTGAAAGCACTGCACAAATCCAATCAACTTATTACCATGATACCCAATATACACACAAAGATGCTAAACTATGGAAATAAAAGTTGAAGTAAAGGCACATTAAACTGAGGAGCTAATAGGCACATTAAACTGAGGAGCTAATTAGCCCTAAGAATGAATTTTTACATAAGTGAAATGTTGATACATAGTTGGACATATGAGTCTGAAATTCTAAACAAAGTCAGGGCCAGAGACATAAATTACAGAGCATCAATATTTAAAGCATTAAAAGTTATAAGACTAAATGGAATTAGCATGAAACTGAGTACAGAAAAGAAGTCCAAATAGAGAGACTTTGGTATCTCCTACATTATAAGAACATAATATAAAGAAAATATAAAGGGAAAAGAAAACTGATAAGGGTGAGCCAGTAAAGTAGAAAGAAAACCAAGGTAGGGTGTTATCTTGGGACCCAAGTGAAAAATGTTTTTGAAAAAGAAAGAAGTGGAATAGGTGTTCTACCTCAAAGTTACTTATAGATAGTCCTCTTCCACAAAAGTATGTATCTATGTCCACTCTGACAGCACAGAAAAAAAGGAGATATGAATATTAAGCTTAGGTTTTAGTAATGCAGAGGTCATTGAGTGCATTAATAGTAATAGATTCAATCACAGAGTAAAGGTGAATTTCATTACAGTGAATTCAGGAGAAAAACAGAAGGGAAAATCAAATACAAACAATTCTTATGAGGCACCTATTGTTGGGAGGCTAAGAACATGAGCTGGAGAGGGAAATAGGTTGAGTTTTTATTTTGTAATAAAAATAATGGCATGTTGGTACTCTGATGGGAATAATTTATTAGTGAAAGAAACTGTGTTGATGCAGAGGAGAAAGAAGAGAATTACTTGAGCAATGTCCTTGACTGTCAAAGAAGATAGAGTCTAAGATATGGTGAGCCTTAGAGAGGAGCATAGCAAGGCCATCACCATAAAGGGAAAAAAGGAAAAATGTACAAACTCATCTTCAGCAGGTTGTGGGAGCCTGTAGGCGTATCTCCTGACTGCTTCTGTTTTCTAACTAAAGTAAGAATCAAGGAAACCAGTGCAGAGTGTGAATGAAGGGAGAGGTGTTGGAAGTTTGGAGAGAGAGGAAAAGAGGAAAAGGGTTAGTGAAAGCACTAATAGTGTGGCTACAGTTGCCAGACAGTGTTAAGGATCAGTTTAGGGTTAGTGATCATGAACTTAAAGCAGAATCTGTCAATGTTGATTGATGCTTGCTTTTCTCCAGTCATAGTTAGTTCCACTAGTGGTTGTACAACTATAAGTATGAAGGAGAGAGGAAGTAGGTAAAACCACATTGTAGACTGGAATGTGGTTTTATAAGTAACTGAAATGGAGAGAGGAAAGAATAGATGTTATACATGCATAGAAGAAAATATTTATATGTGCTGGCTATGGAAATTATTCTAAATAACAGGGCGTGGTGTAGGGTAGTAGAGTAAAAATATAGTAGAATTAATAAGCTGAAGGTTCTTGTAAGGTCAAAGGACTGTGGGAACCAAGGTTCCAGTTGATGGTATTTTAAAAGAAGGATGTTTGATCATTGGTCATGACCAGATATAGGAAATAAAAACAAAACCATAGGAGATAACTACTCTAAAGAACTGACAGACTGGGTATTGAAAAGATCATGTATACAAATATTAAAATCTCTTAGAAAACTGGCAATAGAGAGGGATCTGATAGTTGGTTAGCAGCAGCAACATGAAGTAGGAGGAAGAGTCTAGTGTTATATTTCAAGCTTAACTTGTAGGGAGGGAAAATAATGTCAAAGTGGGAAAGAAAAGTGAGGAAATCACATACCTCATCTCCAGACTGGGGAGGATGCTCACTGGAGACAAACAGCCATCACTGATTGAATGGCCATCATTTCTTCTCTAATCCCCAGTTCAAAGTTCTGAAAGATAAAATGTGAAAGGCATTCTGCACTTTTTTTTTTAGGATAAAGTATATCATATTACAATTCTATCGTTCTACCCAATTAGTATTTGGCTGGCATAAAATTACATGGTTCAAAAATAATTCTATGAAAGGCAGTATATATTACAACAATGGTTCTGCCCTCTGTCCTCCTCTCTTTGTCTTCCTGATGGGACTTTTTGCATGTAAACGGATAACTTTTGAATGGTAACTAGGACAAAGTAAAGCTGAAAACTAATGCTTTCCAAAATGCTAAAATTATTATGAAGCATGAGACAATCACTTTTAATTTGATTTTTCTTCAATAATGAACTATACTTAACCATAATAAAAAAATGCTTAATTTCAATTGTTTTTACATAGTACTCTCTTAGCAGAAAGAGATTATTATTACTTCACCCAGTACAAACACATGCGTACATATCACACCATTCACATACACATAGTCATATAAATTATTTAAATAATAAAAACAAAACGAAGCAAAACAAGGCCATTTAATTACATGGTTTTGAGTCTACTGTACAGTGCAAAGTATCTTGAAATTCAGAATGGGAGTTCAAAAATAATCTTCAAAGGAAAATTAAAGTACAATCAGTAAATTTTAGTTGTTTAATCAGGAAAGTGAGGGCAAAATAGAGCAAATAGTAAAGAGACCAGAAAACACATAATGAGTTCTATTAAACCATAGTTCCCCAAGCATTCTGTTCTTGTGTTGTGCATAAAAAAATAAACATAGTAGTTAAACTGTGACAAGCTTTGATGAAGGATATTATGTTAAATGCTGTCTTCCTTTCTCCTCATATAGTTGAAATTCTCCACAAAATTACAGCTTGTATTAGGAAACAAAATACCTATCCTGGTCTAGACTTGCAGAGAAAACTGAGTATTTACTAGGAATTCCTTGACTGACAAAGGAAGTACATAAATGGAAGGTCAAGAATTTGTGTATATGGTGAAGATGAGCACTTAGATTTGATGACACAGAAGCCAAAAAGGTTTGCAGCTCTGATCCTAACCTAGTATATTCTTCCCTACATGCAGGCTGCATTGAATGTGAACTCTGGGCACTTTCAGAAAAAAGCAAATGAAGCAGCTATGTCTGTTTACTTTTATGTTTATCTAGCACATATCCTTTGCTCCTCTTAATTGTAAGTTAGTAGTAAACCTAAGTGAATACAACATCAAACACAAATAAGCTGTTTGGTGTTTCTCTGATCTCACTAGCAAAGCAAATTAAATGCATGTGTACATGTCTTGTGTATATTTGTATGTTCTGAGAATTTGCTGACAGCTGCTTGGTGGTTACTTCAGGTGTCCTTGAAAAGCATGATGGTGGCACAGTAACTGAAGGAGTACATTTCTCTCCTCTTGGCTCTGAATGATGATATTCTCTGTATAGAATGAGGTTGAAAAGTAAGTGTCAAGATTCTTTTTCTTTTATACTAGACAGAAGTTGGACCTCAGTTGCCTCTTTAGATCTGTTCTTCCTCTAATAAAATTGGAGTTACACATGTGTTGAAACACTTCATGTTTCATTCATGTACCTTCTTTGTCATGGCTCCATTTCACAAAAGGTCACTAATGCACTCATCCAGTTGCCATTGGGTACTCTTCCTCTACTCACATGTAATAACAATCTTTTCAACATGTTTGACTTATGAACATAGAATATTTGTTTTGTATTTATGCTATTAACTTTGTATTAAACATAAGCAATAATAACTAGAGTTGCTTTTTAAAAATTAACTCTTATAATGGCAATACTGATATCTAATATACTAAACACCACAAACCATTTTTTGGTATAAAACACTAAGGTCAATTTCTAACTATTTCAACATAGATGTGGATACTTTCAAACTACTATGTTTCATTGAAATGTACTAATGGTCTTTTCGCAAAATAGCTTTCTTTATATTGATCTTTTTGTCTTTCAATGAAACAAACCAAGATCCATACATCATGGTATTTTCAGACAAACCTGAAAGAGTTTCCAAGAAAAATTGAATTCTGCAGAATTCTTTATGCAATAAAAATATTTAATATCTCAGAGAAAATCTCAGTGCTTAGTTCTAATATGAGCATAGAATTAAAATCTTGATATTTTATCTTCAGTCAAAACAATATACATGAACAGAAAATAATCCCATTTCCCACCTTTGTTTCTCAATTCATGATGAAAGACCAAAAAGAAAAACTAACAAAAAAAGTCAAAATAACCAATGGAAAATAACCAATACCCTGCAGGAAGACACTTTTATCGGGTGATTTTTCCAAAGAATCCTTAGAAATATGTGATCTTACATATCGTTGACCTAAGTCTACTAGAATGAGCATTGTTGATGTTAATTCCAAATTTCCTAATAAATAGATGCATATATATCAACAGATTTAAATTTTCAGATTATTAAAAGTATTTAACATATTTAAATGTGAACAACAAATAGTGTTTCTTCATTAGCTGCTTATATATTTGTGCTGATGCCTATTTAATTGTCACTAATTCTTTCCTATGAAGAGTATAAGATACAGCTATTTTTTAGATTTCTCATGTGCAAACAGCATCCCATGGGTCCTTACCAAGGTACTGAAATAAATTTCAGAAACGCCTGCCATTATTGTTTTACTTCTGTCCTTAAAATAAAATAACCTTCAAATCTGCAAATACTTTTATTCAGTGGTATGCAGGTTCATTATCTAATTGAGAGAGTAGTGAAATAATTAACTACAAAAGAAAAATATTATGGTTTCATAAATCACATTATCTATATAGTAAACTAATTGTGAATAAATAAGAAAGAACTTTTCAAAAGATAATGGTACAAGATGAATTAACAGAGTGGATTTTCCTTAACTCTGCAAAAATTAAAAAATAAACAAAATATATAAAACAATGATTTAAAAGACATTTTAGATATAAAAAGACATTCACACTTAAGAGATAAAAATAAATAGTGCAAGGCTACAATTTTTCCAGCTTACAACCTTAAGGTGTGTCACATGGAGGAAAAACCCAGGCAGAATACAGTAGAACTCTTGAGTCATAAAGAGGAAGACCAAGGCAGCTAGACTTCTAAGGACAGTTTTCTAGATAGATTGGTTGATAGATAGATAAAACTTGATATTTCTTGAGCAAATTCTTTGGTATCCAGATAGGTACTCATTAGTACTTGCATGAGAGGAAACTATCGAAGTAAAAAAAAAAAAAAGAGAATAATCTGAAAATACTAGAGATACAATGTTCATAAAGAAACATAGAGAAAGGAATAGTGCTTATAGACATGAGTTCCACTGCAAAACACAATCATTTATTGCATATTACATTAAGTACTTAAAATTACTTAATTCACTGTAATTAATAATTTATCCTGGATTGAGCACTTCTTCATATGCACCTCACAAATCATGAAGGCAAGGCCCAGACTGGTTTTAGGTGTCTCCAAGTAATTTAACTAAATTTGAGAACAAATGTCAAGAATACTTAAGAGAATATAAAATATTTGATATCCACTATAGGAAATATTCACAATGTCAGGAATTTAAAAAGATTCCTAGGCATACAAAACAAACAAACAAACAAACAAGTAAATATGACATGCATGAAATCTATCAATTGAAATGGTACCCAAATTGACAGAGATGTTATACTTAATAGTTAAGGATATTAAAATAATTATTATAATTCTATTCCTTGTGTTAACAAATAAGGTAGAAATATAAACAATGTGAAAAACACCCAAACTTTTTGGTTTAAATATGCAATGATTGAAATGAAAATTTCATGGATGGTATTCAAAAAAGTAAGCTTGAAGAAGTTATACACAATAAGACAAAGACATAAAGGACAATTTTTAGATAGCCCAGAGAATGAGAGAACATATTTGCTTATATATCTGATAAGAAGTTAATATCCAAAATTTATAAATTACTTACACAACTCAACACCAAAACAACAAACAACTCAAATAAAAAATGGGCAAAGGTCCTGAATAGACATTTCTCCAAAGAGGATGTACAGATGGCCAATAGACATATGAAAAGATGGTAACATCACTAATTATCAGAGAAATGCAAATTAAAACCACAATGAGATACCATTTCACACTTGTCAGAATGGCTATGATCAATAAATCAACAAACAACAAGTTCTGGGGAGGATGTGGAGAATGGGGAACCCTTTTGCACTGTGGGTGGGGATGCAGACTGGTGAAGCCACTGTGGAAGGCAGTATGGAGATACCTCAGAAAATTAAAAATGTATCTGTTTTTTGGACCTAGCAATCCCACTTCTGGGGCTATATCTGAAGAAACCCAAAACACTGATTTGCAAGAACATAAGCACCCTTACGTGTCCATTGCAGGGTTATTTACAATAGCTAAGATATGTAAACAGCCCAAGTATCCATCAATAGATGAGTGGATGAAACAACTATGGAACATTTACACAAAGGAATACTGCTGAGCCATAAAAAATGAAGAAAATTTTACCCTTTGCAACAGTATAGATGGACTTGGAGAACATTATGCTAAATAAAATAAGCCAGTTGGAAAAAAATACCATATGATTTCACTCATATGTGGAACCTAATGAATAAACTGAACTAACAAGCAAAACAGAGACACACTCACAGATGGAGAGCTGAAGAGCAGATGACAGCTAGTGGAGGGGGGAGGTTAGGGGAGAAGGGTTTAAGCAAAAAAGAAGAAGGACTTATGGACATGGACAACAGTGTGGTGATTGTTGGGGGTAGTGGGGGACTGCATGATAATGGAAAATATTAAAAACATTAAATTAAATAAAGATAATTTTTAAAAGTACATGGAATATCAGTGAACTATGCAACAATTTTAGTGACTTAATATGTGTACAACTCAAGTTCCTAAAGGAGAGGTAAAAGTGAAAGGGACACAGAGAAAAATGTTTGATAAATGATGGTCACTTTTTCCCAATTTTTTTTAATATTACAAACTTATAAATCCAATGTTTTCAAGAGCTCAAAGTGATAGTAATACCAAAACACATCATAATCAATTTTATATAAATAGTGACAAAGAAAAAAATAAATGAAGCCAGAAAGGAAAAAGAGATATAGAGTAACTAAGATAAGAATGACAGATTTATCATGGAGATAAATGTAAGTAAGGAGAGCATGGGATAACTTTTTCATGTACAAAAAGAAAAGAGAAACAGCCAAATAGAATTCTATATTCAGTTAGATTTGTCTTTCAAAATTGAAAGTGAATATAAGTATTTTTTAGACATCTAAAAGTTGAAAAAATTCATTATCAGCTGGCCCACACTACAAGGAATATTAAAAGAGTCTTCAGGTACAAGAAATATGAAACCAGATGGAAATCTGAATCTGTACAAAAATATTAAGAACACTAGAAATGATAAACAATGGTGATATTAGCAAAAATTGTGGAGGAAAGAAAAAGAAGTCCATTATTATATGTTTTTATACAATAAATAAAATAATGCAACATCACCTGAAGTAAGCTGTGTATTATAAACCTTAAAGTAACCAATTAAAATAACATAATGAAGTGTTTTATCTAATTAAACCAAAAATAGACAAAATGTATTCATAAAAATTATATACAGTTAATCCAAGTTAAGGCAAAGATGAGTAAAAGCTAACAAAAATACATGACACAAATAGAAAACAAGGGTCAGAGAAGAGAGTTCTACAACAGTATATGGCTAAATGTAAGTATTCTAAGTGCTTTGATTAAAAAGGAAAGATTGAAAACAAAGGGGAAAGATTGTCAGATAAGCAAGACCTGTCTACATCATGCCTCTAAGATATCCCCTTTATGTATGAAGACAAAAATGTTATATATAAAAGAATTTAAAATATACCACATTAACATAAATCAAAATAAACCTGGAGCAGCACATTAATATGAAAAGAAAGTAGATTTTAGAGAAAAGAATATAACAAAGGATAAATGAATGTATTTTATAATAATAAAAGACTGAATTTATTAAAAGGACATAACATTTTAAATGTTTATGTACCCAATAACAGAGTTCTAAAATACATTAAGTAGTGACATCAAAATGATGACAGATTAGGAAGCCACAACCCCACTTTCTCTCACAGGAACACTGAGTTAACAAAAATATATGGACCAGAATACCTCTGTGATAACCCAGAGACCAATTGAAAAGCTTCAGGCAATAAAAGAAAAAGTAGATAAATGAGAATATATTGAACTTAACAACCTTCATGCATCAAAAAACACAAGCAAGAGTAAAATATAAATTTTAGAAGGAAACTACATATTTGAAAATCTAATAAAGAGTTAATCTATAAAGTACACTGTATACCCAGATTATATTAAAAACTCCAACTAAACAATAAAATAACAAATAACCAAATTTTTAAAATGAGCAAGAAGGGGAAGGGCCATCAAGGAATATGTGTAAAGGACCCATGGACAAAGCCAAAGAGAGGTAGGATTGAGAATGGGAAGTGGGCGTATGTGGGATAGGGAGAGTGCTAGGGGGGGAATGGAGACAACTGTACTCGAACAATAAAAAAATAAGCAAAGGAACTGAAGAGACATTTCTCTGAAGAAAATGACAAAAAGAAATCTATGAGAAGGTGTTTAACTAACAGAGAAATGTGAGTTAAAACCATAACAGGTCATCACCTCATTCCAGAATGACTATTATTAAAACAAAAAACAAAACAAAAAAAAAACATAATGACAGCAACAACAAAAAAACACAGATACTAACAAGTTTTGGTAAAGACATGAAGAACTTGGAAATCTTACCCTATTAAATAAGGTTAAATGCTGCAACTGCTATGGAAAATTGCATGGATATTACTCAAAATTAAAAATATAACTACCATATGATCCAGCAATCCCACTTGTGATAATGTATCAAAAATAATTGTAAGCAAGATCTTAAAGATTTACTTGTGCACCCAGGTTCAGAGGAGAAATATTCACAATAGTCAGAAGACTACAGCAACTCAAATGTTTGTTGATAAGCCAACCTAGATCTGAAAAAGCAGCTTTGTTCCCTCTCTGATCACTCGCTCATATGCAGTACCACAATGCAGTGACATAGTGATGTAGATTGCCCAGCCCTGGCAAACACCTAAGGACCCACACCTTAAGGACCCACACCTAAGGACCCACACCTTACTACTAACCAATGAAAGAATGGATCAAAGCTCCAGAAATAGAAATAAACAATGAAAAGATAGTCAACCTATCAGATGTACCATTCAAAACACTGGTAATCAGGATGCTCACAGACGTTTTTGACTAGGATCACAAAATAAAGGAAAAAGTGAAGGCTGTGAAAAGTGAAATAAAGGAAAATATACAGGGCACCAACAGTGACAGGGAGGAAATGGGGACTCAAACAAATAGTTTGGACCAGAAGGAAGAAGTAAACATTTGATCAGAACAGAATGAAGAAACAAGAATTCAAAAAATATATAAAATAAAATAAATAAGGAGAGGCTTAGGGACCACCAGGACAACTTTAAATATTACAACATCTGAATCATAGGGTGGTAGGAGGAGAAGAGGAAGAGCAAGAAATTGAAAATTTATTTGAAAACATAATGAAGGAGAACTTCTTTAAGATGGCAAAGAAAATAGACTTCCAGGAAGTCCGGGAAGCTCAGACAGTCCCAAAGAAGTTGACCCAAGGAAGCGCACACCAAGACACATCAAAATTACATTACCCAAGATTAAAGAGAAGGAGGGAATCTTAAAAGCAGCAAGAAAAAAGGAGTCCATTGTCTACAAAGGAGTCCCATTAAGACTACCAGCTGATTTCTCAAAAGAAAGCTTGAAGACAAGAAGGGGCTGGAAAGAAGTATTCCAAGTCATGGAAGGCAAGAACCTACATCCAAGAGTACTCTATCCACCAAAGCTATCATTTAGAATGGAAAGGCAGATAAAGTGCTTCCCAGATAAAGTCAAGTGAAAGGAGTTCATGATCACCAAGTCCTTATTTTATGAAATGTTAAAGGAACTTATCTAAGAAAAAGAACATGATCAAAACTATGAATAATAAAATGAGAACAAACTCACAACTGTCAACAGCCAAGACTAAAAAAAATAAAATAAAAAACAAACAAACAAACAAAAAACTAAGCAAACAACTAGAACAGGAACAGAATCACAGAAATGGAGATCACATGGAGGGTTACCAGGGAGGAGTGGGAGGAAGGAGAATGGGGGAAAAGGTACAGGGAATTAGAATAATAAATAGTGGGTACAAAATAGACAGGGTGAGGTGAAGAATAGTATAGGAAATGTAGAAGCCAAAGAATATATATGTATGAATCATGTACATGAATTAGGGGGGTAGGGAATATAGGTAGGTGGGGTGATGCAGGGCAAAGTGGAATAAAGGAGGGAAATGGGAAAACTGTAATAGCATAATCAATAAAATATATTTTAAAACTAACAAAGATATCTAAAAAAATTCCAATTACTAAGAAATCAAATAATATACTTGTAATATTCAGTGTGTAAAATGTAAAATCAAAATGAAAATTAGAAAAAATATTTTGAAATTAGTAAAAAAATGTAAGAGTAAATGGCATGCTACTAAAGCATTACTTGGTATTACTTGAGGTAAAAACCCACAGTACTTACTCTGTGTATTAGAAAAAGATAGAAATTCAAATTGGTATTTTTACTTCATAACTTAAGAAACTAAAAAATTATGCATATTAATAACAAAATCTATAAATAAAAACTAAAAATCAGAATAATAATCAATGCATTAGAAAACAAAAAGACGAGTATGTTAAAGCTGGTTCTTTGAATATATCAATAAAATTGATAAATATCTAGCCAAATTGATCTTAAAAACAATAGTAGTACCAAATTACCAGTAAATGAGAGTGACACCATCATAATGGATGCCATAGGTACTAGGTAATAAAAAGTAAATATTGTGAAAACTTGTATGCCAGGAAATTTTACAGCTGAGGAAAAATGGACAGATTTCTTTAAAAACACAAACTACAATAATTCACTCCAAGTGCTTTTTAGTGTAGATAAAAACTTTCCTACAAAGAAAAAATTTCAGCCCAGATGGCTTCACTGGTTATTTCTACCATATATATAAAGAATACGTTCTGTCCAATTTTTTTCACTCATTCTGTTCAAACTTTTTTTTGAATATTTAAAAAGGAGAAACACTTTCCAACACATGCTATGAGACCAGTCTTACCCTGATATAAGCAAATGAAGATATTGCCAGAAAAAGAATAGTATTCCATACAAGCAAATATGCAAAAGTTCTAAACAAAATTTTATCCAATTAAACCCAACAATATGAAAAAATAGTAATACATCATGAATAAGAGGCATTTATCCTGGGAATTAAAGTTTAATTTCATTCATCAATACAATTTTGCACATAATGACCTAAAAATACTACTGATAAATACTCTTAGCAAACTCAGAATAGAAATGTTTCAATTTATAAATGTCTCCAAAAAGGAACAAGAACAACTCTACAAATAACACCAGACTCAATGGTGAAAGGTTTAGTATTTTCTTACTAAAATGAGGAAGGAAATAAAAATTTTACTTTCACTTTTTTGAATGTAGCTGTCCAGATCTCCCACCTCCATTTGTTGAAGAGGCTATTTTTACTCCATTTTATGCTTGTGCCCCAATTGTTGAATATTAATTGACCATTGAGACATGCGTTTATTTCTGGGCTTTCTATTCTGTTCCATTGGTCTGTGTGTCTGTTCTTATGCAAGTACCAGACTGTTTTGATTACAGTGGCCTTGTGATATAGTTTGACATCAGGTATTGTGATCCCTACTACTTTTTCCTTCTTTCTCAAAATTGTTGAAGTTATTAGGGTTTTTTTATATACATTTTTGAAATGGTTGTTTTATATCTGTGAAATATGTCATTGATATTTTACCACAAACTATAGAAATGATCTCTGAAAGTATAGTCATTGATATTTTAAAAGGGATTGTGTCAATCTATAAATTGCTTTGGGAAGTATGGACATTTTGATGGTGTTAATTCTTTCAATCCATGAACATGGTATATGCTTCCATTTATTTGTCTCTCCCTTAATTTCCTTCTTCAGTGTTGAAACTTGAACACCAACTTACACCATACATTTAAATAAACTCAGGATGGATAAAAGACTTAAATAATTTCTGATACCATAAAAGTCCTAGAGAAAAATGTAGGCAGGAAAATCTCAGATGTTCCACGCAGCAATATTTCCACCAATATGACCTCTATAGCAAGGGACATAAAGGAAAGAATAAACAAATGGGACTTCATCAAAATAAAAAGCTTCAGAGAACAGTATTAAAATGAAAAGGGAACCAACCTGTATGGGAAAATATATTTGCCAATGATACCTCAGACAAGGGTTTCATCTCCAAAATATATAAAGAATTCATATGACTCCAATCCAGGAAGACAAACAATTCAATTAAAAACTGGGCAAAGTACCTGAGCAGACACTTCTCCAAGGAAGAAATACAGAGGGTCCAGAGACATATGAAAAGATGCTCAGCATCACTGGCCATTAGAGAGGTGTAAATTAAAACAATGAGATACCTCTTCACACCTGTCAGAATGACCATTCGTGAAGAAATCAACAAACAAGTGCTGGTATGGTTGTAGAGAAATGGGAACCCTAGTGCACTGTTCGTGGGAAGGCAGACTGATGCAATCACTGTGGAAAGCATTATGGAATTTCCTAAAAAAACCCCTAAAAATGGAATTGCCTTTTGACCCAGCAATTCCACTGCTGGGATTATACCCTAAGAATCCTGAAACACCAGTTCAAAAGAACTTATGCACTCCAATGTTCATAGCAGAACAATTTACAATAGCCAAGTGCTGGAAGCAACCAAAGTTCTGTCAATAAATGAGTGGATGAAAAGCCTATGGTACATTTACACATGGAATATTACAGAGTATAAAGAGCAATGGAGTTCCTACCCTTAGCAACAGCTTGAATAGAATTGGAGAGCATTATGCTAAGTGAAATAAGCCAGGAGGTGAAAGACAAATATCATGATCTCACCTATAAGTGGAACCTAATTAACAAAACAAACAAGCAAGCAAATTTTAACCATAGACATTGAAATAAAGAACAAAGTGACAGTAACCAAGGAGGGGGAGGGCAATAATGGGGGAAAGAAGGGGAAAGGCCATCAAGAAACATGTATAAAGGACCCATGGACAAAGCCAAAGTGGGGTAGACTTGAAGTTGGAAGGTGGGGGTAGGTGGGGTGGATGAGAGTGGTGGGGGGGAAATAAAGACAACTGTACTAAAATAATAATAACAATAAAATAAAATAATTAAAAAGTTATTCACTGCTTCTATTTATCAGTTTTAATAGAGTTCGTACTCTGGTAAATAGCTAAAGAAAAAAATCAAGATTGATGAAATAATTGTAACTGTCTGTATTCACCAAAATTCCAGGCAATATTTTGGAATAAATTTTTATTGTTCTTCAAGCAAGTACAGTTGTCTCAATTTCCCACCAATACTGTCCCCCACCCCCACTTTCCACCCTCAATCCTACCTTCCTTTGGGAAGAAATTGATAAACATTCTAAAATAAATATGGCCATGTGAAGGATCAAAAAACTCTAAATTACTTGGATAAAAAATAAAAAATTTGGAGAATAAACACTTTCTGATTTCAAGCATTATTATAGAACTATAGTAATGAAGATGGTGACACACTGATATCAACATAAACAATGGGTCAACAAAAAGTGTAGATGTTCCAGAAATAGAGCCATGCACAGATGGACAACTGAATTCTTACATGATTTAACAGACAATTGAGTAGGACAGTTTTCTAAACACACAATGTTGAATAAACATATGTTTAAACAATCTTTGATGTATATCTTGTTCCATATAAAATATTACCTAAAATTTATCGTAAACTTATATGTAAAACCAAAATTTATAAATCTTCTAAAAATGTTTTGTGATTTTTGGGTTAAATACAGATTTCTTATATAGTACACAAGCAGAATAATAAAATGTTTGTAAATTGGGATTTTCAAAATTAAAACTTCTGCTCCTCAAAAGATAGGCCATAGATTTGGAGAAAATATTTACTAAATTTAAATATATGCAATAAAAACTGATATCCAAAATAAATAGAGGATTCTCAAAATTCAAATGTTGCAAATAGCCTGAAAGAAAAGTGGGCAAATTGTGTGAACAGACAGTTTGTCAAAGAAGTATGTATATGGACAATAATAAACACATTAAAAAGTACTTAAAATGATAGCTACCATGGAATAGAGCTATATGCCCATTTGAAAATGTAAATTTCAAGACACTGACCATGAGAATTTTGGATATGGAACTCTCATACATTGCTGGTATGAATTTAAATTCAGGAAGTTACTTTAGGAAACAGTTTAACAGTTGCTTAAAATTCTTGGCATTTCTCCACAGAATATAAAAGCATGTTTCCATACAAAGACTTGTATAGAAAAGTTCAAAGCTCAAACTTAGAACAGTGCAAGTGTTAGTCACCAGATGAATGCATGTATAAATTGTGACATACCCATGCAATGAAATACTACTAAGTAATAAAAATGAATTAATTATTGATACTGACAACAGTGTGAATGAATCTCAAAATAATCATTCTGAATGAAATGAAGCAGACCAAGAAGAAAAAGGAGGTGGAGGAGGAGAATAGGAGGGTAAGGGAAGGGGAAGGAGAAAAAGAAGGAGAAGAAGAAGGAGGAAATGAAGAAAAAGACTCTCTTTGATTAAATTTTGATTCCATTTATATAAAATTTTACAAAATGCAAACTAATATTTAGGGTCAGAAGGCAAATTGGTGATCACCTGAAGATGGAGGAGACAGGATCACAAAGGTACAGGAGGAAGGGCTTAAAATGGGGAATGAGGAAAATTTTAGGGGTGATAGAAATGTTCATTATCTTGATTAAAATGGTAATTTTAAGAAATGAAACATGTCAAAATTTATTAAATGATTTATTTTAAACCTCTAACATTTATTTTACATGAATTAGTGCTTAATAAGCAGTTAACTAAAGTACTTTTAGGGACATATTTGGGACTGTGGCTTTGTTAACAGTTACAAGAATTATAGCTTGAAAGTCCCATTTATCATGTAATTGGATAAAAGAAGAAAATGGTAATTGTTGCAAAAAGTGTGTCAATGGAGAATTCATATTTCTTTCTCCATAACCACAACTTAAAGTTTACCAATAGAATAGTTGGTTTAAGAGTAAAATCGAATGCTCTTTAAAGGCTTCTTATTCATTCATTCACCTAAAGACACACCGAATAATTATGGTGCTTTCTCTCTGAAAGGATCCATGAGCAGATATTACATCTCATGTATGAAAAAAAAAACATAAATTTTGCCTTCCTGTCCTCATATAGGAAAGGGGCCACAAGATAAGAACAATTAATTAAATTATTTCAACAATTAAGTTAAATGATGTTTGTAAAATATATAATGTGGAGCTTGATACATAGCACATACTCAATAACAGTAGCACACCATTAATAAAAAGAGAGAGTGATTAGTCATATGAAATGATAAAATATCTTGGGAATTTAAGACTGAAGAGATTTTCTCTCTCTCTCTCTCTCTCTTTCTCTCTCTTTCTCTCTCTCTCTGTGTATAGAGAGATGGTTGGGGAAAATATGAGTGTCCAGAATTCTCAATGAATTGGTTGACATTGAGAGCTGATTGAATGCTGTCTGTAGCATAAGGCTACAAGTCATACAAAGATGAAGCTGAATAAATAGGTGGTAAAAAGACAAAAAACATTAAATTCTGCATTTCTTAGTTTTTAAATGTCATTGGTTTCTCATTGTTCCTCAATATAACCTTTTTCCATAAAGACAACAATTAAATTGAAAAATATTAAATTGCTAGTTTTATGGCATATATCAAAACATGGAGATTTGAAAGTTAATTATGTATTTAGAGATATCCACCTGTTCTTTACAAACAAATAAATGAACAAGCAAACCAAAGTAAGTACAGGGATCACATAAAAACTTTTCTGCACCAGGTTTTCTCTTTGCCTCCACACCTCTTTCTTTCCTCACTGCTCTCTTTCACTTACCTTGTTGACTCCAATCCCTAATGCATCCTATTCAGCACAGTTTCTAGATATAAACTGCAAATTATAAGGAGAAATTCACATTATTCTGGGATTTTGGTCCAGAAGATTGGATAGGATATAAGGCTGTATTAGTTTACAAGTAAATATTTATAGATCGCCCACTACATGTAAAACACTGTTCTAGGCACTGGATATGAAATGCTGAAACAATACAAAAGTATTTCCCTAACAAAGGAGATGGATACATACAAATAAGTATGACAGAGATAATATGCCTACGTATACTTCAAAGGAGTATAATACAGTAGGAGAAAAAAGTGTTGAGTGTAGAAGAGGCTGATCCCAAGATTCTGCAGCTTGTCTGTCATAATTTCTTTTGCATCTCCTAAAAGGACTTTTTAGATTATATACAGGTGTGTAACACTATGATGTGCTTGATGGATGATGTTTCATGATTATTTTTAGAACCCCTTTTTAAAAGGTTCAATGTTTCAAAATGTTAGCAAGTGTTAGACAATTACTACATATGTTAAATCAATCATCCCTTAATTGTTCAGTGATGTGATAGAGCTCTATTAAAGCACCTGGGTGATTCAGTTGATAGAAAATCCGTTTCACTTATGGTACATACATGTAGGTCATGAAAGATTGCCTAATGGAACTGCCATCTGAACACCCTCCTTCTTTCTTACTTTTTTTCTTCTTCTGAAGTGCAAACAAGAAGTCAACACCACATTTTCTCTTCCATTTGCTCATTCTATTATATTTTTTAAAGTACTGTTTTCCTGTGTTCATGAAATTATTGAATTAACCTTCAATTTTATAATGCTCTCTTTAGTCAAATATACACAACCAAAGGGTACTGAGGAGTAAAGCAAAGGAGAATAATGTTACATTTCTTTCAAATTCATCCACATGTGAATCAGGGTGATATTTCAGAAACTTTAATAGTGTGATGTCACATTCCAAATTAAAAGCACCCAGGTCTCTCCATTACAAAGCATAACTCCTTAGCCTGGCTTGTTTTTCTATTCTTCTTTCCCACAGCCTTAACTGTAGTATTCATTGCAGCCAGACTTCATAAATGTACCAGGTTTGCCTGTGCCTTTTCTCCTGTGCTTGCTTCACTCTAGCATGCTTGATTTTCCTTGTCCATCAGGCTCATGCCTGTCATCCTTTGAGACATGTCCTTGTAGTGTCAGGAAATCTGAAATGCTTCTTCCTGCCCTCTAGGGTGAGCCAAATGCTCCTTTGGGTTCCGTTTGCACAGTGTCCTTATTCACAAAGCAATACACTGGAATTGTTTTTTAAAATATTTTTAAATTACAGTTGAGGTATAATATTATATTAGTTTCAGGTGTATTGCCCAGTGATTAGACATTTATATAACTTACAAAGTGATCAATGCCAGTGCAGAGCAGGCACTCAATAACTATTTGTTGGACTGAAGTAAAATAGACATTGTTTTAGATAACCAAGTACAAAACATAGTTTTTAAAACCTAATAACTTGGTGTGATTATGTGCATCACAGACTGTCATAAAAATCTTTTCTGAAAAGACTCATGAATGGGTAATCCCAGGTGTGATGTTTAAGTATGCACCACAAAATAAAAAGTTAATACTCTAAGTTGTTTTAAAAAAATTCTTCTGACTTACTAGTGAGAATAGCTTGCTTTCAAAGACCCCAGTGGAAAAGCACTTACCACTGGATGTGCAGAGAATACCATCTCAAGTTCAGGGCAATGCATCACCTACAGAAAGACAGTTTAAAACCATGATGTTGAGATTGGTTACCAGTATTAGACTTCCTGAGTGCTAACCAGCTGCCCTTAGTCAAGCTATCTACCCTCCATCCCCAATTTTTAAAACCGTGATCAAATACACATACATAAAGGTTACTACCTTAATTGTATTGAGTGTACAGTTCAATGGTTCTAAATTGAGTACATTCATATTATTTGAAACTATCACCAATATCAATCTGCAGAAATCTTTTCATCTTGTAAAAATGACACACCATACTCATTAAACCATGACTCCCCATTTTCCTTTTCCCTGGCCCTGGAAACCACAATTCAACTTCTCTGTTTCTATGATTTTGATGACTCTAATACCTCATATAAGTGGAATAACAAAATAAGACAAATAAATAGTATGTGTCTTATTTTGACTGGCTTACTTCACTTAGCAGAATATCCGCAAGGTACATCTGTATTGTAGTATATGTGAGAGTTTTCTGCCTTTTTAAAGGCTGAATAATATTCCATTATAGGCATTTATCATATTTGGTTTATTCATTTATCCATCAATGAACACTTAGGCGACTTCTATAATTTTAGATATTGTCAATAATGCTGTTATGAACATAGGTGTGTAAATTACCTAATCTTTTAAAATCTGACTTCACACTGTAAAGTGAGGAAAATAAAAATAATACATAAAACATTAAGTTGTTGAATAGATTAAGTGAAATGATCTATGCAAAGTAGATCAGCTCTGGCACATTGTATTATTTTAAAATAAAATTCTAATTTTATTTTTATATAAGTGTTGGTTACACACAATTTAGCAATAATCATTCTTAGTGTCCCAGGAGCTGAACATTAAGAAGCACATAGACAAATGCAGTATCAACAGTGTATAGTGAGAGCAAACTCTAAGGCCACAGCTTTGTGTTCACTCAATTGAAATATTTTTTTTTACCTTAATTCCTAGAGTTGTGTCTTTACATTGTGTCCTGTGGAGTGATAACAAGCCACATGTTGGAGTGGTCTGAAAAATTATGACTTCCCATAGGTGTATTCATTTGAATACATCACATCATCCATCTTCCCACTTATTTATCCTTATAATAATAAAATATGGGATTGAATTTATTCTTATCAGTAGTGAAAAAGTGGATATATTTTACATGTCAGTTCTTTAAAACAGGAAACTCAGAGCTTCAGAAAAATATCACTGAAGAGTTAATTATGTGTTTAGGAAAAACTTTTCTGAGTATTATCTGTTAACATTATATTTTACTGTTTTAACGTAATTATAATTTTCATTATAGGATCTATTAAAAAGCTTTTACCTGACAGTAATTTTTCTTGTAGTTACAGGTCATTGTTAGTATGAAGGGGAAAAAAGGAAGACACAAAAGGGAAGTGAGACTGTTAAGTGTGTATTCACAGACAAAGGGAGACAAGAAGAAATGCTGAGTATCTTAATGCTTAGAGGGGAGGAAATTCAGGGGAAAAGGGGAAGGGGTTACAGGAACAAGTATAAAGAACAGATGAATAAAAACTGGAAGGGGGTAGAAATGGGAAGGAGGTGGGGAGGGCTAGGGGTGGGCTGGGATGGTAGTAAAAGACAGAAAACTGTACTTGAACAACAATTAAAATAAAATAAAATTTTAAAAAACAGAGTATAAATTGTTTAAGAGACATAAGAATCTCTCAGAAGCCTACTTATTCAAAGTATGAACACTTACCAGAATTTCACTTCACACTCATATTTCTTTATTAAATAACTTTATTTCAAATCTAATTTGAATCTTAATCTTTATTAATATTCCAGGATATAGAACTGTTCTTATATTATCATTTATCAATATATGCTTCTTTTTATTTTTATATTATGTGTAAAAAACAATACCTACAATTACTAAGCACTTCTAAATGTCAGATAGCACAAAACACTTAATTTTATGTATTTCCAATAAATGTCCTTATGACAAATATTTGAATATATATAAATAATTTCATTTATACTTGGGAAGAGAGATTTGAAGTTGTAAAACTTGTACAAAGTTTTTCCAATATCTCTCTAAAAGAGGTATGGTTAATGGTAGATCTATCTTACTTCAAAACTTATATTTTTTTCCCAAAATATATGACTGCACATTTATGGACATGGAAATGCCATACATTTCTTTAATAAATAAAATGTAAACTCCATTTTTAAATAAATTACAATCTAGACCCAGCACAGACTAAATGACAAAACATATTCAAAGGTGTTTGCCTTTTTATTTTGATCTCAAAATAATCTTGAAATTTTCTTGGTGCTTTGCATATCCAATTAGTACAGTTTGGAGGCTGCATGAATACTGAAATGAGCCAGGGAGCAAGGAGTAGGAGCAAGTTTAAGACTAAATAACCAAATTAAATGTTTGGCTTCTCAGGTATAAAAGAAGAAAGTTTCCTCCAGACATTCAGGTAGATGGTCCTTCATACCCAGTTATGAGTTTTGGTTTTCTCATATCATGGTGTAAACTACACTTTGAAAAAAGTGCTGTATTGGAAGCACTGTTCCTAATACAGTATTTCCTAACATTAGGAGATTGTCATAGTTTTAAAAATTTTGTCAAGTATCTCTTTAACTAACAGAATCATCCTCTTTCCATGCATTTATCCAAAAGAAAATTTACTGTACAAAATATAGAACAGTTTTGGTTATAGTCATTTATGTTCAATTGGCAGTTAGTATAATCCATGAATAATCTATAATATCATTTTGGGGATCTGTTTGAACTATCTGATTCATCAAATATTTAAAACAGTGCTTCCAGAATGAGCAAACTTAGTACCTTTTCTCCATCATTACAGAAGAAGTAATACTGATGTAGCTAAGCAAGATGTACACTTGAGGTAGAAAGAGACGATGGAGATATAACCTCAATAAACAGCTTCTTAATTATCTAGAGCTAGCTATAAAATCTGTTGTTGTTTCCTGTTATAAACACTAAGATTTTTTATTAGACCAAATTTCTTAATTTGCTTTGCAAGTTTTATGTATTTGATGGACTGATTTTTGAAAGGGACTTCAGTTGAAAATATTTATTGAAGAAACTCAATATGGACTAGAGAAGCCAGAGTAAACCACAACAGAAAAGTCTGGAAGACAGTCTTCAATTTACATTTTGTACATATGACCTACTTTGTGAAAAAATGAAAATCATAATGGTCTAAAACTTAGTTGTGAAGTGTTGTTGATGAAAAAGGAAACATTACCTCATGTGGATGGCAGGGAGCCTTAACAAGAACCAAAATGACCCAGAGCTGAGCAGCTGGTAACTGAAACTCATCTTGTCAATGTCAACTACAGTCCATCTTTCCAATTTGCCAGAGAAAACACGGCCACACTTTGCTTACAGTGTCTGGTGTCAGAACAACCGTCTTTTAGCTTTCATCTTTTTAGGGTTGTGGAAAGCAAGCCAAGGAATACATCCAGTATGCCCACTGTGCCAGGTGTGGGACAGAAGGAGATGAAGAATGCTGAAAGCTCACTGCTTTCAAGTATTCAGAGGCCAAAAGAGGGCAAAGAATTTTTAAAACATAATTATATAAAGAATAATAAAAGCCAAAATTATATCTCTCTGTATTTCAGTTTTAAATGTATAGAAATCAGAAAAATATATAGTTTATTTCACCTCTTTTTGCATAAAGACAAACAAGAGAAAATCTATTAGTAAGTTATTCTCAAGACTAATTGACTTGAGAAACGAAAGCTGCTGAAGATTCATTATAAACAAACAGCTAATTAATGCTACTATAAATAAGATTAGGTGAAGATAAAAACAATGGAGGATAGCAAATACTAAAAAAGAAATAAATCTGACTTTTTCAGAGCTTAAAAATATAGTAATATCAAATGTAAAAGTTCACTGAAGACTTCATATAATGCACGTAAAGACTGATTATTGAAAACACCACTGGGAATCAGAGAAAAATACCCACAAATAAAAATCTGTCATTTAGAAAGATTAGAATCAGATTTTCATTCTTCCTCAAAGAGAAGGGAACCTCTACAGCATTCTTCCCATACATTCATAATCTAAATCTAATTATTAGAAAACATAAGTGAAGGGAAAATTGAGGTATATTTTGTCAGGTACCTGACCAATACTCTTCAAAAATGTCAAGGACATGAAAAACATGGAAAGACTGAGTAATTGCTTTAGATGAGAGGAGACCAAAGAGACATGAAGATGAAATGCCACATGGTACCTTGGATGGAATCCTAGAACAGAAAAAAAAATAGACATCAGTAAAACAAATAGCAACATTAAAATATAGTCTTTGATTTAGTTAACGATGTTTACCAATGTTAATGTCTTAGTTGTGACAAACATTACTACATAAATGATGACATTAGGAAAAGTTGGGGAAGAGACTATATAGAAATGCTTTGTATTAACTTTGAAACTATTTTGTAAACCTAATATTGGTTTTTTTTTAGAGAGGGAAGGGAGGGAGATAGAGATAGAGATAGAGATAGAGATAGAGATAGAGATAGAGATAGAGAGAGAGAGAGAGAGAGAGAGAGAGAGAAAGAGAGAGAGAGAGAGAGAAACATCAATGTGAGGTTGCTGGGGGTTATGGCCTGCAACCTAGGCATGTACCCTGGCTGGGAATCGAATCTGGGACACTTTGGTTCCCAGCCCGTGCTCAATCCACTGAGCTACGCCAGCCAGGGAAAACCTAATATTATTGTAATAGGAAAAATATTAGAAACAGTAGATGCTCAAAGACAATAGGGTATACCTTTAAAATTCTATACAGAAACAATTTTCAACACTGCGGCTATAGTATTAATCTAGTGTGAGGACCTAAAGATATTTTCATAATAGGAAAAAGGTCTGGAAATTTACTTTCACCAACATTTTCTTAAATAATTACTTTGGCATGTTCTATAACAAAACAGAAATACAAACTAAGAAAATCTTATATGAAATATAGAATAAAACAAAAGCAATTTGGGAAAATAGTAAAGAGAAACCCCACAATGATAGCAGTATGAGAATCAGACTAGATTGGAGTAGAAGATAAATGTCCTCAGGGCTTTTATCTTCTGGAGTGAGGACTCTGAAAACAAAATAACGAAAATTATCCTGCTAATATACTTGACTGGATATAGATATTGGGCAAATCTCTGATACTGTAAAGAATAAGGAATGGAAAATAAAGGAAAGGAAGGGAGGGAAAAGAGAAAGAAAAAGAAAATGAAAGTCAGGAATTCCAAGAAAACCAAAAAAATATATAAAAATAAAAATATGGGGTTATTTCCTGCTTGGCTTTTTAAAGATCAGTACTTGTATAGCTACTATACTTTAATCACTATTTGTTGATTTTAAGTAAACTCGCATTTAAAGTGGCATTAAAGCATCAATACTCTGATCAGGAAAACACCAGCCAAGTGCAAAGAGACCACACAGGGGTGATACTGGACCTAGAATTTAGAAATCAAGAAAGTATTTCTAAGAACTTATGTCTGAGCTGGAACCTGAACACTTACTAGTCCAAAGGAGGATATAGCAGTATAGAGGATTCCTTCCTTCCTTCCTTCCTTCCTTCCTTCCTTCCTTCCTTCCTTCCTTCCTTCCTTCCTTCCTTCCTTCCTTCCTTCCTTCCTTTCTCTCTTTCTCTCTTATTTTAATTTTTATTTTTGTATTTATTTTTATTTTTATTGTTTTTTAAGTACAGTTTTCTGTCTTTTACTCCTATCCCAGCCCACCCCTCCAGTCCTCCCCACCTCCCTCCCATTTCCACCCCCACCCCAGTTTTTGTCCATGTGTCCTTTATACTTGTTCCTGTAAACCCTTCCCCTTTTCCCATGAAATTCCCTCCCACCTCCCCTCTGGTTACTATCAGATTGTTCTGAATTTCAATCTGGTTGAAATGGTTATATTTCAACCAGAAATGTCCCTGGTTATATTTTGCTTGTTTGTTTGTTTTATTGTTTAGGTTCCTGTTAAAAGTAAGATCGTATGGTATTTGTCTTTCACCACCTGGCTTATTTCACTTAGCATAATGCTTTCTAGTGTCATCCATGTCATCACAAAGAGGATAGAGGATTTCAATCAGAAGAAACTTTTGAGAAGGTCCCACAGGTAAAAGAAAACCAGTTGTCTTCAAGTACTGAAAGAAATCCAGATTAATGGTAATAAAAATTCTAGATGTTGAGAGGCAATGGGTAAGTGGCAAGAAATATGAATTGAGAGGTAAGGGCTACGCCATGGAATAATATTCATTTTTAAAGTTTTCAACCTGTTCTAAGACTTATAACAAAGTTACTTAAGAAGAGAACCAGAGTTATAATGTCACTTCTTAAAAAATGACTTTGAATGAAAAGTGGGGATTGATTGGAATTGAGAAAGAGGGAAGGCAGAGAAGTATTTATTAATAATATAACAAGAAACAGTTTGGGCTAGATTAAAATAGGACAGTAAGAAAAGGGAGAAGTGGATGGATATAAAGGGCCTTTCTTCTGGGGAAAGCATAGGTGAGGTTTAGTGTTTATGTAAACTTGGGGAACATGACGTGAAGGATATTCAGTTTCTGACTTGAGTCACTGTAGGTAGAGGTTCAGTCACTGCATTCAGACAACACTGACTGTAGGTGTTGTAAGGGAGTGGGAGGGTTGAGGGGCAGAAAAGCTAGTAACTCCAGTTGCCTATATCTAAGATTTCCAAGATAAAATGTTGATTAGGTAGTTGGATATATAATTTCAAATTCAAACTAAAGACATGGGCTAGAGATATTTTTGTATAGCATTCGATAATAATTTATAATTGAAGTCATGGCAGTGAATATTATTACCTCAACATTCTTTTAAGAGTCATTTCCTTTCACAGCTATTTGATGTCTTCTTTTTAAGAGATAAAAAATAATAATTCAGTTCTATAAAGAAAGGTCAGCTACAAACACCCTTTCTTTCACATTCACAAGCCATGCATTAAGCACCTATTACTATGTATGAGAAAACATAGGGGAAAAATTCAAGGTGTCCACATATATGAATTAGTTAGGAATTCCCCAATATAGGAATTCAGTGTGCTCTCTGGAATACAGATAACTCAAATCAAATTGGTTGTCATTTTATACTGAGCCACATTTGCCAAGTGCAATGTAAATAACATTCTATTATTACAAATTTAAATGGGTTTTGGAGTGGATCTTCTTTATAGTCACATCTACACTGAGGTTGTATTAATGTACCACTCTACAGTATTTGGTTTACAAAATGTTAGACTCTCAACAGGAAATACCATAAGTCTCAGGAGAATCTGGCTCATTAGTTAATATACTGTTGAAAACTTGCAGGGGTTGGGGGCTGGGATGCAGAGATATGAACTTGAGAGCCTAGGGTGGAGGTTGGGGAGGAGTAACCTTCTATGAAAGACAACTGCTTATCTGTCTTTGGATGAAATAAGCTTTGGCCAGTATTTCTTAAATTTGAATATGTTATCTTTTTGGACCTACAGATATACTTATTTGACTACATCATATTAAATCTTCTAGAATGTCATTAACCTGAGACTGGTTACAGGATAGCATGACATTTATTAAGTAACAATATGTTCTGATATTGTACCCTATATAAAATGGACTTTCTATAACTTATTAACTTATAAGACAAACTTTATTCAAGGAGTTCGCTATATGGAAGGGGCCAGTAAAGAAAAGAGCAGGATGAAAATATAAAAACTTATCCTGTATTTTGCTGTGTATAATACACACTTTCTTGCCCAAAGTTTTGAGGGAAAAATAAGGATGTGCATTGTACATGGGTGATACCTGAAATACCTTGTTCTTGCATTTTGTAATTATTTGTCACATAAAATTTTTGTACCATAATATGTTAAAAATAAATGCTAAAATTCCTTTATAATACAAAAACAAGTATCTAAATATAAATAAGTAATTGAATTAAACATTAAAATGTAAGATTTTTTCCCTGAATGTTTGGGACAAAAACATGGGTGTACATTATACATAGGAAAATATGGTAAGTCTATCTAGATTTCAGAGTTAGGTAATGCCAAGTGATTTAAGTGATGAGGGTAAAATTATATCAAGTCAGGAGGCAACCTGTTAAAGAGAACCTGACAGGAGGGGGGCAGGTCAGAGGATTAAGAGAAAGGTGTGTGAGATAAGTTGTGGAAAATGGAGGAATGGTGTCAGTAGACATGGGGATAAGACTAGGGAGATGAAGAATGGACTAATTTGTAAATCGAGTGAATTTTGAATTGTACTGCAGTAACAGAAAAAATTAAAACCATTAAAATATATTGGTGGTTCCTGAATCACATTCATGCTTAGTAATTTGACAGAAGAAACAATGGGCAATGTTCTAGGTTTTGTGTTTGTATCAGAGAAAGGGTTATGGAGATAATGATATAAAAATGATAAACAAATAAATGAAAAAGGCTGTTTTTCTTATCATAAGAAGCAAATGTGAAACTGCTAAAAGAGGCAAGGTTTGAGTTGTTAAAATCTAAATTAAGTCTATTATAATAAATCACTTTATAGAGAAGAGTATAAAAATACTGTCATTACTGCAATAAAAGGATTCATTTGACTGTGCACATCAAAGCCCTATAAGATGCAAACAGAAGTGGAACCTAATGAACAAAACAAACAAGTAAACAAAATAGGACCAGAGACATTGAAATAAAGAACAAACTGACAGTAACCAGAGGGAAGGAGGGAGAGGCTAATGTGGGAAAGAAAGGGAAGGGATGTCAAGGAACATGAATTAAGATCCATGGACAAAGTCAACAGGGCAAGGGGGGAAGATTGAATGTGGCAGGTGGGGATGAGTAGGGTGGGGGAGAGTAATAGGGGGGGAAATAGGGACAACTGTAATCGAACAACTTTAAAAAAAGAAAAAAAAAGAAAAGAAAAAAGTTTGCAGCAAAGAAAGTAAAGGTATATTTAAGGAAATGGTGGCAAGCCTGGAGTCACAGGTATGCTATCAGGCTAAAAGCTAGCTCCCAAATTGTCCACACTGACAAATTATATGTAAGAAAAAATATTAATCATGATGATTAAGCGAGTTGGAGTTGTGAGTTGAACTAATTCCCTGGAGCCAGGGTAGGGAATAGTTGATCATGGTATTGGGTCCTCATGTCAGCCATTGCATCCTTCTGTCTGGTTTTGAGAGGGTATGGCTGGTAGGGTATCTCTGCTTTCATTGGCTAGGGGCTGAAACATAACTGAGATCAAGATGTTTTCTTTAGCTGGACCAAAACTCTGTTCACATAGTCAACAAATCTGTAGCTTTATTTTTAACACAGTTTGTTACTGATAAGAATCTCATGTCCTAAGATCTTAATGACTAAGGGGGCAGACATCAAAGAGGGAGCAGGTAAGTCATAATGCTATTAGACTGGCAGAGGCAGCATGAATCAACAAGGAAATAAAAAGAAAGGTCATATTAAAGAAATGAAGTTTCAGTGTGGTTATATTATCTCCCCACCAAACACAAAACAAACCAAAATTTTAAATAAGATGTGTAAGAACATAGACTATAATAAAGACACTATTATGTTTCTTTTTCAATGTGACAATTTTAACCATACAGAATTAGATTAACCTCAACTGAGGGCAGGCTTGATTTAGGTAAGGAAAGATTTATGCTTAAAGCAGTAGGATCTAGGAGGCATTGCCAATATAGTGAGGAAGATCTGTGAACTAGGGAAGGCAAAGTGATTTTGGCATGAGACTTGTGTAATAATGTAGATGTGAAATTACAGAACTATGATAATCAGTTATGAGGAGTAGTCAAAAAAGTGAAGAAAATGGTTGAACACAAGTCATTTTTAAAGGAAAAATATGGATGAGAATATGAAAAAAAAGAAGATAAATAATGACTCCAAAATATACTGCAAGAGCAATGACTCCATACCATGAACAAAATGGATTGATTCAGAGGAAAGCCAGCTTTTGGAGAAATATGATGAATTCAAGTTTGCACATACTTAGTTTGAGGTGACAATTTTCCAAGGGGATTTCCATTTAGACAGTTAGAATGATGGGACAGGAAAAGCAGACATGTAAAAGTAAAGCCATAGGTATGTTCAATGGTCGAATTAGAATAGATAGAGTAAAACGTGGGAGCTTCCACATTTGAAGTTGGAAAGACTAATGAAGTCAATAAGAAATTACAAAATGTGTGATAAAATGAACTGAAAATTTTCTTTTTTTAAAAGATTTTATTTATTCTTAGAGAGAGGAGGAGGGAGAAGGACAGGGAGAGAAACATCAATGTGTGGTTGCCTCTCACATGTCCCCCATGGGAGACCTGGCCTGCAACCCAGGCATGTGCCCTGACTGGGAATCAAACCAGCGACCCTTTGCTTCACAGTCCAGTGCTCAATCCACTGAGCCACACCAGCCAGGGCTGAACTGGAAAATTTTCCACCCACAGAGGACAAAGTAGGTGATGTTTGTACAAAGTGGACATCATTCAGCTTTGGGAAGTGCCACTGAGGCCCGAGGATGATAGTTACAGGAGGCCCATGGCTTGGTGGTCAGGTGCTCATTAGTCATCTAGGAGCAATTGAAAGACATAATGAATTGAGGCATCAGAAGCCAAGAGAGCCAGCTGGTGGTGCAAGGAAAGTAGCAGGTAAGGCTTGTACTTCTAAGAAGGAATCCTTGGAAGAGATTTCTCTACACTTCTATTTTAGGCAAGAATTTTTTGAGAGTGTGCTAGAAAGATGGATTTTTTTTAAAAAAAAAAAAAGATGATTAAATGAGGTGGTTGGCATTTTTGGCAAAGAAAGATTAAGCTTTAAAAGATTAAAAAACAAAACTCAGCAACAATATTGAGTCCCAAAATAGAGTAGAAAAATATTTGTTAAATTCCTGCTGAATTTGAAGAGACACTCCAAATTAAAACTTGTGTGTGCAATAACTTATGTTCATGACATTATTTTAAGTAAAAACTATGTAATTGAAATACTGATTATGTTGTTATTGACTATTTAACAATGAATTGTGAGATCATTATTGGCGGCATCATTAGAAAACAAGAGATAGTTACAATGTAAATTCGCACTTTTCAAGTTAGGATTATGGAAGTTGCTACTATGAGGTAGGTGTAGAGGGGTTTTGTAGCTATAGACAAATGAAAATCAGGTTAAAAAGTGATTTCCAGGCACTCAGTTCATTACTTAAATATAAACAGAATTATGTTCCCCACTATATATCAAAGTGATTTCCAGTTCAAATCCATTTATAGCAGAGAGCTGCCCAAGCCAAAAAGTTGTGGGTAGATTAACCAGTGATTTTTGGACTCTTCTTTTTGTCTCTTTCCTTATCCTTTCTTTCCCCTTCACATCATCCATGTCCCCAGTTACGGGGGCTTAGCTCCCTTGAGGTTTCCTCAGAGAATGCATCATTTTTCATGGAAAGAGAGGGGAGCCATTTGGAGAAAGAAATATGTACCTCACCTCTTTCCTTTGCTCAGTAATGGTTTCTGCTTGCTGGTCCTCAGCCAGTGAAAGAGACATGTAGAAAACAGGAACATACATACATCACTTCAGGCCAAAGAGCAAAACTTCATCCAATACAAGCCATTCAGTGTGACTTCCTTGTCTTAGGTTCCACCCAAATACTGTTTTAAGTTACAAATAATCCATTGTAGTACACTTACCAGCTTTGTGGATTTTATTTATGACCCAGAAATATGCTAAATGTGGATGGCTACTTGGGAGAAAACAGCAAAGTACCCATACAAGATTTGAGTAGAGTTCAGAGAGATTTCATTGTATTTTTATTCTTCTTTTTGAAAAGACAAAGGAGTATAATCTTCTACTCTAGCCAGATTGGCTCCTGGGAAGTCATAATTTATCCATATTCATCTTCGTGATAACTCATTGCTTTATCACCAACATGCACAGTGTTTATCATGCTTTTACTCAAGCCCTATGCTATTATTACTTTTTTTTTCCGTTGAAGGGGCTTTTAAACCTCACAGCATTCTGTCATTGTATATTTGTTAAGGAAACTCTAATGTGATTTAAAAGGTCACCACAACTGACTTGGAAAAGAGTAAATATTTTTAAGACATACAGATATAACATTTCTTCCATAGAGGTAAATGCTTCTCTGTTGTCTTGGAAAGGTGATTTTCCCTCAAATAGGTGAAATAATTATATGCATATCATCTAAAATAAATGTAACAAAATATGCATTAAAAATCTAACAACTTAAAACATTCCTTCTTTATTCTATATGTTCACAGAGAGAGTGACTCAGAATTTTGTGATAAGAAAACACTTTATTGAATGTCTTTTATGTACTGAACACTTTGTAAAACTCAGCAACTGTCATCCAGATTTTATTAAGCACAATCTTTTTCCCATTCTGTACCAAATTCTAAGGGTTTTTTTTTTTAAGCCACTCTGGTTCTCCATGACTTCTGATCCTCATTAGTGTGTCACATATGCAAATGTTATGTAAGCACATGTTCTTACATACACTGACACATATCTTTTGCACTTATAGCATTTTTTACCCAATTGCCTCATAAAAATTAAAATGGAAGATTAGACTCTATTTGGAATTTCACACCTCAATAATAAATCCATTCTCAACATTTGAAGAACGATATTTCAGAACTATGAGGTGGGACAAAAACTGATTTGTGATTCATTTTGTTGTATACCTACTAAAAAAAAGACAGAAGCAATTTACACATCTGCAAATCTTAGGAAGTGGCTGAGAGAATTTGCATGATTTGGGCACATGAAGACATTTCAGCACACAAATTTTTTCCTTTCATCTCTGAAGAGTGTTGAAAAGATACAAACATGTTTTTTGCAGATGATGTGAGTTAATGACTGGTATAAATAGCAACTTACACTAATGCTTTAGAAATGTGCTTTTTATTGCATGAGATGGTATCCAGAAAAAATATGTAGGAAAATCATGTTTTATGAGAGCCGAAAATATGGAATTGGATATACTATTTTTTGTGTGTGCTGTAACTGACATTACAATTTTAGATTCATCTTTGTTGTTTCCTTAACAAGTATAGCCTTGGATGAGACATTTATTCTCAAAGATGGTAAAATAATTAATAAGAAAACACAGAAATTATTCACTAGACCACAATCTATATTAAATGAGATGAACTAAAATGTAAATCTTGATTTTTACCTACTAAGAGAAACTATTAGGAGTTTATTGTATTTTAAAAATATTATGCAATGTAATCTAAAATAAACCCAATTAGATTTTCTGTTAAGGATTAAAGTAGTCAAGGGTATTGTAAACATTTTCCCTGAGGACAGAATTTTTGCCCCGTAATTTAACAATCCAAGAATTATAGGCTGTTAACTAAAGTATGATGTGCATAGCTAGAAAAGACATTAAGTTCATTTGGTTCACTCATTCTTTTATATATGGAAACTGAATCCTAGGAAATGTTAATGGTAAGAAAAAGTTATATATCATGGTTGTGACACAACATAGACTAAATTAGGTAGTTATAATTTTTTGACCCAACATCTACTATTCTTTCTACCCAAAGTTATACCATCTCTTTAGGATGATAAAGTAAAACTTTGAATCATTAGAAATCTATGTTACCCAGGTTCTTGGTCTTGAGTGGTTTTTATTCTAGGGATCATCTCAGATATAAAGGTTATTCTTTGGTGCAATGACTAGAATTAAATGGAATACATAGTTCAGTTATATAAATGAAAGAGAGTCTGATGCAATCAAAAATATTTTTTGTCATTTCAGTTTGTTGAAGCTAGTTTAATTAGTGCTATGAATGATAGGACATTTCAAAATGTTATATCTGTTATTGTTTTTGGTCTCCTGGTTAACTACAGTGAATCAAACTACTGAAATGTAAAGCTTCATAAAGGTAAGTAACTGGTTCAGATAGTTTTATTATTTTGCCCCGGGAATTGCACAGTGCCTTTTGCACAATGAGCTGTATCATTCTCTCTCTCTCTCTTTCACACACACACACACACACACATGTATACATATGTATATACATATACATGTGCATATGTATGTGAATATGCATGTATATATACACATACAAACACATATAGGCAATGATAGAATGGATGAATTATAGTATTTCTCTAGAATGGAATTCTCTAAGGTAATAAAATGAGTGAACTATTACTATACCCAACAATATAGGTGGAACTAAAAGCTTCTTGAATGAGTGAAGCCAGAAATAAAAGATGGTACTCTATATTAGAACATTTATTTAAAATTCAACCAAAGAGGTAACTATATTATGATGATAGAAGTCAGTCTTTGACTTTTAGAGGTTAGTGTAAAGTTGAGGGGAATTGAGGAAAATTTCAAGGATGAGGATATTTTATTTCTGGATCTGGTTCTAACTACACTGATGAGTTTACTTCAAAAAATAGATTGAGCTTATTGTATGCTTTCTGTATGTTTATACAAAAATTCAAAGTCATCCAATTCATGGTTGTGTGACATTGGACAAGTCACTTACGTTATCTGTGTCTCAACTTCCTCATTTAGAAAATGGAGAAAATAATGCTTACTTCTTAGGATTGATATGAGGATTCTTCAGCAAACAGATTTTATGTGTAAAAATACTTAGAATGATGCCTAGAACATGTGTTCAGTGTATAATGAGTGTAGTAGTTTTTCTTTTTTACACACACACACACACACACACACAAAACACCCAAGGCATTGGGGAAAGAATTGTGACTATCTAGGAGTCTGTTTAGGCCCATGTGGACTTTGTGGATAGTGACTATCATTAATAATATCTTCTTATGGCCTGAAATAGCAATGAGACAATGTTACATTAACAAACAGATAGTAGCTGTGTTTCTAAATTCTGTGAGGTAATAATGATTGATGTTTTAAATATGATTAACTCATCCATTTGTCAATCCAAACCAACCTTTCTTCTTTCCTTCTGTCTTTCTTTCCTTCCTTCCTTCTTTCCTCCCTTCTGTCTAAGTATCTTTCAGGGTCCCCCACACAGGATTCAGTGCACTAAGTATTAGAATTACCAAGATCAACAAGATCTTGCCACTAAAGATGCATGAAGTCCTGTAAGAGGAAACACAGAGAATTATTTAAAATGTACTATAACAAAATATGTAAAAGAGCAATTAAGATAATATCAAAAACTTTTCAGCACTAAATGAGATACTTAACTGGCTTAGAGGTATTTATGAAAAAATCCATGTGCTAAGATGTCTTTTTATTCAATATCAATTGATAATTATAATATAAAATACATAACATAAAATTTACAACCTTACTTATTTTTAAGTGTACAGCCACTAGTGTTAATGATATTCACATTGCTATGAAATAAAGTTATAGATCTCTAGAACTTTATCTTGCAAAGCTGAAACTCTATACCCATTGAACAACTTCCCATTTCCCCTTTCTCTCAGGATACATTAACTCCTATTTTTCTCTCTGTTCCCATGAGTTGGATTACTGTAGATACTGAGTATTTTGTTTTGTTTTTTAATTGAGTAATACCAAATTTTCCACTGCATATTAGCTCTTATTCTTAATTACTCTGATTTTTTTTATTGTTTTGAAGTGCTGGTTAACAAAAAATATTAGATCAATCTAAGGGCACTTGTGCTCTGTTGGATTTTTTGAGGAGGAAATCTGGATAATTGACCAACATTTCAATATGGAAGGAGAGTAACTGCCATGTTGCCCTTCTCACCTGTCTTTTTGATGTCCCTTTCAGAAATGCAGTGTAGGATAGATGCACCCCAATTTTGACTAATTTTTAATATAGAGAACATCAAGCCAGAAGAAAAAATTCCAGTGGGCCACTGTTCAGCTCCTTGCTCCCCCAGCACATCTTCACTCTCCTTTTCTTGATATTATAACTGAGAATGATGACATTTAAACAATTTTAGTAGCAGAAGTTTCTGTTACCTAAAGGAGAAATTGTACACATAATCACATTATCACATGATTAAAACATGTGAAAAGTCTCTTATTAGTATATTTATAAATTCAAATTTATAAAATTAATTTTTCAAAGTCAGTTACTATAGAGATCAATGCCAGTAATTGTAATATGCTGAAATTTGGTTTACAGTTTATTTGAAGAGTACATAATATAATTAATTATACTATTAAAATATTGCTTATGTAAAAAAATGATGAATAAAAATTTGTCCTAAGAATAGTTGTGAAAAAAAGTACTTGTGAGTGTTTAGAAATGACAGACACATTGTAAGGGTGGAGTGGGAGCTTACTTATGTCAAGAGGTTGAAATGCACACGGAAAATCTAGGTAGGGATTTTAGGAGACAGTTGCATATGTGAACTTGAATTGTTTTGCAGATATTGAGCCTAGATCTGTTTCTCAATGCTTTTGAACATTACACATCCTTTAACAGTTAATGAAGCCCAGGCCCAACTGGGCTTCATTAACTTCATTTGACCAATTAAGTCAAAATGTTGTCAATGTGACCTAGACAAAGTTTTATTGTTTGTTTATTTGCTTATTTATTATGTAAAAAGTCAAAATATAACCTCCCCAGATACAGGCAGCTTTGGGAACAACTGATTTACAGTTAACATTGCACAGTTGAAATCACAGGAATAGATGAGATCATCCAAGAAATACGTGTTATATATTCTTGTCTTCCATTTCCCCATCAGTTCTGCTCTCAATCCCAGATCACTGACCTAAGGGGATTTTACCAATGAGCACTCCTGCCTTCTGTCTTTTGCTGAATCTGTCTATGGGAAGCACTGAGAAAAAAGTCAGAAGATAGAAAGCAAAAATGGATAGTTATTCCCTGAACTCCCTCTTTATTAAGTCAAGAGATTACTAAATGTTGAGTTTAACTCTCTATCCAATACTACACCTGCAGCAGGTTGACCTCTTCCTGCAGCTCTCTCTGGGGTGGGAGGGAAAACTCTAACCTTTCATCCCCTGAGTTCTTTTAGACCTAGATAAAATGAATTCTTCCTACTGTTGTTAGCTCCACAGTTCTGAAATATTGTCTGTTGATTTCCCTAACCCTTGTCTATCACTTTTTTTTTTATATTATAGTACCTTTGTTAAACTGTTTTCATTAGCTGTGTCTGCATGCCATCTGTTTCATGCCAAGCCCATGGATAAGGCAGCATTAGAAAAGTTGTGAGCTAAAAATAAAATCTAAGGGAGCAATGACTTTCAAAAGATGAGTAAAGGAAGAGAGAAAGAGGGAGAGTCAAGAGTGATAAAGAGAATAAAGGGAAGTTGATAGTAATAGAGTCAGAGGGACTACAAAGTTTAAATGTAAGGACAGAACACTGTCCATCATATTGGAAAGATCATGAGAGGCTTTTTCTTGAGAACATTTGTAGTGTACTGACAGCAAAAACCAGATGACCGAGACATGAGTGCAGAGAAAGCAGTGAAGACTAGTTACCTGACAAATTTGATGACATTAAGAATAAGTTTGTAACTTATTTTTTAAAAAATAGTTAATTAATTTGTTGATATTGTCAAATACTTTTAATGAAAGCCAACTATGTTCTATTTATGGTTATAACAGAATACTAATGATATCAAGGTATACATGCAATATGCATAAGTTATTCTTTTAATATTCCTATATTTTTAGCCATACAAGGAAGGATAACAAAGAGTTAAGTCTCGATTCATAAAATGAGCAAACATATAAAAAGGCAAAATACAGAATATATGCAAATAAAATACATCCTATCCCAGCAATTTTGAAACTGCTCTTAGATTAAGTCAGTTGATCAAAGACCTCCATATCTGTATATCATCTAGTGCTCTTCCTCTCCCCTGTCCCCCCAAAATGTTTTACTAAGTTGGACTTTGTTATGTTGTATTATCTGGAAGTGTATTTTAAGAAACTATCATAAGATGTTTTGTTTACAAATATGTTCTCTCATATAATCAGTTCATTTCTCATTTGTATGATGATGGTTTCTTTAGCTGTGCAGAAGCTTTTTAATTTGATGTAATTCCACTGATTTTTTTCCTTGCCCTAGGAAATATATTGGCAAAAATATTGCTATGTGGGATGTCTCAAATTTTACTGCCTATGTTGTCCACTAGGACTTTAAAAGTATCACAACTTATATTTAAGTCTTTTATGCATTTTGATTTATTCTGGTGTATGCTGTAAGTTTCTTTCTTTTTTTCTTTCTTTTTTTTTTGCGTGCACCAGACTAGTTCTCTCAATACTGTTTATTGAAGAGATTATTTTTATTCCATTGTAGGCTAGTGCACCATTTGTCAAATATTAATTGACTGTAGAGACATGGTTTATTTCTGTTCTCTCTATTCTGTTCCATTGATCTACATATCTTTTCTTATGCCATTTCCAGGTTGTTTTGATTACAGTGACCTTGTAGTATAGTTTTATATTAGGTATTGTGATACCTCCAACTTTATTCTTCTTTATCAATTGGGTAAATGGGGCAACTGTAATAGAATAACAAAAATGAGGTTGAATGTATAGAAAAAAAATAAGCTATGTTTTAAAAATGATAGTTATTCAGTTATAAAATGTCTTCCTTAGGAGATTAAATCTAAAAATTATTTTCTTTAGTACTTATAACAGGCCTTTTTTCATAACATATCACCTGGTTTTTACTGAGGACTGTGCTTTATGTAAATGCTTGTTTTTCCTAGTTTCCCTCTACTGACAAAAGTTTAGAGTAAAATTTGAATCTCCTTTTTATGAAGAGCAATGAATGCAAAGGCAAATTTTGTGAATTAATTTTGTACCTAATCTCTTACTTCTTGTGAAATGTCATTTCACATGCCTCATTTTTCTAATTTTTAAAACGATTTTATTTTGCTTTTTTATGCATAAAGGAAGCTACTTTGAAAAAAGAAAGAAAAGGCTGATAAAGGCATAAATAAGTAAAAATAAGGGTATGAAAGTGCTTGAAAATAAGATAGTAGATCCACACTGTTTGGTTTTCTGTGATACTTTTTCCCTACCTGTCCAGTGAATACTTCCAATCAATCACAACTTTAATCACCCTTAAGGCTGCCTTTGTACCACACCCTGTGAATTGGACAACTGTCAACTCCCTTTATTTTATTTTATCAATGAAAACAGTCAGTTTTAGTAATTCAACTTGCTATTTTAACATTGTCTACATTGATGACATGAACTGATCCATTGCCAAATTCCTCCATATTCTTCCTTCTTTTGCTTCAGCTAATTCCAGAAGAGGTAAGGGGGAAAAAAGAAGGAAGGAAGGAAAGAAGAAAAGAAGGAAGGAGGAAAATTAATTTTCTATTTAGTTTATAGGTGCCATTTAAGAGCCTGACAAAAAAAGGAATAGAGTCATCTGAGACTTTGCTGGATTTTTTCACTATGAACTATCCAGCCATTGTTAATATAATGAGAATGGTTTGAGTGACATCAATGTGACTTGGAACCCAAGGAGAGTGGACTGGAAGGTGTATATATATAAACAATGATGACTTCACTGTACTAGTCAGTAGACACCATTGACTGAGCATGTATACCATGTGGCCACTGCATTTAAAATGACTGAGCAAGTAGAGCAATGAATCTGCATCTGATTTTGCATTTAGCTTCAGCATTCCTCATGGAAACTATTCATCTGACTCAGAAGGCCACAGCAATAGGCAACTGGTAATTGACAGCTTCATCATGACAACACTCCTGCTCATGTGTCACGTTTTGTGCAGTTTTTTGGTGATACCTCAAATTGCCTGGGTGACTCAGCCCCCCTACAGCCCAGATTTGATGCCTTGCAACTTCTAGCTTTTCCCAAAACTAAAATCTTCTTTGAAAGGGAAGAAATTTCTGACCATTGATGAGATGCAGGAAAATATGACAGGACAGCTGATGGAGACTGGAAGAACTGTGTGAGGTTCCAAGGTGCCTACTTTGAAAGGGACTGAGCCATCAATGTCCTATGTAAAATATTCCTTGCATCTTGTATCTTCTTCAATAAATGTCTCTATTTTTTCATTTTGCATGGCTGGATACATTCCGGACAGGCATTGTATGCTTCTTAACTAAACTCTCACTGTAATATGGAGCAGTGGATAAGAGTACAGACTCTGGGAACAGAACTAAGGGTTCTTACTTCTAAGACTTTGTGTGTGTCTGTGTGTATGTGCGTGTGTGTTTATAGAATCCACTGATTCTTCACAACTATTTTCTCTTAACTAAAAACATGTATAAAGTAGTAAAACATAAATACTATAAACAAAAATAAATTTTAGGCTGTAATAAAGACATAAACGTATTAATTTGAGTAAAAGAGCTATAGCCTGGGAAACACAGATTCAGATAGCAACTTAAATTGTGCTCCACTGAGACTAAGGGAAGGTTGCCTTTTATAGGGAAAATTCACACCCGGGTTTCAATTAGGTCCATTTCACATAAATGAGATATCCAAATTGTCCACTTCTAATGGGATGTGGCAGGTCTCAGTCTGTAGGTAAAAAAATAAAACCAGGGCTTCCCTGGAGTGTTGACTCATATGGCATAGATAAGCTGGGCACAGTAAGGAAAACCCACAGGGTTTAGTATGAGCTGCTGCTTCATATACAGAGCTGTGAAAAGCCTCTGTCAGCAAATGGCCACTTGACTCTTATTATTCATAAAATCTGAACCCTCAGTTGACCATGGAGACTTTATCTCACAAGATAAATTCTGTCTTGGAGTTCACGTCAAAGGAATCTTTCTTCTTAAGGTCTACAATGCTATTTATCCAACTTGAAGGTAGATAAAGCTAATGTTAAGAAAGGCATGAGGGATTGTCTGAGATAGACAGGAACCCAAAAAGTTGTCAAATCATGGAATGTGCTCATCAGCTATAGGCACCTATTGATTCATCACTGTTAAGAAGACATTTTTAGTGAAAAATAACAAAGTGGAGCAAAACCCATGCACATGTGCCCATACACACACACACAAAAACAGGTTCCTGTCTATAGTAGGATAACTTTTCGGGTTATGTGTTTTAATCATCTTTGAACTAAGTAGAACTCCATAAAGTATAGATAGCTGACAGAAATTATACTGGCAGTTTACAGATAGATGCAAATTAATTCTGTATCAGGAAGGAATTGACTCCTGGACACCCCTATGCCAGCCTACCACCCACACACACCTCTGTGGAAAAAGCTAGTTTTGCATCTATTTGTAAATTTACTTCAGCATTTCTTATTTACTTATGTAGAAGAGGAAAGGTAATTTTTTCTTCTAATTTTCTTAGTTTTTGGCTATGAGCCCCTCTGTAATAAAAAATTAAAAGTTGAAAAATAAAAGTTTAATAATGTGTACCTCCTGTATACAAAGAAGAGGCCCAGAAAAAGTAAATGTGAAATGACCCAAGCTATAACCTTACACATCATCTTCAGCTAAAGACAAAGGAAAGATGCTCAGGGGAGGGAAAAGGGGGGCAATTAATGGGAGGTTGCCAGGGAAATCTCATTAAAAAAAGGGCAACGTTCTTATACAAAGTTAAGTTGTTACCATCTCCATTAATGAAAGTTTTTAGAAGTTTAATTCTCTTTCTCTTCCTGGTAGAGAAAAGAAAACACCCTTATAAATGGAGATTTCTCTTATAAATGTAAAAAAGGCAACCTCTACTTTGTTTTCAGAGATTCTCTTATATTGACAGCCTCTCAAAAATAACCAGCCCAAAATAATCCTCACCACAAAGAAGCATATTTTGGTAATGCAAATTCTGTACCCATTCACCTTCATGTGTGTCTTTGGTATTTGAACTCCACTTTGAACTGATTGTGGCATTGCATTAGTTTTCTCATTAATTAAAGTTAGATAAAATATTTAATGTGCTTTTGATATTTGTATGAGTTTCAAATTACATTTTAATATATTTTATTGATTATGCTATTTCAGTTCTCCCATTCTCTCCCCTTTTTTCTCCTTTGCCGTGCACATCCCCTCCCATCCGCATTCTCCCTCCCCCATCTTAGTTCATGTCCATATGAACTGGGTTGTACATATAAGTTTTTTGGCTTTTACATTTCCTATAATATTTCTTAACCTTCCCCTGTCTATGTTGTATCTACCATTTATACTACTTATTCCCTATTCCTTTTCCTCCATTTCCCTCTACTTCCCCACTGATAACCCTCTATGTGATCTCCATTTCTGTGATTCTGTTCCTGTTCTAGTTGTTTGCTTAGTTTGTTTTTGTTTTAGTTTTTTTTTTGTTTGTTTGTTTGGTTCGATTGTTGATAGTTGTGAGTGTATTGTCATTTTACTGTTCATATTTTTGATCATCTTCTTTTTCTTAGATAAGCCCCTTTAACATTTCATATAATGAGTGCTTGGCGATTATGAACTCCTTTCACTTGACCTTATCTGGGAAGCACTTTATCTACCCTTCCATTCTAAATGATAGTTTTGCTGGATAATCTTAAATATAGGTCTTTGCCTTTCATGAGTTCAGATACTTCTTCCCAGCCCTTTCTTTCCTGTAAGGTTTGTTTTGAGAAACCAGCTGAACTCCTTTGTAGGTAACTGTCTCCTTTACTCTTGGTTTTAAGATTCTCTCTTTGTCTTTAATCTTGGGTAATGTACTTATGATATGTACCTAGGTGTGTGCTTCCTTGGGTCCAACTTCTTTGGGACTCTCTGAGCTCCTGGACTTCCTGGAAGTCTATTCCCTTTGCCAGATTGGAGAAATTCTCCTTAATTTTGTTTTCAAGTAAATTTTCAATTTCTTGCTGTTCATCTTCTCCTTCTGGCACTCTTATGACTCAGATGTTGGAACGTTTAAAGTTGTCCCGGAGGTTCCTAAGCCTCTCATTTTTTTGAATTCTTGTTTCTTCATTCTGTTTTGGTTGAATGTTTATTTCTTCCTTCTGCTCCAAACTATTGATTTGAGTCTTGGTTTCCTTCCTTTCACTGTTGGTTCCCTGTACATTTTCTTTTATTTCACTTTTCATAGCCTTCACTCCTTCCTCTATTTTGTTACCATACTCAACTAATTCATTTAGCATTCTGATTACCAGCATTTTGAAATGTGCATCTGATAGGTTGGCTATCTCTTCATCACTTAGTTGTATTTTTTCTGGATCTTTGATCTGCTCTTTCAGTTGGGCCATTTTTTCTTTTTTGCTTCTGTGCACCTGTTATGTAGTAAGGGGTGGAGCCTTAGGTACTGGGCTTGGCAGAGCAACCCACATTGCTGCCTTGTGGAGCTGTACGTGGGGAAGGGGTCCAAGAGGAAACAATGCCTCTTCCTGGGCTCTTGGTTGGCTTTCAGTCACTTCCTCTGTTACCCACAAGCAAATTGGGCTCTTCTGGTGTTGATTCCCAGGTGGGGGTTTGTGTATGTTCTAGGACCCTGTGGGCCTCTCCAATGAACTCTACTGTGAGACTGGGTGTTTCTCCTGCCATCTCAAGCCCCACAGCTTTTTTCAGTCAGAGGTTTTGAGGCTTTATTTCCCTGCACTGAAACTCTAGGTTGCGTGGTCTGTCTCTCTCCCCATTTGTTCCTCCTGGTTTTTCCACATACAAATATGGGATTGCTGGGTCTGCCAGCTGCTGCCTCACCCACCCTGGTCCTCTAGGCACCACCTTGCATGAGTCCTCTCTGCCCTAGAAGCCCATCTCCAACCCCCCTACTGGTCTGGATGAATATTTCTTCTTTAACTTCTTGGTGTCGAACTTATGTTCAGTTTAATTTTCTGTCAGATCTGGTTGTTTTTTGTTTTTAAATTTATTGTTGTCTGACGCAGACACCAGCCCACAGTGTCCACGGCATTATAGATGAGACATGAGATAAACTCACATGGACTAACGAGTCCTGTGGAGGAAAATGGATGGCACAGCTACCCCCTCAAGGGGAGGGTGACTCAGAGCAGCCTGGCCACTCTCTCTAAAGAGGAGAGCACCCTGATCCTTCCCTTGACAGGTTTTTATTGGGATCAATTTGCACAGGAATACAGGTAAAGTTCATTAATCATTGTCAGGCAGTAAGGATCAAACAATAGATAGCATACAAAGAACTATGAGTGCTTATTCTGAGTCAGGGTCTGTCATCTAAAAGGCTACAAAACTTAAGGGACCAAATTCATTTCCTGCCCGGTCCTTTATCATTTAATTAAGAGCATTCTTAGCAAAGCAGGTTTCACAGGAGCTTGTGTATCCTTTCTCAGGCCTGATCACCCTGGGAACTTGCCCTTTCCAGTACAGGGCTGTGCCAGCCTCTGTCATTGTTTCAGGATTAAGTCAGGCAGAGGAGGCAAGATAGCCAAGAAATTAGGAGACTTCTCACAGACAGAAGGAGGACTCAGGCTTTGTCAAAGCTGACGGGCAAGGGTCCAACACCCCCTTTCTCCATAGCCCCCCAAGTCCTTCCCTGGGGCCTCCACATGATCATGCCTGTCTTAGGTTGTCCCCGCCTTGGGAAATCTTACCCATCATTGGCTAACTGATCAAGCATTGGGGTCCAGATATGGATGAAGTAAAAGGAGCAGAAGTGGAGCTTCTGCCAGGAAGATAAGCTTTGTTTCTTTACTGGCTTATGGTCCTAAGGTTGCTCACTTACCCTTAGCCATGGTGGGATTACAGCTCCTGAAACCAGGCAGAGTGGCTCCCAACAGTTGTCCTTCTTTTGGTTGTACAATGAGGCACAGTATATCTGCCTGTGCCTCCATTTTGGCTGGAAGTCCCCTCAAATGACATTTAAAAAATATTGTCACCACTATATATTTTTTCAGTAATGCTTCTCTTTATACTTCTTAAATATTATGTTTTAGAGGGATCTCATACCATTACAACAAAGTTTTATTTTAACCATTATTTTCTACATATCTCTGATACGTGCTTTAGTTACAAGCAACTTATTATAGAGAATATATTATATATATATACTCCTTTAAAATGATCAATTAGAAATACTACAGCATTTAGTGTTATAGAAGATGATCATTTGTGTTTAATAAACCAGTGGCATTAAGAAAATGCTAAAAACTGAGGACAAAATGATTAGTGGCTCATAGTGGTAAAGAAATCATCCTTAAAGGAAAGGAAACCTGGGCAGAAGAGCATGGCTAGATGCAAGTGGAGCTTTAACAAAACAGTGAATTTTTACTTTACAAGTGTCAGTATGAAAAAAATAGGCTTTCTTGGGTAACTGTAGGAAATTTCCTTGAGAAGTGGCATATTATTTTAATCAGTTGATAAACAGTGTATTTTTGATGCAGACACCAGCCCACAGTGTCCATGTCATTATGGATGAAATAAGACATTCCCATGAACTACCAAGTCTGGTGGAGGAAAAGGGACAGCATGGCTTTTCTCTCAAGGGGAGCAAAAACCTTGGCCCTTGCCATGACTGGCCTTTATTAGGTTTCTCCACACATTAGGTGATGGGTCTCATTTACTATGCACAGGTTCACTCTAGGTGGTTACCTTTTACAGAAAACAAAGGAGCCAGTGCTGCTAATCACATCACAGAAGAGGGATATTAGCAAATGAAAAGGGAAAAGTGGTTGAACCAGTTACACTCATCCTTGGAAGGTTTAGCATGGATTTTAGGAAGTTACTTAGCAGTAAATGTCCTCAATTCAGGGTGAGGAAGTTTTTAGCAAGAGCAAGACACAAAGTGGCCTAGGCACATTGCAGGCCTGATTCCCCACGGGAGAACCTATCCGTGGGTGTGGGTCCTGTGCATCTTTGAGTGGAAGCTGGACCCATGCCACGCAGAATGGTCTCCTACAATTTTAAACTGAAGTATATGATATTTATGCTTGAGATTATAGGAAGGTGATGTATAATAATTCATGTAATACCAACCCTAGCATCATTTTGAACAAAACTAAAACAGGATGCAGAAACATCTATTATTTATTCTGTTGTTTGAAAGGCTGATGAAAGAATTCTACAGACACATCAGCAAGGCAGACAAAGGTTTAACAACAATCTTGCTGTTAGTCTTTCTGGTTTTTATTTCTTCTTATGTATTAATAGTCAATTTCTATAATGTTGATACAATTAGATGTAAGGTGTAAATGAGAAAGCTTACAAAAAAATGTCATTGGTCCATATAGTATAGTTATTGCTGTGTTTCTAGAATTAGTTGCTTTGAGTTTTAAAAAGTCAGGTGATTTTACATAAAACCTGGATTTTCATGCTCTTTTTCAGACTGACAGGTCTGAGAGGGGTGGGAGAGAGGGGGACTGGATAAAAGAAAGTGAAGAGGTTAGCAGAAGAACATATATGCATAGCCACGGACACTGATAATAGTGTGGTGAAGGCCAAGGAAGTAGGAGGCAAGGGTTTGGAAGAGGTGGTAAAGATGGGGAACTGAGGTACATTTGTAATAGTGTCAACAATAAAAGTATTTTAAAATTTTCCAGTGCTGCTCCACTTGCCCCTGTGGTGGTACCATGTGCAGATTCTCTCTTTCTGAAATGTTCTCATTATCTCCTGCTCTATGTGGTTTTCTGGTCTCTGAGACTGAACATATAGCATTTTCAATATTGTTAACTTGTATTCTTTTTTTCTCTTAGTGAGGAAAAAATTGAAATATTTCTTGTACCTATGTCACCATCAAAAGTGAAAACATGAGAAATAAACAAAGACCCCGAAACAGATTACATGGAAAAGAGGCATGAATACAAAGTTTTATCAGCTAAAAAAGAAATTCCAATAGATTTAATTTTAAATCTAATAAAATAACTGATGCTACAATGAAATGATTCTAAATATGTGCTAATGATAAGCTTATAATTCTTCCTCCTCATTAATATGGTTGCTGCCTTGTGACTAGGGCCATCCAGTATGCAATTCCTGGTGGAGGACAAAGCTCCTGATTCTCCGTGCTTGAGACCTTTGCTACTAGTTTAAATTAATTTGCATTTTTAATAATTTATAAGATTATCTTCAAGAAGTTAAAGAGTGATTTTTTTATTTTTTTATATTTATTTTTAGAGAAGGAAGGGAGGGAGATAGAAAGAGAGAAACATCAATGTGTGGTTGCCTGGGGTCATGGCCTGCAACCTAGGCATGTACCCTGATTGGGAATTGAACCTGCGACACTTTGGTTCGCAGCCCAAGCTCAATCCACTGAGCTACACCAGCCAGGGCCGAGGAGTGATTTAAAAAAATTGAAAATATTAACTGCTCAGCCTGGCAAAACAAAATTTCATAGATTTTATGGCTTAAACTCTACATATAAATATTTTCTAACATTTCTGAGGGCTAGAAGTGCCATTTTGGGCTGCTGCAAATTTGGTTTCTGGTCAGGATTCTCTTCTTGATTAGCAGACAGCCATCTTCTGCCATGTGCATTCATGACTTCTAATTTTTTTTTTCCATCACAGTTTATCCCCTTTATACTGTCTTCCACCTCCACCCACTCACCTTCACCTTGCAATCACCACACTATTATCTGTGATCATGAGTTCTTTCTATTTTTTTCTTCTTTTGCTGAATACCTCCAACCCCTTTCCAGCTGCCTACCCCACAAGAGCTGTCAGCCTGCTCTCTATTTATGAGTTTGTCTCTGTTTTGTTTATTAGTTCAATTTGTTCAATAGATTCCACATGAGAGTGAAATCATAGAGTACTTGTCCCTCTCTGACTGACTTATTTCACTCAGTGTAATACTCTCTCCAGGTTCATCCATGCTCACAAAAGGTAAGACTTCCTTCTTTTTTATGGCCAAGTAGTAGTCCACTGTATATATGTACCACAGCTTTTTATATCCACTCATCTACTGATGGACACTTGGGCTGCTTCAAAATATTGTCTATTGTAAATAATGCTTCAATAAACACAGGATTGCATGTATTCCTTTGAATTAGTGTTTTGGGTTCCTTAGGATAACATCCTAAAAGTGGACTCACTGGGTCATAAGCAGTTCCATTTTTAATTTTTTGAGGTGTATTCATACTGCTTTCCACAGTTTCTGCACAAATGTGCATTTCCACAAATAGTGTACAAGGTTTCCCTTTTCTCCACATCTTCGCCAACACTTGTTTATTTATTTATTGATGATAGCCATTTTGACAGGTGTAAGGTAATATCTCATTGTGGTTTCAGTTTGCATTGCTATTATGATTAGTAACCCAGAACATCTTTTCATATATATATTTGTGTCTTTCTGAATGCTCAGAGGACACAAAGAGCAAGCTCTCCATGTCTCTACCTTAAAGGGTGGCAATCCCATCATGGGGCCCCCACCTTCATGAACCTATCTAACCATGATTACCTACCAAAGACTAAATGTCTAAATTCTATCATGTTGTACAATCATTGAAGGTTAGGACTTAAGCATGTGAATTCTGGGTGAACACTAACATTCAGTGCATATACATTAAAATTTAATTCATTCAGGATTTTTTTATTAAATAAAGCCTTGTATTGCCATTATACAGAAAGAATTTCTCTAAAATCTTTAAATTTTAACACATTTATTTCAATTAAACAGTCTTGGATTACTTCAATCCTGACTTCCCCACAAAAATTACAGCTTATATATACAATCGATAGAGAATTAAATATTGAACCACCACAATAATATTTTTTTATTTATCAGAATAAATTGTGTGGCCAGAACCTTATCTACCTTTTTTTCTAGGATTAAATTCATCACACTCATTTCTGTTAAAACTGTTACATTTTCCAAGAAATTAAAATACATTTGACCCTTGAAAAGCATGGGCTTGAGTTGCATGGGTCCATTTATACTTGGATTTTTTTTTTCAGTAAATATACAGTTGGCTCTTCCTCTCCCCAGATTTTTGCCTCCAAAGATTCAACCAAACATGGATTGAAAGCAGGATTTTTTTATCCCTGGTTGAGCATCTAAGGTTGTGGAAAACAGACTATATACACAGTTCTAGGCCGTTTTACATATGGGGCTTGAGTACCCATGGATCTTGGTATCTGCAGGGTGTCTTAGAACCAATTTCTTGCTAATACCGAAGACTGAAGGTGAATAGTAAGTTTTTTGGGAGGTAGAAGTTATAAGTGGATTTTCAACTGCATGGGGGTCAGTGCCTTAACCCCTATGTTGTTCAGGAGTCAACTGTAATTTAAACTGTACTGTACCTTCAACTGGTATTTATTTTCCTTGACTCAATTTATTGAATTCAAAGTTGAATGATTAACTGAAACTTATTCATAAAGTCCAAAATAACTTTGCATAAAATCAGGGTATAAATATGGGGATGATTTTAGTATAAACTTTCAAGAAATTTATAAGTAAGCACTATGATTTTTCTTGCATTTTATCAATGAAAGTCACCTTGAATATCTCCCAGATCAGAAACCTCAGTAAATCTTAGGCAGTCCTTTTCACTAATGTACACTTATGGTTGTTAGAAAATCATTTTTTAAATTAATTTGAATCAATTGATCCATGTTTTGCCCAAATCCAATAGAATAGCACAAATCCAATATATTCCTTTCCTACATAATAGCTTTTTACATTTTTAAAAGAAATCACAGCTTCCTGATTTTCTTTTTCTCTTTACTCCTTCCCAGGTGACAAGATGTCCAAGATGCATGACTTTCCAAACTTTCCTTTGCTTCCTCTGACTATTTTGTTTACAACCCTTTCCAGAAGCCCTGTGTACTGTGTCATAGCTTCTTCCGATTCGGGTATGTTCAGCTAAGCCCACAATGGAGCTAATTCTTCTTCTGCTATGGACTTTGAGGTTATCTCAATGTCTTAAATTAAGATTCCATTATTGGTCTTTCACAGCATAGTCCTAGCTTCTGAGCCAGATCTCCCTCATTCTATATTTTAAATTGTTTTTTTTTTAATTAAATGAAGAACTTTTAAAGCATATGCTTTTTAGACTCAAAGTTTGAAATCAGGTAGAGAATAGGATTAATGTTCTAGCTTCACTGTGTAATAATTATGTGGCTTTAAATAAGTTACTTGACTTCCTGGGGACTTCTTTTTCCTTCTGTGATTGGGAAGAACAATCTCATCTCTCCCTTTCTTCGAAGGATTTTTGTGAGGATAAAGTAAAGAATACCTATAAACTCATTGAAAATAATACAAAACACAAGATGTCATTGGTTTATACATATATCCCTTGTATCCTTATATTTCCATTCTACTATTGTAGTATCATTTGTCACTTTATGAAAACCAGTCTTCTCATAAAAGGTGTGTGGTTTCTTCCAACACCACTCAATTCTCTGATACCAACTGTCTACAATTCAATCGAATTCTGATACTAACAACCCAGAGTTAGAGAAGACCCCACAGAACCTGGACTCAGTACCACAAGACTGCTCTCATTTTAGGTACCAGGTGCCAAAGGGGTACCCAGATAACTACAAATTTGGGACTAGTACAGTTCCCCTTCAAGTTTGATGACTTACTAGAGTGACTCACAGAGCTAAGAAAAAAGCTATATTTAACAATTGCCAGTTTACTATGAAGAATGAAAGCCCAGAACAGCCATATGGGAGAGATGCAAAGGACATGTCTGGAGGGAGGGGTAATTAAGAGTTTCCATGTCTTCTCTGGCCACCTTCCTGAAGTGGTAATGTGGTTACCAACCCAGAATCTCTCCAAAATTTTGTTTAACAGTTTTTATAACTCAATTTCAAGCTCCTTTACTCTTCCCAGAGATTAGGGGTAGGGATGAATGTTCCTACCCTTCCTACCCTTGACTCACTTGTGTGATCTTTCTGGTGGCCAACTGTCATCCTGAAGTAATCTATACCCCTCTAGTTACCTCATTAGCGTAATCCCAGGCATACAGTGGGTCCTTGAATAAAATTATTTCATTCAATGTCTGTTCCTTACAATGTTGAAGAGAAAGAACAAAACAAAACAAAACAAAACAAAACAAAACGCTATTGCTGGCCAGGCCCACTATCTGTGTGGAATTTGCATGTTCTTGCAATATCAGCATGGGTTTTCTCTGGGTGATTTGTTTTCCATGCATGCCCCAAAGATGTGTGTGTGAGGTGAACTAGCTATCTACACTGTCCCAGTCTGAATGAGTGTGGGTGTGAGTGAGTGTACCCTGGGATGGAAGGTTATTTGTCCTCAGTTGGGTCCCACCTTTGGCCCTTAGTTACTAGGACAGACTCTGGCCACTCTCAATCCTGAACTGGTATCAGCAGGTTGGAGAAAATTATTTTATTTAATGTATTCATCTTTTTAAATACATGAATAGCTCACATTTATTTCTGTGTTTAATATTGGAAGTGTTTGGGGTCTTTATTTAGAATGTTGGTGATGTTTTTTGCAACTAGGAGTATGTAGTAGGAACTTTACTCTTGTTTATATCCATTAGCAATTTACAAGAATCTATGAGGACTACATAAAGTGAGGACTTTCAGTAGTAGAAAGGGACTTGTTATGAATAACAAAACATATTCTGATTAGTCAGGAAATTCCAAGGGTTTTAGGCACTCTGTGCCAGAAACTGAGGACAAAGACCAAATATACCTTTTTAAATTATATCACTGCTGTCGATATTCATATCCAACATTTTTTAAAAGATTTTATTTATTTACTTTCAGAGAGGGAAGGGAGGGAGAAAGAGAGAGAGAGAGAGAAACATCAATATGTGGTTGCTGGGGGCCGTGGCCTGCAACCCAGGCATGTGCCCTGACTGGGAATCAAACCTGTGATGCTTTGGTTCGCAGCCTGCACTCAATCCACTGAGCTATGCCAGCCAGGCCACCAACATTTTCTTATAATATAATATAATATAATATAATATAATATAACCTCCCTCTTCCCCTTTACTCCACTAAAATAGTTCTTCTCTATTTTTCTTTCCTCATCCTACTTAGCATCTCAGAAACATTAGGAGCAGTTAAACCCACATCTTTTTTGAAAGCACTCCTTTTTGGAGACATTAATACCATAATCTCCTTGTTTTCTTTCAATGGCTCTGACCATTCCTATTTCGTTTCCTTGGAGGTAGGTGAATGAGAGAAGAAAGATGTTACAACTGATTGTAAAGGACTTTAATATAGATATTTTTTTCAGAGGGCGCAACACATTTTATTGCCATAAACAGTTATTATTTGTGCACATATGGAAGGAAACATCTGCATTTCTATTTTTTTATAATTTAAGCTATATCTTTACAGAATTATGAAACAACCAAAGATGTATGCTCCTATAGAATCAGATATTCACTAGAGGTTTTTGCCTGACTAACCCACAGTATTTTACTGAAAGGATACCCAGTAATTTCTGCTGTTCATTTCCTGGCAGTTTCCCCTCATGATAAAATTAATTTCTAATGATAATTCTTGATCATAAAAAGATAAATCTCATTAGATTTGACCTGATTATTTATAAAAGAGAAGCAGAATTTAAATTATCCTTGTAGGCATCCTTAAATTTGCTTTGTAGATATAAATCAATGAATTATTAAGCTACTACTAAGACTAGGAAATACATTAACAGAGTTTTTACAAGGATTGTTTGTATTGGGCTTTTAAAATCCTCTATTATTACTACTCTTCACCAGACTCCCCCTGCAATTCCTATGCATTTGGGTGATTGCTTTAAATTGGCTAAGGTATATGATGTGCAAGGAAGTAAACTCTGTTACCACCTGAGGCTGGGACCTCGTAAACCAGGTAACTGGATGCTTTTCCAGGAAAGAGTTTGAGCTTTCACTTCACATAGAATGTCAACCTTGTTATTAATAATGGGTTTGTCAGGTCTGATTAGCTGAGAATCATTTTCAAATATGATGTGGTGCCACATATTGTCCACTTATATTCTAGAAAAAAGGAAGACAGACTCTTAGAGAATCTATGCAAGTATTTGCATAGCACTTCCATAAAACATTATAAGATAGTAAAGTTTCTGATTTGGGGGGGAGTAGTAAGAATCAAACACCTTTTAAAATATTTTATTTCATCTTCACAAACAGATATTATGAAATTGACGATTAGATTTGTTTCAAAAGAAGGAGAAAGGCTTTGCTACATATCTTTTAGAACCACAAAGACAACATTAACAATATTCCCCAAAACTCCTGATCCCCCTTGTCAGTTCACACCTATGTAATCCTTGCCCTGAAGGGTTCTGCTTTCATGAAGGGAGTTTACTTCTGGATCATCTATTGTCCTGGAAGCCTGACTCTCTTTGTGCCACTGTCTGAGAATTGTTAAACAATGTCATCTCAAATGTGTGTACACAGAGGCCATTCTGAAAGTATCAATAGTTAAAAGTCCCTGGTACTGACCTATCCACAAAGCTCTGAGACTGTCCTTCTTTATTGAAGACATAAACTCTGATTAGGTTTATATCAGTGTCTTATGATAAGCATCAATATAAAAAATACTACCTAAAGATGGCAAAAACTAAATATTTGTTAGTAATTTATTATAATAAACAACAATATAATGGAGAAAGGGGAATTCTCTATTGGGGTGCACTAGACAATTAGGTTATAAGGGCTAGCTAACATTTCCTCTGAGCCAGAAAGATATTACAATACCCGGAGCATTAGCAAATCTTCAGGATCTTCCTATAAATTGTATAGTCACTGAAATATTTCTTTTAATAATTGTTATAGACTAAGTTGTCCCAAAACAATTCACATGTTAAAGGCATAACCCCCAATGTGACTATATTTTGAGATAGGAATTATAGGAGGTTATTAAGGATTAATGAGATCATAAAGATAGGGTCCTGGTATTGTTATAAGAAGAGAGACAAACTAGCACACACACAAGACGACCATGAGATGACACAGTGAAAAGGAAACCACCTTCAAGTTAAAGAGAATTCTCACCAGGAACCAAACTTGCCAACACCTTGATCTTGAACTTCCAGCCTCCAGAACTATGAGAAAATAAATGTATGATGGTTAAGTCAGCTGGTATGTAGCATTTTGTTATTAAAGCCTGAGCAGACCAACACAATAATGGTTTTCTTGCCAAACTGTATTTAGCAATGGCTGAACATCTCTTCTGATTTATCGACTGTTTCCATGCAGCTCTTACCATAATGTTGAGGCAAGTTAGGAAATAGGGAGCCTATTAAATAAACCTTATTATTTCCAATATCTTTCTTAAAATGAAAGGAAATATCTTTGTAATTCACCAGGGACCCTTTGGGAAATATCAAAAATAATTTTAAGCACAAGAGATATACAAAATTTTATTTTGTTTTTTTCTATATTTTGGGTACAATATCAGAAAGGCAAAACTAAAGAACTGTTAGAGCAGATTTGAGCATTTGTTTAAGGGAATATCATGGATACCTGAGCAATAGTATGTGATGATGTAATTAATGAAAATAACAATAACACATAGGTAATATAAGTATAAATAGTCATAGCACTTCATCAGCTAGAAAGCATTTATTTTTTCAATAATCAAGGATATATCAAAGTCAACACAAAAATTATTCAAGTCAGATATGGAATCTTTATTATACAGATAAAATACACAAAACATAAATAATGACTTTTCACGCTGTAGGCAAATCACGAATCAATAAAACAAGGGTAGTAATATATAAAAATTAAGTAAAATTTGCCAAAATTTAAAACCTTTTTATTTTATGTAAGACTGGGGAATTATAAACAAGGACATATCAAATTCACTTTATAAGTTTTGTCCTTATCACATCTCTCTCATATTATGGAAAAATCTGTCATTTATTTGGGAGACAAAAACATACATTACTTGCACTTCTCTGACTCTGTTATTCCTATTTTAGTCTCAGTCACCCATATAATTATAATTATTTCACAAAGAAAACTGGGTTTGTGGGTGGATGAATGACAAGTGATATCATACATTATTATTTAGCATATTACCAAAGGTCATGAACAAACAGAGCATGCATTTCTACAATCCCATACATCCCTGCACACCTGCTTAAAATGACAAAAATGAATGTTTTCATTAACATAACACAAAGATAGAGCCCTCTGTCTAATACATAAAATAATAGGTATATAAATTTAAAATTGTATTTAATACTTAAGGTTTAACTGTTCTATCTAATTAGAACTTATTTTGACTTCTATAAATTTCTAATATTTAAGTTGATATAATGTGAGCCAAGATCTTAAATAACCTAGAGAAGTTGTGTATTAAGTTGAAGCTGACACTGCTCAACATATTTTTACATTGATATAAAGTTTATCACAATAATGATTTGATTTAACTAAATGAAATTTTTCATATCTTAGGCATGTAGATGTTAATATTAGTTTTTATTATCAGTTGGCAAATAGGAATTTAGAAATTTAAGTTTAACATATCAAGCATGAAGAAAATATAAAATAAAATAAATTGTATGGTTGAATTGTAGTTAATATTGATATATTAGAGACAAAAATATTGAAGTTTTAAAAAATTATTAAATAAGATGGTTTGCCAAAAATTTATTCAATTATTTTAACATAGAATCTTAAACTGTTACCATTACATTGTAAGTTTCAGGAGAGCAGGGTCATATTTATTTCTACTTCATATAATCCTAGAGCATAGTGTATAATTGGCATACTTCAGGTGGAAATATACATGGTCTAGCACAAATAAACCCCCTTTTTAATTATAAAATCTTTTATTACAAAATCATAAGCATGTAATTCTTTAACATATCAATATCACACTCAAGCACACCACATGACATTTTAGGTGAAATTTTCATATTAGAACCATAAATGATTACATCCATATTATTAATCTATTAACCACACTCAAGTAGGTCTTACTTCTGCCAGACCCTGTATATTTAATGAGTGAATGAATGAGTAAATTTCTACTATGTAACATATTTGCAAGTTAGGTTCTATATTCTATACTAGAAAATATGTTACTTCCAAAACTGATGTCTTTCCTTTATGATATGATCTGATGTCAATAAAATTCATTCAACAATATGAGGCATAATGTGCCACATCATAAGAAAGCCAGAGATAGAGAAGTCTCAGCAGGTTAGCCTCTGAATCAGAGTAGATGGGGTCACACATGAAAGTGCGTCACTCGTCACCTGTGTGAGCACAGATCTATATTTATAGATTATTAAAATATGTTTTAAACTCCGTCTTCTCAATAAAAACATGGGGATGATAATGTCGCTTTTCACACAGAGGTTTTTTCTGAGAATTACTGAATGAAAGCATTCAAATAATTCCTTGATTACTGTTCAACCACTTTAGCATAACCTAGTATTCCAATTTCCTTCAGTGTCTTAGATGTTATTCACTTGGGCCTTTTAGTGTTAACCATTTAAGCGACATCACTGACTTCTACTATCACCTTACTGATCTTATCAGTTCCCAGTAATAGAAATTATTACAGTGGTAGCTTAAAAAGAAAACATTTATTTATCTTATGCAACAAGTTCAGGGGTAGGCAGTCAGGATCAGTGGCAGCAAGAAACTAGACCTCCTGTAACTCTCTGCAATGGCTATAGCAACCTGAGGCAGGGAAACCAAGACGGGAAGGAAGGGACCTCAATTTCCTTTGGCTAGCACAAGGAGGAGGGAAAAAGACTTTATTCTTCTTAGTCTCTATAGTAGAGTCAGATAAGGCATACAGGTACAGTGCATGGTGCAGCAAGGAGCATGCTGTCTTGATTATGATAGCTAAATAGTAAAACTTGAAAGTGGACAGTATGAGCCCTATGACCTTCTATTTCAAAAATGTATTTTATTGTTTATGCTATTACAGTTGTCCCAATTTCCCCCCTTCCATCCTCTCCACCCAACTTACCCTCACTCCCATAGTCAATCTCCACCCATGTCCATGGGTCATTCATGTATGTTCTTTGATTAATCCCTTCACCTTCTTTTAACCAGTCTCTACCTCTCCCGCCCCTCTCAAGATGTGTGTCTGGTTTTCTGGTTCTATTTGTTCATTATTTTGTTCATTGGATTCCACTAATAAGTGAGAGCATATGGTATTTGTCTCTCACCAACTGGTTTATTTCACTTAGCATAGTACTCTCCAGTTCCATCCATGCTGTTGCAAAAGGTAAAAATTCCTCCTTTTTTCTGCTGTGTAGTATTTATTACATTGTGTAAATGTACCACAGTTTTTATTTTCCACTCATCTACTAATGGATACTTAGGCTGTTACCACCTCTTGGCTATTGTAAATAGTGCTGCTATAAATATAGGGGTACACATATTCTTTTGAATTGGTGTTTCAAGATCCTTAGGATACAAGGTCTGTCCCGAAAGTATCCATCCATCCAGGTAATATGAACAATAGATACAGTCATTGAAAAAGATACAAGGTATAGAAAACATTGTATATGGGATAATGACACCTCGGTCCCCTTCCAAGTAAGCACCTTGGGATCTCACACAGTTCTCCCAAATGCAGCATGATGTTCCCTCTACTCTGATAGCAGAAGCCACATAATGAATTTGGTCACCACATGCTTTATGCCAAGATCCTATGTCAAAATCTCAGACACAGTAGTTTTTGGAACCTCCAGATCAGCTCCTAGTTCTCACATTGTCAGTCGCCAGTCATTGTTGATTGCAGCCCATGCATGGCCTTCTGCTTTTTGCAAGTCTTCCATAACATGGATCACTTTCAGCAGATTCTCAATCATCTTTGAAGCATTTGTGCCACAGTTTTATTTATGCTGCACTCATTGTGTTGTCTCTGAAAGCCCTCTGAATCATCCAAATAGTTTCTGTGGAAGCATGTTAAAGATTAACACAAAATTTGATGCAGATTCATTACTGTACTCCCTTGGTCATTTTGAATGTGATGGCCACATAGTATACATGCTCACTCAACATCATCTACCACCCCTAGTGACTAGTATAGTGAAGTTGACATTGTTCATGCATGCACATTCAGTCTACTCTCTTGGATGCTACTTTATATGGATGAAACAGGAGGTAGTCAGGATGACAGAAACTCCCCAGGTAGCCCAGGGCTAAGATAAAGGACATGGATATAGGACAGACCATGTACTAAGACTGGTCATTCCCACTTTCTGGAAAAGTGCTGAGTCATGGTGAATCTTGAATGCACCTGTGCAGAAGATTCCACATGACCCTTGCTTCATTATAATAGCATTATAATAAATTAACATTGTGTGACCCCCTCCCCCAGTGGCCAATCAAGGAAAATCATGGGAGACCACATACACAGTAGTTTTAAATTAATATAACTACCTGTACATGCACAATAAAACCCCACCAAATCTAGCCAGGAAATACCTGCCCTATAATAATAGAATCCCTCCAGCCCCTGAGGTCAGTCTCTGCTTGGAATTGGCCTCCTCTCATGTTCTGTGGAGTGTACTCTTGTTTAATAAATCTACTCTCTCTCTTTCTGCTATAAACTCTGTGTGTTTGGTTCAATTCTTTGTCTGTGATCACCAAGTACCTGGTTACCCATGCCCACCTGTGACAGTTTTTGGTGAGCCAGCTAGGAGAAGATGCCAGAGCAGTAAGTCCCCTTTGCTGCACTGGCACCCAGGGATGCCCCTTTCCATTGCCTTCTATTCTGTTTTGGTGAGTCTGATGTTCTTTGATGGAAAGTTGGCCACTAAATTGTGGGCACAGGTTGTGTAGTTAAAAGCCACAAAGGCACCCACTGCTTGAAGACACTGGTGATAGGATAACCTGGATGTGGGATGAGGTTAGTCTTAGCCCCTACTAGGTGCAAGAAAATGTCCACACACTAGTGAGGCACACTGTGAAAACCACAAGACACTGCCCCACCCCATGACCACTTTCTCATAGGCATAGTTAGACCTTCCATATGGGATATCAGTTACCACCTCGCCTACATTATGACTTCCTTTTACAGTCTCCTCATCAGACCCATAGATAGTCTTTTATGCTTGTCCTCCCTGGCTGACTTTTGGCCTTTAGATCTGTACTTGTACCCCACTAGTTTTTTGTGTAGGAAGTGTTCCTGCTGTATTTCTACCCAGATTACCTATTTTGGGGTCACTAATAGTCCCATTGCTAAGTATAGTTGCAGGAATGAGCCACTCCCATCTTTGGGATGTACATACTATCATTGCAAGCAACAATATTGGCCAGAGGCACTTAACAGGTGCTTACTGGTCCTTTGTTACCAGAAATGGTCATGTGGAACCACTCTTACCCAATTAGTTGAATTTGAGATTCTAAAGTAGTTCACTTGCCTCTATAGGGGTATTTTAATTTCCCTTATCTGTCTGTCATCCTGCTATGAGATCCACCTCCAGTATGAAGGGGGAAACCTTTACACACCTCTTGAGACCCCTTCTGGGGAAATTTCAGAAACAATTTCTTAAGTCTCTGGAAAAATGAGATAAAAGACTGGAGTGTCTTCTTTGTGATTTAGAAAAGAGCCATTTTACACTAAAGTCATCTTGGTGCCACTTCTGGTGGTTTATGGGGCCAGAAACTATTTTGTTAGTAAGATGCTTCCTTTGCCACAGACCTAAAGGCTTACAGGAAGATGAGTGTCTCCATAGATGGAGAATACAGGAATGAAAATGTACTCAGGCTACCTGGGTAAAGGAGTAGGTCTGGGGTCACCAGGACTATAGGCAATTGCTCAAGGATGCTGGAATGATTCCCTGCCAATGGTTCTTTGAAGCTTGGACACACAGTAGTACCATGAATTATGCCAATAGTGTGCAGGGAACGTAAAACCTCCAAATTAAGCATAGAAAAAGAAACAAAACTAAACTGTAATGATCCTCTCAAGTCTTTTAGATTTCTATTGGCCAACACTCACCAGGACTTCTTTCACCAGAGATACCTGGTAGGTTGGTGGGATCCCAAGAGATGCCCTGTGGTCCACTAGGAAAGCTCCTGAGGCAAGCAAAGAGGGACACCTGTAGATGGAAAAGGGGAATCTTTGTGTTTTTTCCTTCTCTTTAGGATCACTGCAGACGAGATGGGAACCACACCCCATCCCTTCCAAATCAGGATTCGGTTGCATTCTTAGCAATTGGGATAAATTTGACCCTAAAATTTTAAAAAGAAGAGATTAGTTTTCTTTTGTAACACTGTTTGGCCCTAGTATGAATTAGGGGACAGAAAGATATGGCCTGAAAATGGGAGAAGTAATTATAATACTATACTACAGTTAGATCTATTCTGCTGGAGGGAAGACAAATGGTCCAAAATTCTTTATGTGCAGGCATTTACGGCTCTGTACCAAGATCTCTCATTTTGCTCCAGCCCCACCCTGACAGAACCTATAGGACCAAGTGTTGATCAATTAGAAGATACTCTCCTTAGTTCCCCACCTCTTAGGAGATTAAGAGAACCCCAGAATTCAGGAGTCTCTGCCCCTATCTTAGAAGGGATCACCCTCTCTACCACCTGATGCTATGGACTACCCAAAACCACCAGCTGAGGAAAAATTCAGCCCAGGGGGACATAGTAAGAGTGGTGCTTCATATCTCCCTACCACCCCTATACTCCTACCCTTGAGAGAGGTAGCAGGAGCTGAAGGTGCTATAAGAGTACAAGTGTCCTTCTCTATAACTGATTTACAACAATGTAAAGACAGGCTAGGGAATTTTTTGGAGGACCCTTTTCATTTCACTAGTAATTTCCAGATGCTTACTTTAGCATTTAGTATATCATGCAGGGATTTGCACATAATTCTGACCACCTGCTGTTCCCTAGATGGGAAACAGTGGATCTGGGAGGAGGCCCATAAACATGCAGGCCAGTTGCACCCAGGACCCTGGCACACTAACCGTCTTGCTGCCCAAGCCATCCCAGACCAGGATCCTGACTAGAGATGAAATACTCAGGCAGGAATCCACAGTAGGGATGCAATGATAGGTTGTCTACTGGCAGGATGAGAAACTGCATCAGGAAAACCTATACATTATGAAAAGATTAGAGAAATCACCCAGGGCAATGAAGAGAACCCAGCTCTCCTCAGAAACAGTCTAGTAGAAGCCTTCCGAAAATATATGAACTTGGATCTGTCCTCCCTGGGGTGTTGAATCTTGATAGGACAGCATTTTATAAGCCAATCTGTCCCCGATATTCACAGGAGGCTTCAGAAATTATAAATGGGCCCACAGACCCTCCTAGACCAACTCATGGATAAGGCCCTTTAACAATAGGGATTTGGAAGAAAGAAAACAGGGAGAGAAGGAAAGGAAGAAACAAGCTGAGTTCCTTGCACTTGCCTTTAGTAGTGGTATTGGAAGAAACCAGCCCCATCAGGGGAGCTCAGGGAGGCTTCAAAAAAATAAGTGGTGCAAGGATTAGCCCTATTATAAGTGCAAACACCCTGACCACTGGGCAAAGAACTGCACTCGATCACCTTTAGGACCCTGTCCTCTATGCAAAAATATCAGTTTTGACCCCTGGCACTGGAAGGTAGACTGCCCCCATTCCCAGAGTGGAAAGGGGTCATCACCTAAGGCCATGGTAACTCTCAAGAACTGAGTGTGCCCAGGGAACAAGGTTGCCCTAGGGAATACTCATATTCTTATCTCTAATGTGGAGCTCCAGGTAACTTTGGATGTGGCAGATAAGAAAATCAACTACCTTGTTGATACTCAGGCCACTTAATCTGCCCTTAACTCTTACTCTGGAATTCTTTTCTAAAAATCAGCTAAAATAATGGGGTCTAAGGGAACCTTGATGCCTATTTCTATACACTCCCTATAATTTGCAAATATTAGAGTCAAATATTCAAGCACTCCTTTTTGATTGCTTCTCAGTGCCCTATTCCTCTGTTAGGCTGGGCCTTTTAGCCTGAATGAGAACCATCTTTTTGTTCCCTAAAGAGCCACTTGAGTTAAGCAAGGTCATGATAATCAGCAGGAGCTAAAACCAGGAGGAAATCCCAAGTTTGGTTCTGTATACAATAAACCCACTAGTTTGGGAATTAGGGAAACAGGGATTCTGGGAAGAGCAAAGACTGCATTACCGGTTAAAATCCAATTAAAGCCCAGGTCAGATTATCCTCATAGGAAGGAGTATCCTATTAAATGAGAGGCTTTACAAGGGTTACAGCCTATCATAACTAAATTTGTACAACATGGGCTCATAGTTCCATGACAATCTCCTTGCTTCATTCTGATCTTACCTGTGATAAAACCCACTGGAGGGAGAGTACAGGCTAGTCCAGGATCTAAGATTAGTCAATGAAGCAGTAGTCCCTCTACATCCAATACCAGCTAACCCTTATATCTTGCTCTCTCAGGTACCTGATGATGCTCAGTGGTATTCAGTATTAGATTTGAAGAAGCCTTCATCTGCATCCCTTTGCATCCTAACTCTCAGCATTTGTTTGTTTTGAGTGGACTGATCCAAAAATGATGATACATTAGCAATATACTTGGACTGTATTTCCACAAGGATTCAGAGACAGTCCCCACCTCTTTTCTATAGTACTAGAAAATGATCTTAGAAAGCTACAGTTACAAGGAAGAACCATTTTACAATATGTAGATGATATACCACTAATCTGCCACCCCTCCAAAGAGGCTTCTGATCAAAATGTCATCCAGACTCTAAATTTCCTAGCTGAAAGAAGATATCAGGTATCAAAGAAGAAGGGTCAGATTACCAAACAAAAGGTAAATTATTTTGGGTATATTTTGACTCCTGGGTCTATGCAATTATCGCAGGAGAGAAAGCCATTACTGAGTTAATTTCACCTGCTACTAAACAGTAAGTTTGCTCCTTTTTAGGAATGGCAGGATCCTTAAGATCTGGATCCCCAAGTTTGGGCTAATTGCCAAACCTTTGTACAAAGCTACTAAGGGGCCAGGCACTGAACGCGTTATATGGGAAAGGAATGTGATGAAGCTTTTAATAAAATAAAGCAGGCCCTAGTTGACACCCCAGCCTTAGGCATCCCTAACTTAAACATAGCAGAGAAGCAAAGAATAGCTTTAGATGTCTTAGTCCAACAACTAGGGAATGAACCTCAACCAGTTGCATATTTCTCTAAAAAAACTGGACACTGTAGCAACTAGGTGGCATCTGTGTCTAAGAGCAGTTGTAGCCACAGCCATTCTAACTGAAGAAGCTGCTGAACTAACTCTCAGAAAGAAATTAGAGGTCTTAACTCCACATTAGGTACAAAGTGTATTAGAAATAGAAGGGCACCTCTGGCCAACAGGAAATAGACTGAGCAAATATCAAGCCCTTCTTCTGGACAATCCTGAAGTAACTGTAAAGGCATGCAACACATTAAATCCAGCCTCCTTAACGCCTACAGAATCATCCCCAGATTTGACCCATTCCTGCTCAGACATTATTAGTTTTACTCACTCCAGGAGGACTGACTTACTAGACGAACCCTTAGAAAACCCTAATGATGAATGGTTCACTGATGGCAGCAGCTTTGTACAGAATGGGCAGAGAAAAGCAGGATATGCAGTAGTTAGTTTATGTATAACCATCTAGGTGTGACCCCTTCCACCTTCAACCTTGGCCCAAAAGGCTGAAATTATAACCCTTACCTGAGATCTCATCCTAAAACAAGGAAAAAGGGTTAACATCTATACAGAATCCAAGTATGCCTTCCTTGTTCTGCATGCACATGCTGCCATATGGAAAGAAAGAGGGCTCCTAGATGCTAAGAATTACTCTGTTAAACATGGACCAGAAATCTTAAATTTGTAGGAAGCAATTAGGCCCCCTGATCAAGAGACAGTCATGCATTGCAAGGGTTATCAAAATGATATGTCCTCTATCTCTCAGGGAAGTAGGAGAAGCAAAGAAAGCAGCGCTAGGGACTGCAAAACAAATGGCCTCATTCGCCTCTGTAAATGGCTCAGACATCAAGACCAACTATACATTTGAGGAAATATCTTGGCTTTGGAGAAAGGACCGTGAATATATATTGGCCATAGGGTCTTCCTTCCCTAGGCCTCCCAGTGGAAATTCTTACAGGTTTGGTATGACTCCTTCCACATTGAAGGGCTGCTACAATGACAATGGTTAATAAATTATTCAAAGGCAGGGGAACAGCTACTACCATAAAGAACATTTGTCAGGCTTGCACTCTTTGTGCCTACAACAACACTGGGCAAAAATCACCCTTGCCCCCACTGGTAGAACCTATTCAGCCAAGAAGGATCTATCCTGGAGAGGACTGGCAGATTGATTTTACCAAAATGCCTCCTTGCAGAGGATATAAATACTTACTAGTCCTGACAGATACCTTTACTGGATAGATTGAGGCTTTTATGATAAGGATGAAGGCTGTAGAAGTAGCAAAAGCTTTCCTAAAGAAAATAATACCCCAATTTGGTCTTCCACAATCCCTATAAAGTGATAATGGTCCATCCTTCACTTCTAGGATCACTCAAGCAGTCATTGAAGCTCTAGGTGTAAAATATCTCCACTCTGCTTGGAGAGCACAGTTCTCTTGAAAAATAGAATGGGCAAGTCAAACTTTAAAAAGAACATTAACAAAACTTTGTCAGGAGGCTTCTGAAAACTGGGCTAAGTTGCTACCTGTAGCCCTCATGAGAATTAGGGACTCTTCTAAAGCCAATACTAAGCTCAGCCCATTTGAAATACTGTGTGGTCAACCCTTTCAAACTCTAGATCTAATATTTGATACAGAGACCCATCAAGCAATTAAGGATATAATAAACTTGGGTCACGTGCAGAAAGCTTTACAGGAATATGGAAATAAAGTTTTACCAGCTCCGAAAGGGAACTTTTGAACTACCATATCTCTGGGGGACTGGGTACTCCTTAAAACTTGGAAGGAGGGGTCACCAGCAGACCAACTCAACCCTAATGAAATGGACCCTACCAGGTAGTCCTCAATACCCCATGGCTGTAAAACATTTACAGGTTGATAGATGGGTTCATATTTCCAGGATAAAGCAGCTTCCAATGATCCCAATCTGATTCAGGACCAGCTGGAGACCCAAAACCCAGATTATACCTGTGAGCCATTGGAGGACCTCAGATTCCTGTTCAAAAGGAGGAAGCCCTAAAAGATAAATAATGATTTATGACAATATACTAACATAACAATGGTTCTAGGTAGTTACCCTTCTTGGAATCTTTCTATTAGTACTGGCCCTCTATATGAAGGCTTCCTTACTTCCTTCTGGGTGGAATCATATCTATGATTATCCAAAATGAAAATCTTTTTGTTGTTTCTATTAACCATTCTTTACTCACTTATACCCTGTATAGGGGAATGAGATAATTTTTTTTTAGAAAATGCTTCTCGAACCTTAGCAGCAGGAGAAAATCTGGCCCAATTTTGGATATGTCATCCTAACCCAGAAGTAATACTCCTTCCAGATATAATACTCATATAAAAGCCCACCTAATAGCTAATGAATCCTTAATCAATGCTTCAAATTCTTCTGTTAATTATACACTTTCTTCTTTTTCCTTAAGAGTCAAATGGGAACTTTCCTTTGAACTTCTGTATGACCCCACCAGAATTAAAGTCATTTAAGTACTCCAGTATCTCTCTTAAATGTGACAGTACTATAGGATGCACCCTATAATAATAATTGTTATACTAATAATCATACTGAGGACATTAACCCATTTGAAGCCCTGGCCTCTCTTTCAAGTTCCAGCTTTCTAGAGAATCTTTCTGAAGGAGAAATTTTCAAACCTTTAAATTAGTCACATATAGTATGCTACCCAAATTATGATTCTAACTGCGTTCCTAATAGCACCCATTGCTGCTTTGACAAAATGCATACTGCAGATAACTAATGATACTTCAAAATGTATTAGTTGGAAATTGAACAAACCCTTTCGAGGTGTATTAGCAAAATTTCTACCACCTACTGCAGGAGAGGAAGACCAGGGAAATAATTTAGGCCCCCTGAAGGATTGTCTTTTGCCCTTGCCACATGTACTCCTTAACAAATATAACTCTACTAATGCCACAGTCATTGCAGCAGCATTGGGCCTTGTCTGGCTATGTGGGACTCCCAATAATTGGCTAACAGATCATTCAGAACTTCAAGAAGCCATTGCTTATACACATTTCATCAACTCTAACATGGGGGTGACTGGACCTTAGGGACCTTAAGGACCTTACTGTTATAAATATAACCCAGGGTCCTGGTGGTCCCTCAGCAGGAAAAACAAACAAACAAAAAATGAGCTTTTGGTCTAGTAGTAGCTGGAGTTGCTGCCACGATAGCTGCTGCAGCCCACTGAGGAGGCTTTGTCTATCAAGAGGCTACCCTAGGGAAACTCACTAAGATTACAGAAGAAGTCTTCCAAAATACTGCCAATACTCTAGCAGGACTATCAAGATCAATAGACTCATAAGCAAATGTAGTCATGGGTAACTGCCTCACACTTGACTATCTTCTAGCAGAACAAGGTGGGGTATGCACTGTTACCAATGAAACCTGCTTCAGCTATGCAAATAATTTTGGAATTTTTGAAACTAACATAAGGAAAATTTATGAACAGGCAGAATGGCTACTTAAATACAATCAACAGAGATGAGGAATTAGGGATACCCTGACCTCCTGGCTCCCTAGCTTAACATGACTACTACCCCTTCTAGTTCCCTTAATAACATTGCTGCTCTTATTGCTTTTAGGGCCTTGTATGTTTAACTTTCCTGTTAAATTTGTATCTTCTAAACTTAAGCAGCTCCACATCAAGTTTATGATGCTCCAGAGTTTCCAACCAATCCCTGAGAGTGATGTTGAAGCTGACTAGCATACAATGTCTATGATAGCCCCAGGAGTTCCTCTTTAACCTTTAGATAGAATAGGACAAGAGTTTTGTGGTTCTTAATAGGCAGGGACTACTGCCACATCTAAGCTGGAAGAAGTTACAGAAGAATGATGTTCTCCATTTGACAACCCCAAAAAAGTTTTTGAGAACCATGTCTGTCAGGGAGAAAGTTGAGGCAGGAGATAGTCAAGAAGGAGGAAATTCTGGAGGTTCCCCAGAGCTAAGATAAAGGATATTGTTACATGACAGAGACCCTGTTCTTAGACTGGTTGTTACAGCTTTCTGGAAAAGTGCTGAATAATGGTGAATCATGAATGCACCTGTGCAGAAGATGTTACATGACCCCTGCTTCATTTTAATATGATTATAATAAATTAACATTGTGTGACCCCCTTCCCTAGTGGCCAGTCGAGAAAAATCATGGGAAACCACATGTGCAGTAGCTTTAAAGTAATACCACGTGTACATGTGCAACAAAACCCCACCAAAACTAGCCAGGAAATACCTGCCCCATAATAATAGAATCCGTCCAGCCCCCGAGGTCAGTCTCTGCTTTGAGTTGGCCTGATCTCATGTTCTGTGGAGTGTACTATCACTTAATAAATCTGAACTCTTTTTTTCTGCTATAAATTTTCTGTGTGTTTGGTTCAGTTCTTTGTTTGTGATCACCAAGAACCTGGTTAACTATGTGTCACACAAACCTTTCTCTTTGTATTAACAATGACTGGACTTTTTCTGGACAGACCTTGTATATTCCCAGCAGGGGAATCACTGCGTCAAAATGCAGATCCATTTTTAGTTATTAAGGAAATTCCATACTCTTTACCACAGTGGCTTCACCAGTCTTCATTCCCACCAAGGGTGCACTAGGGTTCCCTTTTCTCCACATCCTCACCAGCACTTGTTGGTTGATTTATTAATAATAGTCATTTTGGTAGGTATGAGGTGATATCTCATTGTGGTTTTAATTTGCATCTCTTTGATAGCTAGTGACATTGAACATTTTTTCACAGGTCTATGGACCATTTTTTTTCTTTTCCTTTTTTCCTCTTTACTTCTCCTCCTTCTTCTTCAGTATTATAATACTTATTCTAGATCTATTCCCATTTAGAATCAGTTTTTTGATATCTGTAAAATAACTTACCGGGATTCTTGAGAGAATTTCATTGAATCTATAGATCAAGTTGGAAAGAGCTGATGTCTTAATAATATTGAACCCTGTAATTCATGAACATTGAATATTGTTTTACTTAAATCCTCTTTGATATTTTTAGTTAATATTGTATAGTTTTTTTAAAGAGAGGGAAGGGAAAGAGAAAGGAGAGAGAGAGAGAGAGAGAGAGAGAGAGAGAGAGAGAGAGAAAGAGAGAGAGACATCAATGTGCGGTTGCTGGGGGCCATGGCCTGCAACCTAGACATGTGCCCTGACTGGGAATCAAACCTGTGATGCCTGGTTCACAGCCTGTGCTCAATCCACTGAGCTACGCCAGCCAGGGCTATGTTTTATAGTTTTGTTTTGTTTTGTTTTTGTTTTTTTTTATGACAGTTCTTTTTTTAAGATTTTATTTATTTAGTTTTAGAGAGGGGATGGAAGGAGAGAGAGAGAGAGAAGCATCAATGTGCAGTTGCTGGGGGTCATGGCCTGCAACCCAGGCATGTACCCTGACTGGGAATTGAACCTGCGATGCTTTGGTTTGCATATATTTTATAGTTTGGCAAGCAAATCATACATATCTTCTTAGATTTATATTAGTTAATTTATTATATACTCATAAATGATGAAGTTTACTCAATTTTGTTTCAAATATTCACCTTTCATAAATAAGAAAGTGATAGACTTTTTATTAACTTTGTGTCTTGTAATCTTGCTATTTGTGTGTGTCTGTCTGGATGAGGTGGCAATTTTATCCTGAAACCTCATTTCTCTGATGTATCCAAAAAAAACTCACTGATTTTTCAGTTTGTGGAGCTTTTTCTTGTTAGGACAAGAGTGAGGAAGCCCAAGCTTTCATATGTAAGAGTACAACCCAAAAGTTCTCATATCATCTTGATTATTCAAGTTTCCTATTCTTTTCTTTTCCTAGTCACATTTGTTTACCTTTGAGGGTTGAATTGTTAATTTCTATGGGATGTAAAATTCACAGATAGGAAGATAATTAGCTAATATAAATACTAATTATCACAATTCTAAAGATAGTTGTAAATGCACCCAACAAAAATATATGTTAATAATTTAGAGGCAACTTTTCATGTAAACAATATGGACATTCCTCTTTCACTTTTTTTTTCTGTGAAGCCCTGCATGAAGTTCTTTGAACACCAGCAAAACACTTCCTGTCAGCCTCTAAGCTATTTCTGCTTTTAGAATGGAAACACAGCAGGGAATAAATAGATTTTTTTGAGAAAATAGAAGTCAGTTGTTAGTCACATTTGACTGAGGATACTCAGGCATGTACATGCACATACTAAAGTGATTACGATGTTAGTTGAGATCACATCAGAAGGATAAAAAACAGCACTTAGAGAATGAGATAGTGGCAGGCCTCCACTCTTTGTGCCATTGATATTTTTCTTCCATTTGGCCTGAAATGGCAAGTTCTGTTTAAAAGAAAAGCCCATTTGCATGCAAGTAGAATTATAAAACACATGTATTGCCATTCTCTCCTTAGTCACACATGCTATGGGACAGTAAGAATGACTGTCTTTAACATGAGAACACATGGCCAGTTATTTAAAGCCTGTAAACCATGCACCATCCTCCTCTTGAAGTTTCATTAATGTTCTGAGTATTCTGCTGCCTTTGCAACCATTTTAGCATTGGGGAGAGAAGGAACATCAATACATGTGCATGTGGGGCAAGAATGAGTGTGTGTGGAGGTATATTAAATTTAAGCAATATAATTTGGTGATTTAATAACTATAATGAAATTTTCCTTACCCCCTCATAATTTTTTATAAAGGGATTTTCTTGTTTTAAAGATTTTATTTATTTATTTTTAGAGAGAGAAGGGAGAGAGAAAGAGAGAGAGAAACATCAATGTGCGTTTGCTGGGGGCCATGGCCTTCAACCCAGGCATGTGCCCTGAGTGGAAATCCAACCTACGATGCTTTGGTTGGCAGCCCACACTCAAACCACTGAGCTACACCAGCCAGGGCTACCCCTCATAATTTTAATGAGTGCATGACTTACCCTATGTATTCATAGCTACTTTATTCAATCCTAATTATTTTGTTTTTATACCTACGAAGAAATCATATTGACAAACACAAAGAACATAAAATCTGTTCATTTTATAGCAATAGTCTAGCTAACTAGATCTACTCTAATTTAGTTACTCATCTTAAAGTGATCAAACTATTTCAGTTACAAATACTATGAGAGAAAAAAGTTTTTTTCTTCATACACTATATAAATAAAGCATATCCTGTGACATTGCTATGAATTATTTCATGAATATTTCATAGATTCCATTGCATAGGAAAATTTCTCTGCCTCTTCCCCTTATAACCATGAAATGTTATGTTATGCTGAGGGCCTTAGCTCCGAAAAAGTGGAAGAAGTGATAGGGAACATCTGCAAAATAGCAAATGCCTCCTATTACCCAGAGCAATGATTACAAAGTTACTTTTATATCTGGATTATTCATGTTTGCAGCAAAATAAGCTGGTTTATATTATTTCAAGAAGAAGGCAACTGTCTTGTCATAAACAGAACTCTAGATCTGTGATCAGAGGAGCTGGGTTTAAATCCAGCCTTTGCTATATGATACTATATTATCTATTGCTGTATAGCAACATATGATGAAACTTATGTCTTAAAACAATAACAAATTGGTGCCATCTTTTATAGGTTCTAGGGTTCATGAATTTGGACATGACTTTGCTAGCTGATACAGGCTTAAAGCATGTCATGAGGTTGCAGTCCAGCTGTCAGTCAGGGCTACTGTCATTCAAAGGTTTAACTGGGTTAGAGCATAAGCTTCCTGAATATCTCATTCATTCACAAGGTTGTTGGTAGGAGGAATCCATTCTTCACTGGGCACTTGACTGTCATCACACCTGACAGCTGGCTTTCCCCCACAATGAATGATCCAAGAAACTAGAGAACAAGAAAGAAATCACAATGCATTTTATGACCTAGTCTTAGAAATCATCTAATCATGTCTCCATAATTAATTCACTAGAAGCAAGTCACTAAGGTGAACTCACACTCTAGGGCAGGAGAATTAAGCCCCATTATTTGAAGTGAGGAGTGACAAAGAATTTGTGCGCATATTTTAAAACCACCACAGGAGCTGTCTGATCTTGGGTAATTTAACCTCCCTGAATATCAGTTTCTTTCCCAAATGAAAATAACAATATTTACCTTGAAGAATTTTTGAAGCTATCACATAAGGTGATGTATATGGTGTATTTTGTAAAGTGTCAACTATAGCATAAAGGTAAAATAAGATCAGATATTAGTATCAATGCATGGCCAGTGCTGTTTTGTCCTTGATATAATATATGTTGAAGGCATTCATTTAGTGACCTTCAAGTTGGGCAGATATCAGTACTTGGTAAGCTCTTCCAGAGAATAAAACATACAAATTATGACAATTAAAGTGCACACTACTAAGACTATAGAGGACAACCATAGAGAACAATCATTTTATAATTCAAAATTTCAATTTCCAACGACTGAAGTACAGTTAAAAATCAGAATTATTCACCTTACTTTTTAAGTGTCTTGATCAAATGTGTGTTGTTATTTGGTCCACATGACATGAAGTTGGAGATGGGTTGGCAGTGCAGGAGTGAAAAATCACCTGTAGGTCTGCAAGATGTCAGGGCTTAAGGCCCTGTCTTTTCTGAACAGTCATCCTTGTCTTGTCCTTGTTACTTCACCCCTTCTCACTTACAGCAGTAAGCCTCCATTCCAGGCAGATGGAAAGAGAGCAAAAGACAAAAAGTGTGTGCTAACTATGCCCTGATTTTTTAAAACTTTTTTACCTTGAAATAAATTTGTATTTAATGAAAAGTAGTAAAAGTAGTACAGATTTTCCTACATTTTCCCAGATTCTCATGATGTTAACATCATCTATTACAATAGTATAGTGTTTGTTAAAATCAGAAAATTAGCATTTGCTCTAAATTAATTGCTATTAGAAACTATAACTAATTACTATAACTAAAAACTATTACTTGTAGCTCACAGTACTATTATTTATTAATAATATGGTGACATTGATTGTAATATAACTGATATATGATATTATGAAATACATAATGTAAAATTTAGTAATATATTAATAGCAATATTGTTACTAGTTTTATTTATAATAATACTACCTAATAATGTATAGACCTTATTAAAAATCTTCCAATTTTACCACCAGTGTCCTTTTATTATCTTTAGTTTCCACAATGTATTTATTCCTCACATCTCCACTGTAATCTTCAACCTTTGACAATCCCTCATTCTTTTCTTGTCTGTCGTGACCTGGACAATTTTTAAGATTCATGGTCAGTTATTTTGTAGAATGGACCAATGTGGGTTTGTCCATTTTCATGTGGTTAAAATGAATTTCTGAAGTTTTACAGAAATACTACAGAGATTACTTGTCACATAGTATCAGGGGGTATATGAAATGTAAACCTGGATTATTTTGTTTTGATGATGTCTGACCAGTTTATATTTCATGTACTTGCTGATACCATATGATAGTAAAAGCAAAACTGTTTTAAGTTTTGTAATTTATAACCATTTTCTGGGGAGATATTTTGAGGATCTGCAAATATCCTGTTTTTCATCATACAATTACCCACTAATTTTAGCATAAATGCCTTTGCCCGCAGCAACTATTTCTGTACAGTTGGTTTAATTTAGTGATTCCCATGGGTACATACAAATGAGTGAATAAGAAATTGCAGAAATCAAATTCATAGCTTAATATTGAAAATGACTATATAGTTTACAAATAAAAAGTGTTTCGTTAATTTAATCAGGAAAACAAAAGAAAGTGAGTAGTTTGAATTTGTTGTCATAAAAACAGTATTATTATTAGACCTCTGGCCAAGATGGAGGTGTAGATAGATACACTATGTCTCCTCACAAAGCCAAGAATGACAACAAATTTAAAAGCGAAACAACCAGAACTTCCAGAAAAATTGAACTGTATGGAAATCTGACAACCAAGGAGTTAACGAAGAAACATTCATCCAGACCTGTAGGAGGGGCAGAGATGGATAGCCAGGGAGGATAGTATACTCTGTAAGGCAGCAGCTGGAGGACTGTGGCGGTCAAGGTGGCAACTTGCAGACAGGGTGAGGTGGTGGCTGACAGAGCAGGTGGTCTCACATTGCATGTGGATAAATTAAGAGGAACAACTGGAGAACAAAACAGACTGTGAAACCCAGTGTTCCAGCTCAGCAAAATTAAGGGAGTTCCCCTAAAACTATCAGCTGATTTCTCAAAAGAAATCTTGCAGGCAAGAAGGGGCTGGAAAGAAGTATTCCAAGTCATGGAAAGCAAGAACCTACATCCAAGATTACTCTGTCCAGCAAAGTTTTCATTTAGAATGGAAGGGCAGATAAAGTGCTTCCCAGGTAAGGTCAAGTGAAAGGAGTTCATAATCACCAAGCCCTTATTATATGAAATGTTAAAGGGGCTTATCTATGAAAAAGAAGATCAAAAACTATGAACAGTAAAATGACAACAAACTCACAACTATCAACAACTGAACCTAAAAGAAAAAAAAAACAAACTAAGCAGACAACTAGAACAGGAACAAAATCAACAGAAATGGAGATCACATGGAGGGTTATCACTGGGGAGTGGGATGAGGGAGTATGGGGGAAAAGGTACAGGGAATAAGTATAAATAGTATGTACAAAATAGACAAAAGGAGGTTAAGAATAGTATAGGAAATGTAGAAGCCAAAGAACTTACATGTATGACCCATGGACATGAACTAAATAGGGGAGTATGGGTGGGAGCAGGGTGAAGGGCAGAGGGGAATAAAGGGGGGACATGGGACAATTGTAATAGCATAATCAATAAAATATATTTTAAAAAATGGCATTATTGGGTCTTCTTCTAAACATGAAAATCACCAAATACATATGCAAAAGGTAAAATATATATACTGTATTTTTCAGACCATAAGACACACCTAGGTTTTAGAGAAACATAGGGAAAAATTTTCGAAGCAAAAATGTGGTAAAATATTTAATAACATAAATAACATAATATTTCACCAATGTAAATGTAAACAGAACTCAACAGCAGCATTAACAACCATTATTCCTCCCAAATTTGGAGGGGAAGAAGGTATGTCTTATAGTCCAAAAAATACAATATATGCAAAATCTAGAGTAGATAACCAAACAGCATGGCTAAATTCTCTTCTCAGTTCCAGTAGATATACCATAAAAATGACGGACTTGCTATAGGCATGTACTTTCTGAGCTTGGAAGAGATGGGAAGAGGAGGAGTGAGTATCCATAATGCTTATGTCATGATGAGTCACTTCTGCTTCTTGTTTTCATGAGAAAAGGCCGTGATTCTTCCTTATTTCTTCTAAATCATTATCACATTTTTTAAAAGCCAGATAATTAGGACTTTCCTTATTTATTGGCAAATGAGTTTAAATACAGAAAAGAGCTTTGCAAATTGAAACTATGTGGCAGCTGTCAGTAGGAGGCATTAATCCACCCTAGGACCCCAATACAGAGCTTCTGGATTGACTGCCTGTGCAAGAAGTTTGTCAGCATTTGCAAATCAACCAAGCAGCTTCAACAAAGAGTGTTTAAACAAACCAATCTGGAAGTCAAAGGGTTGTGTGTAGTAGAGGGCTAGAGGTGTTAATTCTACATGGATTAACACCATAGTTATTTCCTAAAATGGGAAAAGAAGTGACACAAGTATGTGAGCCCAGGGACCTTGCTCATATAAACTGTAGATCAGATACTTACCTTTTTCTTTGAATTGGTGAAGGGCTTTCTCATAAGTGAAATGGGTGACGCTAAATGAAAAGCTTCTGAGTCCACCACAGACTCCAATTCCGCCCTTAGACCTCAGCAGAGAGAAGCATATGCTGGGTGCCATGTTGCAGAGGCCCCACTCTGCCACTTATGGGCAATCATCTCACCCTCTGCTGCAGATGGAGGAAGGAGTCTGAATATCCTGTGGGCCAAGGGAACACGCCTACAGTTAGTCTGCACTGACTTTAACCTGGTGCTCCTGCAATTCCCTGCTCTCCATCTGGGCATCATTGGTGAAGCAAGATGGTCTCTTGCTTTGGATTTCTCTTCTTGAAGTCAGACCAAACTGTCACCAGTATGTGTGGAGAGTTTAAAGATGTAGTTTCATCATTCTTCTGAGTTCCTTATACATGATCACAGGATCACACAAGGTGTGGGAGGGGTCATGGAAAAAAGAGCAGAGAATTTCTTGCGTGTGTGTGTGTGGAGGGTAGTATAGGATAGAAGGCTGTTCTGTCTATACTACCATATTCCAGGAGTGAGACAGAAAAAATCTACCAAACCTAAATTTGAATATACAGAAATTTCTATTTATCAAGATAAAAATATGGTATGATTTACTTAACATATTATTTCCTTACATTTAATAATGTACTTTTTATATAACAAAATGTACACAAAATGTAAATGTATATAAAATATAGATAAAACTTACCACTTTGTTTTTAAGCATGCAGTACAATGACATTCTGTATTTTCACAATGTTGTGTAACTATAACCATTATTTCAGGAACTTTTTTATCATCTCAAATTAAATACTCTCCCCAGTCTCCCAGTCCTAGTAATTTCCTGATAATTTCTGTTCTTTAAGCCTTTAGGAATTTTCCATTCTAAGGACCTCATTCATATAAGTGAAATCATACAATATATTTATTTTTCCATTTCTGCTGTTTCTTTCACTTAGTGTTTTTAATGTTCATCCAGGTTACAGTGTGTATCAGAACTTTGTTCCTTTTTTGGCTGAGTAATATCCCATTCTATGTATATACCACATTTTGTTTATCTGTTTACCCATGGATAGACACAGGTCATTTCTACATTTTAGCTATTGTGAACGATGCTGCTATCAATGCTACTATGGATATTGGTATACAAGTATCTGAATCCCTATTTTTAATTCTTTGGGTTATTGTGGAGAGCAGGACCAATAAATTGGCATTGGTCCAGGCAAGATAGCATAAAGTATATAAAGCAAAATGGAGCCACTCAAGTCAACCAGAATGTCTTCCAGTGGCCATGACACTTTGGTTCAAGAGGAAAACTACCTAAGTCACATTAGACACATCTGACAAGGAGACAGACCCAAAATATCTGCACACATGGTCAGAGCAGCTGAGGCCGAAGAGCAGGACTACCAATAGTTAGGCTCCTGCACAAATTCCACACTTGGTATTGGGGTGCCAAGACATTTATCAAAAAGGCCCAGAAGGTGGAGTACATACCACTTCCAAAGTATAACTGGGGCAGGTTCCAGACCACTGCTGAGACAACCTAACTCCATATACCAGAGTGCTACTCCATGCCACACTGATCTCCCTTGGCACTGGCCAAAGGGGGCTCTGTACTGCTGGACTGAGGACTTTGTCCTGCTGCCCACCTGGCTTTGGAGATCCTTCCCTGTAAGACACTGACAGCTCCCTTGCTCACCATGATGTCTCCTGGATCTGCAGACTGAGACTCTGGGGCTCAGGTTTGTAGTCCTCTGTTGATTGCCATGTGTGTGCATGAGTGGGTGTGTGCATGTGTGTGTGTTATATTTTTCTTAGATTGTTAGAGTGTGAGTAGGATACTAATGTATGTTGATGTTCTACTTTGAGTGAACCGGCATTCAATAAAAGTTGGGTGAATAGCATAATTACTGTGTGTGATTCTTTTCTGTTCCTTGCTGCCAGGCTGCTCAGCAGACTTATAGGAAAGACTATATCAAGAATATACACTTGTGACATACACACACACACACACACACACACACACACACACTTAGGAGTGGCATTTCTGTGTATATGGTAATTGCATGTTGAGAAACATTTTGAGAAACTGTCAAACTATTGTTTCCTTGGTTTTAACTTATACTATTAACACATGATATATGGACCTCCATTTTAGACCTGCATCCTACAAATATTAGAGGTAGGGCCTATTGTTCTGTAGATATCAAATGTCCGTCCATCCTTGTAAATGTTCTCTTACTTTTTTTCTCTTTTGTTTCCTATATTGTACAAATGAGAAATCTGAATTATTATCAGTGTTTAAGCTTGGAAACAATTTTGCCGTATTAAAAAAATCTGAGTCAAGCTGTTTTTTGGTATTTCAAATCTGGCTGAAACCAGGAACTAATACAAATATAAAAAGAAAATCTGGTCTTTTGAGGTTTTCTGCACTAAGGTAGCATGGATAAAAATTAAGCCTTTAAATTTTTTTACATTCATATATCAATGCCACTGATTTTTAAAAATGTTTTACTGCTAGCTTCTTTGGAAAGTAAGGAACTCAGTTCCCCTCCAAGGCTTTGTAGATATACTTTGTCTTAAATAATATGGCTCTAAAAATGATAAAACTATGAAGAATGTGAGAAAGAAACATGAAGAATGAAGACAAGCAAAAACTAAAGGGAAGCATGAGCATTTCACTCACAGTAAGACACGATTCAGACTTTTTGGTTCCAGCCAGAGCCTTTCAAATCTTTTGAAGATCATTCAGTATTCTGATTCCTAACAACATACATTCTTGAAAAATTAACCAGAAAACTAGCATGAGCTAAATGTCTTTATGCTTGAATTAGAGAACAGACACAGGGCTTGCTGCCTTCAGGGAAGGCTTTTAATCACAATGTCTCTTCACCCTGGGTTTTGACCTTTCCTAACATTCAATTGTATTTTCACACTGGTCTTGAAAAAGCCTATGGCTCTCTTAGAAAGGAAGGATGGATATCTTCATCTTTCTTAACATAGTTTATGTCAAGATTTTGCCCTTGTGAAAGTACCTAAGTGTGCTGCTGACAGAGAGCAATGATGATTCCAAAGTACTTTTTGCTTTTGTTAAATTTTTATTTTTAAAAAATGGAAGTCTATACCACCACAGTTATGAAAAATCTACCACAAAATTCAGAAATAATTCTGTGGCAATTATGTTTTTGATAAAAACACATATTTCACCAACTACATTCCTTCCTTATTTCTAGTAAAGACACCATACATTTTGCACCACCAATAAACTTTCTGCCCTCCCCATACATCTAGAATATCAAGCAGTATTTTCCAAAGGCTATTTTGACCTACCAGCAAGTTAGGCTGTTTTTCACATGGTGAGAAATTTTCACAAATTAAATGATTCTGCATAACATTCTGGGGTAATCATTAAAACCCAGAAAGGCTTCCCATCCTCCTATTTTCTCTTTTCCAAATATCATTTAGTAGCATTGATATATACCTATGATTAAACCCATAAATAAATATTTTATTCTTACTCAAATTTAAGGATCTTAAAGATAAGACAAGTATCAGTTTAAATATTTTAATCTGTTCTGCTTCTTCTAGTTCATCCCTTGGCATTCAAATTGTTTTTATTGGTGACCCCATGAGGGAAAGTGTGAGCAGTGGAAAGAAGGAAGACTTTGGAGAAAGAGATAAAAAGATTCAAATTTTAGCTAACTCTGGGATCTAGGAGAGTTATGTATTAGGTTTATTATCAATCTTTTTGGAAAAAATTATTGAAATCAAAAATGTCAATGATTGTTCCAAGATATTGAATATAGTTTTTATTTAAGGTGTTGTGACTAAGGAATTGATAGAATTGGGAAATGAGGAAAGTTTAGAGATATACATGTCTAGAAGCAGAAATTATACATTACATATTAGGCATGGGTATCAATTAGTCTGAAAAACTCTGCCACTGAAGGGAACATTTATTGTTTTCTAATATTTCTAATATTGTTTTCACAGTTTAGAAAACTATTCTGCTTTCAATCTTAAACCTTCTAATTCCCATATATTTTATGTTGTTTTTAATTAAATGATATCGTTTGTTAATTTCCTATCATATGCCCATAATATATACTTACATACATATAAATACATGTGCATACACACACATATCCATATATACATACACATAAACATACAAACATCCTCCTGCTACTCATTGTATGGGACAAAGCAGAATTTTGAAGTCTGAAATGGCTAGCCAATAATCTACTAAATTTCTAACATAAAATTACCTTTAAAGAGCAGTGTTGTGAATCAGAACAATTTAAAATCATTTGGGGCATCCTGAAAATAGTAACTTCTTTTGGATAGAAGAAGCCATTGGCCTGGAACAATCTTCAGATAGGTTATCATATTTTCCCCATTCCATGCTCCTATGTTTTATGCAATTAATACATTGTAAATTGTAGCACTATTTCTTACAGAAAAGTGATTTTATAAAAGGCATATATTTTACATCAGATTCACCTTTCTCACCTCTGTCACACCGCCGCTCCTTTCTCTCACCTTCTATGGCACCACTTTTGCTCTTCCACTAGTTCCTTCCACATCCCCTAAAAACTTTCTAACTTATAACCTGCCATTGAAGTTTATGTTTTCGCTTTGCACCTGAATGACAAAAGCCTCCTCAAAAGAAAATATAGCTAAGAACTTCAGATATGTTAAGACCCAAGCCTGTTCAATAATTGAAGTCACTGAAACAAAGTAGAGGTGGGGTCTGAGATGTCTGCTGACAGGCTCCCTCCTCTTGGGCAAATTGACCTGGCTTCCTAGTGGTGGAAATCAAGTGGGTTTTCTGCAATTAAATTTTGAACAGGATGGAGTTTTCTAGGAAAATGCATATCAATCCTTAGAATTTGAGTTAAATAAATATAAAAATGCATATAGATTGTGATTTTACCACTTTGCTGTTGTGGGATGTGTGCCACAAGATTTTGTGAGTAGTTTTAAGAATTATGTCTCCTTGGACAATAGCCAAAGCAAACCTCATGTACACTTCATCAAACTTGCATGACAATTTTTCTATATCTGTATATACGTATATAATGTAATATAATATTAATATAATATATATAATAATATATATAAAATCTATGTTTTACCTCTATCTGTATCTAGCTAAAAGTGAAGACCCTTACATGGTAAAGATATATAAAATCAAGTACTCATGTTTGGTGGCTTCAATTATGATACCATTAGTTAAACAAGATATATATACAACACAAAATATTTTTCTTAAGGCAGTAGCATGCATAGAGAGAACATGTTGGTGCTTAGGAAGACCTCTGGGAACAGAAACAAATTTTGTCAAGGACCATGTATTTAGGTAAGATCATTAACATGGTTTTGTTTAATATTTATTCAATGAATGGTGCATGCTAGCTATGCAAGCAATTAAAAGTCATACTATGGAATACTATTCTTTTCTTAAATTTTTAGTATAAATGTGAATATATTTCTTGTAATATATAGGCTCAGAAACTATCTGTTATAAAATGCTTTCCATGTAGAAGGCACTTATCAATATCCTACCTTATCTCTAAACTTTGTGATTAAGTGCTATAGTAATCATAAAATGTAAGCTATTATAATTTACAATGTTGCTGTCTAAGTTTTGGAGAAATTATGATTTTAAATGTTTATAATTACTTTTATAGAATTTTATTTGTTTATTTTTTAAGAGAGGGGAAGGGAGGAAGAGAGAGAGGAAACATAGATGTGAGAAACATAAATCTGTTGCCTTTCACACCCCCCCAAAGAGGACCTGGCATGCAATCCAGGCATGTACCCCGACTGGGAATAGAATTGGCAACATTTTGGTTTGTGAGACAATACCCAACCCACTGAGCAACACCAGTCATAGTTGTTTATAATTATTTTTATATAATTCATGGAAATAGTTCATAGCACCAAGAATGATTTCAGAATAACACACAGATTTCTTCAAGAACTAGAAGATAATGAGTTCTGAGTCTCTGAGCATATTATTTCAGCTCTGGACTAATGAACAGATAATATTAACATGTTTATCATTTGATTATGTGATTATTGTATACCGTGTGCCTCTTTGATGCTATCATCTTTACTAATCAGGATGAAATAAGTTATACTGTAGTAACATGCAAACTTAAATCTTTTTTAAAGCATATTAACTCTTTTTTGTAAAGATTTTGTTTATTTTATTTTTAGAGAGGGAAGGGAGAAAGAAAGAGAGAGAGAGAGAGAGACATCAATGTGTGGTTGGTGGGGGCCGTGGCCTACAACCCAGGCATGTGCCCTGACTGGGAATCAAACCTGAGATCCTTTGATTTGCAACCCGCGCTCAATCCACTGAGCTACGCCAGCCAGGGCGTAAACTTAAATGTTAATAACATTTAATAAAGGCTTATTTCTCACTTATGCTATGTGTTCATAACCAGTTGGCTTCAGCGCTGCCCTTTATTACTTTCACTCCAGGATTCAAGCTGACCGAGCACCTTCTCTTTAAAAAGATGCTGGTAATCAAAGGAAAAGAGCATAGTGAATACAGCTGTGCTGTGTCTCAAACAATCTCCTTGGAGGGGTCACATTACTTCTGTTTACATTTCTTTAGCCAAGACAAGTGGCATGCTAAGGCTTATGGTAATGATGTCAGAGCAGGGAGCAGTAAATATTTGTGAACAAAGAGATTGCAGAATCGACTAACATATAGAATGATGTCAGAGTCATGTACATATATGTGTGTAATTGAGTTGTACTATTTCTTACATTTTTGTTTGCATATTTTTCCTAATCTAGTATAAACTAAAAAAAGACAGACAAATTATTTTCTCAGATTCAAAATCAATATCCTAAATTCAACTTACTTTAATCAGAGTGTAAAAATTCAGACATGTCAGGCTTTTACCAAACTAGTAATATTTGCCAACTTATTTGATGTCATTGTTTTTATTGATCATGTTATCTAGAAGAGAAAAACCTTCTCACACCTCCCAAAACACACATACTCAGAAACTAGCAAATTTAGAGATGTTACTGTGACTTAAAAGTTTTTCTTAGTAAGTGCTGTTTTAATATGTGTTTAGGAAAACCACCGAACTGCCATAATTCTGCTAGTGGCTTTTTTGACAATGCCTTATCATGTTCTAGCCATCACCTTTTCAGTAATTATCTGTATAGTAGTGGCTCTCCTAGGAGAGGACAATAATAAATCTATCTTACTGATTACAGTTTCCTAGAATGTACAAAAATTAAATTTTGACATTTTGGGGATAACTTGTTGGTAGTGTTTGTCCTTCCTAATATTCTTTAATTAAGATATTAGAAAACATAGGTAGTTTATTTACTAATGTATCAGAATTTAGCTAAGAATCTCCTCCTAAATCTGAAAGTTTAAGGTACTTTTATGCTGTCATTAGGAAGTTATAATTTCAAATAATTCTAGTTCAAGCACATTTTCCTCTAGCAGTCTCATTTTAGTATGCCTAATATTTCTCCCAATTTTTTCTTGGAATCAAAAGATTATTTAACTTGAAGCATAGTTAATGGTTGCAGTTTTACAACTATAACATAAAATGTCTATTTCATCATTTCCAGAGTCATCAATTTCTTTGTTAAGAGATAAAAATTTCTTTTAACTTTTTAAAGACTTACTATAATGTATGATAACCAAAACACAGAGTTATCATGATATGGTTATGTGAGATGTGGTTTCCTCTATGTATTATATACAACATAGTATTCTAGCTTAAGATATTTATGTTTTAAGACAGCCAAAGAACAAGAAATAAGGATGCACTAACACAAATTGAGAACAGTAAATTTAGAATTCACAATAGAGTGTTCAATTAAAGCAAATGTTTCCATGTCCAATTACTTAATTTGTAATCACAACTATTTATTGCATTTGATTCTTCTCTTCAGCTTCTTCCTTTCTCTCCCCTAACTCCTTCTTCCCAGTTTTTTGTATGGTACCTTAGTAATATACCCAGAATGCCTAACTCTTTTCTCCCCAATATGTCCCATCTTCCAAGGCTCATTTTCAAGACTGCACATTATAAACAAACTTTCAATAAGAAATTTGAATCTTTATAACCTCATATTTCTTCTTGAATATTTTAAATCTGAACTGTGTCAACTATAAGCAGAATAATTTCTATGCTACTGTGCTTTGAGTTTACATTGATTGAAATTAACCATAATTTACTCCCTAAGCTTTCTCCTGAATATTTCAGCCTTCATAGACTCCAGAGTTCCAAAATTTTTATATCAGACGTATATGGCCAGTGTAATTTGTCTATGTAGGGAGACAAATTTCTAATACTTCCTGCTCCATATCTTTCTCAAATCTCTCTTCAAACAATTTATATTATAATGTCTGGGGTTGTAGTCCAATACTCTAAACAATTTTTATAGGTGACTCTCCCTATTTTAAGTTTGCAAGCCAGAGATAGTTATTTAAGCATTTCTCTATCCTTGGTGTAAAATGAAGTCACCATGAAAATCTTTGGTGCCAAGTGTAATTACCATGTGATTTATTTTCCAAATGTAAAAAGAAGAGTAAAAAGAGATGCTATTTCTAATTCTTCTTTAATAATAGTAGTGAGACTAAGAGAATTGTTTGAGAAACAAATTAAAGCGAGTTCTGGGAAATTTCTTTAAGGGATGTCATTAACACACTTTGTCTAAATTGCACCAAAATCTTGATTTTCACAATGAGGTGACATCCAAAATGTGCAGGTATGCACATGTAGCCATTTGAAGGTGTTTTCTTCCCCTAAGGATTTTATACAGATCACAAAACAATACCTTTAGACATATTGAAACCATATCACATCATGAGTTATATACAGCTTACTATTTTGTTTTAATATATTTAGTGTATATAATATAGAATTAGTTTCTTATAATAACTTCCAAATTTTCTTCTTCAGTGATTGGTGAAACCTCTTAGCCAGGGCAGCGTCTTCCAACAGCATTCGGTGTCAATCATTTCTCATGTATGGGTCAATTACTGTATGTGTTTCATACAATTGGGCATGGGACTGATCACTTCCTTGTGTTAGTATCAATATTTTATTTTCAAAAAATCTTGTTTTTTTTCTACTTTTAAATGATCAAATAAAATTTTGAACCAAAGTCTTTATACCTCTGTTGCCAATTTTGCTTTTTCTAAGTACAGTTTTTGCAGAGTGGTGCATGTGTGTATGCATGTGCATGTATGTGTGAAAAATTGCATTTTACATGTTTTTTGAAAAAAGAATAACCAGGAAGAATTGAATTAAAGACTAAAGTGGCTTGTCATTTGGGAAAAGTTCAGATCTTATAGCAATTCTTGTATAAGAGCATTAAACCTATCTCCCTAAAAAGTACCACAGGGGATGTCACAATAGCTTTAATGTTTATGGAGGAAACATTTACTCTTGGTAAACTGGTGTACCACAAGAATTTGGAAAGGAATGATAACAAATACCTAACTTGCTTCAGCAGAAGAAACACAGTTATATTCCTGGGTCACTGGACACTTGTTATAGATTGAATTATCTCAACAATATAAATAGCCATAAATAAGCACAATGAAAACTTTGTAAAATAGGACTGTTCTGTTTGAGTTCAGCTTGTAAAAATAACTCCAAATAGATTTGATATCAAATCAATACTGTAGTTATTAGCCTTGAAATTACTTAAACTTTGGTATTCTATTTTCCCCTTTGCTCGTAGGAACTAGCTGTTAGTGCATCGTTGCCCCAAATACATCTTTGCATGCTGTGTCTGCTATGCCTTCTTATTTTTCAGCAATGCTCCATGCACTTTCTCTGCCTCCTATTTTTAGATGCCCTGACATTTTCCTTGTGGTCCTGGAACTGATTCTGACTAGCTGCTTTCTCATTCCCACATAGGTGCCGAGTATTATGGTGATAATTTTTGTTGAGACATAGGCACTTGTTGTCATTCTTTTCCCAAGTTCTTACTCATGGTCTTCAAGAGTGAGTGTTTCTGCCATAAACAGAGCTTCTGTGACATCCCATGACGTGCTTTACATAGGGTGAAATGTTTAGCTCTCATACAAGAGTTGCTATAACATCAACTTTTTTTTGTCAAAATGGAAAGCCATTTTCCCTTTTAATCCAATCCAGAATGGCAGACTGGTTGCTCTCCACCACCAAGCATGGCCCTTAAGTGACAGTTACTCCATCAAAAATTGGTGTACCCTTGTCTTTTATGGAAAAGGAAGTGAGTTGTGGTATTGCAACTTTCTTCACTATCATCTGCCTCAATGGGAGCTATTCAATACTGCACATGGTGAAATTTTCAAATTGCCTTTCTTGCTTTATAAAAAATTATTAATAGATGTAAAGCTTTTTATTTTAATAATTAAATGAAAAACTTTATTCATTTTCTCCTGCTTTGATGGAATACTTAATGTTGTGTTTCACAAGTAGCAGAAAAGAGAGTTCCTTGAACAAATACAAGAAGATACACTTTTATATTTTATAAATAAAATAATATATTTTATTTATTTGTTTTAGAGAGGGAAGGGAGGGAGAAAGAGAGAGAGAAACTTCAATGTGCAGTTGCTGGGGGCTGTGGCCTGCAACCCAGGCATGTGCCCTGACTGGGAATCGAACCTGCACCACTTTGGTTCACAGCCTGAGCTCCATCCACTGAGCTATGCCAGCCAGGGCTCATGGAACATTTTTAAATAGAAGATACACTTTTAACAATGTCAAAGGAAAAAGAGAAACAAATATGTGTCTGACAGCAGACAGCATCTGCAAGAGCATTACAAAATTCTGATTGCCATTTAGAACATGTGTTTTTTCAATATGATGTCAATGACGTGGATGTTTTTTATTTAGTTTTCATTTTGTCGCTTGTTTTGATTAAATATAGCTTTTTAATATTTTGCTATTTTTTTATTGTTATTCAAGTACAGTTGCCTCCATTTTCCCCCCATTACTCTCCCCAGCCTCACCAACCCCCACATCCTACCTTCAGGCTTATCCCCTTTTGGTTTGCCCATGAGTAATTTATACACATTCCTTGATAACCCTCCCCCTTCATTCCCCCATTATCCACCCCACCCCCTTCTGGTTACTCTGAGTTTGTTCTTTATTTCCATGTCTCTGGTTATATTTTGCTTGCTTATTTGTTTTGTTGATTAGGTTCCACTTAGAGGTGTGATCATATGGTATTTGTTTTTCACCACCTGACTTATTTCACTTAACATAATGCTTTCCAGTTCCATCCATGCTGACACCAAGTGTAGGAGCTCCTTCATTCTTTTGGCTGCATAGTATTCCATTGTGTAAATGTAGCATAGTCTTTTCATCTACTCGTTTACTAATGGGCCCTTAGGTTGCTTTCAGTACTTTGCTATTATAAATTGTGCTGCTATAAACATTGGGGTGCATAAGTTATTTTGAATTGGTGTTTAGGTACTTTTAGTGTATAATCTTAGCAGTGGAATTGCCAAGTCAAAAGACAATTCCATTTTTAGTTTTTTGAGGAAATTCCATACTGTTTTCCAAAGTGGCTGTACCAGTTGTATTCCCAACAATGGTGTACTAACGTTCACTTTGCTCCACAACCTTGTCAGCACATGTTTGTTGATTTGTATATGGTGGCCACTCTGACTGGTGTGAAGTGGTATCTCATTGCAGTTTTAATTTACACATCTCTGATGACTAGTGATACTGACCATTTCTTCATGATTTTAATAAAATTAAAAAGTAATAACTAACTGCAAAAAAATTCTAAAATTAATTTGCCATGATGCTTTTTAAACTCCATGGTATCCCTGATGACATAATATTTTTGTAGCTATACCTTGAGAGAGGCAGCAAGGAGATCTAAGATTTACTGTGAAGTGACCCTTATTATCTATGTATTCTTGGGTTGGTCATTTAACCTCTGAGTTCTAAATTTCTTTCTTATCTCTAGTATTTGCTATTTCCCAAAGTTATTACCAAGTGGAACGTGAAGTTTGGCATTCTCTATTTTGATGAAAGAAATTATTTTTGTGCAATTATGACTATGAAAATAAATGAGCACAGCTTTTAACATTTCTTTTATAGAAATTTAACCTTTGGTGTTAGTATTACATAAAATGAAATTAAATTTGGGTCCCAAATATGAATTCAAACTTATAAAATATCTTTAAGTTATTCAAAGGTATCAAAGTTTCAAATATATAAAATATCTCTCTAATCCTTATGATGAAGCAGAGTAAACAGGCCCTGGTGAATGGCTGAGTGGTGATGCCAAGTCTAAGGCTAGATTTCTGTGAAGCTAAGCATTGTGATGAAAACTCTGAAAGTTACTCAGGCTTATGTTTTCATGTAATTTTCTTGGTATCATTCTCCTGCATTCTGTACATAATTAAATGTATTTTTCTATTTTGTTCTGGTAATTTGCCATGTGTGACTATAACTTTAGAAAGGCTGGTGCTTGTTCTTTATTTTTTTCTCAATTGAACCACATTTCCACAATAAAAATAGAGCTTTAAAACAATGGACGTAATTGGTTTTATTTTAAAGGGTTTACTAAAAATTAGGGAAATGTAGATAATACAAACTAAAGAGATCAAGGTAATTCTATTCTGTATTAGTATTAGGACTTTTTTGATTAAATGAGGCTGAGTGTTCATTAGTTAAAAGGACTAAACTGGATAAGCATAGACACTAAGATCAGGACATAGAAATGGATCAGTATTTATATATATATATACTGGGACTGGTATACTGGTATACTGGAACTACCCTGAAGAGGTTACTACATGGGATTGCATTTATTTTTATTTTGGTACACATGCAATCTCACTGACTAAAAAAAATAGAAGGAAAAGAAGAAAAGAAAGTGAAGGAGATAAGAAGGGAGAGGGCAAAGGACAGGGAGGGAGAAGGAGGGAAGGGGAATAAAAAGAAAATATGAGAGGGGACCCCTCCAAAAATGGAACCATCTTTTGGAGGATGGGCCTCTTGAAGTACAAGCTTCCCTCATTAGGTGAATATTCTAGGGACTCATCTGTGTCAGTGCAGCAGCCAGTGTTGTAAGAGGCTGTGTTTGGCTTCAGTGATTTTTTTAAAGGCTTCCAATGCATTTGCCCATTTCATTATGGGTGATTTACAAGCACACTTGCCCACACCGCACTGAGTGTTGAGCAGTTGTTGTCAAAAAATTACATTACCCCCACGCTCTACCCTCCCTATTGATCTAATCTCTCCCTGAGCAACATTTTTTTTTGTTTCTCCAGATGAAAAAAGTCCTCAAAGGGAATCATTTTGCCTATGTGGAAGAGGTAAAACAAAACATGGCAGAAGCACTAAAAGACATCAAAATTGATGAGTTCAAAAACTGTTTTGAGCAGTGGGGGAAAATATCTTGATAGGTGTATTGCATCAAATGGAGAGTACTTTGAAAGTGACTGAAGTTTAAACATGTAAGAATAAATACACAATCTTTTATAAATAGATTTTGTGGCTTTGGTCCCCTCTCATAGAAAGATGGAAGGAAGGAAGGAAGGAGGGAAGGAAGGAGGGAAGGAAGGAAGGGGGAAAGGGGAAGAAAGGAAGGAAGGGGAGAAAGAATATTTTATCTAAGATTGTTTGATGCTAGAACATCATGAAGAAGTTATTATATTGAATTTGACTTTGATATATAGTTCTTCATGTTTAGTTTTTGAAAATATGTCTGTTTTCTTGGCTGATATTTGCAAGGGTAGAAATCCAACTTCTACTGCAAGGACATGAAGACATACAGGTAAGCATAATATGCTTATTCCTATAAAGGCAACAGGTAAAAAGGCTCTTTTCTGCATGTACCATTGTTTAGATGTTTTTGAAATTCTGTTCACATTCACATGTGTGCATTAAACTACCTTGCATGATGTCCACATTCATCAGTGTTTCACTGTAGCACTTTTCTTCCAAGGTGCCTGACTCTGGAGAAAAGAAAAGTTAACAGTGTGAAACTCTGAGGGAGTCTGTCAGAACCTGGATAATTATTTTAAATCCATGTTTTGTTCCCCTTTTTGCTTCAGTAATCCTTGAAGAGAATGGTTTTAAACCTTATATTTTAATTAGGTGCTTCCAACCTTGAGGAGAAAAAGTGAAAAATAAATTACGTGGATAAGTGTGAAAGAAGGGAGGACCAAGGTGCTTTCTTTGTGAATAGAATTGATATTGTCTAAGATAAATGACAAACTTGAAATTAGATTTGTTATATGGAAACAAATGAACTGATAAAAAATACTACTTCAAATTAGAGATATCAAATCAATGTCTCATTAATATTACCCCATGCATAGTAAAAATATACATATAAGAGGGGAAAAAAGCAACAGAAACATTTCTTAAGTGTTTCTTAGTTGAAACATTTACACAGGCTTGTCATATGCTATCACTTAAATATTAGTCAACTCTAAGGTATAAGCAAGTAATTTTCATCCTTAAGGTTCTTGGAAAAGAGATAGAGATTGTTAATACAAGAATTAATTGACTGGCCTTCTGAAAGTCTTTACTTATTATAATTTTCTGTAAGTTATTAAAAGAATATTGGCATTTTTGCTAAATATTTTAATTATCTTTAAATCATTTCTAATAATAGAAACAGTATGCTAATTAAACTTTTGTTAAGAAAAATTTTAATCTAGGTTAAATTTTTAAATCAATGCTCATTTCAATTAAGGGATATTTTATTTATTTTTTAATTCTTTGAAGTCAAATTTCACATGAGTCCTTGTAGACAAAAGTGTTATATTCCTGAAATAAGAATGGCTTGTAGTTTTAGTATCACAGAAGTTATTTTAATTTCTTTATGAATATATATATTTTATACTTGAACTACATATATGAATGTAGATATAGATATATGCACATTAAAAATCAATTTATCCCTAAACCCCTATAGAAATATATAGTGGTAACTTGGTACTCATCAGCTTCAGAACTCCTCAAACCTGGTACTTGTTGCATTTTGATGAGACAAATGTTTTACCACTTAACACTTGCTCGCCACTTGTCATACTTGCTAGAACTTGTATGAATCACAATGCCACCCTGCAAGAGAAAATGCTTCATCAGTTGTCACTTGCTCACCACTTACCATAATGAATTAACGAGTAGTGAGGTACCACTGTATATATATAATGTATAAGTATAGTAAGAATGCCAGACAGAAACCAGAAAAGTCAACATTTATGATGATTGTCACTGCCAGAACCGATAAGTAGAGACAAGAATTGAATCTTTATGGGCATTTTATTCAGATGGCCAGTGATCTGAGAAGATGGTGGGTTATGTACCCTAAAGACCACCTTACTCATTTCAGCTGATTATTTTTATAAGGAAAAGAAAAGTGTAGGCAAGGGGTTTGGAATTCTGGAAAAAAATATCAGATAAAAGATGCAGTGTTGTAATATTCCTAGTATCATATCTTTAAAACAATTATATTTTTTTCATTACCATTTAGCTCCCTTCCATTCCCTGCTCTCCTTTAATCACCAAGCTGCTTTCTATGTCTGTGACTCCTTTTTCTTTTTTGCCTGATCTCGCCACCCCTTAACCTCCTCTCCCTAGTTAACTGTCATTATTTTCTTTGTCTATGAGTCTGTCTCTATTCTGCTTGTTAGTTCAGTTTGTTCATTAGATTCCACATACAAGTGAAATCATATGGTATTTGGCTTTCTCTGACTGGCTTATTTCACTTAGCATAACATTCTCCAGGTTCATTCATGCTGTTGCAAAAGGTAAAAGTTTCTTCTTTTTTTATGGCAAAGTGGTATTCCATTGTGTAAATGTCCCATAGTTGTTTTATCCACTCATCTATTGATTGACACTTAAGCTACTTCCACATCTTGGTGATTATAAATAATGTTGCAATGATATAGGGGTGTGTATGTTCCTTTGTATTAGTGTTTTGCGTGCCTTTGGATATATTCCCAGAAGTGGGATCACTGGGTCAAAGGACATACATTTTTAACTTTTTGAGGCATCTCCATACAGCTTTTCACAGTAGCCGCACCCATGTGCATTCCCACCAACAGAGCAAAACTGTTCCCCTTTCTCTACATCCTTACCAGCACTTGTTCTTTGTTGATTTATTGATGATAGCCACTCTGATAAGTGTGAGATGATATCTCATTGTGGTTTTAATTTGCATTTCCCTGATGATTAGTGATGTTGAGCATCTTTTCATATGTCTGTCTATTGGCCATCTGTATGTTCTCCTTAGAGAAGTGCCTCTTCATGTCTTTTGTCCATTTTTACTTGGATTGCTTCTTTTTGGTATTCAGTTTTATAAGTTTTTTTTATAAATGTTGGATATTAACCTATTATCAGGTGTATCATTCCATGGGTTGTCTTTTTATTTTACTGATGGTTTTCTTGGCTAGGCAAAGTCTTTTAGTTTGATGTAGTCCCATTTGTTTATTTTTTTTGTTTGTTTGTTTTGTTTCCCTTGGCTTAGGAAATATATCAGAAAAAAATGTTGCTACAATCAATGTCCAAGATTTTATGGCCTATGTTTTCTTCTAGGATTTTTGTTTTTTGTGTCTAATATTTATGTCTTTAATCCATGTAAAAATTATTCATGTATGGTGTAAGTGGGTGGTCTAATTTAATTTTTCTGCACATATTTGTCCAATTTTTCCAACACATAAGAACCCATTGTATGTGTTTGCTTCTTCTGTTGAATATTAATTGGCTATAAAGATGTGAGTTTATTTCTGGGTTCTTTGTTTTATTACATTTATTATGTGTCCGTTTTTATGCCAATACCATGCTTATTTGATTACTGTGGTTTCTAGTATAGTTTCAAGAATAAAATACTTAGGAATAAATCTAACCAATGATGTAAAAGATCTGTACTCTGAGAATTATAAGACACTGAAGACAGAAATTGAAGAAGATAAAAATAAGTAGAAACACATACTGTGTTCATGAATATGAAGAATTAACATCATTAAAATGTCCATGCTACCTAAAACAATCTATAGATTTAATGCAATTCTTACCAGGATTCCAGTGACATACTTCACTGAACTAAAACAAATATTTCAAAAATTTATAGGTAACTACAAAAGGCCCCACATAGTAACAGCAATCCTGAGAAAGAAGAAAAAAGTTGGAGTTACCCATGCTACTTAATACCAAGATATACTTTAAGGCCTAGTATCTTTTCATCTGTTGACTGGCAATTCTTTATCTGTGTCCTGGGCAGAGAAGTCTCTACCTGGAACACAATGGCTCAGTTACCATTGTGATTGCTTGCAGTCCTCCTGGGGCACAAACGTAAATTGGTTGTGGTATCATGGAATTAAGGTGGGTCATATCTTCAATTCCTGAAACAAAAACATTTTACTGCATTAATTAGTAAGCTTATTAACTATAACTTAAAACTAAAAATGTTCCAACTCTTGAGGTCACCCATCAAAGCCACAAATGATATTCTATATTCATAGTTCTACTTATGTTTCTGGGTTTACCAAATTTCCACATCTTATTGTTATTTGTTTAACAAGACTGAAAGGAAATGTAAAGTACTTAGAGCATGTTCTTTAAGATCCATTTGGGATGTTGTAAAAGGCATGAAAGTATTGATCTTGGACTTCTGCATAGGTTTGTAGTACTTTAAATTTTAGATGGTATAATCTTCATTGAATTCACTGTATGTGAATTGCATTACCTTGTAGGAGATAATACAATAATTCTTGTAGCAACATCATTTCTGTAATTTTTAGCCAACTATTGTCAACATGACTTCATCAGAGTGCCACAGACAGTACTGGGAAGGTGATCTACCTACATTTTCACAAGTCTAGTATTCTATCCAAAGAATGTTTATCCAGTTCCTATTGATCCTGAATTTCTATAGTATCTTTATAATTTTTTTCTCAAAATTAATTTATTGCACAAAGCTAAATAACCCTAGGTGTTGCAACAGGGTGCTATCTGCATTATGGAAAATATGTGAATGAAGATCACACCATTCCTTAGCACCCATGGCAGGAATCATTAACAAAGAACGGCACACTTTTCCAATAAATACAGTTGTAAGCTTAGAATCTTTCTCAGCACACTGCTCCAGGAAGCATTACTATTAATCTGCATTGTCATGGGAAGAGAAAACTACTTGGCCTGGCTGCCATATAGATCATATTTTCTATTGTCTCTTAACAAAGTTTCTTTAAAAAATAAAACTAGTCAACTGATGACTGTGAAGGAGCTTATTTGTGATATTGTTTTTTAAGTTCTTATTTTGAGACCCTCATTATCTCCAGCTAAATTTAAAAAAGCAATAAGATATAGAATATAAGGAGAACATATAAATGATTAAAAATGAAATGAAGATGTTAATGAGCTGGAAATCAGGAAGACATGAAAATGATAAACAGGGGTAAAGGCACAATGGTGACAGGCTCAGAGTCTGAAAGTAGAAATTAGCTGTAGCATTCTTATGTGCCCTGAGGTACTAGAAAACATAAGTACCGCATACTAGGTGGGTAATTAGGAACAGATTCACTGCTTAAAATGATAAACTAGGTTTGGGGTTCCCAGCATGAGAAATGATGCTTTAAAAAAAGCTGCTGATAATCATTGCTTAGGTGATTAAGCAATTACCTATACTAAGCATTGCTACCTATACTAAGGCATAGGTAATGAGGTTTACCCAAGGAAAGGAGGAAACTGACATAGTTGTAAAGCTGGGATTGTGCCACCACTGGATATCCTAGAGGATCTAGGCTATGCCAATATCACACTGAAAATGTTGGCACTACCCTAATAGTTCTTGAGTAGACACATCAAGGCAGGCAAGATGTAGGCAGAAACAAAACTGTAAGATTTATATCTCTAATGAGAAAATAGGAGTGACAGAAAATTAGAGATAAGATTAATATAGGTGTTTCCTCCTTCCATCCTCAAAATTCATCACTCTCACCTCAGTTTCTCCTCTTTATTATATTTACTTTTTATCTCCCACTTTCCAATTTCCTTCTTATAATGATTCTAAACACCTTGGACTCACTCAGATAATCCAAGTTAATCTTTTTATCTCAGTGGTCTTAACCTAATCACATGTGCAAAGTCCCTTTGCTATGCAGGATAACATATTTACAGGTTCCTGGTCCTGTGGTATGCACATATTTGGATGTTGAAGTTGAGGGAAGGGTTTTGATTTGTCTACCACAGTACCCACACAAAGAACAAAAATATTTATAAATAAACATATGCAAAAATAAATTTGTGCCTATAGAAAGATAAGGTAAATATACTAGAAATGAAAGATATATTATAGTCATAAAAACATGTAGTAGACAAACAGTTTCTAGACTAGACATAGTTAGGAAAGAGTTCACCCAGAATGTAGTATAGAGAATATGCCAACACAGTGTCTGACCTGTTGCCCAGAATGGCTATAAATGTGGCCCAACACAAAATTGTTAGTTTATTTAAAAAATTATGAGATTTTTTTGTTAGTGTTTGTGTTTTTTAATGTGTGGCCCAAGACAACTCTTCTTCTTCCATTGTGGCCCTGATATGCCAAAAGTTTGGACACCCCTGTAGGTTTATACTAAGGAACTATGAGCACATATATGTGTGCATGCACATACATACAAACACATATTATACAGAAGAAGGAATTCAGAGACACATAGGGTAAATAAAAATCTCCAACATCTACTCAATAAAGTTAAAAGTAAAAATTGAAAAATGTAAGTGAAGCAATATTTTAAAAACGTGAAGAGTTTTTTACAATTGAAGAAAAAGACGAGACTTCAGATTGAATGTGCCTTCCTAGTACTGAGAAAACTAAATTAAAATAATCCACACAAAACACAATATTAAACACAAAATATTAAAATTAAGAACAACAATATATATATTCTGAATAACTATAACAGAAAAGCATATCTCTCATGGAGAAATTATGCTATGTGAAGTATGCCAGGTGGTGAAACAAATACCAAATGATCTCACCTATAAGTGGAACCTAATCAACAAAACAAACAAGCAAGGAAGGTACAACCAGAGACATTGAAATAAATAACAAACTGACAGTAGCCAGAGGGGAGGGGATAGGAAAATAATGGGGGAAAGAAAAGAAAGGGTCATTGAAGAACTTGTATAAAGGACCCATGGACAAAGCCAAAGGAGGGTAGGATTAAGGGTGGTATGTGGGGGTGGGTGGGGTGAGGGAAAGTAGTGTAGGGAAAATGGAAACAACTGTATTTGAACATTAAAAACTGATTTAAAAAAGAAATAATAATTAGACTTCTATGTTATGAAGATTCAAATTGCTGTGGTGAAATAAAAAGTGTTAAAAAGTATTAAAAAACAAAGAGAAAATAAGTTGTGAACCTAGAATTCTATACTCAGATAAGACATCGATAAGGTGGGGTACAAAATAAAGTATAATGTTTCTTACAGCTCAATTTTCCCATCTTGTTAAATTTTCTATTGTAAAAAAAGTATGCCTTTTTTTTAGTAACATTCTACTCTTTGTATTTCTAAATATATACATTTCTCTGATAACTAATCTGGGGTACAAATGAAATAAAGACTTTAGTGATAGAAATAAGACAAGGATCAGGCCTTGAGAAAAAAGGAACACCCCTCTTTCTTTTGCTGTGGAGTTCATGAACTGACCATAAAATGTGACATCCTGAGAGATCTCGACCAATGAGACTGAATTTACACAAATCAAAGGAATTGTGTAATCTTTCATAACTAAGACCATAGTCACAGAAGCTTCCATTTTATTGGAATGGGTTTATTATAGAACTGTTTGAGGAAAGTTATTGCCAGATAGGCTTAAAAATGCAAACAATTTGATTTCTTTAACCTGAAAGTCCCGTTGAAGACCCTCTGGTTCTTTATGAAATTAAAGTACTTGAATGTTACTAGAAAGATAATATAGTGAATTTTCCTCTGGCTCAAAATCAACAATCTTTGTCTGTTCTATTGACTATGTGGATATTTATTTTTTATCCAAGTTATTGCCACTTTATAAATATTATAGATCTATTAAAATACCAAACAGGTATTCATTTAGGACAACTGTAATCATCTATTACTTACAACATGACGCCTCACATTTAGAAAGATTTTGATGCAGAATTACAAGCAAATTCTAATAGAGTCTGGGATCTATTATAGATATCTGTCATCAAATAACTGGAATGGAAGAAATGGCCATAGGGATCTTAAGCATTTGTGGTCTATGCAGTTGTATTCTGATACATGTCGCTGATTGGGAAAGCCTGATTTATAGCATTTGCCAATTTTCCTCATTTAAATATTCCAGTTGTGGATGATTTAAAGTTACTCACATTTAGCCCTGGTTGGTGTGGCCCAATGGATTGAATGCTGGCCTGTGAACCAAAGGGTTGTCGGTTCAATTCCCAGTCAGGGCACATGCTTAGGTTGCAGGCCAGGTCCCTGCTGGGGGCATGTGAGAGACAACCACACATTGATGTTTCTCTCTCTCTCTCTATCCCTTCCTTCCCTTTTAAAATAAATAAATAAAATGTTAAAAAAATAAAATTACTCATATTTACTTTAAATTCTGAGCATAACTGGTTGTTTGTTGTTGTTGTTAGCAGTATATGCCCACTCTAGCACATCACCAAGCTAGTGACTTAATTCTAAAATTTCATATCTACAATAATTAATTGTTGGTGACCCACAGGTTATCTTTGGTGAGCAAATTTGAGAATGAGAAGAGTATATATCCTAAGATGCACATATTATTTTCTATGAAAAATACATTAATTTATGCAAAAAAATCTCAATTATTATTTTGACACTATTTTTCTCTAAATCTTTTGAGTAATTTATACTCATTAAACATTTAGGAACATCTCTGGTGAAAAAAATAAAATTTATAGTTCAGAGACTAGGTTGTATAGACAACCATCTGTCCAACAACAACATCTTATCTCATATAATAAATTAGTTCACAAATGATGATGGATTAAGTAACTGCATTAAGTCATTTATTAATCCAACATTTTAAAAGGCATTAACTTTGTATGAAGTACATATGTGAATGATGCACTGAAAGAAACTAACATTTGATGATGTCTAATATATGCTAGCTGGAAGATTTATAATATATTGAAACAAAATTTAAGTCAAATATTTTCTATCAGATGAGGAAATTGAGGCTTAAATTAAATAATTTAGTTCTAGGATTTGTTTGACAAAATTCCAGTGTGGAGTAACAAGAATCTGAATCCAATTCTTACTGGTTTCAAAACCTTTACTCTTTCTGTGATGTCATGTAGCTTCTTCAGGGAAGTATAACATGAAGATATAAAACATAGCTCTTGTTTTCCAAATTTTTAGTATAAATGAGACAAAAAGGCATACACATTTACCAATGTTGTTTAAAAACAAGTCTTTTATTTAAAATAATTAAAATATAAGTAATAATGAAAATAAGTATGTCTTTAGATTTCAAAGGAGAGAAAGATATCTTTTGTAAGCTAAGGAGTTTCAAATTTAGTTTTATTTATTTATTACATATAATAAACTATCCGGCACCTTGTCAATCCATTTTTTTGTTAACCCATCATTTACCCATCTGTATTTCTATCTATCCTTTTATCCATCTATCTATCCATCTTTCCATCCATTCTTTCATCTACCATTCATACATAACTATTTATGAAAAAGGCATATTTTAAGTCTGATGTAGACTTACTACTGAGTTACACATAACACAACTAGAAGAAAAATATTTTAAAATATTAACAAAACAAGTGAAGGCTTGGATGTGTTGGACAAGGAAAACTTTGGTTGTATTGCAATTAAAAATATCTCAGAAACTTGAGGAAACAAAACAATTTTTGGTTCACACACTACACATTTGTTTACTAGAGACATATTGGCACAGATGACCTGGATGCTACAATCTGTGGCATCTCCATTGTAACAGAATATTTTAGGGTTCAAGAAGAAGGAGCTGGACAATCAAGAATTGGCTCTGAGAAGGTGTAGAAAACCTTTTTGGAGAAATAATGAAACATTCCTTAGCCTGGTGAAGGAAAAAGTCATACAAGTTCAGGAAGCACAGAGAGTCCCAATCAAGATGAACACAAAGAGGCCAACACCAAGACACATCACAATTAAGATGGTAAAGTTTAGAGACAAAGAGAATCTTAAAGGCAGCAAGAAAGAGTTAGTAACCTACAGGGGGGTTCTAATATGTTTGTCAGCTGATTTCTTAACATAATATAGTCCAGAAAGTATTGGCATGGGATATTCCAAGTAATAAAAAGCAAGGATCTGCAATGAAGATTATTGCATCCTGTAAGGTTCTCATTTAAACTGAAAGCTGAAATAAAGACTCCCAGACAAAAGAGGAAAGAAGGAAAGGGAAGGGAAGGGAAGGGAAGGAGAATATTTCCACCAAACCAGCATTGCAAGAGATGCTAAAGGGACTGCTTTAAGAATAAGAAGAAATATATAGACAGAGGAACATAGGTACAAAGGGGAAAATGGCAATGGATAAGTGCCTATCAATGATAACCTTAAATATAGATGGATTAAATGCTTTAATCAATAGGAATAAAGCAGCTGAATGTAAAACATATATATGTTTTCCATTCAGGAAAATATATATATGTGACTCTTTCTACAAGAGTCACACCTCAAAACAGAAGATTTATACAGGCTGAAAGTTAAGGGATGGAAAAAATATTCCATTAAAATTGAAACAAACAAACAAGAGCTGGGGTAGCAACACTTCTGACAAAATAGACTTTAATAAAGATCATAACAAGGAACAAAGGAGGTCACTGTATAATAGTTAAGGGATCAGTCCAACAAAAGAATATAAACCTTGTAAACATATATGTACACAATATAGGAGCACCTAAATATGTAGGAAAAATCTTGGAGGATTGTATGAAAGAGATTGATGGTAATACAGTCATTGTAGGGAATTTTAACACACCACTATCAACAATGGACAGATCTTTCTGACAAGAAAAAAATCAACAATGATACAGCAGCATTAAATTACACACTAGATCAAACAGATTTAATTGATATTTACAGAATATTTTACCCCAAAGAAGCAGAATATAATCCTTCTCAAATGAACATGAATCATTCTCAAAGATAGACCACATGGTAGGACACAAAATAAACCTCAACAAATTGAAGAAAATTGAAATTATATCAAACATTTTCTTGGATCACAATGGCTTGAATCTAAAAATCAACCTCAAGAAAAAAAACTTCAAAACATTCAACTATATGGAGGCTGAACAACATATTATTAAATAATGAATGGGTTAAAAATGACTTCAAGGAAGAAATGAAAAAAAGTACTTGGAAACAAATGAAAATTAGCACACAACAGCCCAAAACCTATGTGACACAGTGTAAGCAGTCCTGAGAGGTAAGTTCACAGCATTATAAGAGGTTACTACCCAAAGGGGATAGAAAAATCTGAAATAAACAACCTAAGATTATATCTAAAAGAACTAGAGAAATGACAATAAACAGAACCCAGAGTAAGTAGAAGGAAGGAAATAATCAAAATCAAAGAATAAATAAATGACATACAGACTTAAAAAAATTCCAAATACCAAAAGAATCCAGGAGCTGATTCTTTGAAAACATAAATAAAATTGACAAACCTTTCACCAGATTCATCAAGAAAAAGAAAGAGGACCCAAGTAAGTAAAATCAGGAATGAAAGAGAAGTAATAACTGACACTATGGAAACCCTGGACTGCATAGATTCACAGGAGATTTTTACCAATCATTCAAAGAACTAACACCTATCCTTCTCAAACTATTCCAAAAAATTCAAGATGGTGAAGACTTTCAAACTCCTTTTATAAAGCCAGTATTATCCTTATTTCAAAACCAGGTAAATACACAACAACAAAAAAATAGAAAAGTACAGGCCAATATCTTTGATAAAACATAGATGCTAAAATCCTCAACAAAAACCAGATCCAGCAATACATTAAACAGAGTCTACAACATGATCAAGTGGAATTTATCCCAGGGGCTCAAGGATTATACAATATTCACAAATCAATAAATGTGATACCCATATAAATAAAATGAAAGATAAAAATCACATAATCATATCAATAGATGCAGAAAATAATCTGGTAAAATTCATCACACATTTATGATAGAAATACTCAGCAAAGTGGGAATAGAGGGATTATACCTCCACATAATGAAGGCCATATATGTAAAACCTACTGCCAACATTATATTCAATGGACAAAAACCAAAAGTGTTTCCCTTAAAATCAGGAACAAGAACAGGGGTATCCACTTTCACCAATTTATTTTCAGCATAGTACTGGAAGTCCTAGCCACAGTGATCAGACAAGAAGAAGAAATAAAGGCATCTAAATTTGAAAAGAAGAAGCAAAACCGCCATTATTCACAGATGAGAAGATATTGTAATAGAAAATGCCATAGGCTCCACCAAAAATCTACTCAACCTAATAAATGAATTTGGCAAAGAAGCTGGATACAAAGTCAATATTCAAAAATCGATGGCATTTTTATGCATCAATAATGAACTATCAGAAAGATAAACTAAGAAAACTATTTCATTTACTATTTCAAAAACAAAAACAAAAAATGTACCACAGAGTAAATTTAACCAAGGAGGGAAGAAAACTGTTTTCAGGAAACTATAGAACACTGAAGAAAGAAATTAAAGAAGATACAAATAAGTGGAAGCATATACTGTGTTCATGGATTGACAGAATTAACATCATTAAAGTGTCCATATTACCCAGGGCAATCTATGGATTCAATGTAATCCCAACTAAAATAATATGGCATATTTCACTGATTTAGAGCAAATACTGCAAAAATTTATATGGAGACATAAAAGACCCCAAATAACCCCAACAATCTTGAGAAAGAAGAATAAGGTTGGATAAATCACAATACCTGATATCAAATTGTACTATAAGGCTACTCTAATCAAAATAGCTTGGTACTAGCATAAGAACAGACACATAAATCAATGAAACAGAATAGAGAAATAATCCCATATCTTTACAGTCAATTAATATTTGACAATGAAGGCAAGATCATACAATGGAGTAAAGACAGTTTCTTCAATAAATGGTATTGGAAGAACTAGACTGTTTCTAGTCTAAACTGGTTCATTTTGAAAAACCATATACCAGACTTAAACCATATACCAGAATAAATTCAAAACAGGCAAAATACTTAAATATAAGTCCTGATACCACAAAAATCATAGAGGAAAATATAAGCAATAACATCTCACATATCTTGCACAACAATATTTTTGCCGACATATCTCCTAAGACAAGAGAAATAAAGGAAAAAATGAGCAAATAAGACTACATCAAATTGAAAAGTTTCTGCACAGCTAAAGAAACTATCATTAAAATGAAAAGGGAATATATTTGCCAATGGTACACTGGATAAGAGCTTAATAAATCAATACTAGGAAAATAAATGATCCAATTAAAAAATAAGCAAAGGACCTGAATAGACACTTCTCCAAGGAGGACATACAGATGGCTCATAGACATATGAAAAAATTCTCGGCATCACTATCAAACAGATGCATATTAAAACCACAATGATATATTACCTCATATCTGGCAAAGTACCTGTCATTAATAAATTAACAAGCAACAAGTGCTGGCAAGGTTGTGGAGAAAGGGGATCCCTAGTGCACTGTTGGCGAGAATGCAGACTGGGTGTAGCCACTGTGGAAAACAGTATGGAATTTCCTCAAAAAATTTACAATGGAACTCCCTTCTGACCCAGTGATTATACTAGTGGAAATATATCTTAAGAATCATGAAACACCAATTCAGAAGAACTTATGCACCCCTATATTCATGGCGACATTATTTACAATAGCCAAGAGTTTGAAATAGCCTAAGTGCCAATCAGTAGATGAGTGGATAAAAAAACTGTGGTACATTTACACAATGAAATATTATGAAGCATAAAAAAAAAAGGAATCCCTACCTTTCGGAACAACATGGATGAAACCAGAGACCATTATACCAAGTAAAATAAGCCAATTGGTGAAGGACAAATAGCATATGATCTCACTTATAAGTGAAAGCTAATGAACAAAATTAGCTAATGTGCAAATACAACCAGAGACATAGAATCTTGGAATAGAATGGCAGCTATAAAGGGGAAGGAAGGCATTGGAGACTGAAAGAAGGTGAAGAAATTAGCTAAAGAACATATATGAAAGACACATTGGCATTGGCAGTGGTGTGAGGATTGACCGTGAAAGTGGACAAAGGAGAAGAATTGAGGCACTATAATAACAAAAACAATAAAATATTTTTAAAATTAAAAAAATATTCACTCTAATGTGCCTCCTCTTAGAGATGATGTACATCATCTCTACTGACATTTTCTTGGCCAAAATTCATTTATTGGTCACACCTAAGCCTATTCTTTGGAAAACAAGGAAGTGAAATTCATCCATCTGTCCAGGAGTTAGAGATCTACAGATACTGGTGTGCACTGGGCATGTCAACCATTGCCCTAAAATGTGGAATAATTGTTAATGTGTAAGATCCAAAATGATATATTTCACGATAAAAAATATTTAACACACCAAAGAAATTTACCAGGAGAATTAACATAAATCTGTGAATTTCCGAGTAGCACTAAATTTTTATCTTTTCTGATGCAAACATTTCTCCATTTCTCAATTAAAAAATTTCATTGGTTACTTAAAGTGTATCTTGGAGAATAGAACAGGAAGTATTACATTACACCCATGTGTGTATATACAAATATTATACTTATATATATGTACATACATACACAAACCTGTACTAAATAATACTAGTATAACAATTATACAAGGTTGGGTAGAAGTAATGCCCACTTGAGTGTAGTTGGTAGGGTACTAATATGGACATAATAATTTATTGTTTTAATTTGAACATTTCACTTAAAATTTCATATGGTGTGATGGTGTGCTTGATATTGTTGTTATGAATTACATATGAATGATTTTGTGATAAAAGATTTTAAAATGAGGTGTTATTTGTGCTGGGCCTGGTGTATACTAAGACACCTACTATTACTGTGACAGTACATATTTTTACAGTTTTGTCTTTAACTCATAGTGAGGGATTTATCTCTTGATTTTTCTTTGAAATAGAAGTAGATTGTAAAGATATTTTGTATTGTTGACAATTGTTTCTCAGTGTTAACCTTATTTACAAGTTTTAAAGAAATAATTAGCTTCATTTCATTATACTTGTACTGTAATTATAATATGACCTTTGTCCTATTTATAGATATGTGTAGTAGATTCTAATAGGATTTTTATGAAGAAGAAACACTTCATAACACCTTAGCTCCCTAGTAGTATTATATAATGGGTTGTAAATGATGATACTTTGGAGAAAAAGTTAAATTAAAAACACCTGTATTAGAGATCAACTTTCTCATCAAGTTGAGCTATCCAAAGACACCTTTTTTGCCCTATCATCTCATGGAAATGTTTTCCATGTGTTTTGTGATTCAACTATTCTGTCTTAGACAATACAGTGACATCAAACATTTCAAACTCCACAATTAAATTGCTAACAATGCTTTATAAATATCATGCTTTATTGTCAGAGTACTCTAAACTATAAATAAGAAGCAGGAAATACATTTGGGGCAATGATAGTAGCACTCACAACTCAGGGTGATTTCACATTTTATTATTTACAAATACAATAAACATCAAATATTAATGGTTTTATTTTGTTTTATATCAAAAGGAAACTAAATACATTGTGACAAGGCTGACCCTTAATTGTCCTTTTTCATCAGTTTTATCTAGATTTTTGATATGCCAGGCTTCTAACTTTTATACAAGAAACAGGTGGTTAAATGCATACTCTGACAACCTGACTGTAGCTTTGAGTGTAATATTTTGGTAATGCCTAAATATCATGTTTCCAATTGTCCTGAGGCATCATATTGTCCCTTTGCCAGTTGCATTAAATAGTATATTAACAGGAAATATACTAAAGCTGAATAGTAATAAAAAAATCTCAATTCCCTGACCAATCTTTTCTTAATGGAAGATATTTTCAGTTTAATTATTGATTTGATATCAATCACATCTAGGTTTGTTGAGTGGCTATTTGTAGAATATGTTGAGACTCATCTTTTCTTGACACAGCTCAATTTGTATGGAAATCACTAATGCATGATCTGAAATTGTGATCCTTGAAAGTTACCCTCAAAAATGGGATTCAAATGCTACAGTGTTTGATCTGTATTAATACTTTTAGGCTCCAAATAATTGACTGGAAGGTCAGAAGTCACCAAAGAGTGTTCTATTGCCTTCAAAGTGTAAATAACGGTCTTGTGGGAATAATTTACCTCAAAAATTTCATTTTGCACACTCTGAGTTACCAGACAGATCACCACTGGCTTTTCTAAGCCCAGTTAAATCTCAATTCCACTATTCATATGTAGAATGGGGGTAATTTTTAAAGTAATATAAAATAATATAAGTTGTAGATCTATAGGCAGTCATAGGAACTGCATGCTCTCATTATTAGTAGACTGATTCAATGCTGACATCATTAATTAAATCTTGACTCTTCCCTAATTCTCATGTTTTGATAGTTAGCAGCATCCTGAAGCTAGTGAGGGTTCCAATAAAGCCCTCAGCCTCACCTGAAGGTAAATTTCTAATGCCTTTTCCCTAACTGCCCCCACCTCTGCACTTTATTTGATAAATAATTTTGCTATCTAGTTAAAAGAGAGACTATAAAGGAAAGCAGAAGTAGATTTATGCAAGGCAATATATCAATAAAGTTAGGATGAAGGACCAATAACAAAGAAAGGCAAAAAAAATCAGGACAATACACTACATGGTCTACATAGTGTGACTTTTTAATTGAATTTATTGGGGTTACATTGGTTAATAAAATTATATAGGTTTCAAATGTATAATTCTGTAATACTTCATCTGATTATTTTATTGTGTATTCACAACCCAAAGTTGTCTCCTTCTGTCTTCATTTATCCCCCATTTACTCTCTCTACCTCCCCCAACTCCCAGCCCCTAAACACCACACTATTGTAATGTTGTCTATGTCTAGGAGGTTTTTTGTTTGTTTTGCTTAATCCCTTCATCTTTTTTCACACAGCACTGCAACCCCCTTCCCTCTGACAGCTGTCAGTTTGTTCTCTGTATGTTTTTTTTCTGTTTTGTTTTCTGGCTTATTTTGTTCATTAGATTCCACATATAAGTAAAAATAATGTAGTATCTGTCTTTCTCTAACTGGTTTATTTCATTTAGCATAATACCCTCTAAGTCATTTTCCCCTCCTTTTGAATTTGGAATTGATAGAGAAAGATGAATAAAGATTAAAACACCAGAATTTTTATTGACAAAGCCGAACTGGAGAATGCAACATACAATTGTATTAATAAAATTGGGCTTCTCTTCTTTTTATTCTTTGATTAAACATGTTTTGAAGTTGACAGGCTTTTTGTTCCTAAGATTATGAAATGGTGGTCTTTAAAAGTTTATGTATTGTGTTGTAAAGAAAGTTACTGTTCAATGGAGAGGATGTTAAAAAAAAAAAGGGAAACCCAGGTGGAACTGAATGAAGTAGACTCTATTTAGGGTTTTGTTTTGTTTCATTTTTATGTTACCAGAAATCTGTAGTTTTTTACATTTTTATTGTTTATGCTATTACAGTTGTTTCTGCTTTTTCTCCCTTTCCTTACCTACCCCAGCCTCTCCCTTCCCTAAGTCAAGGAAGGCTGCACCAGTCTGCATTTCCATTAACAGTGCCCTAGGGTTCCCTTTTCTCCACATCCTTGTCAGCACTTGTTGTTTGTTGATTTATTAATGGTAGCCATTCTGACAGGTGTGAGGTGATATCTCATTGTGGCTTTAATATGTATTTCACTGATGATTAATGACAAAAGAAATGAACTCAAAATGGGAAGTTGTGAGGCAGGAGCAAGAAGCTGTGCTTACCCTGAGTGGGTATAGTTCCGTACACCCCATGGAAATAGGAGAAGTGTTGAACTAGCAGCACTCCCCGCACACTAAGACATCATAGGAGACTCCTACAGTGGTTTCTGAATTTTCTGTGACTTAAATTGGTTCATAATATTCCCTTATTGTTTATGTTCTATTTTACCACTAGATTACCATCTAATTTCACCATTATTATTGCCTTCCTTTTTTTTTACTTTAGTTTAATTTGTGTTTCCCCCATGATAGAATCATAGAGAATCAATTTTAGATTTTCATCATCTTATAGGCATTTAAATATATTAATTTTCCTCTTATGACTGATTTAGGTAGTCTGAACGTTTCATGGCGAGTGCAAGTAAATACATGACTGAGAACACAAATAAGAACAAGGCCCAAGAAAGGAGTAATATGCGGAAATATCCTAGATGAACAGTGGTTAAAATAATGATTAGTGTCCATATATAATTAGGGTGTCAAGAGAAACTACTTGGGTAAAATCTTTGCATTGATGTTGTAATTCAAACTGAAAACCACTGAGGGAAATTAGTGGTATAAATAGACAAATATAGAAAATATAAACAAATATGTATACCTCCAACCCAGAAACTTTAGTATTTCCAACCAGCTATGGTGACCCTTCTTCCATTTCATATAAAAATAGAGATAAAACAACTACTTCTATTTTAACACTATCCACTGTAGGAAGCCAGCGTCTTTTTACAAACCTGCATGCCACACCTCCCATCGAGATACCTGTTTATGTCTCAAGTTCCTGCTCCTTTGATAACTACCTCACCTCTGTTAGGAAATCTTTTATAATAGTGGAAAACTGTAAAACACCCACCATTGTTTTCTGTAAGTGCTGAGTCTGACTAACGTGTAGCTTGTAGATGAATAGTATGTTTGTATAAGAGCCCTAGAAACTAACTTCAAAAGGTACAGACTCCAACCTTCTGGGATATTTGCTGACATTTATCCATGGAGCCAGGATGGTGTGAAGCTGAGAAAACATGAAGCTGATATGACATGAAACTGAGATGACATGAAGCCAGGATGATGCACATTGGACCACCACTTGCCTTATCAGAATAGACTATGTTCATTTGCATTCAGGGAACTTTTCAAGCCCCTCTCTTGTTCTCTTCATTCTGTTCCCCTCTTTTTTCTTATAAAAACCTCTGCCATCACTGAGAGTTGGAAATGGGCTTTGTGACATGAGTCCCCATCTTCCTAGGAGGTGGGCTGAGACATGAGTCCCCTAACTTCCAGGTGGCTGTCACTGGAAAATAAACCATTTTCCTTTACATCAGCACCTGTTTCTTAAATATTGTTTCTTGTAGTGACAGGCAGCTGGACCGCTTTCTGTTACGCTTTTAGCTACTAAGAAAAGAAAATTTCCAACTTCAGACCAAATGGAGCTGAAGGTAGATATGCTTTGCTTCCTCACACAACCAAAAGAAGGGCCACAACAAATGAAAAACAAAAAACAACCAGAACTTCCAGAAATTCGAACTGCATAGAAGCCTGACAGGCAAAGAGTGAAAGAAGAAACATTCATCCTGACTGGTAGGAGGGGAGGAGATAGACAGCTGGGGTGGAGAGGACACAGGCAAGGTGACAGAGCAGTTCAGGCCAGGTGGTGACTGGCATACTAGGATGTCTGACACTCACATGTGGATAAGTAAGGAAGAACACCTGGGGAGCAACAGACAATACAACCCAGTGTTCCAGCATGGGAAACTAAAGCCTTAAAACCTCTGATTTTGAAAACCTGAGGTGTTGAGGTGGCAGGAGAAACTCCCAGCCTCACAGGAGAGTTCAATGGAAAGAGTCACTGGGACCTAGAATGTACATAAGCCCACCCACCTGAGAGTCAGCGCCAGAAAGGCCCAATTTGCTTGTGGGTTGCAGAGGAAGTGACTGAAAATGGGGCATGTGGCATTGTTTCCACTCTGACCCCTCACTACAACACAGCAATGTGGGTTGCCCTGCTGGGTGAATACAAAAGGTCCCTCATAACTTAACAGGCACACCAAGACAAAGAAATATGTCCCAAATGAAAGAACAAATTAAAACTCCAGAAAAAGAACAAAGTGATGAGGAGATAGACAACCTGTCAGATGCAGAGTTTGAAACACTGGTAATCAGGCTGCCCACAGAAATGATTGAGTATGGATACAAAGTAGAAGAAGAAATGAAGGCTATACAAAGTGAAATAAAGAAAAACATACAGGGAACCAAGAGTGAAGGGAAGGAAACTGGGACTCAAATCAATTATTTGGAACAAAAGAAATAAATGAATATTCAATCAGAACACAATGAATAAACAAGAATTCAAAGAAATGAGGAGAGGCTTAGGAACCTCTGGGACAACTTTAAATGTTCCAACATCTTAATCATAAGGGTGTCAAAAGGAGAAGAGGAAGAGCAAGAAATTGAAAACTTATTTGAAAAAATAATGAAGGAAAACTTCCCCGATCTGGTGAGAGAAATAGACTTTCAGGAAGTCCAGGAAGCTCAGAGAGTTCCAAAGAAATTGTACCCAAGGATGAATACACCAAGACACATAATTAAATTAACCAAGATTAAAGATAAGGAGAGATCTTAAGAGCAGCAAGAGAAAAGAAGACAGTTACCTACAAAGGAGTGCCCATAAGACTATCAGCTTATTTCTCCAAAGAAACCTTGTAGGTGAGAAGGGGCTAGAAAGTATTCCAAGTCTTGAAAGGCAAGGACCTACATCTGAGATTACTCTGTCCAGCAAAGCTATTATTTAGGATGGAAGGGCAGATAAAGTGCTTCCCAGATAAGGTCAGGTTAAAGGAGTTCATCATCACCAAGCCTTTACTATATGAAATGTTAAAGGGACTTACCTAAGAAAAAAATAAAATATACAAACAGTAAAATGACAACAAACACAACCAAACCTACAGAAAAAAACACAACAACTAAGCAAACAACTAGAACAGGAACACATGAAGGAAGAAATGGAGATCACATGGAGGGTTATCTGTGGAGAATAGGGGAAAATGTACAGTGAAAAAGAAGCATAATTGGTAGGTACAACATAGATGGGGGATAAAGAATAGTATATGAAATGGAGAAGAGTATAGGAAATGGAGAAGCCAAAGAACTTGTATGTATGACCTGTGGACATGAACTAAAGTGGGGGAGATGATGATGGGAGTGGGAGGTGATAAAGTGGGAGGTGGGTTGCAGGGCAGAGGGAGATAAAGTGGAGAAAAATGGGATAACTGTAATAGCATAATCAATAAAATATATTTTTAAAAGGAAAGGGGTCCTGGCTGATGTAACTCAGTGGATTGAGCTTAGGCCTGTGAACCAAAGGGTTGTGGTTCAATTCCCAGTCAAGGCACCTGCCTGAGTCTCGGGCCAGGTCCCCAGGAGGGGATACATAAGAGGCAAGCACACATTGATGTTTCTCACCTTCTCTTTCTCCCTCCCTTCCTCTCTGTATGTAAAAATGAATAAAATCTTTTAAACAATTTAAAAAATAAAAAGAAACACAATTCACACTTTTTTTTTTACATATTAGGGTCAATTTTTCTTTCCTGAATGTAAGTGAATTTGGCATTAGATTAGTAACAGTGATGTCAAAACCACCATATCTATTTTGACTTTTTCCATATGACTGAAATGCAGCAGTTACTGTTGCTTTAGACTTCATGCCCAAATTGAAGAGTGCAAGAGAACTGGTCATATTTTCTACTTCACAAGAAAAGCAAAAGGACTTCTGAGAAACCCTCTTGACAGTCATGCACTTATATTCCATTTACATCTTATTGGCAGAACCTGGGTCATTTGGCTGCATCTAAATGAAAAAGGCTTGGAAAATGGGAACATGAATAACATGTTTGGCCAGGTCAATTGTAGTTCATCTGCTGAGTAGAGGGCTTGACAATTTGTAGACAATAAATAGTCATTGCCACTCTACCTCAGTGCTCCTCTGAATTGTATTACCTGATTATAGAACTTGATTATAAGAATTTATTTGATATCCATGGTTATAATCATATATATGTAAATTTACTATATATAACAATCTTTTTTCTATGATAGTGATATTGACTATCCTTTTAAAACTTCTGTTAATTTTGTTGTATTTTTTGCAATTTAGTTAAGAGCAGGAGTTTATTTATTTCCTAACCACAAATATAAATATCAGGCTGTAGTAAAATCATCAAAATTCCTTTTTCGATCCAACCCCTCCACCCCCATTGCATATTCAAGAATGGAACTTACAGCAAACACCATGTCAATCTTATCTAAAATATAAATGTGTTTCAAATTTATTTGAATTTTAAATAATCTGTTTTCTTTGGCATGTAGGAAAAATACTAAATAGCATATCGCATTAAGAACAGAATGTCTTTTAATCAGGTTCAAATTACAATCTCATAGTAACACATAATTATATGGATGAAATATTAAAGTTATAAGCATATTCTTTAGACAAAATATGCAAAGACATCAATGTTTTCTTTATTATAAAGTTATTTTCCAGTTCAATGAATATTTAACATTAAGAATTTGATTTTATTAAGATAAAACTTTAGGTTTTTTAATTCTGTATGCAAAACAGAAAAAAAATGGTAACTACATCTGGGTATGATGTCTTAAAATTCTGGCATGATTTAAAAGCAAGTTTCCATCAGACTGGTACAGTAAGCAAATGAAATTAGGGGAGATTTGGTCTCTGTTTCTTGATGTAAATGATTATGGTTAGTATAATTTCTTTGGTTTGCTTTTACTACTGCTTTCACTTTTTTTGTTATACTTGTGTGAATATTCCCAAAGAATGACATTTCTGTCATATTTTGGCTTACCAAATAGAATAGAAAAATGCATGTATTTTGGACTCTCATTGCCTACTCTACAGTCTTCCTTCTCTCTCCTGGTACCCTCCTCTGTATAACCATGTATTTATGGAAGATGATACTATCCCCTGCCCAGGGGTAAATCTAGACTATACAAAGCCAGTCAGGAAATCCCAGTAGACTAGAGAGGGCCCATGCTTAGTTTTGACCAATGAGAAGCACAGGACTTCTTAGAAAAGGTTCTTTATAGGAAATAGAAGACTAGAGGGAGGAAACGGCCCCCGCATTTTTTTTTCCTATTGGAAGGAATCATGTGTGCATGGAGCAGCTGGAAATGCTGGAGCCCCTCCAGAGGATGAGGAGAAACAACTGCTGGGGGTGGCACAGTGAGAGCAGGTGACCCCTGAGCCACTCTGTCTGAGGAGCTTTGGTGATAACACAACATTTTTGTCATTGCCAACCTATGTTCTATTACTTGTAGCTCAGTGCCTCCTAACCAATACAATTGACCATATTTAAATGTTTTGAAATTTAGGGTCATTCAAATAAAATTTAGGTGTTGGTTTTCTGGTGAGTAAAGTCTTTCAAGCAATATTGTGTTTATGTTATAGTAAGTAATAATTGGAAAAAATTGATTTAGATTTTAGCGCTAATCTTTTATCCTGTATGTTTTTTAAGGATTTAATAATGTCACAATAAATTCATTTACCTATGAATACTTTGCTCATGCGGACCTTACATTGCCCTAATATGTAATTGTTAAATTATATAGTTCTTTCGATGTTAATATTTTATATTAATTGTTTTTTGAGTTGTTAAACATTAAGGAAATGATATTATACACTATTAAGTCCCTACAGGGTTTATAGATACTCTTGATCATTTGGTTATTGTCATGTTGTTTCATACCTCATAATAATCAATTATTAAATAGATTTTTTTGGTTGGTTGGTTGTTTTTTTTTTCTTTCACTGGTTACTCTTTTTCATCCAGAGGATGATAAAGCATTCTATGTCAATGGTGCATTTGTAGATAATTGACTACTACTTTAAAATATTTTTAAAATAAAGTTTCCGAAAAACCTCAAGCAAAAGAATTTTTAAAATATTAATTCATACAGTAATTTTAGCTGATGTGGAAGATTAGAAGATGAGGTATATAATATATAATATAATATAATATAATGTAATGTAGTAGTTTAATATCTATTTAACTATAGATACATCTATAGTTACATCTATAGTTTATACATCTGAAATTAATAAAATTAGTGCAATTCATAATATATATCACTCTTATGATGCACAGAGTCATGGAAATATACAAGTGCTTTAGAGTCATTTCTAGCAGGTCCTAGCTGCATCCCATAAACTCCAAGGTAATTTAACAAATGCAAAATAATGGGCATCAACCCAGAGATTTCTGGGTCTAGGTAAGTCACCATGTTTCCTGAGGATTCTTTTGAAGAATTCATAGAGCTGTAACTTGTCCTACAGAAAGACTAGACTGATATTGAGAAAGAGAGAAAGAGAAAAGAAATACAGGTGCACTCTCTTCTGCCTATTAGAGGATTCACCTCAACCTTGAATAGAGCACTACTTAAGAAAGTGAACTGACTGCATTTTTTTATTTCTTTTGTCCTAGGTTTTGACATACCTTTGGTGTCAGGAAATTCTTCCCTCAAAGCCTCAATCGCTGGTGTTCAAATTTAAACACATTTCCTCCTCTGTAATCAGTGAGGAGAGAGAGCAGCTGGTCACCATCCTGTACACACTAAACCTTCAAACCTTTTCTTCAGAATAAATGATCCAACTTCATATACATAAAATTAGAAGGGATCTTGAAGTCATCCCATCTTTCCTCTGCCTTTAGACAAGACTACCCTTTAACTGTCCCACACAGATGAGCAAATTCATCCTATTTTTAAAAGAGATCAAGAGAATCTAATCAAAAGCCTCCAACAGTCACATATCCCTCTGATGAAAAACCCTCATTCTCAGGAAATCATCATCATTATCATCAAATAGCATTTTCTAAACACCCACATGTGCAAAATATGTTTGTATATTCAGACTCTAAAGAGGGCCCAAGAGACCCAGAAGAAATGGTTGAAGAAGACTGCAAAGGTACATAACACACACAAGGCTCTAGTCAAGGCACTGAGGGAATCTCCTTCCAGCCATAAACAGACCTATAGAAAATCCATTAAGGACAAATGTTTTAAAGAGGAATTCCAGAAATACCAGAGAATTGTTTATTTTTTTTATTTATGGGAATGCCTTATAATTAAAGGATATAGCCATTGAGTTTTTCCGTTTAAATGTTAGGACTTACTAATTACCGTCAAATCATGTCTACTACCCTAAGAATGAGGTACATAAAATGCAATGTATTCAATCTGAAACAAATCTTTATTAATTTAAAGTCATAGTTTTTGTAACATAAAATACTAAATCACTTGCTTCTATTTCAAAGTTGGAGGAACCAAACTGTCTCTGAGAACTTTCAGTCCCTTTTCTCACTTCTGGATGCTTTTTAATGCTCTTGCAGAGCCAGAGCTCAATGGCTGCCCTCAGAGGCTCAAGACTCTCCACCCAAGGCTGGAATGTCTTTAAGTTCTCCAACTTCTCTTCCAGTAAGGAATTCCCATTTTCTGATGCCTAGTTGATTGAAGTGGAATAGAGCAATTTCCTGATGGTAAATCTCCTTTGCATATAAAAACATTTGATTAAAGGAAAAATTGTTGACTCATATTTGCCAGCCGAATGAGCCTGCTATTGAGGTGGGATGGTTTTTAAACAGGGTGGTCTTCCAGGTTTGTCTCTACCACACATTTTAGCACTCTGCCAAGGACTGAATCACACTGACTGGAATCACACATCATTCATATTCTCCTCCCTCACCTTTGTGGCTTTCTCAGCTACATCCCATTGCTTACCTTTTTCAAGAAGCTCTGTGTAACTGTGAAAGTAATCACAGTGCTTAGTGCTCAGGAGTTGGCAAAGAGCCAATAGATATTCGAAGGGGCCATAACAGGATATGCATTGCACCACAACAGACTTCACAGTGTTTGCTGTATAAGCACAAGGGGTTGTTTTGACTACAGTTGCTATTTAGTTTTGATCTGTGCCCCAAAAATGCAACAGATGATGCAGTATATCATGGCATAATCTCTGTACCTTGGGTAGCAGGTATCATGTAGCAAGACTTTTCCATAAATATAAAGTATACTAATAGCATTTACAATAGTATTGTCATATAGTTCTTTTAATTTAATTTAATGATACCTATTCCCCTTCTTTTTTTTTAAGATTTTGTTTATTTATTTTTACAGAGGGGAAGAGAGGGAGAGAGACATCAATGTATGGTTGCCCCTTGTACAGCCCCCTACTGGGGACCTGGCCTGCAACCTAGAATAGGAATCAAACCTGTGACTCTTTGGTTCGTAGGTGGGTTATCAATCCACTGAACCACACCAGCCAGATCTTTATCCCCATTCTATTCTCTAAATTTATTCATGGCTTAAAATTTCACTACCAAAGAATAACATACATAAATATTTTAGACAGGCATAAACTTTCCTATTAATTATTGAATGCCTCTCATATTTGAAGGAAATGAACAATGGGACAATGGGTGTGTTCATATATTATCACATTTAAACCTTCTCATTGCATTTCAAGGTGAAAATATACATTCTCAATTTTTTTTCTGATAAAGAAACTTAGATTAAGAAAAGATTCCTTTGTGAAAAACTAAATTTAAGTATAGACATCTCTCTGGTCCTGAATTGTGTATATGTACAATTTTATAATTAACTTGATCTTTTTTTTTAAAGATTTTTTTTTATTTACTTATTCTTAGAGAGGGAAGGGAGGGAGATAGAGAGAGAGAGAGAGAAACATCAATGTGTAGTTGCTGGGGGTTATGGCCTGTAACCCAGGCATGTACCCTGGCTGGAATCGAACCTGGGACATGTTGGTTCCCAGCCCGCGCTCAATCCACTGAGCTACGCCAGCCAGGGCTTAATTAACTTGATCTTAAAAAAACTAAACTAAATGAATGCTAACCTTCTGGAATTTGTATAAAAAACCCAACCCTTTGATGATTAACTAGCTATTGTTTATTTTTCAATTGCAATATGTAGAAAGGCATTTTTATTTAAAGATAAAATCAGTACATTCTCTGTATGTGATCTAGTATTTTCACAAAAGTCCATCTGTCATTAAATGTCCTTAAATTAATCATCATGGCCATTAAATGTTTTTCATTGCTCATCTGGTCTCTCCTTGTTTTTAAAGATTTTATTTATTAATTTTAGAGAGAGGGGAAGGGAGGAAGAAAGAGAGGAAAACATCAATGTGTGATTACCTCTCGTGTGTCCCCTAATGTGAACCTGGCCTGCAACTCAGGCATTTGCCCTGACTGGGAATTGAATTGGTGACCCTTTGGTTCATGGAATGGCACTCAGTCCACTCAGCCAAACCAGTTAGGACTCACCTGGTCTCTTTATCAGTCTTAGTCACTCTCTTCTCTTTAACACCTATACTTATCAGTGGCCATCATATTTGTAGTATGTAAAGTCCTGTATCACTATATATGTCCCTATTACCTCCCTTTGTGCCAAAAACTGAGCTTTGATCCCATTGATAGCAATTCCCCCAAAGGATTTAGCCATCAGGCATACTGTTCCCAGTGTTTCACATAGACTTTCAAATCTTCCTTTGCACAGCTGAGTGTGAGGTTCAGGGCTAGTACTTAACAATATCAGGGGAAACCTCAGGAGCAGGATGCACATGAACCACCCCTGCTCTGTGACTGAACCCTACTAGAGACTGTCAAACTTTCTGACAGAATAGAAGTGCTCTGGTCTTTTCCTTTTTCTTTTCTTTTCTTTTCTTTTTCTTTTCTTTTCTTTTCTTTTCTTTTCTTTCTTTTCTTTTCTTTTTTCTTTTCTTTTCTTTTCTTTTCTTTTCCTTTCTCTTTTTTTCTTTTCTCTTTTCTTTTCTTTTTTCTTTTCTTTCCTTTCCTTTCCTTTCCTTTCCTTTTCATTTTTTTCTTTTCTTCTTTTCTTTTCTTTTTTCTTTTTCTCTTTTCCCTCCCTCCCTTCCTCCCTTCCTCCCTTCCTTCCTTCCTTCCTTTCTTGTTTCTTTTTTCTTCTATACTATAATAAAATCAAATTATAACCTTTTAAAAATCTATTTAGGATATAAAAGTTTAAGTGTGTATGTATCTGTGAACATACATGAAAAGCAGTTGCATAACAGGGCATTTGCAAAATTAATTTTCTTCTTTGTATAGTCCATTTTCCATACCTTAGTATACTGCAATTAACTATTCTTGACTATCAATAGAGTCATAATCTCTATCAGAAACAAAAGACATTATATTGCAGTGATATGGGACTAAAGAACTATTTGAACCATCAGCTCAAGCTGGACCTGTGACAAGGCAGGGCCAAGATGAGAATGGAACAAAGGAGATGAGGCCAGCCCCACGACGAGGGTGAAGGTTCCCAGTTGCCTGGTTCTGGCTTTGCTGCTGGAGCAGCTTCTCTGTTTTTTCATTTGAGCCATATTACTTTGTCTTGGTGAAGTTAATTGGTTGCAAGGAGCTCCTGAGGAACCACAACAGCTGTCTCCAATAACTGAAGCAGGTGAAGCAGGAAATGGACAGCCTGCAGCACCAGGCAGAGGCATACACGTTACCCTGAACTAGTTGCTGTCTTCATGGACTCAGGTTGGCCACATCAAACCTGGAGGCAACACAGAGCCACCGATCCCAGCAGCACATCCAGAGAGGCGCTGGGGATAGTGACCACCTAGCATCCCTGAGTGTGTGTAACTGCCCAGAAGTTCCCTCATAAAGTTACCTGACTGAACTCCACTTCCTTCAGCAATGGAATTTAAGTTTTCTGTTTGTCTTTACAAGGCATAAAATAACAGAGCTACTTGCAGATCATGACCAGCTTCTTCACTAAGTGACCAAATCTTAAAATCCTACTAGGTAAGCTCTTAGTAACAGTGTTGGAAGGTCTATGGACATTTGCAGGAGGAGAAACCTCCCCAGCGACAAAGACACTGCTTTTCAGCTCCTGGTCCTGGGGAACCTGCACATGGGTCCACTTTCTTAATTCTCTGCGGGACCCAGTTCAGCTTCACCTCTCCCCAGAAGTAAAACTTTATTTTCTCCTTTGGTTTGAATTTTATTTTATTTTAAATATTTTTATTGGTTATGTTATTACAGTTTTCCCATTTTTTCCCCACTATCTCCCCTCTTCCCTGCCCACCAATGCTCCAGCATCCCCTCCCTTAGTTCATGTTCATGGGTATATATATAAGTTCTTTGAGTCCTCTGTTTCCCATACCATTTTTATCTCTCCTCATCTACCTTATGTTCACTAACCATGCTTGTTCTTTCCTGTACCTTATCCCCCCATTCCTCCCTACAGCCCTCCAAAACCCCTCCAAGTGCTATCCATTTCTGATTCTGTTCCTGTTCTAGTTGTTTGCTTAGTTTTTGTTTTCATTGTTTTTATTTTCTTTTAGGTGCATTTGTTGATCATTGTGAGTTTGTTGTCATTTTACTGTTCATATTTTTTATCTTCTTTTTCTTAGATAAGTCCTTCTAATATTTCATATAATAATGGCTTGGTGATGATAAACTCCTTTAACTTGACCTTATCTGGGAAGCAATTTATCTACCCTTCCATTCTAAATGAAAGCTTTGTTGGATAGAGTAATCTTGGATGTAGGTCCTTGGCCCTTCATGATTTCAAATACTTCTTTCCAGCCCCTTCTTGCCTGCCAGGTTTCTTTGGAGAAATAAGCTGATAGTCTTATGGGCACTCCTTTGTAGCTAACTCTCTCCTTGCATCTCTCTTGCATCTTTTAGGGTCCTCCTTTTATATTTAATCTTGGGTAACTTAATGATGATATGCCTTGGTGTGTTCCTCTTGGGGTCCAACTTCTTTGGGACTCTCTGGGTTTCCTGGACTTCCTGGAAGTCTATTTCTTTCACCAGATTGGGGAAGTTTTCCTTCATTATTTGTTCAAGTAAGTTTTCAATTTCTTGGTCTTCCTCTTCTCCTTAGGGCACCCCTTTAATTAGGATGTTGAAATGTTTCAGGTTGTCCCAGAGGTTTGTAAGAGTCTCTCCACTTTTTTGAATCCTTGTTCCTTCATTTTGTTCTGGATGGATGTTTTTTTATTCCTTTTGTCCCAAATCGTTGCTCTGAGTCCTGGTTTCCTTCCTGTCGCTGTTGGTTGCCTGAGCATTCTGCTTTACTTCACTTTGTGTATCCTTCATTTGTTTTTTTCATTTTTTTGACCAAGTTCAATCAGATCTTTGAGCATTTTGATTACTAGGGCTTTAAATTCTCCATTAGATAGGTTGGCAATCTCCTTCTCACTTAGTTTTCTTTCTGAGGCTTTGCTCTGTTCTTTTATTTGGGCCATATTACTTTGTCTTGGTGAAGTTGATAGGTTGTAAGGGGGTGGGGCCTTAGGTACTTACCCTGGGCAGGGCAACCCTCTTCACTGTGCTTCAGCACTGCCTGTGGGGGAGAGGCCAGAGAGGGTACAGTGCAGTTGGCCTGGCCATCCCTAGCACCCTTTTCAAAGGACTCTTATGTGAGGCTGGGAGCTTCTCCTACCACTGCAACCACTGTAGCCCACAGCCACCTCTGAGTCTCAGTTTCCCCTTAAGTCAGCCCCTCCAGTGCAGCCTGCTGAGCTTGGCAGCCAGCTCCACTCCTAAGGTCACCAAGTTGCTGCAGTTTTTCTGAGTAGACCACTGGTCCATGGTTTTATGGGTCTGGTTGTTCTGGTTAATTTTTTCTTTAATTCCTTTGTTGTCAGAGTTCCATGAAGTTTGATTTTCTGGTACTTTTGGTTGTTTATTGATTTCATATCTGTTGTTATCCTCCTTTTGGTTGTGCTAGGAAGCGAAGGGTTCTACCTCTGCCTCCATCTTGGCCACAGCTTGGAGTTCAATTTATTTTATTTTCATAGCCACCCCACCACAGGATGTATATGTGAATACTGAGAATTATAACCTAATTTTTAAAAAGTATGTCCTCATATTATGTTAAAATGACCTAAATTGCCTGCTTATAGATTGATTTTTGAAAGCCTGCTGTCATGAAATAAAGTATGTGTAGGGTTAAAGGATGTCAGTCAGAAAATTATATTTTAAGAAATATACTTATTTTATTTACTGTATCTTTTAAAACCAAATATTCTTAGACAAAGAACATTCCTCCCTGTTTTTGTTTTACTGTATTTTTAGGATCTTTTCCTTGTTGTAAGTACACAAAACACACCTGTTCAATCTGGCCCTACTCAGCCTCACCTTGACCAGCCTCCCTAGGCAGGGTCTGTGGCCACCAGGGGCACCCAACAGGACGCTATGGTCACCATGTGGTGGCCTGACCTGTGAAGTGTGGGGAGAGGCAAAGACTAAGAGGGCAAATGAAACTCCAACACAGGAAACACAGCTTCTCCAGGCTGCACCTACTGTGTGCTCAGACTGGCAGTGTGCACCAGGATCTGTGGTCATTAGAGACATGCTAGACTCAGTGGTGAAAGCCATCAGGAGGTCCAAGGTTCTTTAATGTCTGTTCTGGACCACAATGAAGTTTCTGGAAAAGACAGGTCAGGCCCAAAAAGAGCAGCCCCGCCTTTGCTCACTCCTACCCTGTAACTTTTCTAGGGAACAAAAGAGCACTGCCTAAACTCTCTACTGTTACTTCTACCATTACTCCTTCCTTTGTTTCACTGTCCCAGCATTAATAAGCATACTCTCAAAATCACGTGGACCCATGTTGAGAAATCTTTCCTATGCAAAGTCAAGAACCGACACAATACTGGAGGGCCTGAGGCAGAGCCTCTCCAGGCAAGTTCCTGTCTAGTAACACTGTAACTGGTATCTCGTTTGTTGAGGAAACAGTGATATTTTTAAGCTGTCTGTGTTCTCTTATAATGTGCTGTCAGAAGGTTCATTGATAAAGTAGTGTTAACCACAAAGATGTTTAGTGTTTTAAAAAGAATTCCTAGCAAGTATTAGGACTTATAAATATGTATCTCATTTGTATAAGGTCAATCTTGAAAACTCATTATAAATTCATCTAACTTTTTATTATAGTTGGAAATCATTTTTGACAAAATTGTTTTTGTACCATTGGAAGAGAAAGATGATAATTTAACTTCTTATTTAAAAAAATGACACATTTAAAGTTTTTGAAAGGATAGCCCTCTAATCTGATACCATTTTATAAGAACAATATGGTATTTTTCTAGATATTATTATTAATCAATATTATTCATTATTATGAATCACTGTTTAGATGAGGCTTTGGTCCCACAAAACTGAAAAGTATATTGGGTAATTAAGATGTAATTCAATTTAATTCAATTTAATTCAGTTCAGGTCCTATAATTCATAATTCGGCAATTTTGAAAAACAAATTATAAGAAATAGGAAGACTTCTCCTAAGGGAAATGGTAAATTTATGGGTTCAGTTGTCCCAGTGAATTCTGTAACCTGTGAAAATATTAGGAGTTCTCATTTTCAAGAATAAATGGGCTAAGTGAATTCAGTTATATATATTATGATCAGTTTGTGTACCAGTTTTGTTATGTGCTTCTTAAAACAATTTCTCAAGTTAAAAAGTTTACCAAAACTTATAACTTCTTTTTATGTAAATTGAAGTTTTGATGTGATTTTAATCCTCACCTATATTTTGTTATTTTATCTCATCCTATTAATGATCATAAATTGCTCCTGAAGTATAAATATAAGAATATTTTTTAAATAGAAAAATAAGGAGAATAGCAGATCATTGTAAATTTAGGTGGTTTCTACAATTGGTGGTAGAATGATATTAAGAAACTTCTGTCACACAATGTAAATTAAATTAATCAGCATGCCACTTTTACAGATAGAAACAATCACTTCTGTTTCATTGTTATGTAACCTGGATACACTACAGATTGACTCTGGACCTCAGTTTTAATCAGCAGCTGAAACCAACCTTGGAACAGGTAGGGTAATTAACAGAGCTCAATGATGTTCTTAGAGAGTTCTTAAAACATTTGTGCTCAGTCAGTAAAGTAACAGAAAATTTGTGGTCAGTCAGTATAATCTTTCTGTGCAAGATGTATATGTTGTTCTTGTATTACACCAATAAAAAATTGTATCTGGACAACTGATATTTACCTAGGAAGAGTCTCAGGTAGGTTTTACATTTCAGTGTTTTAGACCACTTAGGTTGTTTCAGTCATTGTCTTAAAAGCCTCCTTTGTTCTTTTTGCCATCACCTCTTTCTTATAAAAACTGGATTTCAGCAAGATATGTTTAGTTAATCAAATCCCTGAGGCAGTCAAGACATTGCTTCTTTTAGAATGAAAAAGTAAAGAGTGATATCACAAGCAGATGAAAATGACATATGTAACTCTGTTTCTCTGAGTGGGCTCCAGTACATGTTTAATCTTGAATTTTCCCATTTTAAGAGGCTTGCTAAGTCAGCTCCAGACATTTCATGGAACTTGTTGCCATGAAGCTACATCAAACACTGTTCTAGTTTTTGACAGGTTACTCCTATACAAGTGCACATACCTGCCCTTCAAAATAGGGTAAACTGAAACTCACTGAAGAAAAATAAAAAGATGATTAGTATAATCCTTAAGGATTTAAAAAAAATCAATGATCCTGCAAAAGAAGAATGGGCCATTTGTCATTACTCTGTGACTTTCATGTCAAGGAAGAAAAGTGCTTTTTTAAAATGTCAGCTGATATTAGTAGTTTTAGAATTTAGAAAGTACTTTTTTATTTTGTATTTTAATTAATTCTCACAATGTCATCTGTAGTCCATATTAATGTTGCATATTATAATTGTCCCATTTGAAAGTTGAGAATGTGAGAGTCAAGGAATATGTGCTGTTTTTCCAAGGTATAAAGCTAATAAGTGGTGATTCTAAGATTTTATCGCCAAAAGACTAAGAGTTAAATCTATGGATGTTTGCAGTGCACTGCTGTCCCATTGCAGTGCATCTTACTAACAGGACATCTAATTATAAAAAAGAAAAATGAGCTTTATTTAAATTATTGCATTCAGATTATGTCCAAAATATTTCTAAAAGTGATTTGCTACACTCTTTTATTTAGTAAAATAAAATGCATATTTTATTGGCTCACTAGAAATAAGTGTCATTCTCTGGGTCAACACTTTCTAATGATTACATAGTATAAATGACATTATTCCAGATTAATTAAAATTAGCTAAAAATATTGAGATGAGGACAGTGTACATTAGGGTTTTTCACACTTGACACTATTGACTTTTGGGCTGAATAATTCTTCATTGTATGAAGCTGTTTTGTGCATTGTAGGATTAGAGTATTTATTCTGACCTGTACTTATTTGATACCAAACACTCCCACTTATGACAACTCCAGCTATTTTGAGACATGGACAACTTGCCCTGAGTTGGGAATCACTGGTCTACCTTACTTTAAATGCCATGACAGAAGCTCTCTCTTAATATTACATTAGATGAATGGAAAGATTTGCTCTAAGTTAGCAGAGGCATTAATATTTCCATAATAGTGTTACAGTCAATAATTAGTATGCTTCATATTTTCCAATGTAATTCTACCTGTGCCATAGGACAAAACTGACACAATTCCAGGTATCTCTTCTATTCTTTCTTTGACTCTTCATATCTGAAGTGAAGATCTTTAGTTTGTCCTCTTGCTATATCCCTATTGGGAGACAATTGGTCTCTCACATTTTTGTAAACCTTGCCAGTTAGTCACTGACTCTCCTTTTGTTCTGTACTATTTTTTTCCAAGGATATTTATATAGTGAGCAGCTTTAGAAAAGTGATTGTGTCTCCTTGTGGAGCAAAGGCCAGGTATGCTTACTTCCCATAATAAAAGTGTAGGTTCCCTGAGCTCAGGTCCTCTCCTGTAATGTAACCCTCTATGACTGCTGATTCCATCTGATCCTCTAAATATTGTTCTGTGGGAATTACAGCTGGAGAACCAGCATAAAATATTGACACTATGGCCACTGCTATTGCTGGGAGCAATAAACTGTTCTTTATTTCTGACCCAGGTGTCTCATTGTCTCCTAACAGAGTCCATATAACTATGGCAGCCTGAATGTTTATTTTGCAAGTAAGGCAAAATATACAACCTTTCATATTTCATGAAAATTTATTCTTTGGCATGGGTGGATAATTTGAGGCTGTTCATTTCTCAAAATGTTAACTTTTTCATGTTATTTCAGTATACATGTATTGATCATATCACATGAAATCTTCTTCAGTAGGCATTCTCAAAGATGTAATCCACTACATCACTTACATTTTTATCTGTATAAGCATATTGTCTTTATAAAGAAGAAGCTGTTCTTTGCTCAAACAAGTTTTATTTTATCTTATGGATATCACAAAAGTTATGAGTTGCCTTTTCATCCTTGCTTCATCTTTTTGGAAGTGAAGGCTTCCTTTTATAGTGAATTAGCAGCTGTGGAGTGTCATTTGGTAATAATGTTTGGTATTTTAGTACTGATTTATTATTTTTCTACTTTCCAATAATTGGACATCTGGAGAAATAGATTTAAAAAATATGCTGACCACTTAAAATGTTCACAAAGCAACATATTGGAACCAATTTTTATTATTAATATGAAAAAAAGAGAGAATTACTTGTATGATTTTCCTTATATGTCTGTCCTGTATTGAGACCACACAATCTTTTGTCTTTTTCCTTGGGGAGTCTGGGTTAGAGAACAATTCATTTATTTGCACAAAGATCCCAAGTGCCTTCCAGGAATAAAATGATTATGATTGAATCACAAAGATTGGGAAAGTGGTAGAACAGACTGGAGTATCACTTTGCAGAAGTCCTCCAAGAATATGACCCAGGAGCTTCAGAACTCACCAGCAACATAACAGGAGTCTTGCACGATACTTGGTTTCAACTGGTCTTAAGTGTTGCTGACTTTGGAAGGCTGAACACTAGTCATTCTGGAAGATCTTTCTTTGAGGACAAAATGCATAAGCATTTGAATGTCAATTTAAAAAGTTTTAACTGTGGAGCCAGAGTATATGGCAACTCAATCTGTAGGGACAACTCAGAAAGGACAATGAATCTTCAATGATTACCATGAAATGAGTTAACCTTAGGGTTCTTGGATATTGTAGTTTTGGGTCAATTGATTGGTTGTTTGAAGGGAAACGATAATCGTATCAGAACAGGGAAATAAACTGATTAAAATTGTTAAAAGATAATTAAAATTACAACCATGAAGACTGTTATGCTTACTACTTTTTTGGTTTCTATCCAGTTCTCTCAGATCTTTATCTCATTAGTTCCTGTGAGTTTTTAAGGTTACTTCAGGCTTTTATAGATCTGGTTGTTTTATCAATTAAATGTATCTACTACTTATTAATATCTATTAATAATATTTTATATATTTAGAATGACTTTAAAATTTTGGGTGGTCAACACTATAGGAATATAAGAGCTCTGTCCAGAAAACATCCAGCCATTGTTAATGTAACAAGAATGATTTGCACGACATCAATGTCAGCCAAAAAGAGTAGACTGGACTGTGCATTTGTAAACAATGATGACTTCACTGTCCTAGTCAGTGGGGGGCAGTTGACACTGTTGAGTGAGCAAGTGTACTGTGTGGCCCTGTGGTCATCACATTCAAAATGACTGAGCAAGTAGTACAACAGATATGCATCAAATTTTTCATTAAGCTTTAGCATTCCTCCACAGAAACTATCTGGATGTTTCAGAAGTCTTTCAGGGGTGATGCAATGAGTGAAGAGCAAATAAAAATGTGGCACGAACACTTATGTTGAAAATGATCCATGTTCTGGAAGGCCTGCAACAAGCAGAGCACCTGAGAGTGTTGAATTATACAGGCTGCAATCCAGAAAGATTGGCAACTGGCAGTACAAGAACTAGAAGCTGATCTAGGGATTCCAAAAACTACTATGTCCGAGATTTCGAGATAGGATCTTGGCATGAAACATGTCATAGCAAAATTCTTTTCATGGCTTCTGCTCCCAGAGCCAAAGGAACATTGTGCTGCAGTTGCTAATAACTGATTCAAACTGCTACCAATGAACCAGATTTCCTCAATAAGGTCATAATTTTGAAAGAGGCTGAAGCATTATTATCTTATGGATAATGTTTCTTGTATCTTTTTAAATAAATGTCTGTATTTTGCATAGTACATGACTGGATACTTTCTGGGAAGACTTCATATATTGTTATTCTCAAGGTCGAATATTATTATTCATGACTGCATTATTGCCTGAATAAAGGATCTAGGAATATCATAATTATAATCAGTTATTTTTTCAAAATGGATTCTTCTCTAGAAGCACATTATGGACCATGATCTCAGTGTTTGACAATCCTTCTAAAATATAATACAGAAAATTTGTCAACATCGGCAGTTGTTAATGGTTGTCAGTGATATGAAACAACAAAATAGAGAATGAAAAATGACCACATTTAATTGCTACTTCTGGGAAATTCAGGTAGGTGTCTGAAGTGACTTGAAAGACTTGGGCAGTTTACCAGGTATTATAATTTATATCTCTTTCATTTTTGTAAACCTGAAATATATGATGTTTTAAAAGCTTTATGTATTGCATTACATAAGGAAGTAGTCTCTTGGCTTGGTGTTTGAGGTGGCAGTGCAGAGACCATGCGGGTTTGAGTGCTTTGGAGTTGCTGATCCCTGTATATCTATGACAGTGAGATATAAGATTCTCAGGAATATACAGATAAATGGTCATTTCAGAGAATGCAACTTTGTTTCTGAGAATCTTTTTTCTTTAATTTTCAATAACTGTATGGTTCACTTACATATCTTATCTGACTTAAGCTAATGAATATTTAAATTTATAATGAGTTTTAAGTAATGAGACAACTAGTTTTAAATGACCTTTTAAATCAACTTGTACAAGAGACAAAACAGTTAAAACAAAACAAAGCAAAACTAAAAAGAGGTTTCAATGTTTGGATCTGACCCAAAATGATCATTAAAGTTGTAAATTTTCCCATTAAATTGATAACAATATAAATTATTCTATTAATAGAAATGCTGATACATTTCTGAGTAATAACATCCTTTCCAAGTATGTTAATTCAAGCTTTTATGAGACTGTGTATTTTTGATTTGGAGGAGTATGTTGATAGATGGTGCTGAATTGGAAGGATCCCTAAATCTAAAGTATTCTTTGCTGCTTCTAGCTGTTACCATGCTTTTTTATTCAGAATATTTGACTACTTAAAGTAATAAACTTTCTCAGTAAGTAGACAACCCAAGTTCATTTTTCCCATTTGTGGTAATAGTCATAGGGCTCTACTTTATAATTTTTTGATGTGCTTTATGACCGAAGTTCACATTCAATACACAACCAAGGATGGTAAGGATACTAGGGAAAGAACATTTTTGCCTTCATACAAATTGAAGCTAGTGACTGAGCTCCACTCTCCTTAAGAGTGGCAGGCTCCTGTCTGACTGATAACTCCTGCTTTCTCACTAGTGGTTCCATTGGTGAGACTGGGAGGGTGGTGGTGGACAGAAAGACTTTGTTCTCTGAGTACTCCATGAGAACTCCTCACCAAACTTCACAAACAAAACAAAACAAACCAAAACAAAACACACACTGGCTGTCTCACCACACGTGCAGAGGACTTTAAAAGAAATACTTTGGAGATTCCTCAGCCACTTTTTTTCCTAAACATATATGTGAAAACACTAAGCTCATAAAATGAAGGTTTCTTGGTAAAGAAGTTTTCTACCTTCTGTCTCCGTTTGCATGCATTACCTCTTTATTTTTATTTTTTTCGTGTCCTTTACCTGTGTATGACAACATGCACTCAAAAAGAACTGCATATTTTTTCTAAGCCCCTTAAATGTTTACTGTTGAAATCACGACACTTCTAAACACTTTAATGTTCATCTCCTAAGGATAAGGATGTGCACTTACATAACTAAAGTGCTTTAATCACATGTGTTAAAATCATTAACAATTTAATAATATCATCTAATATACAGATTGCCTCACAGAGGTTTGTTTGTTTTTTTTTGGATCCACGATGAAAATCAAGTTTATACATTGCACTTTTTCATTTCATTTTTCTCTCCCTCTCTCGTCATTTTTCTTTATAAAAAAAGATTTTTTAAATTTATTTTTACAGAAGGGAAGGGAGGGAGAAAGAGAGGGAGAGAAACACCAATATGTGGTTGCCTCTCCTGTGCCCCATACTGGGGACCTGGCTCACAGTCCAAGCATGTGCCTCGACTGAGCATCAAACCAGCAACCTCTTGGTTTATAGGCCAGCATTCAATCCACTGAGCCATACCAGCCAAAGATCTCTTTTAATTCTTTCAATGGAGAAGTGTTTTTTATTTGTTTGTGTAGTGGCTTGGCTTAGTTTGGTTTTTACAATACTGAATTTTGAGGAGTTTATAAGCTATTTTTCGAATTCCCTTTATTCTGGATTTATCTTATTGTGTCCTTATGTTTACAGTCAATATAATATTTTTAGCAAGAACACTAAATAGGTGATATTGTGTACTTAAGGCATGCAACAGGAGACAAAAAATTTCATGTTACCCATAATTGGTGGGATTTGCTAAATTTTACTGGTAACTAAATTTGATGACTTAGTTATAGCAGTGACTGCCTGGTTATATCCATTGTAAGTGCATATTACTATTATTGTTATTATTATTTTGGCAAAAATAAGTGAATTAATGTTGCATGTTGTCAATATGAATGTCCTTTATCCCCCAAACTTCTACCCAATGGTTTTTAGCATCTAATGGTCAGTTTTTACTAAAGCACCATTATTACTGCAGAATGCAAATGGTGATATTTCTAATTTTGTCATATCCTTCATATGTATTAGCTGTCATTCTTCTGTAAAACATTTCTTTCTCTTTAAAAATTTTAAAAAATCTTTTAAAGTTATATACTTAAAATATTTAAATATATTAAGCATCTTGAAAATTTTTAAGAGATACATAAAAGTAGGATATTTTCTATAATTTCTATGAAAATAAATTTTGGTAAGAGATAAATTGCATATTATATGCAGTCATAAAAATATTTTTGATTTATAAAAGTATAATTTTTCTTTGTTTCCTTTCAAAGTCAGTTTGGTTACAAATAAAAAGATGTAAAACCTACCTGCTATCATGAAGGCAGCATGATATTTGCTATAAATTTAATAAAACATGTGTTTTTACCTTCATTCATAAAAGAGTAGTTACATATACTCATGATTTCTGCAAACAGCCATAAAGGCAGAAGACCAATAATACACAACTATCTTGGTTGCAGGTAATCATGCCACTTGTATTTATTATAATACATTCTTAATTTATACAATTTAAATGAAGACTTAACATCAGAAACTTACTTGAAAATCTGGATAATCGGAGATAGTTCATAATACACCTAAAAGTCTATTTTTCCCCCTTGAGGATTGATCATTTCCATGGAAAAAGCTTCTTTCCATAGAAGTTCAAACTACAATTTTAACTAATAAAATGTAAAGGTAGTTTTTCCTATTCTGCAGTCTAGTATCTTCTTTTCATTTGACTCATATGGAAGAATTTCCTTGAAATAGCATTATATATGTAGGAGGAAAAAGTCTCCTTATTTGATTATCTTATTAACTTGCTTTTGTTTGATCTTTTGACATCTCCTAGTGAATTCCTTAAATGACTTACAATAATTTACATAGCCTAATGTAATAAGGGATATTTATAGCATTTGTAATAATAAAGATATAGACTTTGAGGACTTTTATAGAGATATAAACATTTGTTTAGTAAAATGCTTATTAAATGTAGCAGATGGAGAAAGTGCAGATTCTGAAATAAGAAACACGTGGCCTTAATTTCCGATCCACAATTTATTAGCTCTATGATTTAGTTAAGTTGCTTAATTTCTCTGAACATCAATTTTATCAAATATTTTGACAGACTATTAAAAGATAGAAATTATGTGTATAAAAAGGCTAACACATAGTAGGTCTATTAGTCTGGGTTCTCCATAGAACAAGAATTAATAATATATTTGGAGCTGGCAAATCTGAAATCTGCAAAGCAGGTGGATCTGCAAAGCAGGCAGGCTGCAGACCCAGGAAAGAGATGATGAGGCCCCTTGAGTCTGAAGGCTGTCTGGAGACAGAATTCCCTCCTTCCCCAGAAATGCCAATCTTTTTCTCTTATGAACTTCAACAGACTGGATAAGACCCATCTATGTTTGGGGGATTAATCTGATTTACTCAGCACATACTAGTTTAAATGTTATCTTAAAAATAACCTCATAGTGATGCCTGGGCTTGTGTGTTTGATCAACTTCCTGGGTTCTATGCACTAAACAAATTGACATAAGATAAACTCTCAGAGAAGGTCTATGTTGAAAGGGATGTACATTTATTAAAATGTCATAGAATTTTACCTAAAGGACCTGGGGTCTGTCTGGAGAGTCCCATGCTCTGCAGATCCTTCACTTGTCCCTCGAAGTTGCTTGGGTAGTATTCCCTATTGGCTCCTCTTACTTTCTGTCTTACCCTTATTCCTTTGATGTTTCCATGTGAACATATTGGTTAGGCAAAGATTGTTCCTGGTGCTCAGTGTCCTAAAGCTCCACGCTGATCTAACAAATGATACTTGATCTCATACACAAGAGGGGAAAACATCTCTCTTCTACACTCTGTGCCCTATTTCATCATGTGTGCCCTACAGCATAATTTTTCAGATACTCATAAAAATTTATCACAAAAATAACAACATCAACTCCTAATTTGGACTTTCTCTCTGTTTGTACTCAAAACAATCCCTCAAAAAAAGAAGGAGAGTAATTGCTTCACCAGTCACCTCTTTTGCTGTCATACCTCCCCAATTAATCAAACTCCTTTCTCTGTTTGCAAACAATTCTTCCATCTCCCAACAACAACAACAACAACAAAACAACATAAAGAAAAATTCTGCCCTGGCTGGCGTAGCTCAGTGGATTGAGCGTGGGCTGTGAACCAAAATGTCGCAGGTTCGATTCCCAGTCAGGGTACATGCCTGGGTTGCAGGCCATGACCCCCAGCAACCACACATTGATGTTTCTCTCTCACTCTCTTTCTCCCCCCCTTCCCTCTCTACAAATAAATAAATAAAATATTTTTTAAAAAAGAAAGAAAAATTCTTCCTATGAATCCATCAGTGCATACAAATAACTTGGGAGATGAGAGTCCAAGATTCTCCTCACCCCCCAAAAAAAAACTATAATTCTAGTTGAGTTCAGCTGATGCACTTTTAAAAATAATGATTCTATTTATTTCACAAATGCCAAGCAAACTTATTTTGAGGTGCAAAGCAAATAGGACTGAATACCTACACCATTTAATCACAGAAACCACATTTCTTTCACACTTTATCTCATTCCTCTCAAGAAAATAGCTGAGTATCCTCATTTTTCCATCAACTGTTTTTATTATCGTGTCCAAAGCTTTTGATTCAGTTAGCATTATAAGAAATGCTTTTCTATTTCTTTCATGTTATTCTTGACAAGCTTGAATCAGTAATTCTGGCTGGTATTACAGGCCCATGTTTTGGGGACTTTCATTTATCATGGAATGAGTCACTTTGCTGTTTTTGTTTCCACTTTATTCTGAAAGGCACCCACAGAAACATTACAAGAATGCAGGGTTACAGCAAATAAATTCTTATGCTGGGTCTGCACTATGTCTCCACAGTCAATCTATCCTACACAACATCATCTTTGAACAATAGAAGGTAATGGCTAGGGATAAAAGTAGGGGTTCAGATAAAACAATTTTCCAGTATCATGAATATTCACCCTGCATTTAATCTGAAGCCAAACTCAAACAAAGTTATTTTTTATGGCCTCTGTCCTGGTCTACAAATAGTGAAGCTTTTGTAACTGGTACTTCTTTGATATTTGTTTATTTGCTTTTCCAATTTCCTTAATTTTAAATTCTAAGCCCCTGGCTTTTTTTGTTATTAAAAGAATTCTCAATTTCTACTTTTTCTATACTTTCTTAACCAATTTGGTTCTGCTGAGAGGAAGAAATCTACATGATACTTTTGCAGGAAAGGAGAAACTTTCTATAGCACTATATCAAAAGTGTGATAAAATAAAAAAATAATTATTAGTATACCAAATATAAATTGGTCAATGTGATTCACTCACCAGTATGGATTTTTACAGTTCAGACAAAAGGAAACAGAAATTAGATGCCATTTCTGAGTTAGCTTCCTTGATTTGAAATGATAATGGAGGAAATGCTGTTATCTGGAAATGCTAAAGCTCTTCACAGGGAAATGCAGGAGCCATTCTGTATGTTTAAAGGAGCAACATAATTCTTTTAAATCAGATTTTTCTTGGAAACCTAACATAATAAACAAAAGCATAAAGTGGAGCTTTTTTATTTAACACTGGGGAAGAGGGTAGCCAGTGCCAGATCCCACCTCATCAGCTTTCTTCCAGATGCTGAGAAACCCCAGCCCTTCTCCCCCTACCTCCCCACCCTTTGTACAGTACTGGCTGGTAGCAGTTCAGATCGAAAAACCTGCACTGGAAGAAACCAAGTATTTAAATCTTGAATGGAAAGTAGGAAATTTGATTTCTCCACTGTTCTCTCCCCTATTACCTAGCAAAAGTCATGGAAGGTGGTCTTTAAATCAGGTCCTTCAAGTTTTTGGAAGGGTCTTTGTAAACATTCTCCTGTAAGTGTTTGCTACCACATGCCTGGTGGTGAGCAGGCTTCAGTAAACTACTGAACTGTATTGAGCATACTAGAACCATATGCTCATATTCCCAATATGGTCTCCATGTTGGAAGGGAGGACTGCTTTTTCATTAAAAGAAAAAAAAAAAAGGTATCAAGATCAAGTCTAGATTTGTTTCCACATCAGATAATTTCCTGCATTTGAGTATACATGTATACATGATAAAAAAAAAATGATTTCTCCCTCAAAATTATTGACTTTTAATAGAAGTAAGAATGTATATTTTTATTTCTGAAGGCAGACTTTATGTATTCATAGGGAACAATATACTTTATTCTATTTTCTCATTCTGTATGTATTTTAATGAGGATTACTTAGAAGTTTTCTCACACCAATAGAAACCACTGAGCTAGAGATTGCTTTTCGAAAATTTATTGGCACATTTTCTTTTTTCTTCCTTTTTAAAATACTCACCTGAGGACAACTTTTCATTGCTTTTAGAAATAGAGGAAAGGGGAGAGGGGAGAGAGAAACACTGACTCGTCTTCTCATATACATCTGGACCATGGAAAGAACCTGCAACCTAGGCATGTGCCCTGAATAGCAATCAAACCTATGACTCTTCAACCGACTGAGCCACTCTGGACAGGGCTGGTATAGTACATTTTCAAAAAAGTAATAATGACTTTTTTTTTGTGGAATAATATAAAGGTCTTTACAAAAATAGATCTGTCAACTAATGAACCACAATAATTAAAAAAATAAAAGATTACTTTCTTATTACTAGAAATTTGTGATGACTCAGTTGTCAATGGTTTTTAATGTCAATGGAAAGATTGCTATAATGAGTGCAACCTAAGCAAGATAACCATCAAGATCCCCACTAAGTTAATGACTGTACAAAAAAATAAACACACATACCTGGTTTGTTTAACAAACAAGGTACAAAACAAAAGATTTACTTACTTGGGTCAAAATTTTGATAATATTTGTATAGCATTTGCTGTACATTTAATATAATAACATAATATAATAACAATGATTTTCACATTTTGCAAGTTAAATTCAAGTCTGTATTATGGAATGTCATAAACTAAATAAACGCTCAGAATCGGCATCTGTATCAAACAGCTTGAAAAAGGCAGAGTGTCAAATTTTGGTTGTTTATTTGAAATGATACAGAAGAATTTCCATGACGTTTATGTTTTGTCACACGTGATCACACAAACACAAAGAACAAAACAAAAGAAAACTTTATTCAACAATATTTAATAAAAATAACTTTTATTAATAATTTGGAAAATTTTAAATATTTAATACTGATTTAAATTTACAAATTGCCCAGTATATTTTATATTTATTATGTTAACATAATATTTTAATGGAGATATGTTCTTTTACTCATTGATATAAAAATATTTAAACAATAACATATCATTATGGAATCAATTTTGATTAATTAGGCAGATGTACCTTGTGTATTCATTTTCCCAACTTTGAGTAAGTCATTCTGGTAGCTGCTTTAGGTGTCTTTGGACACTTTAGGATCTACTTGGTGAATTAAATAGTTTCCTAATAAAATAAATGATTCATGTGACTTCCAATGAATCTAATGCATAATTGGGAGCTATGAGAAACCACTTAAACCAGAATTATTGTCTTTTAATTTGTTAGCAGAAAACTCATAGTTTAAAATCTTCTAATAACATACAATTTTCATATTTTCTAATTTTGTTACATTTTAATTTAAACATTTTTCCCAAATGCTTTTGAACAGTCATTTGATTCTTTAAAAAGATTAGACTTAAATATGCAGAATTCCATTAGCAATATATTTTTAAACTGGAATCATAATTAGTCATAAGGGTAAAATCATTTTAGTAAAAAATAAAAATCAAAAAGCTAAACATTAACTGCTGAAGTTTCTTTTTGCCCTTTGGAAATTCTTTCTATATGATATAATTCTCTATATATTTTTGAATGCATATTTCCAAAGAAATTACGTTTTTGCTTAATAAAAATTCTAGGCAATTAGATGCAAAAGTGTAGTAAAGCAACATTAAAGTTGCCAATTTAAACACAGGGAAGCAAAAACAGTCCAGGAGTTAAAGTCCTGACAGCTATGTTAACTAGCACACTCGGCAAGGCCCATGAGTTAGACAGACACACAGGGCTATTTTCACAGTCACTGAGGACCTTTAAGTAAAACAGAGTTACACTTACCTTTGGTGGAAAAACAACATAATCTCCAGATAAATTTCTGACTATCCACATTTAAACAGTTTGCCAAAAATGATGTAAAATATCAACGTCCTCAGTAAAATTATCTAAAATAAGTAGTTCATGATACTGCATTAAGGCATTCCTAGGCATGCAAACTTAGAGTAACATTTGATAGTAGCCATTTCAAGGCTAAAGAAAGTTGATCTTGTATTTTTAAGTGTATTTTATTGATTATGTTATTACAAGTGTTCCAATTTTCCCCCCTTTTCCTCTTCCACCTAGTACCCTCATTCCCTCCAGAAATCTCTCCCTGCCTTATTTCATGTCCATAGGCTGTGCCTAAGTTCTTTGGCTTCTCCATTTCCTATACTATTATTAACATATTCCTGTCTATTTTGTACCTGCCAATTAAGCTTCTTAATCCCTGTACCTTATCTCCTATTCTCCCCCTGCCCCCTCCCAGCTGATAACCCTCCAAATGATCTCCATATCTGATTCTGTCCCTGTTCTAGTTATTTCTTTAACTTGGTTTTGTTTTTGTTTTTTGTGTTTTAGATTCAGTTGTTGGTTGTTTCAAGTTTGTTGTTATTTTATTGTTCATAGTTTTGATCTTCTTCTTTTTCTTAAATAGGTCCCTTTAACATTTTATGTAATAATGACTTGATGATGATGAATTCCTTTAGCTTTACCTTGTCTGGGAAACACTTTATCTGTGTTTGTATTCTAAATGATAACTTTGCTGACTAGAGTAATCTTGGTTGTAGGTCCTCGCTTTTCATCACTTTGAATACTTCATGCCAGTTCCTTCTTGCTGTCAGAGTTTCTTTGAGAAATCAACTGATAGTTTTATGGGAACTCCTTTGTAGATAACTCTCTGCTTCCCTCTTGCTGCTTTTATGATCTTTCTCTTTATCTTTAACCTTTGGCATTTTAATTATGATGTGTCTTAGTGTGGTCCTCTTTGGGTCCACCTTGTTTGGGATTCTCTGTGCTTCCTGGACTTGTATGTCTATTTCCTTTGCCAAATGAAGGGTATTTGCTTTCAATATTTTTAAAAATAAGTTTTAAATTTCTTGCTCTTCCTCTTCTCCTTTTGGAATCCCTATGACTCAGATGTTGGCACTTTTGGAGATGTCCCAGATTCTTTTTATACTCTCTCTCTCTCTCTTTTTTTTTTTTTTTTCCAATTCTTGTTTCATTCTGTTCTGGTTGAATGTTTATTTCTTCCTTATGTTCCAAAGCATTGAATTGAACCGTGGCTTCCTTCCCTTCACTGTTGGTTCTCTGTGGATTTTTCTTTATTTCACTTAGTGTAGCTTTCACTTGTTCCCTTATGTTTTTGCCATACTCAATGAATTCTCTAAGCATCCTGATTACCAGTGCTTTGAACTCTGCATCTGAATGGTTGGTTATCTCCATTTTGTCTAGTTTTCTTTTTCCCCTGGGTCTTTGTTCTATTCTTCCATTTGGGCCATATTTCTTTGTCTCCTCAATTTGGCAAGCTCCCTGTGTTTTTTTCTACATATTGGGTAGGACTGCTTTGACTCCCTGTCTTAGCACACCTGTTAAGTTTTATGGGGCAAAGCCTAGATATTCACCGGTTGAACCAAACTGCTTCAGTGCTTTTGGTGCTATGTGTTTGTGGGGAGGACTCTGAGAAGGGACAATGCCACTGCTTGGCTTCTGAAGTCTTGCCAGGCCTTCCTATATGTGACCGGCATCCTTCTAGCTGTTGCCCTGGTGGTGATTCCCAAAGTAGTTGCATTTGCATACATTCTAGGTCCAAGTAGGCCATTTAAATGGACCCTCCTGAGTAATCAGTAGTTTCTTCCACCACCCAAACCCCCACTGATTTTTACAGACAGAAGTTATGAGGTTTTATCTTCCCAGTGCTGGAACCCTGGGATGCATGTTCTGGCCTGGGGCTGGCATTGCTCTCTCCCAAGGTATCCCTCCCTATTTTTATCTACCACACAGGAATGTGAGACTGCTCATTCTGCCACCACCGCTGTTGCTGCCTCTCTGTACCACACAGCGTCCTCTCCTTCCTGTTCCATGACCCCACCGCTCCTACCCACCTGAATAAATATGACTTATTTAGATCCTTGGTTGTCAGACTTACACAAAGTTTGATTTTCTGGCAGTTCTGGGTGTTTTCTGTTTTGAGGTTAATTGTGATTCTTTTTGTGGTTGCATGAGGAGGCAAAGTGTGCCTACCTACACCTCCATCTTGACTGGAAGTCTCTGATGTTGTTTTTTAATAAATGAGTAAATTAACAAAAGAACTTTACATATAAACAAATTGATAAATTACTAAATAAACCATACTGTCCACCCAGATTACTTGTTATAGCAGTCTGTTTAAACAACCTAGAGAAACCTAGAAGAATCTGAAATATGTGCACATTTGGCAATGTGATATTTTCCTAATCAAAACATTGTTTGTTTTTAATTTTCCAATTATGAGTGAAATATTGACACATATGTGTTTAAATTCTAGCTTGCAGCTGGATACTCTATGATAAGTTGTTTCTGATCCTCAGTTTCCTCATCTGTAAACATAAAATAATAAATCCTACATTATCAGTTTCTAGTAAAGAGTAGAGGGTAATATAGAATATTATATTGGAAAGGCAATATAGGAAAGGCAACAAATCTCAAAATGAGGTGATTATCATTTTTATTTTTATTATAGCCAGACTTTCAGGAGATTTTTTTATATATGTATCTCTGAGAATTTTGTTTAAGAATAGACATACAATCATGGAATTGGTGGACATTCAAGATTTTGTAACATGGTCTGAAAATAAAATCCACATAAAACTCTCCTACCCTGCTGCAAGTATCCAGTTTTCTCTTATTGCATAAATATCTATTGTCCTGTTTCAAGCACTATCTCTCTCCCCCTCTCTCTCACTTTAATTTACTCAAAAAAATCTGTTTAAAGTATCTACTTCATACTGGACACACAATATAGGATGAAGTAGTGAAGAAAATGAACATAACACCTGACTAATGATGTTTATAATATAATGAATATAATGGGTGGACATTCTTGTCTTCTGTGTTTGTTCCATTCACTTACAGGAGAATAAATGGAATATGTGAAACAGATATATTATTCCTTTCTCTTCTAATCATAATAATATTTTAGAGGTATTAAAGTGATAAAACAGAAAATGGATGAATTATAATAAAAATTAAAGATATATAGATCCAAACTAAAATTATTCAAATTTATAGCACAGACCAAGAAAAGAATCAAAAGAGAATTCATGTTTATTTTCATTGCCCTATCAAATTAACCATTTATTTTCCCAAGCTTTCTATCTTTAACATGTATAACTGGGTATTTTGGCTGGCTTGGTTGGAGCACAGACATTATTAGTGCAGACCACTTCTATCTTTTACCACCCTAAACATCACCTGTAAATTTGTTTCTCTGTATTTATATGTTCATAAGTTTTTGTGTTATGAAAGAAAAAATGGGAGGAGTTTCAGGTAGACATATTTGAAGAAATTAGTAGGCCAAAAGTGAAGGGAAGTTATATATAGAAACTGGAATTGTCATAGTAGTAGTGCCCCTCAGTAAAATTTGAACATTTGCACTGAGCAACTTATCAGACAAGAGAGGCAAAGATTAAAACCAAAAGCCCTCAAATGTTGGATATTGTAATAGAAGACCTTACCCAAATTAAGCAGAAAACTTTGAGCTCCTCCCAACAGTAAGTCTGAATCAGAAGTAACCTAGGATTTTGCAACCCAAGTGTACATTGCCTCGGGTAGTCCAAGAACCTTTAAACTATGAATTTGTTTAACGTAGTATTGGGTCAGTAATTCCTGCAACTGGAGTATGACAGAGACAAAGTCAGTCTCTGCAGAAAAGCACTTTCATTGTAGATTTCATTCAATCAGTTTCAAATATTATGTGTAGCACACACTACAAGTTGACCGAGTACAGGTGGTGAATTCTCTGTGAATGGAAACCAACAAGAACAAGCCACAAGTCTCCGAATACTAGAATTATCAGATACAGACTAGAAAATAACAAAATTTACTGTATTTGAAGAGAAAAAAGTAAGTACATGCAAGGAAATAGGGAACTATATAGATAACCTAAAAATTTGAAAGAAATCAAAGGGACCTTCTTTAAGTGAAATATAAATAATTTAAACAAAAAGTTAATAGATGAAAGCAACAGTACATTAAACTAGGTGATGATATAATTGGTGAGTTAGGATAGGTCAAAGAAAATTGCATCAATTAGAGGAATTCAGAGCTATGAAAGACACAGTGAAAGGTTACAATGTATGTTGGATCAGAGTCCTTGAAAGAAAAGAAGGGATTGAGATAATACTTGGAAAAAAACCTGTTTGAATGGAACTGCCTTTTGACCCAGCAATTCCACTGCTGAGATTATATCCTAAGGACCCTGAAATACCAATCCATAAGAACCTATGCACCCCAATGTTCATAGCAGCACAATTTACAATAGCCAAGTACTGGAAGCAACCTAAGTGCCCATCATTAAATGAATGCATCAAAAACCTGTGGTAAATTTACACAATGGAATACTATGAAGCAGAAAGAAAGAAGGGCCCCTACCCTTTGTGACAGCATGGGTGGAACTGGAGAGCATTATGCAAGGTGAAATAAGGTAGGCAGTGAAAGACAAATACCATATGATCTCACCTTTAAGTGGACCCTAATCAATGAAATAAAGCAAGCAAAATATAACCAGACATTGAAATTAAGAACAATCTGACAGTAACCAGAGGGGAGGTAGGAGGGAATAATGGGGGGCAAGGGAGGAAGGGTTTTCAGGACCATCTATAAAGGACACATGGGCAAAAACCAAGGGGGTGTGGAATTGGGAGAAGGAGGTGGGGATGGCTGGGGTCGGGGAGAGTGGTGGGGAGAAAAGGCAGAAAACTGTACTTGAACAACAATAAAATAATTCTTTTAAAAAAGAAAAAAACAGTGTTTGAGAATTTTCTAAAACTGATGAAGACACCAAAATTCAGATTCAAGACTTGAAACAGTCTAAGTAGTTTAAATGCAAAGAAATTTAGATATAGACACATGAAGGTGAAACTACAGAATACCAAAATCAAGTAAAAAATTTGAATGGAATTAGAAAAAATAAGGAGATTAAAAAATTAACCTGAAAAGAGAAACATTAAAATCAGTACCTGATTTCTCAGCAATAGCAATGGTAGCTGAAAGTATAAAGATATTTTCATAAACTGATGAAATTACTGTGAACATTAGAATTCTATACTAAGTGAATTTTTTTTAAGCATTAGGACCAAAACTAGACACTACTCAACATAAAACAGTGAGAGAATTTGTTACCATCTGGACCTCATTAAAAGTGACTCCATAGTATAAACTTCAAGCAGGAAGAAAGTTAGTCTTGACCAAAGATCTAAGATGGAAAAAGAACAGAAACAATCTTGGTGTAAATATGTAGATAAATCTAAGTTCATGCTACTGGAGCTAGTAAAAATGAAGAAAATAAAAATACAATTAAAATATTCTCCACTGGAAATATTATTCAAGTGAGGGAAAGAAATTAGAGGAAAAGGTTTTAATGATTCAGGATGAATCATTGATATAAAGATATCCATTAACTTCAGACTTAGGTAAGTCAAGTATATGACATAAAATTTCAAATAAATAGTTTTGATCATATTACTGTTCATTTATTTCTCTTCTCAAAACTATGGACAGTAAAGTGACAACAAATTCACAACTATCAATGACTAAATCCAAAAAACAAAAACAAAGTAAACAAACAAATAGATCAGGAACAGAATCAAAGAAATGGGGATCATATGGAAGGTTATCAGTGGAGAGGTAAAGGGGAGAGAATGGGGTGGAGAGAGGGTAGAGGGAATAAGAAGCATAGGTGGTAGGTACAGAATAGACAGGGGGAGCTTAAGAATAGTATAGGAAATGGAGAAGCCAAAGAAGAACTTATGTACACGACCCATGAACATGAACTAAGGAAGAGGATGCTGGAGGGAGTGGGGTGCAGGGCAGAGCGGGGCAAAGGGGGAAAACTGTAATAGCATAAACAATAAAATATACTTATTTTTTTTTCAAAATATAGAGGCAGAGCAGTAAATCCCAAACAAGATGTAAACATATTTTTGAATAGAAGAATACTATTCAATCAGTGAAGCAGGATTGGTAAAAGAAGGAAATATCACAAGCAGGCTGGATTCCCAGGAGCCCAAGCTGAAGCCTGGGGAAAGGAAGAAGGAAGCCAAGAAAGGACAGAGTAATTGCAGGCCCAGCAGCTATGTCAGAGTCTGATCTTCAGGGATGACTGGTCTTTCTTCTTATTGTTTCTATTTGATTAAGTATAATGTTATAATATTCCAACTGATCCACTGAAAATCAACTGGTTCAGTCTTTCTGCAAATCTCACCCCAGAAGCCCCCAGATTAGCATTTGACAATGTAACTAGAACATCCGTGCTTGCTGCAGAATGACGGCCAGTTTTCTTCATCCCTGAATCTTCAGAAGAGTCTCCCTGACTAAAAACATACAGAGGACAGCTATTCTCGGGACTAGTGTTCGGCCAAATCAATTTAGTATGTAACAAGTTAATCATAATATTCATTTTAAGAAATTATAAAATTAAAGCAAAATAAATTAATACTGGGAAAGAAGAAATAATAGGTATGAGAGCAAAATTTAACAAAAAATAAAAACAAAAATGAAAGAAGACATAAAATTAAAAAAATACATATTGAAAAGACAGAGAATTGGGGAAGAAAGGTAACTTAAAAGAAAGAGAGAAGAGTAAGAGACACATATTTGTAGGGAATTGGGACCTAAATGTTGTGTACTCAAAAGAAAGCAGAGAATTTCATAAAAACAATATGTCAATAAACTTGGAATTTTAGATTACACTGATGAATTCCTAAATATATTTTACTCAAATCAGGCTGCAAACGGAATAATTGTGTCAATTCAAACAATTGAATTAGTCATCAAAAATCTGTAGGAAAAAAATCATTTTCTATGCCTTCTAGGAATGCTTACAACCACTATATATCTATATCTATATCTATATTATCTATATCTGTCTATACTTATATATATATAATTTTATGAATTTATAATAAGTAAAACAATGATGTTCAAATGCATAGTTATATGAAAAATGAAGAGATCCATATACAAAATTCAGATATACTTAAATACATAGAGTAATTTTGCTAAAAGAAAAATGTGACATTTTATACTGTAGGAAAATTATTATTCAATAAATGGTAAAAGAAATACTATTTAGCCTCTGAAAATAAAATGAATGCTAAGTTCTAATTCATACTTTTATCTAATACATTTTTTAAACATCATAATATCAATATAAGCAAAAATACAAGAGGGAAACATGGGGGTTGTTCTTTTTGTTTATTGTAGTTTTGTTTTGTTTTTTAGTAGTCATGAATGTAGTAAGAAAGAAAAGCATTTAGAGTATAATATAAAGCACAAAAGCCATTAAAATTTATATTTGACTACATGAAATTGCAAATGCCTATAGTGTATAAACATAAAATTTTAAAACAAAGTGGCAAACTGGGAAAAACTGAGACATGCATTTAACAAACGCCTAATTTTCATAATGCTGTAATATATTAAAGAGTTTCTAAAAATCTAGTAAAAGAAAAAATAATTCACTGGAATCGTGGGCAAAGCATATGACCACAAAGTTTCCAGAAAAGCTTTTCAAATATGTAAATGGATTCTCAAGCTTTCTCATATCCGGAGAAGTGTGAAAATTGAGGAAACAATAATTCATACATTAGCATGGCAAAAAGTAAAGCTTTTAATGATAGATCCTAAGTTTGTGGGAAAACAGACTCTTACACATGACCATAAATATTTATAGTCTATCTGAAGGACTATTGGATAATATCCACATTTTATATATATATCCTACTGACTCCACCATTAATATATAGTCTACAAATATACTTGCTCCTGTGTTAAATTAGATAAGAGCAAAGATAATTACTGTAGCCTTATTCATATTAGTAACAATAGAAATAACTTCATATAAATATAAGTGATTAGATAATAATTATGAGACATCTGTTCAATGGTATATTAGGCATCCTGTAAAAAGAATAAGGCAGCTGTTATGTAACCATATGGAGTTATCTTCCAGATATAATTTCAGTGCATACATTTTCATTTATGTGGGATAAAAGTCTATGTATACATGAACACACAGATATATGTGTAAAAGTTTGTGATTATCTCTGGAGAGATACTCAAGAAAGTAGTTGTCCATATAGAAGGAAACCAGGTGCTTGGGAATAGCTGCCAAGGCAGAGAGAGTTGATATTATTTTCTATCCCTTTGCACCTTTTAAATCTTGCCTCACATGTATTACTATTCACAAAATAAATATATTTTATAAAATTTGGTGTGATACTATTTTTTGGTGAAAACATGATTTAAAATTAAAATACCTCAGTTATAAATTGCATGCATTTGAAAGTACTGCAATAAAACATCCCTATTTTATAGATAATTATATTAAAATACTGAGAGTTTAATTACTTTCCTCACACCATCTGAATATTGACCAAAAGAGTGAGAATGTAAATCAAGCTTCTCTACAAAATTCAGCCTCTTAGTTATATTGCTTAATACCTCCATATCTTTTTTTTTAATTCTCTACATTTAGGGCTCTATGAAATGTGGAATAACAGAATCTGCCAGAAAAGAACTGGGCATAGCTGGTTTACTAAACTTGATACGAATCCTCCAAACTAAAGGCAGCATGTGGTATATAGGATATGCTCAGTAAATATTTGTTAAATGAAGGAATAAATAAAAGAATGAATAAATGAATGAATGAAGGATACATGTTGCCTTTGAAGGTCCTTGGTGAGCAGCATGAAAATGAATTCATTTGAGAATTATTTGTAAATAGTGGCACAGAAGCATTTTTAATATAGCAGTAGTTTTCAAATTAATTGAAATTTGACACATGTTGCACTTATTTTATGTAAATTGCCCAAATAAAAAGAAATATTTTTTTCTCACTGTCCTTGTAAAATAGTGGAATACTGCTATGTCAAGTTATAGAGTAATGCCTAACAGTACTAGATAATGTATTTGTAGTTACAGACTCCAAGGTACAAGATGAATTATATGAGCTTTTTATCTTGATCTTGTTATTGAAATTGTCAATGATTTTTACTGTGAAGTTGTGGCAATATGACATTACCTTCAGAGAGCTACAAAGCAGCAAAAGCATGTCACACATCCAAATGCTGCTCCAAGTGCCAGGAATATAGCTAATATGCATGGGAATGCTTCCAAAAAAACCCATATGGCAATGTGAGTTGAACATCTTTTATAACAGCAATTCCATTTTAACCCAAGTTCTTTCCCTCAAATAGCACCTCTTTTATTTCCTGTAGTCAAACTGGCGGTACAATCCCAAATCTTGCCAAAGCCCGTGTCTGGGATGTGCATCTCCAGGAACCAAATTGCTAAACCTTTCTTTTCACTAACTTACTCTGCCAAAAATCCATCTTGACACACCTTAAATTATATTAGATCAAAGGTTGAAAATTATATGCCACTAAAAGTGGAAAGATAAAATGTTTATCTACCACATCAGGTATGTGCAATGTTTTTAAAGCAATTGATGTTTGAGTGGAATACCATTAAATGTCCCTGAAGTGTAGTGTGCCCTACTTCCTTGGAGTATTTGATGGATATATTGTAATAGGCTAGTGGCAAATTCAAAGTGGCATATTCAGTATGTGTTTAGGATGTTTATGCATTCCCTGATTCTTGTAGTACTCAGTCTAATTGGAAATAAGGTTTACGTGGTGAGACCAGTGAAGCAATGACATGCAATACTATAAAAATGAGTACTGCTTCTAGCACACCATTGCTTTTAATGGATTTCTACATATTTGGAAAGTTTTATAATTTATCCTTAAAAAGTAAACCCATAAATGTCAGGAAGAATATTTTCCCTCCTAATGGAGTTTGTGTGCCAATTTGACTTTGTTGCAATGTCTGTAGGTGGGCTGGGGTAAAGGTCAGGGACATTCAAAGAATTTTCTGCAATACGTTCTTTTTTTAAAAGGAACTGTTTTCTTCAATAAAATGTATATAAAGTACTGTGTACTTACTTTCTTAAATAAAGTATGAATAAGGTATCATGAATTCAGGTTTCAAATTTTGTTAAAGGTCTTTAATAGAAGTCATTGAAATTCATAAATTTAAATAATCTACCACCTACTCTCAAATGTTCAATGAGATAATAAAATTAATAATTTGTGCTTCTGCCAAATTAAAATTTTCTAGTGAAAATGAAGTATTATATTCCCTTAGTATTTTTGCAACCTTAATTTTTAATCATTATGTATATTTAAATATATGTTAAACTTTGGGAATATTTTATGTCTTGTATATTAGTAAAAATATATTTACTAATATATTTTATTAGTAAATAAATTTTGAAGACAACGGTTATATAATATTTTCTAATGCATGGTTTCATAGTAACTAAAATTATAATAAATTTTCTTAACAAAATTAGATTGTTTTAGGAAATAAGAAGTAATTTCTGCATAATTCTCCAAAACAATTCACTTGAGTATAATTTTTATTAACTATGCTTTGAGTGAAAAAATTAAAATGAGTTTGTTTTATTCTTTGTTTCTAAAACATTTATGTGTTTATCTAGAATTTTGTAGGAGGAATAAACATATTCTCAAACCTGTTTTGGAAGCATATATTTAAAGGAGAAATCAGTGTTTTCATAGTTATTTTTAATGTAATATATATTTTGTAAAATAATAATGAGAAACTTATTTATTCATTTATTTCAAAAACTGAGTGAACCATAAATACAGTTATCCCCTACTATTTGAGAGTTTTCACTATAAGACTTTGATTTTACAAAATACCTATGTTAGTATCTGTGTTTGCTAACCAAAAGAAATCAGAAAAGGGTTTTCATTTTTACAAGTAAAGGTGAAAAATGAAAATAGCATCCAGCATTTGTTTTGTAGTGAGCTGTTATAGAGGCAGCACCCACCCCAGCATCAAAAATAGCACAACCAGGCTCCTTCCCCTAGAGAAACACCCAGCATCTCAGCATCAAGCACCATAGCTTTGAACTGAGTATGTGAGCATCTGTGCTTTATCTCAATTTATTTTGTTCAATCATTAACAAGATGTGTGCTAAGGTATCAGAAAAGCATGAAAGTTCTCATAAAAGTGTTAAGCTTGGCATAAATCTAGATATAATGAAACATATTTTGTATGATTTGAGAATCTATTGTTTGGGTCCAGAAATACTAAAAATGTTCTATATTAACTAATTGTAATTGCTTCTTTACTTTATGCCATTTGGGCTTATAAAATTTTCATGGGAACACTATCTTTGGATTGTGCAGAAATCTATATATGTTAAGTCCTGTATCATGCACAGAAGCTTAAAAAAGTAATTAAAAAACAAGAGGCCAAGTCTCAAACATCACTGAATATAAATAGCATTGAGAACCTGTTCCATGCAGTTGGTTATATTGCTTAAAAGAAATAATGTCCACATATAATTGAATATGTTAAACTTAAAATACACTACAACCATATTTTCACTGAATCTCTACAGTGTGATGCTTCCTACATGACACTAAGAAGAATGCTACCTATTGTTGAGACACTTGCAGTTATGTGATGGCAAAAATATACAACTAATCATTTCAGCATCATGTGATTGGTGTGCTGGGTGTACGAGTAAACTGCTATAGGAACATGAGAGATACCTACATAAAGCTAGAAAAAGCTTCAGGGAAGACAGGACTTTTGAATTTGGGTCTTGAAATTATTTCTAAGCAAAGAAATAGCTTCTATAAAGTCATGGAAGTTTATTAAATTTTGACATACTTTGATATTGGAAAAGGGAAGAATTTGATATGGTTGGAGGATAAATTTTATGGAAGAGAATGGCCAAGGAAAAAAATAAAGGAGGTGATTAGTGGCAGATGTTAAAGGTTTTCCAACTGTATGTCAAGGGTTCTTATTTTTGAGCTGGAGGATGGGTAGGGGCAGTTAAAGTTGTTAGAGAACTACCTGATTCCATTTGAGGTTAGAAAAATATTTTTTCTGGTAGTAGAAGAGAATATTGCAATAGGGAGAGGCAAGACAACATCAATTTCAGTGGCCCTTGTGAAGGTCACTTGCCGCCCTGAAATTGGAGAAAAGTGTGAGAGAACATGGACAGAATTTGTGGGCCAACTGGATATCAGTTGGACATATAAAGAAAAGTCAGGAAATGACAATCTGAACAGTGATATCACTAGCCAGAATTTGGGAATACCATTTTATAGAATGAATCTAAGTAAAATTGACCCTAATGAAATTCACTTGAAAGAGCTGTGATTTCAGAAAACTAAAATTCTCCAATACCAAAGATAAAAGCTGAAAGTAATCATAACTTTGGTTCTTCCCAGAGAAAGTGGCTTAATTTTTTTTTAAAAAATCACTATATTCTGAGACTATTTTAATATACTATTGGCTAAATTTAAATAGTTTATCCAACAGATATTCATATCATCTTTGATAAATTCCCAGTTAACTTTTTGGACAGCACAGCAAGGGATTGTAATATCTGAATGGGCAAAAGGTTGGACAGAAATGAAAACTCTGGACAATAAAAGGCTAGAGATAGAAACCATTGAGTAGACAGGGGCCTGAGATCAGAAGTACAGGAGGATGGGAAGTATAGCTAAGGCTATTTACAGGCTGTCACTAGATGTACAGAGTCAAGACAGGGAGGCTCTCAAATTCATAGTCCAGGAGGACCACTTGAGTAGCACAGGGAGCCACATGCGGGGAATTACAAATATATGCCTATAAATGTTCAGCTGCCATCATAGAAACAACTCTGAACACCTGACTGATGGTGAGTGGCAGCAGGTGTCTTTCTGTGAAATGTACTACACCTAATTGTCTTACTGCAGAATACTATGAAAAGTACTCCACTTATAAATCTTACTGCAAGACACCATGCTAGTACATTCCCATTGCCTGGTAAGTCTTTGACTTGACTTGCCAAGGGTGTGATCCAAACTAGAGTGGGATGATATGAATGAAATAGGTGTTCCTGCAATTGTGTACAAAATTTGTCTCCTGAAAATCTCCCTAGTATTTGGACTGAGAGACTGTGAAAGGGCCATTCATTAGCTCAATTACAACAGTATGGCAGAAGCTGACTCTCATCTAGGGCCTTCAAGAAACTGAATTCTGGATTTTTTCCAGGTCACAGAGAAACAATGTAGAATCACAAAATCAAGGATAAAATGTTCATTTTAAGCCTATTTGCAATTCTAATTTCTTTGCTTGTTTGGAGTGAGAACTACATTTCCTATTTTGCTTGGTCTTACCTTATAATTCTTAAATGTATTAAACATATCTGTGGGTATTCTGTGAACTGTCACTGAGGTCTGTCTGAGCCTTTGATATTACAGAAATGGTACTCTGGAAATATTCTGTCTTGTAATATTAACTCAATTAAATAGCAAAGGCAAACAACTAGACCAGAATTTTCAAAGCCACCTGGTACTCAAAAAATCTTCTTTGACCTTTTAGTGAATGAGTAATTTAAATTAAAAACCATTCACTTGCTATTAAATAAATTATTGGCCAAATAATTTGGTTTCAAATATAGTATAATCATAATCCTGTGTAGTTAAACCTGTGTTCCTCTGGAGTCCTGTCCTTTGATTTTATGATTTCAAAGATGTTTACTTATTTTTTATATCTTCCAGTTTATTTGGGTCCAGGCAGACTGATGCATAAAATTCACATTCAAGGAATTCTCAAGAGCTTTAGGAAGACACCAATTCCTGGTATTTGTTGACCCTGAAAACCAACCTAAGTGTTTCAGAACTACTGGTGAACTATCTTTAAAGAATTTTACAGGAAGTTACAAAAACTTTGATTTATGACTTACTATAGTATTAAGAAACAATTTTATAGTAACTTCCTGAAATTGGAATATGTCTCCCTCAATTAGTATTGTATAAATGACCAAGTTCCTTTCTCTCTGAGTTTTCTCTCTTTGGTGTAGTATTTCAGCTTCAAGGTTTATACAAAAGTCCTAATTTCTATATAGATATCACAATTTCATGATATATTTTTACAAGGATTATGTTTTTGACCTGGGATTAACTCATCTGAAGTGATTTATGAGTTTTTTTTAACCACATTGTTACATGTTTTATTTTTAATTTCATGTTTGAGTCCACTTATCAGCTGGTAACCAATTATCTATTGTTTAACAAATTACCTCACAAACAGGAGCTAAATGGTTGCTTTATACAACAACCATTTTATTATACTTCTTAATTTTGTAGGTCAAGAACAAGGCAGGACTCAGTCAAATGCCTCTTCTGTTTTATATGTATTCATGGAGGCCACTCAGAGGTGTGTAGGTGGTGGACAGTCTTGTCTGGAGGATGCAAGATGGCCCTGGAAAGGGATGCTAGAAGAGTGGGCTCCCCTGAGACTACTGACATTCATACGTACACATGGCCAGCTCAGTATGGCAGTCTCAGGCTTATAACAACACTTCTAGGACACCCAGTAAGGGTTTTCTAAGAAAACAGATGCAAAAATATTTATGACTAGTCCTATAAGTCCCAGAAAATTTCTTCTGATATATTTGATTGTATAAACAAGTCACTGAGGCCAGTTAGATTCACTTGTCATGGGACCTGCAAAGAATCTTCACCATCTCTAACCGAAGGCACCTGGGTAATTTTTTGCCTGTTATGATTTTTTTCCTAATCTCATTTTCATGATTTCTTCAATGAGAATAAAATAGCAAGTTCCAGCCTTACAGAGTTGCTATGAAGACTTAATAAAGTTCATGTAATTATTTCTCAAGTTATTTGCATTCTTTATTAATTTGTTCCTATTGAAATTAATTTTGTTTCTGGTCCCATTTTTAATTATCAATTGTTTTGAATTTGGATCCCATCTTCAAGTTAGCATTTTACCCCTTATGATATTTGTATTTTGTCTCAAATCTAATAAAATTCTTTTTGATGATGCCTTTACTGAGAATAGTCTATAGGATTCACTGGTGAATCTTAGAGTTTTAATTATGTCTGCTCATGAATTAGATTTCTATCTTCCTCTCCTGTTAAAAATATGGCATTTCTATTACATAGGGAGTGGTTGATGGCTTTTGACATACTATTTTTCTGTGGAAGAAATTATCTTTTTTCCAATATCAAATCTCTTTTTCAGTCAAATCTCTGCCCAAAAATTATCCAAGAGGTCTTTTTTGAGTACTCTCTTCTAAGTAACATTGACCTCCATGCTTTGTGGTTTTACACCATTCACTGGTATCCTGCTTTATACTTTTGTTCAATGCACCCATCACCAGTGACATAATATGAATATTTTAATTTATTGTATATCTCCACCAACTGAAGGGAAATTCATGACAATGAGAATGTGTACAGAGTTAAGCATTCAATAAGCAAAATAGGTAAATGATTGAAAAAGATTTTGAGGATGAAGGTCAAACACAAGAAGTTAATAAATTGCTAAAAATTCCTTTTACATAGGCCAAAATATATCAAATTACTCCTTTAAAATTTAATTTTGTTGGATAAGACATATTTCTAAAATAAATTTGTCTGTCTATATGAATATATCTGAAACACAATATGTATGTTCTTTTTACTCTCCTTCTATCTTTCACTTTGAGTCTTTATCATAACAGCCATCCTCACACTCACCACAGAGATTAAATGCTTAGTTTGGGATGGGGTCCCAAACATATGCTCAGAATGGTTGGTTTGGTGCCTGTTTGTTCATTGTGTCATGATATCAATGGACTGTTGAATACTGTAGGGCAATCCCATATTTAGCTAATAATTGTTCTATAGAAAGCAACACTCTTCAGAACAACTCTGGAGTGACCCCAGTTGGGCTGACAAGTTCCCATGCCAGGAAGTACAGTCAATTCTCTCTGACCAATCACTGAAGAGATATTTCTGGGAATTTAGGTGAGAAAATGTTTGTCTGACTGGTTTTACCGCTGTGGTTTTGATGTGGTTTTAAGTTTTCTGTTTGAATATAAAGTAAACAAAATTGAAAAAAAAGTAGAATCAGTGCATTTAATTAAGATATGTTAATGATTAGCTGTCGTTAATAACAACCACATCAACAATTCACCTCTTTCATTTTCAAATTGGTTCTCCTAGCCTGGAAGACAGAGTCTTCTGCTATAAATTAAAAGTAATGGTCACTAAGCACATGCTCTTTGTTATGCTGAGGACTTTGTTTCTTCTGTAGCTAGTAGACATTTTAGCCACAGATAGAATAAGTAACTAAAGGATTTGGGGACCTTTTTAAAGGAAAATGAACACCAGAATTTTAGAAGTGTGAAATGGGAGTGATTGCAACTCTCAATGAAGTGGCAAATCATCAAATCATATGCTTCAGTGTGCGTGTGTGTGTGTGTGTGTGTGTGTGTGAAATTATTTGATATTTGTTTTCTTGTACACTTTGGATTTCAGAATATCTAACACAGTTGGGGTGGAAGCTTTTTGCTCACTTGTTGCATCAATGCTAAAGATTTAAAAATGTCTTCATATTCAACATGGTGTTGACTATCTATAAATAGGAAATTACCCAGTTAACCTTGCCTGTTGTCATACTGAAAGTTTTATTAAAAATAAACAGTGCTTGTCAAAGTTTCAAAATGTGGAATTTCTGCTTAGATGGTCACAACTCTTATAAATACTTTATTAAAATGTGCAGAAGGACTCTTCTGTCTGTGAGCAAAAATATTGTTATGGAAACTAAGGTCTGTTATCATAGCTTCAGTGATTTGCAGTGATATTTAATAAATGAGTTTATGTTTGAAAACCAATGTGATAATAGGAATTTACAGCCTCCATCTATTTCTTTTATTTTGACACATATGGAGGATGTTGTTTTGTTTTGACACTTGAAGGAGATGCTCTGTTTATTAAAAATCACTGAACAGTAATCAGCTTTTAGTTAATGATTGTATTAATACCAGATTTTCCAACCATAAGGGAATCTGATACTGATGAATCTATAATAAATAATCTAAGATGTGTATGTAATTTCCAGTGGAAGTACTTATATTTCAAGGGGTTTCTATTTGATCTTACCAGGACTCATCATAAGATATCTTGGGTAGCTCCTAACTGGACACAAACTACACCCTATAAGCTAGAACAAGGTCCAGACCATGTGGAAGGAGGGACTGGTGATCTTCTACTACCCACATAGCACCCTTTTCAGCTTAGAGCAGATCCTTTATCAAGCATACCTGAACAAGTTAGCATTTCTCTCTCAACATGGTTAAAATTAGTCTCCCTCTTAGGAGGTCTCAAAGATGAATTCAGCAGGACCCCTGAAGAGTGCATGGTATCCTGCAGAATGCTGAGCTATACATCCAGAAGTCAAACCTATTTCCAAATGTGTGTGCTGGGGTGTCATTCTGTATATGCAAAAGCCTCCTTTTTGGGAGCATAATAAAAGGCTGTTTGAAAGTGCTAGAAAGACCCTCCCAACATTGAAGTACTATGGATTTGGTTCTTATAATTTGGTTTTAGTCCCTGTTATGGGCACAGGTATATCTATGCTGTGGGGTAGAGAGGTTACATACTTTTTCCCTCCTTATCATACATAATTTATCTATGAAACAAGAAATAAGCATATTCAAAGCTCTGCATCAAAAAGTTGACATTTGGTATTGTCTAATTACCTGTATTCTTTAACAGGTCATATAATACTCTAGGTTAATAAAACAGAAAAAAAAACCTGATAGGTTTTCATGCATAGCTCCATTATTTATGTGCTACACAACCTGATGCAAATTAATATCTTTTCTGTGCTTCAGTTTTCTCAGATATAAAATTGGGAAAACAAAGGTATTTACCTTTTAGGGTTGTGGATTGAGTTAACATGTTTAACATAGAATGGAATCAACAAATATTAATTATTATTTTAATTTCCTTGAATGAGTGAAAAACCGGTGCAAAACTAAATTATTGGGAAGGAGCACCTGAGATGAATATGATGCATATCACAATGATCAGTCAATCACAGGTAAGAGAAAATATTTTATTAATGACTATATTAGTCAGCTTGGATTGATATAACAGAATTCCAAAGATGGGATGACTTAGCAGAAATTTATTTTTCCACAATTCTAAGGCTGGAGGCCTAGGATCAGGTGTCTTCATAGTTACTTTCTGGTACAGCTTACCTTCCTTACTTGTAGACACTGATCTTCTCACTATGTTCTCACATGGTTTTTACTCTGTGAAAGGAGGCAGGAAGAGAGGGACCCTTGCTATCTCTTTATATTATTAGAACACCAATCCTATTAGATCATAACCCTATTCTTGTGATCTAATTTTACCTTAATTATTACTTCTAGGTTCTATTTCCAAAAATAGTTACATTGGGTATTTGGGCTTCAACATATTATTTTGGAGGTGGGGGACATTAGTCCTCAAAACATAACATTTTAATAACATAAATTCACTAAACAACTCTGCCTTTTTTTTCTTATCTTAACATAGTTTTCAATGCATGTCATAAGATGAATAGCTTCTTTATTTTAATTGAAATGAGTGAAAAAGTGTTGATTGAATGTGGTTTTCAACATATTTCCTTCTTTTATTGTTGTTTAAGTACAGTTTTCTGCCTTTTCCCCCCACCCCCTCCCTACCTCCTGAGCACTCCCTGCCACACTCCACCATTTCCACCCCCCTTGTTGTTGTCCATATGCCCTTTATGACTGTTCCTGCAAATCCTTCAGACTTTCCCCCCAAGATCCCCTTCCCTTTCCCTACTGATCACAGTCAGCCTGTCTCAAATTCACTGTCTTTGCCTACACTTTGGTTCTTTGTTCATTTTGTTGATTAGGTTCCTGATAATGCTGAGATCATATGGAATTTGTCTTTCACTGCCTGGCTTATGTTGCTTAGCATGATGTTCCCCACTTCCATCCATGCGATCAAAAATGGTAGGAGCTCCTTCTTTCTTTCTGCTGCATAGAATTCCATTGTGTAAACGCACCATTGTTTTTTTATCCATTAAATTACTGATGGGAATTTGGGTTGCTTCCAACACTTAACTATTGTAAATTGTGCTGCTATGAACATTGGGGTGCATAGGTTCTTTTGGATTGGTGTTTCAGGGTTCTTAGGATATAATCCCAGCAGTGGAACTGCTGGGTCAAAACGCAGATCCATTTTTAGTTTCCTGAGAAAATTTCATAATGCTTTCCATAGTGGTTGTACCACTCTGCAATCCCACCAACAGTGCACTAGGGTTCCCTTTTCTCTCCACCCTCTCCAACACTTGTTGTTTGTTGCTTTGTTTATGATGGCCATACTGACTGGTATAAAGTGGTATCTCATCGTGGTTTTATTTGCATCTCTCTGATAGCTAGTGATACTGAGCATCCTTTCATATGTCTCTGGACCCTCTGTATGTCCTCCTTGGAGAAGTGTCTGTTCAAGTCCTTTGCCCATTTTTTGATTGGGTTGCTTGTCTTCTTTGAGTGGAGTCATGTGAGTTCTTTATGTATTTTGGAGATCAAACCCTTGTCTGAGGTATCATTGGCAAATAAGTTTTCCCATACGGTTGGTTCTCTTTTCATTTCAATTCTGTTTTCTTTAGCTGTGCAGAAGCCTTTTATTTTGGTGAGATCCCATTTGTTTATTTTTTCCTTTAAGTGCCTTGCTCTAGGGGACATATCAGTGAAAATATTGCTATGTGAAATATCTGAGATTTTCCTATCTATGTTCTCCTCTAAGACTTTAATGGTGTCAGGACTTATATTTAAGCCTTCTATCCACCTTGAATTTATTTTTGTGTATGGTGTATGTTGGTGCTCGAGTTTCATTTGTTTGCACGTAGCTGCCCAGTTCACCCAACACCATTTGTTAAGAGGCAATTTTTGTTCCATTTTATGCTGCCGCCCACTTCGTCAAATATTAATTGACCATAGGGATTTGGGTTTATTTCTGGGCTCTCTGTTCTGTTCCTTTGGTCCATGTGTCTGTTCTTATGCCAGTACCAGGCTGTTTTGATTGCAATGGCCTTGTAATTCATTACAATATCAGGTATTGTGATCCCTCCTACTTTACTCTTCTTTCTCAAAATTGTGGCATTTTGTGGCATTATTTGGGGTCATTTATGGTTCCATATACATTTTTGAACTGTTTGTTCTATGTCTGTGAAATATGCCACTGGTACTTTAATAGAGATTGCATTGAATCTATAAATTGCTTTGGGTAGTACAGACATTTTGATGATGTTAATTCTTTTGATCCATGAACATGGTATATATTTCCATTTGTTTGTGTCTCCCTTAATTTCTTTCTTTAATGTTGTATAGTTTTCTGAGTACAGGTCTTTTACTTCCTTAGTAAGGTTTATTCCTAGGTATTTTATTTTTCCTGTTGCTATATCAAATGGAGTTATTTTCTGATTTCTATTTCTGCTGTTTCATTGTTAGTGTACAAAACTGCCTTTGATTTCTGGATATTGGAATTGTATCCCACTGTTTTGCCAGATTCACTTATTAGGTCAAGTAGGTTTTTTGGGACGAGTTTATAGGATTTTGTATGTACACTATCATGTCGTCTGCAAACAACGACAGTTTTGTTTCTTCCTTTCCAATTTGGAGGCCATTTATTTTCTTTTCTTGTCTGATCACCGTGAAAACAAATTCCAATACTATATTGAATAGAAGTGATGAAAGTGGACAACCTTGTCTTGTTCCGGATCTTAATAGAAAAGATTTAAGTTTTTTCCTATTGAGTATGATGTTGGCTGTAGGTCTCTCATATATGGCCTCAATTATGTTGAGGAACTCTCCCTCTATTCCCACTTTGCTGAGAGTTCTTATCATAAATGGGTGCTGTACCTTATCAAATGCTTTTTCTGCATCTATTGATATGATCTTGTGATTTTTGTCTTTGTTTTTGTTTATGTAATGTATTACATTTACTGATTTGCAAACATTATACCATTCTTGCCTCCCTGGGATGAATCCCACTTGGTCATGGTTTACGATCTTTTTAATGTATTGTTAGATGCAGTTTGCAATATTTTGTTGAGGATTTTATCATGTATGTTGATCAGCGATATTTGACTGAAGTTTTTCTTTTTTTGTTGTGTCTTTATCTGGTTTTGGGATTAGTATGATGCTGGCTTTATAAAAAGAGTTTGGGAGTGTCCCATCATTTTGGATTTTTTTGAATACTCTGTGAGGTATAGGGGTTAGCTTTTCCTTCAATGATTTGTAGAATTCTCCTGCGAAACCATCTGGCCCAGGGCTTTTCTGTGCCTGGAGGTTTTGATTACTGCTTCAATTTCATTTGCTGTTATTGGTCTGTTCAGACTTTCTGCTTCTTCTTCATTGAGTTTTGGAAGAGTATATTTTTCTAGAAATTTGTCCATGTCACCTTTCAAGTTTTCAAATTTCTTGACATATAGTTCTTGGTAGTAATTTCTTACAATCCTTTGTATTTATGTGGTATCAGTTGTAATCTCTCCTCTTTCATTTCTGATTGTGTTTATTTGGGTCTTCTCTCTTATTTTGTTGATGAACCTGCTTAAAGTGTTGTCAATTTTGTTTATCTTTTCAAAGAACCAGTTCCTGGATTCATTGATCCTTAGAATTGTGCTTTTAGTCTCTCTGTCATTTCATTCTGCTCTGGTCTTGGTTATCTCCTTCTTTCTCCTTGCTCTGGGCTGTCATTGTTGTTGTTCATCAAGTTCTTCTAGGTGTTACCAAGGTTTTTATTTGAAATGTTTCTATCTTTTTTTAGTTAGGCCTTTATAGCTATGAACTTCCCTCCCAGGACTGCCTTGGCTGTGTTCCACAAGTTTTGGGTTGTTGTGAGTTCATTTTCATTTGTTTCCAGAAACTTTTTGATTTCTTCCCTAATTTAATTCTTGACCCATTCATTGTTTAATAGGATGCTATTTAATCTCCATTATTTTGAGTGTTTTTTTTCCCCCTTGGGGTTGGTTTCTAGTTTCAGTCCCTTGTGATTGGAAAAATGGTTGTTATGATTTCAACTTTCTTTAATTTGTTGAGGCTTGTTTTGTGACCTATCATGTGGTCTATCTTTGAAAATGTTCCGTGTGCATTTGAAAAGAATGTGTATTTGCCTCCTTTGGGATGGAGGCCTCTGTATGTATCAGTTAAGTCCATTTCATCTAGGGCATTGTTCAATGCCACAATATCTTTGTTGATATTTTGTTTGGAAGATCTGTCCATTTTTGGCAGCGGGGTGTTAAAATCCCCTACTATAATTGTGTTGCTATCAATATCTTTCTTGAAGTCCTCTAATATTTTCTTTATAGTTGGGTGCTCCTATGTTGGGTACATATATATTTGCAATGTTTATGTGTTCTTGGTAACTTCTTCCCTTGAGTATTATTAAGTGATCTTCTGTGTCTCTTTTTATGGTTCTTTTTTTGAAGTCTATTTTGCCCGACATGAGTGTTGATACCCTGGCTTTTTTTTTCTGCTGATTGCTTGGAAAATTTGTTTCCAGCCCTTCACTTTCAGCCTGTGTATGTCTTTTGTTCTGAGGAGGGTCTCTTGCAGGCAGCATATGGATGGGTCATGCTTTCTTATCCATTCAGCTATTCTATGTCTTTTGATTGGTGCATTTAATCCATTTATGTTTAAGGTTATTATTGATAGGTACTTATTTATTGTATTTTATGTACATGTGTTCCTCTCTCTCTCTTTTCCTTCCTTTTCTTAGAGCAGTCCCTTTAGCATCCCTTGCAGAGCTGCTTTGGAGGAGGTGTATTCTTTTAGACTTTAGAAAGTGAAGGGCTGGAAACAAATTTTCCAAGCAAACGGACAGGAAAAAAAAGCCAGGGTAGCAATACTCATATCAGACAAAATAGACTTCAAAAAAAGGGCCATAAAAAGAGACCCAAAAGGTCACTTCATAATACTCAAGGGAAGGATCTATCAAGAAGACATAAACATTGTAAATATATGTGCACACAACATAAGAGCACCCAAGTACATAAAGAAAATCTTAGAGGACCTCATGAAAGATATTGACAGCAATACAATATAGTGGGGGATTTTAATACCCCACTGTCAAAAATGAACAGATCTTCCAAACAAAATATCAACAAAGATATTGTGGCATTGAACAATGCCCTAGATGAAATGGACTTAACTGATACATACAGAGGCCTCCATCCCAAAGGAGGCAAATACACATTCTTTTCAAATGCACACGGAACATTTTCAAAGATAGACCACATGATAGGTCGCAAAACAAGCCTCAACAAATTAAAGAAAGTTGAAATCATAACAACCATTTTGTCCAATCACAAGGGACTGAAACTAGAAACCAACCCCAAGGGAAAAAAAAAAAAAAAAACCAAAACACTCAAAATAATGGAGATTAAGTAGCATCTTATTAAACAATGAATGGGTCAAGAATTAAATGAGGGAAGAAATCAAAAAGTTTCTGGAAACAGGCCCTGGCTGGCGTAGCTTAGTGGATTGAGTGCGGACTGGGAAACAAAGTGTCCCAGGTTTGATTCCCAGCCAGGGTACATGCCTGGGTTGCAGGCCATAACCTCCAGCAACCGCACATTGATGTTTCTCTCTTTCTCTGTCTATCTCCCTCCCTTCCCCTCTAAAAATAAACAAATAAAATCTTAAAAAAATAGTTTCTGGAAACAAATGAAAATGAACTCACAACAACCCAAAACTTATGGGACACAACAAAGCAGTTCACAGATGGAAATTCATAGCTATATAGGTCTATCTTAAAAAAAAATAGAAACATTTCAAACAAACAACCTACCCCTATGCCTAAAAGAACTTGAAGAAGAACAACAAAGACAGCCCAGAGCAAGTAGAAGGAAGGAAATAACTAAGACATAGCAGAATTAAATGATGTATAGACTAAAAACACAATTCTAAGAAGCAATGAATCCAAGAAATGGTTCTCTGAAAAGATAAACAAAATCACCAAGTCCCTAAGCATGCTCATCAAGAAAAAAAGAGAGAGGACCAAATAAGCAAAATAAAAATTGAAAGAGTAGAGATTACAAAGGACAGAACAGAAAAACAAAGGATTGCAAGATAATACTACCAAGAATTATATGCCAAGAAATCTGAAAACCTGAAAGGTGACATGGACAAATTTCTAGAAATATATAATCTTCCAAAAAAAAAACTAAAAGAAGAAGAATCAGAAAGCCTGAGCAGACCAATAACAGCAGCTTTGACCAACAGCAGCTTTGTATTGGTCAAAACAACAGATTTGATCAATAATCAAAGCAGTAATCAAAAAATCCTGACACACAAAAGCCCTGGGCCAGATGATTGTACAGGAGAATTCTACAAAGCATTTAAGGAAGAGCTAACCCCTTTCCTTCACAGTCTATCCCAAAAAAATCCAAGGAGATGGAAGACTCCCAAACTCTTTTTATGAGGAGAACATCCTAATCCGAAAACCAGATAAAGACACAACAAAAAAAGAAAAACTTCAGTCAAATACCACTGATGAACATATATAAATCCTTAACAAAATATTGCAAACTGCATTCAGCAATTCATTAAAAGATCATACACCATGACCAAGTGGGATTCATCCCAGGGATGCAAGCATAGTATAATATTCACAAATCAATAAATGTAATACATCACAAAAACAAAAGCAAAGACAAAAATCACATGATCATATCAATACATTCAGAAAAAGCATTTGATAAGGTACAGCGCCCATTTATGATAAAATCACTCAGCAAAGTGGGAATAGAGGGAGCATTCCTCAACATAATTAAGGCCATATATGAGAGACCTACAGCCAACATCATACTCAATGGGAAAAAACTAAAAACTTTCTCACTAAGATCAGGAAAAAGACAAGGATACACGCTTTTACCACTCTTATTCAACATAGTATTGGAAGTCCTAGCCACAGCAATCAGACAAGAAAAAGAAATAAAGAGCATCCAAATTGGAAAAGGGAAGTAAAACTGTTATTGTAGGCAGATGATATGATAGTGTACATACAAAATCCTATAAACTCGTCCCAAAAAACCTGCTTGACCTAATAAGTGAATCTGGCAAAACAGTGGGATACAATTTCAATATCCAGAAATCAAAGGCAGTTTTGTACACCAACAATGAAACAGCAGAAATAGAAATCAGAAAATAACTCCATTTGATATAGCAACAGGAAAAACAAAATACCTAGGAATAAACCTTACTAAGGAAGTAAAAGACCTGTACTCAGAAAACTGTACAACATTAAAGAAAGAAATTAAGGGAGACACAAACAAATGGAAATATATACCATGTTCATGGATCAAAAGAATTAACATCATCAAAATGTCTGTACTACCCAAAGCAATTTATAGATTCAATGCAATCTCTATTAAAGTACCAGTGGCATATTTCACAGACATAGAACAAACAGTTCAAAAATGTATATGGAACCATAAATGACCCCAAATAATGCCACAAAATGCCACAATTTTGAGAAAGAAGAGTAAAGTAGGAGGGATCACAATACCTGATATTGTAATGAATTACAAGGCCATTGCAATCAAAACAGCCTGGTACTGGCATAAGAACAGACACATGGACCAAAGGAACAGAACAGAGAGCCCAGAAATAAACCCAAATCCCTATGGTCAATTAATATTTGACGAAGTGGGCGGCAGCATAAAATGGAACAAAAATTGCCTCTTAACAAATGGTGTTGGGTGAACTGGGCAGCTACGTGCAAACAAATGAAACTCGAGCACCAACATACACCATACACAAAATAAATTCAAGGTGGATAGAAGGCTTAAATATAAGTCCTGACACCATTAAAGTCTTAGAGGAGAACATAGATAGGAAAATCTCAGATATTTCACATAGCAATATTTTCACTGATATGTCCCCTAGAGCAAGGCACTTAAAGGAAAAAATAAACAAATGGGATCTCACCAAAATAAAAGGCTTCTGCACAGCTAAAGAAAACAGAATTGAAATGAAAAGAGAACCAACCGTATGGGAAAACTTATTTGCCAATGATACCTCAGACAAGGGTTTGATCTCCAAAATACATAAAGAACTCACATGACTCCACTCGAAGAAGACAAGCAACCCAATCAAAAAATGGGCAAAGGACTTGAACAGACACTTCTCCAAGGAGGACATACAGAGGGTCCAGAGACATATGAAAGGATGCTCAGTATCACTAGCTATCAGAGAGATGCAAATAAAACCACGATGAGATACCACTTTATACCAGTCAGTATGGCCATCATAAACAAAGCAACAAACAACAAGTGTTGGAGAGGGTGGAGAGAAAAGGGAACCCTAGTGCACTGTTGGTGGGATTGCAGAGTGGTACAACCACTATGGAAAGCATTATGAAATTTTCTCAGGAAACTAAAAATGGATCTGCGTTTTGACCCAGCAGTTCCACTGCTGGGATTATATCCTAAGAACCCTGAAACACCAATCCAAAAGAACCTATGCACCCCAATGTTCATAGCAGCACAATTTACAATAGTTAAGTGTTGGAAGCAACCCAAATTCCCATCAGTAATTTAATGGATAAAAAAACAATGGTGCATTTACACAATGGAATTCTATGCAGCAGAAAGAAAGAAGGAGCTCCTACCATTTTTGATCGCATGGATGGAAGTGGGGAACATCATGCTAAGCAACATAAGCCAGGCAGTGAAAGACAAATACCATATGATCTCACCATTAACAGGAACCAAAAGATCAAAACAAACAAACAAGTAAAATGTAGCCAAAGACAGTGAAATAGAGAACAGGCTGACAGTGACTAGAGGGGAGGGGGGTGGAATTTCATGGGAACTTCAGGGGAGATTGGGAAGGGTTTACAGGAACAAGTATAAAGGACACATGGACAAAAACTAGGTGGCATGGAAATGGGAAAGAGGTGGGGAGGAATGGGTGGGTGGACTGGGATGGTAGTAAAGGACAGAAAACTGTACTTGAAAAACTATTAAAATAATTTTTTTAAAAAAGAAAGAAAGTACCCAATCAAGAGGTGTGTGTTACTGGGGCCTGGCTGGTGTAGCTCAGTGACTGAGCACAGGCTGTGAACCAAAGTGTCACAGGTTCGATTCCCAGTCAGGGTACATGCCTGGGTTGCAGGCCATGACTCCCAGCAACCGTACATTGATGTCTCTCTCTCTCTCTCTCTCTCTCTCTCCCTCCCTTCCCTCCAAAAGTAAAAATAAATAAAATCTTTTAAAAAAAAAAAGAGGTGTGTGTTACTGGAACACGGGTGAAGCAAAAGAAGGAAAATTAAAAGACAATACAGATAGAATAAGGAAACACAGTCAAGCGATGCAGTTAAACAGGGAAATAAGTCAAGGAAAACTAAATATAATGAAGAGAGATAAGAAAATACTAATAAAATAAAAGTAGTAAAAATAATTGCAACATAATACTAATACACATAACACAATAAAATGCCAGCTCTGTGGCATAGCAAAGTGACATTTGTCTCAGTTTCTCCGTTTTGGGGGTTAACTTTGTGCTCCCCCTTTTGATCTGTCTCTGGACCCTTCGTAACTCCCAGTTTTATTGTCTACTTGGAAGAAGAAAAAAAGAGGGGTAGGAAGAGAGAGGATCCAAAAAGAAAGCAGAAAAAGATAATAATTAGCCTCTTGCTGACTTTAAACCTGTTCAGCACATTCTGTTGGTCTTCCTAGATGCTACAGGAAGAGGGGGCTGGGGTTTGTATTTCTCCCTTCCTTTCATTCTGAGAGGATGGGGACCAGGTTTGGGTCACACTATTCAGTTTCCTGGCCTCTGGCCCAGGTCTTCCATGAGCTGCCAGGCTCAAATCCGTCACTCAGCTGCTCAACAGAATGAATCAACCTCTGTGAATCAATCTCTGGCATGAAGCCTGAGACAAGAGGGGCACAGAATTTTCCTCTACCACTGTCTTTGTTTGAGCAGTGACAGGCAGTCAGGGTCCACGGTTCCCCTCCACCACTCACTCTGGGCAGGGGCAGCTGAAATCTCCCTGGGGCTTACCAGCCACTGCTGGAGTGTTCCTTAACAAGCAGCTGCCCACCATTCTTAACAAGTGCATCACACAGCCCCACTTCTTCAACCAGTCTGGAGACTATCCAAGTCAGGGTCCAACATGACCCCACTCCTTCCTTTTCCAGGTGTTGCCAACACCCTTATTTCTCTGGTGCCAGCGTCCACAGTCCCAGTGGGTGTGCACCATCTTTGTGTGTCTCCTACTTTGTCTCTACTTCCCCCAGCAACTTTCAGCACCCAGGTCCCTCTTAGTGCCGGCTGCCCTCCCTGCTCTGGTAGGAGAGGGAGCTGGTTCTCTAACTCTCCTCCCTGTATCCTGTGTCTGGGCCAGGGCCACAGCAGACTTGGTCCCCACGCAGATCCCAAGGACATTACCATCCCGGCGCACTCTCCTCATTGTCTGTTTTTCACTGTCCTCTGCAATTTTTTGCCTCCAAATTTCATATAAGCTGGGATTCCATTGGCTGTTCACTCTGTTCCTCAGAAGATCAGCTAGGTGTTCCAGGTGGGCACAAGGAGAACTGGGTTCCATTCCCACCTATCTTGCTGCCATCTTCCCGCTCTCAACATGTTTTCTTTTGAATTGATCATACCTTAGTATAAGATAGGAGTTTGATATCCCATAATAATTTGTCTAGAAGTTAACTATTACTTTTATTTTACTTTTCTCAGATATGTCAGTTTTAATAAAATGTTTCTGTTATTACCTGCTAATACACTATGAAGATTAATGGAAATTATAGTTACTTAGATAAACATGAATAAAAATAAAAAACCTGTTCTAATTCTGGCAACCACAGGTCATTTGTGGTTGTAGTGTTGTCCTTTATGGACTATGCGGGAGAGAGATGATGGTCTATTAACAGGTGAGAATACTAATGAGAATAATCTGTTGAGTCAATGTATGCATTTGATGTTTAGATACATTGAGTGTGATATACCAAGGGGACATTCAAGAGATGTCCAAAGGATTTTGGGCTTCTGGATAGGCAGATAACTACTTGCAGACAGACATTTGTGAGAGTATATATATATATATATATATATAGTAATTGAAGCTGCTGTGTGTGGAAATGGGGCTCTTGTAGTGTCACAAGGAAAGCATTCCCGAGGACCCACAAGGGAGGATAAGATCTGGTGATAAGATATATTTGTAATGTCACATACAAAATCAAAAGAGTGTTCCTTCTGGGTTCCCAATCTCCTGTCTCTGTTCATCCCACCTTAGAAAATCAGGGCCAGAAATAGGGCCAAAATCCAGAGATTCCATGACATACTAAAGTTTAGTCCTATTGAGCCTGCATGCCTGCCACTAGCCCCAAGTGTCTGGTCTGTGATCTCAGTCCTCATCTAGGTAGCTTAGCACTGTTTGCAGCTGTGATCTGCTGCTATGCTGCTATATCCAGGCTCCTAGGGGGTGAGTGTGAGGGATGCTAGACCCACATGATTACTATGCAGAGAGAATGTGCTAAGCAAAGCGGGTAAGAATGTGTTATTTAGTGAGAGAGAAAAAGGCTTTGGTCCCTGGAATTATATTATCTTGGGCTTGGGAAGGACCAGGCACTTTTTCAAAATAACCAATGAACTTTCCAAGCTCACTGAGGCTTTCTCTGGATCCATTCCCTAACTAACAGATCCCTATCACAGGTTAGACTGACAGGGCTTTATGGTCTCTATCTTGGCTTCTATTGCACATGTGCTCCTTTTCCCCACTTCCTTAGACAATCTGGTACCAGCTAGTAGCACCACCAGAGAGGCTTTCCTGCCTGCTTGGATGATTAAGTCTCCTCAGTGACAGCCCCAGAGTGTGAATGAGTCTACATGCTATAGCTTCCTAGTAGGCTTAATGGAAGTTCAACCTCCCAGGTTATTATGATTAATATCTTTTTCCCTTTGCAACCTTCTTTTATTAATATCTAGTTACCTATACTGACAAAGCCACGTGTACAAAGTTGATAAAGAGTGAGCATGTAAGAAGAGGACAGACTGACTTATTCACCAGCATTTTAGGCACAATATCTGGGGTCCATGATAATTATAGGGACCCTGAAAATATTTTAATTTATTTTAAAATCAACAGGACAAAGAAAATTTGAGGGTCACAAAAAGTTTTAATTTTATTCATACATCAGAATAAAATGCAATTTTCAGAGCCATAAAAATCACTCAAATTTTGTTTAAAATGGAAAAAAGTTTATTTAAATAATAATTTTCAATATTGATAATATTATGATGGCAAGGTCTAATGAAGGCAAAAATTCCTAGAGCCCTCAAAAGTTATTATGCGGACCTGGTTGGAGGATACTGACTGGGAACTAAACCTGGAAATAATAGTCTTAAAAATATCTGTGAAGAAATAAAAACCTGCACAAATATTTTAACATGTCCCAGGGGTCTACCACAATTAACTTTCACATATTGCTTCAGCCCCTGAGGACCAGTCATGACATTTTTCTACAGATTTTTCTGGTCCCAGAAGGCAACATGAAGGAGGTCCCTTTTGGCTGAGATTATTTTCTTATTATACCTCAATTACATTTGCAAAGTTCTTTCTTTTATGTCAGCCTAAATGATTTTCAGAGTTATTAATGTTAATGTTTAATAAACTAGTTGCCATGGCAGCAATCATATCACAGATGTTTTGTTAAAGCCTCTCTAAAGCATACACCTTTGTCAATATGTTATTTTGAACATATGAGAAGATAAACACTTGAAAAAGGCAGTACCTTTCTCAGGTTTCAAGCTCACAATTTGCATTACTAAATTATATCCTCTCTTCAAGGAATAAAAAAGAAAAATATAGTATTTAAGACAATATTGATGGGCTTAATCAGGAATATCACACAATAAAAGAAAACTCACTTTTTGAAAATGAAGTGTAAGGAGAAGAAATAAAAGTTGTAATCATTAAATATGTATGCTTTTATAAATTTTAATTAATAACCATAAATGTTACAAATGATTATCACATTTTTTAGTCTGCGGGAATTTTTCTTTAGGGAGTGGCACTGATTGTTAGTTTATGTTTAGCACACTAACTCTTGGCATATATGGGTCACTGGGAAGTTATTAAATCTTGACTCATTTTCTCTCTTCATCACTCTCTCTTATCTGATATTGAAGTTAAGGCATTTGAAACTATCTTAAAAACTTGATCATTTTTTTCAGAATTAAGATGGCAATATTTAATAGCTACATATTTTGATGGCTAAATGTCTTTGGCTCTGGTTCACTTTTCTATTTATTATTAAAGGTTTTAAATTTTTTTAATTAAGGGAAGGTACTAACAAGTGAAGTTTACTAAAAGTCACTTCTGGACCCAGAAAAACAACATATTTTTCCCATTTACATCTGCTTTTTTGGAAAAAATAGGAGAAACTCAAGTGTGACAAGGTACATACTGATCTCTAAATAAGACATCCTGCTACCAAGAGGTGGTCATTGAGTCATCTCTTGCCATCTCTTTCTCATTGTGGAGTAGATAAAAATTTTTGTTTTATATCACCAGATCCAAATTTGGAAAAATCACCCTATGTTGTTGTATGAAGGAGTTGCATACCTTTTTTTTTCTGAGAGGTTACATGGACATGGACTTTGATCAGAAGTGGTTTTTATGTTTTGTGTGGGAAGTAAGTTTTTAATGAATTCATGTGCTCAAGGACAGAGGAAGAGGTGGTTGTTTCTCATGAGGTTTATACACAGTTATGTAAGTCAGACATTGTTCCTTCTTTTTCCCTATGCTGGAGAGCCAGTACAAACCATGTCTTTATGTCTCCCAAGGGTTGGAACCTTTGGCTCCTTCTTAATACCAGCCTAACCAATGTTAACACCAGATAAGTATTTTTCCAAACAGGAACTCCAGTAAGGATGTATAACAAATTTCATTTACAGCAATGGTGTAGGAGTCATGGTCAAATGTGAAGCAAAAGTGAACACAAGGTTATTATTTGTTCTTTAAGAAAATGTTTTTATGAGTTTAAGTCATCAAACATGTTACAGGAAGAAAAATGAATTATAGTTTGGCCTTTTAGTCTCTTCGTTACTGTGTGAAAATGGGTAGTTAAGATTACTCTGAAAGATTACAAACCCATTCATTAATTTTAAAGTTCAGGCCTTTGAATTTGGAAAACATGAACAAAGGAATTTTTTTAAAAATTTAATGGGTCACCTATCATCTTTGAGAGCCCTTAGGCTATATGAGAACACAATATACAAAACTTTGCATTATTTACCTAGGAGAATGTTATGCTCTGTTAAGTAGGCCCTTTTTGGTTACCACTGAGTTAATGGATTGCTTTCCAATCAATATTTGTAGAAAACTACTACTACTAATAATAAGCTAAGCGAAATAAGTCAGTCGATGAAAGACAACTACCATATGATCTCACCTGTAAGAGGAACCTAATGAACAGAAACTAATGAGTACAAAGAACCAGAGGCATGGAAACATGAAACAGTCTGACAATGACTAGAGGGGAGAGAAGAGGGAGATAATGGTCGAAAGAAAGGGTAGGGACTAGTCAAAGATTATATATGAATGACCCATGGACATGGACAACAGTGTGGGGACTGACTTTAGGAACAGGTGGTGGGGTGGTAGAATGGGTAGAGGAGGACATAAGGGGAAAATTGGGAAAACTGTAATAAAACAATAATATATTTAAAATAATAGCCCTGGTGGGTGTGGCTCAGTGGGTTGAATGCTGGCAACCAAAGGGTTGCAGATTTGATTCCCAGTCTAAGGCACATGCCTAGGTTGTGTGCAGGTCCCCAGTACGAGGTGCATGAGAGGCAACCCTACACTGATATTTTTCTCCTTTTCCTTCTCCCTGACTTCCCTCTCTAAAATTAAATAAATAAAATCTTAAAAAAATAAAATATTTAAATAATAGTAGCAATAATAAAAGGAAACAACTTTTTTCTTTTTTAAATTTTATGTATTGTGGGTTTGTTTGTTATTGTTGTTTTGTTTGTTTTGTTTTTTTGTTAACTGAATGTTACATATGTTATGACACTAATTTGCTTCTCCAGCAGGGCTGAGGTGGCATCTCTGACCAGCTAGATGATCTGCATTCTTTTACTGACTCCTTTTTGGGATTATAGATACATGTTTGCAAGATGAGGAGCAGGGATGACAAGACAGCTATCCTTTGTGTTAGAGAACATAATGAAGCTGATTGGCTCATTGAAGGAATAAGAAGCCTGTGGGTATGTCTTGCGTGCTGCTTTTATTTTATTTCCTCACCCTAAATTTATCTGTGAAATGTACAAACACCACCCCCTTTTTTGTATTCTGTAGCTTAAAAGTGTTTAAAATATTCCCTCCAATTGACAGTAGTCTCAGTTAAAATATTTTTGAAATAAAAATTATTATTTTAGGTTCATTTTAGAAAATGTATTTTACTCTATTAAAAATAGATACAATATAGCCTACTTTCTTTTATTTCAGAAAATTAGGTTTTAGCTTTAGAAATTAAAGGGGGATTTTGTTCTGAGTTTTGTCACTGACAGTAATATCACTGATGTCATTGTACACATCCTTGGTCAAACATACCATGCATGTTCTGAGTGTGTACTATAAAGTATTAGCAAAAACATGTTTTTCCGGTTTGTCTTAATTGTCACTATAATTATAATTAAATAATTTTCTCCCCCCAATTTTTGTTTAGGCAACAGATTTCTGAATATTTGAAAATCTGGAAAAAGGTTTCATTCACTTAATGTAGTCCATTCTAGTACATTGAATAGTAGTTTAAAATGAAATAAATGGTGCTCCTACTATGTAGAGAGAAAAAATGACCTGTCATAGATATTATCAATCTATCCCCCAAGCTGAGGGTGATGAGGGAGTAATTTGTTATTGTTTTAGAAACTCTCAGGAAAGGCTAGAGCTGCTGAAAAAACAGAAGATTTTCTATATTGGCCCTTGAGAATGTTGTCCTTCAGACCACCTAGTATCCAAATTTTGGGAATGTATTCTATATGTCAGAACAATCTATGTTGCTATTTTGGACTGATTACTATTGCTTATTTTATTTTTACTATGCCATTTATCTTTTACCCTTCATTTACAAAATTCCTGGACAACTTTGTGAAATCATTCAAGTTCCTCCTTATTTTTTTATGCTGAATAACTGGTCAATTTACCTTATCCTTCTGCCACAACTTCTCTCAAATCTTCAAGAAGAAATTAGATTTGATACTTTTTCTAGTGTTATAATTTATATTCTTTCTGAAATATTTCATCTTCTTTTTTTCTTTTTAAATCTTAGGGTTGTTTTTTTTTTGGTTTTTAATGTATGTCTTTGAGCACTCATTACTTTTCCTCCTTTTCTGGCTCCTATTACATTATATCTCTCATTGGTGTCTTTTTTAGAATGGAGAGGTCAATATCTCTTTTTATATATGCAGAAGAAATGAAGTATAATTAGTTTTAAATGTTTAATAATGAACTCATTATTTAATCTCCTAACTTTACTTGACATACTTATTATTAAATGCACCTTAATTCCTATACTTTTTTTAAAAATTAAAATGTGAACTTTTAATGATATAAGAGAAATGGAGACAATCTAAAACCACAGAGCATGAGTCCTTTACTCCCATAGAGAGATGGCCTGTGGGCTTTAGGCATAAGTTTATTTGTCTCTAGAACTCAAATTTACAGGCACCAATGGAAAAAAAAACCCTAGGTAGATCCTATATCTCTTTTTTGTACAGTGTATTGACCAATGCACATTGCAACTCTGCTTTTGGTATGTTGATGTATTTAATGTCAACCATCAATAAGGCACAGCACTGTATGAGAAGATGTACTCTCTCTGTTATACTTTTAAATGAGATTAATTGATTTCAATAACTTGCTGGAACTAGACTTTGACCAGAATCCTAGGGTTAAAAACTTTGCTCTCTACTAGGAGAGAGCCTTAAACTATTTTCATTCCAGGTCACTTTTTAAAATTAAATATATTATAAATTGAATTAATTGGGCTGACATAGATTCACAAAACCACATAGGTTTCAAGTGTACCACTCAACAAAACATCATCTATGCACTACATTGTGCATCCATCACCCTGAACAAAGTCTCTTTCACCCTCATTTCCCCCATTTTTGCCCACTTCCCCACCCTCTTTTCTCTAACACCACAGTGCTCTCTGTGTTTATGTGTATATATATATTTTTTGCTTAATCCCTTCACCTTCTTTCATCCAACTCCCCCAAACCCCTTCACCTCTGACAGCTGTCAGTCTGTTCCATGTATCCAAGCATCTATTTCTATTTTGTTCACCAGTTTATTTTGTTCGTCATATTCTACCTGTAAGTGAGATTATCTGGTATTTGTCTTTCTCTGACTGGTTTATTTCACTTAGCATAATAATGTCCAGGTCCATCCTTGCTGTTGCAAAATGTAAGATTTCCTTTTTATGACCAAATAGTATTCCATTGTGTAAATATATCACAATTTTTTTTTTATCCACTTATCTACTGATGGGAAATTGGGCTGTTTCCAGATCTGGGCTATTTTAAATAATGCTGCAATGAGTATAGGGGTGCATATGTTCTTTTGAATTAGTATTTTGGGTATCTTTGGACATATGTTTAGAAGTGGGATCACTGGGTAATAAAGCAGTTCTATTTTAATTTTTTGAGGAAACCCCATACTGTTTTCCACAGTGGCTGCACCAGTCTGCATTCTCATTAACAATGCATAAGGGTTCCCTTTTCTCCATATCCTCACCAAGACTTGTTTGTTGATTTATTGATGCTAGCCTTTCTAACAGTCATTTATATATTCATCACTGAAGCCTTAAGGTATTTCAATGTCAAGAAGCTGATAATTTACTTACTGAAGTTAATGTGTCTTCCATTGTTTTATAGCCTTTGAGCACATTTTTAGGTAACAAGGAAAAAATATATAGTGATTTTAGTTTCTAAAATAGAAGGAATCAGGGACTATAAATATAAGTTTAAATGTCTTTTAAAAAGATAATTACAATGGTAGTTCTAGTTAAAATCTAATGGTAATCTTTCCACATTTATGATTTTACTATTTTATTCATTATTACTCTCCTTAAAAAAAACATTAAAATCAGAGAAATCAGCTAGTGGGCAATTGACAATGGGTAATAGGTTGTGCAACCCACTTAAGAACCACTTTCACATAATAAATTAGAAGAGGCCAAGAGATCTGATCTAGTAACTTTTTAAGTAGAATATTTGATCAATAACAATTATGGAGTATTTCAGTGATTATGAGTCAGTTAAGATGTTTTTTGTTACAAGTGAGTGAAAACTCAGCTCTGCTTTGCTTAAGCAAAATACAAATTTATTGACTTGTATAACTAACAATTCAGAAGTAGATCTCCAAGCTGGAATAATTTTAAGGCCTCAAAGATCATCACCAGAATATGGTTTATCTCATTTTACATTTATTCATTAAGCTTCACCTGTGTGAGCTCTATTTTTAGGCTCTAGCATCTCCCTATGGAGAATGACACTTCCCCAGTGTTCCCAAATGAAACATCAGAATGGAGTTTTAGAGAGCTCTGATTAGTCTCATTTCTGAAAGTGCCCACCTGAGAACCGGTCATGATGTCCAGAGACCCAGTGAGTGCTGATTCTCCACCTACACCATGTATCCAACTCTGTGAAAGTGCTATCCTCTGGAGTCCTGTGATTCAGAGCCAGCCTCCATCTCCTGGGGCTAGGAACCTGGTCTGCCTGACCTAAGGAAGGAAGATTGTGTTTACCCTAAGCTGTATTCAGTTTTCTATTGTCATGAGAAAGTAACTGCTGGGGCCAGCAAAACATCAAAATTTATTATGGACAATAATTAATCTTGTGACACCTCTAATTCAGTTAGGCTCTAGCTGGTTGTTATTAGTATTGCATAAAATTAAGATAATAGCACATTTATTGAGCACTTTATATAAACTGGATTCTATGTTAAATAATTTAGTGAGCTTTTCTAATTTTTTTCATAGCAGTCCTGTCAGTTAATTGTAATTATTATTTATTTTTAGAGCTGAAGAAAGTAGAATGATTTTTGACATGTCTGTCTGACTCCACAGCCTACATGTGTTCTTATAAAGAACAGAGACTGTTGGTTGAAAACATAGATTTAAATATAATTTCTACCACTTAGTAGTTATATTTCTTAAATACTCCACTTATAATTTGGATATTTCCTCCTATAGTTAATGATTAACCACTTAAAAGTGTTGTTCTGGCATGACAGGCATTTTCAGAGACTTGTGATTAAAATCCATCCTTATTACTCCAATTTCTGTCAATTCCTTTTTGCAAGGTGAAAATGCTAATTACTCATGGAATTTTAGTTAAGTCAACCAAACTCCACTTCCAACACTTTTCCCTGGAATTCTTTTTCTTTTTCTTTTCTCTAGTTAGTTTTGCTCAAATTCTATGTGATCTTCTAGTTAGGGGGTTCTTCAATGTTGTATCTTCATTGCTTAATGTACTTTGTGCTGACTCTCTTCCACACCTTCCTCTGGTCAAATCCAACTCTCCCAGTGATATTAGTATAGTCTAGGAGAGAAATCTCGGCAGAACCAGTTTCTCCTACCCAGGCCTCTTTCAGTCACTATGAGGGTGACAGTTTGCCTTTTTTTAGCTCTTGGCTTCTTCCAGTTAGTGATTTGAGTATGGAGAATCAGAGAGACATTATAAAAGCACAGTCACAGGATTAAATTACAACTAGTTGATTGGATTCAGAGAAAAAAACAAAAAGTTCAGCATTTTCTCTAGACACACTGGTTTTAGGTTCATGTCTTTTTCCATAGCACCAGCTTCTCCCAAACTCTTTTGCTGATCTTGACTTAAGGTGGAGCTAAATAACACTGTGTAGACCTGCCAAAATCACTATTCACTTCATTTGCAGTTACGATATTATTAAAATGGTGAAATGCCCCAATTTAACCTCATTTGGAAACTCTGCTCTAGCAGATCAAGATTTCACTGGATTTGTGGCTCATCTCATTTTCATGGCCTAAGATATTCTATTTATACTAATTATCCTTGATAATGCATTCTTCTAATATAATAAATTTCCTCTCTAATTGATTAATAATGTCCACTCAACTGATTATATGTTTGTTGACTCATTAAATGAAAAAGTAAAGGATTTAATGTGTATATACAAGAGTAATATAAAATAAACAGTATTATGGCAATTATTTGGGACTCCATTTATTAAGCAAGTGATTATTGAGCATTTTGTATGACAGTACATGAATAATAGGCCTTCAAAATATAGTAGTGAGCAAGGTAGAAGTGGTCCCTGCTTTTATGTTCTTGGTTCAACTGTTGGGGTCCACCCTACCTGGTTTCAGGAAGCTGTAAGCCCCCGTGGCTAAGGCTGAGTGGGAGACCTCTGGACCAGGAGACATTAAGGAGACAAGCTTATTTCCCTGGCATGAGCTCTTCCTGCTCTATGTCTGGTTCCCATTGCTTGGTTGGCTTGTCAATCATGGGTAACAATTCTTGAAGGAGGATGAATATAAGACAGGCAAGATCATGTGGGAAAGCCCTCAGAGAAGAGACTCAGGCGGCTGTGGAAATGGGGTGATTGACATCCATCCCTGCCCCCTCGGCTTTCACAAAGCCTGAGTTCTTGTTCTAGCTATGAGAAATGCAAATCTCCTGACTGCCTTTGTCTCCTCTGCCTGACTCAGGCCTGCGGATATAACAAGGGGTGGTGCAGTCCAGACCACAGTCTGTGGACCCCTGAAGTAATTAGACCTGGGGCATAGAATATGCAAGATCCTGTGAGACCTGCTTGCTGGGGATGCTTTTGAATTAGAATATGAAGGCACAGGCAGGAAACAAAACTAGCTTTTAGGTCCTGTAGCTTTTAGGTGATAAAACCCAAAACTCAGTGTGAGCCCTTTCAGCTCTTTGAAAATTACCTACTTGTTTGATCTTCCCTGCCAGACTCTAATCAACAAACTATATCTGTATTCTTAATAAAGGCCTAATCAGGCAGGAAGGTGCGGTGCTCCCTGCTTGAGAGAGTGGCCATTCCATTCCTATTTCTCCACGGGACTCGGTAGTCCATGTGTATGTTTCTCAGGTCTCTAGCATCTTCAGTTCAACCTTATGATGTTGTTCATATTTCATAGTTTTTGATCTACAAAAAAGTAATGGTCATTTGTTTCAACTAATGATAAGTGGTGATGCTGATATCTAAGTAGGAGATGTAAAATGCAATGGCACAGAAAGCAAATTTCATTGAATAAATCATGAACAATATTTTAAGTTCCCTCAGTGGCCCCTTAACTGAGGGAACTTAAATTTAAATAATTTAATTAGATTGAGCTCAGTTTCATTAGATACCAGCAACTAACATAAGAATTATAGTGGAGAGTGGAATCAGAATTATAAAGTATAAGCATAAAAATGCATTTGTGAGCATGCAGTCATGTGTCATTTTAAGACAGGATGTGTTCTGAGAGAAGCACGGTTGGTTGATTTTGTTGTGTGAACATTGAACATCATAGGGTGCACTTCCATAAACCTAGATGGCATAGTAGCCACACATCCAGGCTACATGGGATAGCCTTTTGCTTTTAGGCTACAAACATGTGCAACATGTTAACTGAATGCTGTAGGTATGCGTTCCACAATGACATTAGGGCAGCTATAAACTCACTAGGTGACAGGAATTTTTCAGCTCCATTATAATATTATGGGACCACTCTTGTATATTTGGCTGATGATTGACCAAAATGTCCTTATGCAACTCATAACTATATCATTAAACTCAATTTTTTTTTACTTTAATATATTTCATTGATGATGCTAGTACAGTTGTCCCATTTTTCCCCCTTTACTCCCCTCTGTCCTGCACACCCCATCCCACCCACATTCCCTCACTTTAGTAATGTCCATGGGTTGTACATATAAGTTCTTTGGCTTTTCTACCTTTCCTATACTGTTCTTACCCTCCCCCTGTCTATTTTTTACCTACCATCTATGTTACTTATTCCCTGTACCTTTTCCCCTTCTGTCCCTTTCCCACTCCCCTGTTGATGACCCTCCATGTCCTCTCCATTTCTGTCCTTCTTTTCCTGTCCTAGTTGTTTGCTTAGTTTGCTTTTGTTTCTGTTTTAGGTGTGGTTGTTAATAATTGTGAGTTTGCTGTCATTTTACTATACATGTTTTTTATCTTCTTTTTTTTTTTAGATAAGTTGCTTTAACATTTCATAAAATAAGGGCTTGGTGATGATGAATTCCTTTAACTTGACCTTATCTGAGAAACACTTTATCTGCCCTTCCATTTTAAATGAAAGCTTTGCTAAAGTAATGTTGGATGTAGGTCCTTGCTTTTTATGACTTGGAATACTTCTTTCCAGACTCTTCTTGCCTGGAAGGTCTCTTTTGAGAAATCAGCTGCCAGTTTGTTGGGAACTCCTTTGTAGGTAATTGTCTCCTTATCTCTTGCTGCTTCTAGGGTTCTCTCCTTCATTTTAATCTTGGCTAATGTAATTAGGATGTGCCTCGGTGTGTTTCTCCTTGGGTCCGACTTCTTTGGGACTCTTTGAGCTTCCTGGACTTCCTGGAAGCCTATTTCCTTTGCCAGATTGGGGAAGTTTTCCTTTATTATTTGTTCAAATACCTTTTCCACTTGGTGCTCTTCCTCTTCTCCTTCTGGTACCCCTATAATTCAAATGTTGGAACATTTAAAGATGTCCTGGAGGTTCCTAAGCCTCTCCTCATTTTTTTGAATTCTTATTTCTTCCTTCTTTTCTTAGCAGATGTTTCTTTCTTCTTTCTGCTACAAATTGTGGATTTGAGTCCCAGTTTCCTTCCTGTTGGGAACACCCTGCCTGGTTTCAGAAGCTGTAACCCCCACCAAGGCTAAGGCTGAAGGAGCGACCTTGGACCGTAAGCCACCAAGGAGACAAAACTTTATCTTCCTGGCAGGAGCACTGCTTCTGCTCCTTTTACTTCATCCATAAATAGCCCCCAATGCTTGGTCAGTTAGCCAATGATGGGTAAGATTCCCCAAGGGAGGAACAACCTAAGACAGACACAGTCACGTGGAAGGCCCCCAAGAAAGGACTTTAGGGGCTACAACAAAAGGGGGTGATGGACCCTCACCCCTCAGCTTTGACATAGCCTGAGTCCTCATTGTCTGCCAGAAAATCTCCTAATCTCTTGGCTGCCTTACTTCCTTTGCTCCACCTAAGCCTGAAACAATGACAGAGGGTGGTGCAGCCCTGTGCTGGAAAGGGCAGGTTCCCCGGGCAATCAGCCCTAAGAAAAAATATGTAAAGTCCTGTGAAACCTGCTTTGTTTAGAATGCCCTCAATTAAATGATAAGGGTCCAAGCAAGAAGTAAGTTTGTTCCTCAAAGTTTTATAAGTCTTTAGTTACCTAACACTGACTCAAAATAAGCCCTCAGAGTTCTTTGTTATCCATTGTTTGACCCTTACTACCTATCAATGATTAATAAGCCTTATCTGTATTCCTGTGCAAATGAACCCAATAAAAGGCCATTGGCGAAAGGGCTCTTGGCCCTTCTCCTTTGAGATATCAGCCACCTTTCCTCCCCAAGCAGATCATGTCTTGGTAGACTTATTCTCATCCACGGTGGCCAGGGGGCAGGGGGCCTGCCGGCGGAGCCCCCCAACACATTCCCATCACTATTGGTTCCCTGTACATTTACCCTTTATTTCACTTAGCATAGCCTTCATTTTTCATCTAATTTGTAACCAAATTCAACCAATTCTGTGAGCAGCCTGATTACCAGTGTTTTGAACTATGCATCTGATAGGTTGGCTATCTCTTTGTCGCTTAGTTGTATTTTTTCTGGAGTTCCAATCTGTCCTTTTGTTTGGGCCTTTTTTTTTTTTTTTTTTTTTGTCTTGACATGCCTCTTATGTAGTGAGGGGCAGAGCCTTAGGTGTTCACCAGGGCAGAGTAACCCGGGTTGCTGTATGTGGGGAAGGAGTTGGAGAGGGAACAATGACACCTGCTCCACTCTCTGCTGGCTTTCAGTCACTTCCCCTGCTTCCCACAAGCAAATTGGGCCCTTATGGTGCTGATTCCAGGGTGGGTTGGCTTGTGTACGTTCTAGGACCCTGTGGATCTCTCCAATGAACTTTCCTGTGAGGCTAGGAATTTCTCCTGCTGCTGCCTCAACCCCCACAGGTGTTTTTAATCAGTGGTTTGAGGCTTTATTTCCTGGTGCTGGATCTCTGGGTTGTGCAGTCTGTCTTGTTCCCCAATCATTCCTCCTGGTTTATCCACATGTGAATGTGGAACCACCCACCCCACCAGTCGCCACCACAGTCTTGCTAGCCAGCTGTAGCCTTGCATGCCCCACTCCACAATCTGGCACTGGGCCCGCCCACTGCCATCTTGCTGGCCCCGGTCCTCCACCACCACTTTACCACAAGTCCTCTCTGTGCACCAGTCTCTGATCTTCCTACCAGTCTGGATGAGTGTGTCATCTTTAACTCCTTGGATGTCAGACTTCAATACATTTTGATTTTCTGTCAGTTCTGGTTGTTTTTTGTTTTTAAATTCATTGTTGTCCTTTTGGTTGTGCAAGACAGTGTGTCTACCTATGCCTCCATCTTGGCCAGAAGTCTTAAACTCAAAATTTTGACATAGTACTTAGTGAATGTTCAGCAACTCTCTCTTGCCCCTTTTAATAAAATAATGAATTTATTTATTAAATTTAAGGCAAGGGGTCTCTAAGCAATTTAGCACACAGGTAATTGAAAATAAACATATTGCCTATTAATATTTTCAATATTTGTGTTTTTGCCCAATCACAATTTCACAATGTAAAGGAATTATTTGATTCCTTTTTGTTTTGTTTTGCTTTCATGAAGAAATGTCTTCATGGGCCTGAATCTTTATAATATGAAAGCTATTCAGTCACAGGTAGGAAATATGTTTGAACTAAAGTAAATCAAATTTAGAAAAGTATACTTTTTACATTACTGCTCAATTATTTAATAAAACAAATTCTACCTAGCTAAGCATTTTTTTCTTTTACTCGGAGGTAATAATATTCCTGTTGAATTACTTCTGAAAAACAAATTGGGAAAAATTCAGATAAGAAAATTATTCTTCTAGACTTAAAAAGAAAGAAATTATATTTTCAACTTTATGTTTTATATAAATAAAATTATATTTATATTTCTCAATTGCAAATCAAATTTTATTTTATTTTGTTTTCCTTCTTTCTTTTCTAAAAGTTTTATATTTTTTATTACAGCTTACATTTAATATTGTTTTGTATTAGTTTCAAGTGTACAGCATAGTGGTTAGGCAATCATATAGTTTAATCTTATTTAATGATCATAAATAGCTATCAGATGAGATTATTGTTCCTTCTTCTTTCCTTGTCATCTCTTTAAGTGATAATCCAAAACTATTATCATTTTATTGTTCTGTAATACCAAATTCATGAAATCAACAATTATTCATAAATCAGTTTTCTAAACAACTCTCACACTTTTTCATAGCATTTGTTTCTAATTTACATTTGAATCTGCAAATTGATAAAGTTACTAGTTTAGAAATTATCAACTGTGACTTCTTATTTTAGGAAACACAAATGAGAATGCAGTTCTCCACAGAGCTTTTTCTTCATTTTGTTAACAACCAAATAATTCCCAATTTTCTGGTATGTAAATTCAATGTGATCAGTACAAACAAACAAGCTGACAAGATTTGGGCAGTTGAAACCCATTGTTTTACAATGTCTTTGTTTAAAATCTTTCATAATTCATCCTCAGAAATGGCCTTCCTAGTAATTAGTTACCTTAATGTCTTCATTTTCATTTAAATGTTCAATGATCAGGATAATTAGAATTAATTTGGCATTGTCATTTTATGGAAATGGAGCTTCTGTCACTTATCGTGAACATCCTGCAGGCTGTGTTACCAGAGAAATATGTGACTCCTTCACTTCACACACTGGGTTGTAGTCTTTGGTTCAAGTGGTAACAGTAGGACCTGGACTGATTCCAGTTTAAATGTATGCTATTTTTGATAAAGGATTGTGGGCAGTGAAGGCTCTGGGAGCCTTGCCTATTGTATATGGAATTCTGTGTATAGCTAACTAGGTTTATCAAAAACAATACAAGAAACTTTTTTGTTTTTATTCATCTTGGAATTTTAGAAGCTAAGCCTGATCCTACAGCTAGAACAAAGAAAATCTATCTTTGAATTAAGATAGAAAAAATGCCAATTCTAAATTTTTAAAAGACTAAATAGAATTCAGGAAAGCAAAGTTTAAGAAATTTAGTACCAGAAAATCTATGAAAAAGAATGTGTGCTGGTGAATTTTCAAGCTGGAAGAAGCATTTTGCTTTACTTGTTATAGGGTCCTCCAATACACACACACAAAAACATATATAGTTTGTCTGGAAAAAGTCCAGGCATTGTTTAATGCAACGAGAACAGTTTGCATGACATCAATGTAACCTGCAACCTAGGAAAGTGGACTGGAATCTGCATGCATGCATACTAACAGCTTTACTGTACCAGTCAATGGGGGTGGCAGATGCCATTGAATAAGCATGCATACTGTGTGGCCATTGCATTCAAAGTGACTGAGTAAGTAGAGCAACAAATCTGAATCAAATTCTGCATTAAGCTTGATAATTCCTCCAAGGAAACTATTCAGATGATTCAAAATGCCACAGATATGGGCAACTGCTAATTGGTAGCTTATTATGACAACATGAGCCTGAAGTTGAAAAGGACTTGGCTGGGCAGAGATGGATTCTTACCTGTGGATACTGTCAGATTTGGCTGGGGTTGCAAACATATGATGTCTCACTAGATTGGACATCCAAGATGGCTTGTTGACATGGTTGGCAGTAAATACTGACTGCTGGCAGGGAGCTCATCTAGGAATGCCTTGTAGCATGGTAATCTCAGGGTAGCAGAACTTTTTATAGTATTTGACATACTATAGAAGGGAGGATCCAAGGTAATGCAAAGTGAAAGCTGCATCGCCTATTCTTAACCAGTTTTGGAAGGTATAAACAGTTCTCCTCCATTCTACTGGTTTCTAGATAGTTGGTCCAGTTTCAAGGAGAGGGAATATAAACCACATTTATCAATTGGAAGTAGATCAAAGAATTCATGAACAAGTTTTAAGACTTTATAATGTGAAGAGGCTGAGAGGCTCTGTATTCAAGAGGAAAAAGGCTGAAATTCCCATGGGCTGTGGCTGGTAGGGATGTGGCTGGTAGTGATGCTGGTAGTGATCAGAGCAACATGAGTGAAGTAAGAGAAGTTGGGATGGCATTAAAGAAACTCAGAGAGAACAACCTTTGGAAATGAATAGTGGCTTGCAAGAGCCAATTATTCCCAGGTTTTCTCAATTCCAACTCTGAATTCAGTGATGTCACATTGATAGCTTGAAAATGGCCACAGTGGGATATTTATACTGTAGAAATTGGCAGACACTACCAGTTTAGGGGATTTTCCCTCACCAGAGATCCAGTTGCTGGATATTTACCAGAACACTGCTGGTAATAGGCCAACCTAAAATCTAGCTTTGGGACAACTGGATTTTCTTATAAGAGTTTTATGTTGTAAGATATTGGGTAGAAACGCCTTTCCTTCTGTGAAATTGCCAGTAAAATTTGCAGTATTCCTTTGGATGAGTGACTTCTTTGGAGGTGTGTAACCCAAAATGGTCCTGAATTTGAGTCAACACTGGTGTTGCAAGATTACCACATATTGAAACAGGAAGCAGAAGATATCAGCAGAAATTACAGGGAGACTTGGAAATAAAACAGATTTGCAACCAAGTTTATTCAAGTCTCCAGTAAAGGAGTAATGCTGACTTGATACCTTGGTTACAAAAGGGGGGGTTAATTTATTATTTACTATACAATTTTACATATATTATCATATTACATATTTTGCAAGGAGTTGTAATAGTCACTTAATTTCTATGATCTTCAGATTGTTTATCTCTAGAAATTAGCTAAAAGTAGCTTTCCATGGTATTGTTTCAATGGATTTTGTATTCTTTAAAAAAGAAAATGAGAGATTAGTATTAGCTATGGCTTTAGTGAATAGTGCCCAGCTGTGAAAGGTCACTTCCAGGTTTTTAAAAAAGCTGGTATTGATGGAAAATAAGCAATGACTAACCACATGCAGATGCTCCTGGGGATGTAGCAGAAGTTGCTCACACAGGTCTATGTCCAGTATGTGGGGGGAAAAGGCAAAAGCCAAAGGCTTCAGGTTTTAGAAGGAAATAGAGCATTTACTTTCATTAATGCCCCACATTTGCTTCAGTTATATTTGCTTTTTGCTTGCAAGGCTTGTTCTCTCTGATTCAACACAAACCCTGAAAGTAACCAAGGTGGCCATTGAAACAGAATTTATTTTTTCATTTGTACAATAAAGTTGAGATTTTTACCTGAGCTAGAATCTGAGTATAAAGAGGTAGATTTTTATAGTATGCCACAAAGTAGTCCATTTTGGAATATTTGCACATTAAGAAAATTATTTGTAAACTAAATGGATTATATTTTATATTATTTGTAAACAGGAAAAATGTGAATGAGTTCAGGATTGACATTTATATGAAAACGTGTTAAATCCTTGTGCATTTGAGTATGAGTCTTCACTGGAGTCATTTCAAGTCAGGTTTTGATGGAATTTGTGGATATATTTTAAATATTTAAGAATTCCAATGTTTGTTTTGTAATAACAAAAGTCTGTTATTTTTCCCCATATACATCTTATACTTGAAGTACAGAAGTCTTATGATTATTTTCAGAGGGAAAACCAGACCTTGTCTATTGTTGACAACAGTTTGTCAATTGTTTTTACTATCATAAAATATCTATTGCTGTTTTTGAAAATGCAGACACATGTGGAAAAAGTGAATAATCACACATTTCTCACCATCGGTAGGGTAAGTGGAGGCAGTCTGGTTTCCTCACCCAGGTTGGGTAACTAAGGGAAGCAGTGTTCCCATAACCTTGGAGGGACCTGATAACTAGTGTTCTCATAGCCTTGAGACTGGGTCCGATAAACTGTCCCCATAACACGAAGTGGGCTCACATGTGCAGAACCATGTTATGTTATGTAATGTTCTGGCAGTTTTCCAGCTTTGTTCTCCTGTGGTACTTAAACAGGTAGGGACTCCCTTCTGGGGGCAGGTGCTGTGGTGGGTGCCACAGTGGGGAGCAAGGGCCACGACAGGTGACATGCAGGAAGACACAGAGCTTGCAGCAGGCATGGCTATTCACCCATGAATAAAGGCATATCAGACATCCCAACAGCTCTGTAAATATTATTTTGTCTGTGTGAATACCATGGAACTGTCCATCCTTGAACGGTCTCAACACACCATCAAACAATGTCAGCTAATACTTTAGTGTACTGCTAGTACATTCTATATACTCTAGATGTGGTTAGGCAAATGAATGAATGAATTGGTAGAAAAACTGATAGATCCACAAATAGGATATAAGTAAATAGATTAGATAGTAAAATTATGATGATAATTCTGTATATATGATTTTGCATCTGTTTCAACTCAAAATGAAAAAGATATATTTTCCTTCTATACAAACCTTATAATTCTCATTTTGATGCTATGTACTCCAATTGACATTTTATAATAATTGACCATTTGTTCCTCTATTATTGTACATTTAGCTTTTATTAAAAATTTTATCTGACATAAGTAATACGAAGAATCATAGCGTCTACCTTGAATGTTCACTGAAATTGTACATCAATTAATGTAAGTCAGTATATCAATATACCAAAATAATTCATGGATCTTGAAGCATATCCTTAATGTGTTTTAAAAATGTTTGTGTAAATTTAAGTTTGTAAAAGTAACATATAAAAATGCATCTCCAAGCACGGTTGACAGACTGCCATTTAGCTAACAACTAGAAAGCACCAGAAATATTTCCTTTCCAAAATTCTTATTATTAGGGCTATGTTGTGGTAAATTTGTAGATTAAATTTTAATTTTTATAGTATTTCTGGAAATTATAACTATCAAAATTTAGTAAAAAAGATAATCCTTCTTACTTACAACATTTAATATGTGTTTAGCTCTAAATAAAACATCTAGATTCAAACTTCTTTAAAAATTAAAAAAATATTCTCATATGCCTGGTAGTTTAGGTAAAGTTAACTTCAGAACTAGTAGATTCACCAGTTCTATAATAACTGCAAAGTCCTACAATTTTAAAAAACATTTTGTGTTGACTGCATCCTCAGACTGGTAGAAAGAAAACAACAATGTAAGGCTTCACATATAGCAACAATAACCGAAGGAAGGAGCATGGCTGTGAGAAGTGAAAGATGGCTGCAAATTTCCATCACCCCTGGAGTCTGGCTTGATCAAGGTCAAACATTTCTGCTTTCTGTTTTATATTCAGCTTCTCTCAACCCACTTGTTTCTTTTCTTCAGATGTGTTTTCTACAACAGAACCCTGTTACAAATATATTTCCACTGTACCTGCTGGAAGCATCATCTCCCTTCACATGATACCCCATTATATCCTTGTGCAATTGACAAAAGAACTCTCTAGATTTGCTTTATTTCAATTCTTGACCATTTATCCCATTCTAATACCCCCAAAATCAGTAATATTCCTATAATTTCATTGAAAAATGCACCAGAACATGGTATTAGTGTGCTTTCTTATCGTTATATCCATTGACAGTTTATTTTTGCTTGTTTGATCACCCTTCTGAATTGATTATTCATTTTTGCATTTTTTACCTCCTTATTTTCCTTGGATTCTGACTGTTTCTTCCAGCCTTTAAAATAATTTTTTGGTTACTAATTCTGTAAACATTTTGCAAGTATTATATTTTTCTGGGATTTCATCACAGCTCTCTGATTTTTTCTGTCCTTCAGAGGTCTTATGTGCTCCAATGTTTTAAACTATATTTGCATAAGGAAAAATGTCATATGCCTATGTCCAGTGAGTCCTTTTTTTCCCTTCCAGACAGAATCCTATGTGAAACTGCTTGTTACGACATGTATACTTATATGCCATCCCACTGGTATTTAAAATTCAACATCCCAAAATTGAACTAATACTTTTTAAAAAGATGGTATGGATTTATTTTTAGAGAGAAGAGAAGGGAAGGAAAAAGAGAGGGTGAAAAACATCAATGTGTGAGAGAAACATTGACTGGTTGCCTATCATATGAGCCTAACCTGGACGCACCCTACAAATCAGGCATGTGCCCTGACTGGGAATCAAACAGGTAACCTGTTGCTTTGCTGGATGACACCCAATCAATTGAGCCACAGTAGTCAGGGCTGAAATAATACTTTTCCTCTTAATCTTACTTAGCATTCTCTTGCATTTTTTGTCTCAGGATACAGAGTTAACTGCCCTTAACTGATGTTCTTTCTTCAGCTTGGAATGATTTCTGCTCTCTTAAACATTCAAAGAGATTAAACATTCATACTGGTTGTAGCATACTTATTACTTAAAATAAACTCAGAAGTCATTTCCTCTGCATGTAACTAGATGGAGTGGGGGTGATTGACATAAATGTTTTCAAAAGAACCCCCAGAAAATTTCATAACCCCTTCTATTATCCCACCAACACATACCTTGCAATAGGCAAATTTCCTATTAAGAATCATTGATTTGGACATTTTTTCTTACCTAATAAGTTCTATTGAATGAATAAGTTAATAAATTAATAACTAAGCAAATGAGCAAGTAAATTTTATGACTTTTAAAAATATTTTCTGTGACATGTTATTTATTATTGACAGTGGTCTTACAATGCGGTTAGAAGACTTTTTTAAAAGTCTTCTCATTATTACAAAGGGCAAGTGCAAGTCCTTACACTTACACACTCAATGAATGTGTAGGAATTAGTTTAAAAAGAGAATTCCTTTTGTTATAAAATGATGAAAGGCCAGTTTGTTTTCAAAGGGAATAAATAACTGATAGTAAAAAACCTTTGTTCTACTCTTGACAGAGGTGGAGAAGGAGTTTAAAAGCCGTGTGTTGGTTTCAGGCTAAAAATAGAAAGTTACCTACTGAAAAAATATCTTTCAGGTTACCTACAAAACCCTCTACTGTGAATATAAACAAAGTCTAAGGATCAATGACTCCATTTTCCTACATAAAGAGAGAAAACTTAAGATGAATTAAATTCTGATTCAGAAGCTGCTGGCCTGGCTGGTGTGGCTCAGTGGACTGAGCGCTGGCTGGCAAACTGAAGGGTTGCTGGTTCGATTCCCAGTCAGGGAAAATGCCTGGGTTGCAGGCCAGATTCCCAGTAAGGGGAGTGCAAGAGGCAACCATACATTAATGTTTTCCTCTCTTTCTCCTTCCCTTCCCCTCTCTCTAAAAATAAATAAATAAAACATTTTTAAAAAGAAAAAGAAACTGCCATTGTGTAAAATGTGTAAAACCAGAATTCTTTCCACAAATAAAATGTTTGAGTGACTACCCTAAAGGGGAATAATTGCTTATAGTAACAAAATGAAATAAGTTATTTTCCTTCCATAAAATATATTCAGATCTCTAAAATTTTCCCAAAATAAGATAGAAGTGAAGCTAAATAAGCAGTAAAGTGCTTTCAAATTATAAAAGTCAATGACTTTTAAAATATTTATCAAGTACTTATGAACAACGGTCAAAGCACCTATCAGTTAGTATAAAGTGCTATTTATGAGTTGTAGCATTCTGAGCAAATATACAAAATTCCTGAGATATTTGGACTAACATTAACCAAAAAGTGAACCTGAAAGCGACCACATGTAGAATTGCATTATTTTTTCATAATAGTTCAAGTATCTAAAATAAATTATACAGTCTTTATGAGGCTACATTATATATAATATATAATTTAAGTTTCTTTAATAACAAAGATGAGTTCTATTTTAAAATTATAATTGAGATATAGCATCAGTATTTAAAATACATTAAATGTTTTATGTACTACTATGTTTAACATATAAAGGTGTTCAGTAAGTGTTACTATCAGATGAATAATGAATAGATAAAATATATATTTTTATTCCCTACCTACCTAACCAAGCTAACTGGTCAGTGAATTTGTGAATGCTTATTTTTGAGTACTAAATTTTGTTCCTTTTTATGTTGAGTTTACTTAATTGAACTACATAAAATTTGGATATATTATTGTTAATTTATATATAAATTTTGTATGAGGTAATAGCACATTTCATTGAGGAAATAGTTTATGTAAAAGGCAGCATCCATTTAAACTGTAAATACACTATTTTAATCACTATCCTGTTAATGAAAGACAAGAATAGCTTAGGTAACTTCTTTCTCTGATCATAAAGCATGGAATGCTTTCCATAAATGACAGGAGATGTTAACACAGACAGCAGGGATTGCTGGCCCAAGCTGTTTCAGGTATCAATAAAACAGTCAACAGCTATGTAGAGCCTAAGGTCTGATAAAATAGTTTTAAATCTATACTTCATTCATTTCCTCTTCACAATTTACATTTTCTTGGTTGTTTGCTGGCATAGCCAACAGGCAAAGTGAAAGAGATGGCACATGTGGCTGAGGCTGATTGTATACAATCAGAGTGATTATGTGGAAATCAATCAGAGTTTTCTTCTTAGAATATGCTTGTTCTGACAAAATGAGTGACATTTGAGCTAATTTTTATTCATTGCCTTTGCCTTTCAGAAAGATCTTCATTTCCCTCAACGTTATTATGTGTCCTATTTTCTTGCACATGCTAAAAAGTGTCAAAAACTGTTCCACATATTTTATTTCTATTTTTAAAGTTAAAACAATTCAACTTTACATATTATGCTTATAAAATAATATATATTTAAAAATCATAACCTGGGCACTGCCAAGTATTTTAGACGGAGTCTGAAAGGTAAAATGAGGTGGAATAAGAGAAGCAATATCAAAATTCACATGTACAAGAAACTGTTAGTCAGCTATAGTGGTCCTAATTTATTTTGCAGTGGAGGACATTTCAACTTCAATTTCAAATATTGTTACCTATTAGAAAGAATTCTACGATGACACCGAAGACCTGGCCTTTGTCAATTATGCCCTCCTTTCAAGTGTGGGTAGGACATGTAATTTGCTTCTAGCAAATAAAAAATGACAAAAGTTATGGAATATGTTGACTTACATGCAAAAGTAAATAAATTTTGCAGAAAAAAATTAAGCATCCTAATTAGTTGATTTTACATTGAATAAATGAGATTTTCCTGGGTGGATCTAATATAATTAGGTAAGCCTTTAAAAAAGGTCAGTAACCATTCAAGTATTCAGGATAGAAGGGTCTCTCTTCTACTTGCCTTGAATAATGAGACCACTGAAGGAATAAATGGTGCCATGGACCAGGTGGAACAATCATCACCACAGCCCTGGCTAACATCTTGATTTTGGCTCACAAGGTGAGATACTAGCCAAAGATCCTAATTAGTCAATGTATATTTAAACTTGTGACTCATGGAAACATTGGTAATGAATGTGAATTGATTAAAGTTGCTAAGATTGTGACAATTTTCTAAGGAACAGAGAATTAATAACGTGTTATTTCTAGAAATGAATAACTTTATTGATTTATTTATTCACAAATTCATATACCAAAGTAACTTTATCAACAAGGTATTAGATAAATGAAGCACAGTTCTTCCTCAAGGAGTTCCATGTGTGCATGCATAAAGCAGATAAAAAGAGAGAGAGAAATAGAGAAATGGAGTGGAGGGGAGAGAATGAAATTATAGTACAAAGAAATAGTCATTGGTTCAAGTTTAAAAGGAATACAGATGATTGTTTTGAGCTGTATACTTCTTTATTAAAAGCAATTTGTATTTCAAGTTTTATTTAGTAATTTCCAACATTGTGCACAGTATATTTCTGGAAAGGATTATGTGGGAGTAGTTGGGAAAGTTGAAAATGAAGGAGGGAGAAATCAGGGTTATGATAGTTTTTTAAATTTTTTTAATACAAGATGACTGCCTTAATGCCCTCTGTACCACGTGCATTTTAAAAAGTAGAGCCACATAATGGGTATCACCTAATTGTTATCATCTTCAATATGGGAAAGTTTGCGACTCATTTGCAAACAGAGTTTACTCTAAGTTTAGGTCATGAGAAGTAATACAGCTTCTGTCTTGTTCACTAGAATGCTTGCTCTTGAGTCCTTCACCCATCATATGAGCACTCTGACTACCTTGACACTACCATGTTGTGAAGAAGTCCAAACTAAGACTACAAAAAAGTTACAGCACTCTCCCTCCAGCCCTCCCATTCTCTAGCATTACTCCTTTCTGCCCTCCTCCCCTTGTTCCAGCTACCATTGAAATGGCATGAAAAAGTCTGAGCTGGAACCACCAAGTCAAGCTTTTTTCTAGCTATAGACACATAAAAAAGCTGAGATATAATAAAACTACTGTTATTCTTTTAAAACATTAAGTTTGGGAAGTAATTAGTTATTTACCAATAAGTAACTGGAAAAAGACTTCCTTCTCACACTGAAAAGTCTGGGGAGTGATTAACAATATAAGCATGTAAGTTGCTCTGCCTATGGTGGGGTCTATGTTTGCAGCAGTGATTAGTTAAAAGAGCTATTGCTTGTTGCAATCCATTGCTTTCTAGACTACTTAAATGAACTAATATGTATTAGTTTTGATACAATACTAGGCACATGGAGGACAACTAATATTAGTAGCTTTTTATCCTTTTTTAAAAATTATTTTATTGTTGTTCAATTACAGTTGTCTGCATTTTCCCCCCACCACTCCCCCTCACCTCACCCAAACCCATATCCTCCTTGGTTTTGTCCATGAGTCCTTTATAGTAGTCCCTAAAACCCTTTCCCCTCATGATATCCTCCCCCCTCCCCTTGGGTTACTCTGTTTGTTCTTAATTTCAATGTCTCTGGTTATATTTTGCTTGCTTATTTGTTTTGTTGATTAGGTTCCACTTAAGGGTGAGATCATATGGTATTTGTCTTTCACTGCCTGGCATATTTCACTTAGCATAATGCTCTCCAGTTCCATCCATGCTCTTGCAAACGGTAGGAACTCCTTTCTCTTTTCTGCATAGTATTCCATTGTGTAAATGTACCATAGTTTCTTGATCCATTCATTTACTGATGAGCACTTAGGTTACTTCAAGCACTTGGCTATTTTAAACTGTGCTGCTATGAACATTGGGGTGCATAGGTTCTTTCAAATTGGTGTTTCAAGGTTCTTGGAGTAAAATCCCAGCAGTGGAATTGCTGGGTCAAAAGGCAGATCCATTTTTAGTTTTCTGACGAAATTCCATACTGTTTTCCATAGTGTCTGCACCAGTCTGCATTCCCACCAACAGTGCACTAGGGTTCCCTTTTCTCCACATCCTCTCCAACACTTGTTTGTTGATTTCTTTATGATGACCATTCTCACCTGTGTGAAGTGGTATCTCACTGTGGTTTTAATTTGCATCTCTCTGATGGCTTGTAATGCTGAGCCTCTTGTTATATGTCTCTGGGCCCTCTGTATGTTCTTCTTGGAGAATTGTCGTTTGAGTATTTTGCCCATTTTTTAATTGGGTTTTTTCATCTTCTTGGAGTGGAGTTGTGTGAGTTCTTTATATATCTTGGAGATCAAACCCTTGTCTGAGGTATCATTGGCAAATATGTTTTCCATATAGTTCATTCTCTTTTCATTTTAATGCTGTTTTCTTTAGCTGTGCAGAAGCTCTTTTTTATGAGATCCCATTTATTTATTCTTTCCTTTATGTACCTTGCTTTAAAGGACATATCCGTGAAGATGTTACTATGTGGAATGTCTGAGATTTTCCTAGGGGTGTTTTCCTCTAGGACTTTTATGGTGTCACAATGTATATTTAAATCTTTTATCCACTATGAATTTATCTTTCTGTATGTTGTAAGTTGGTGATCTAGTTTATTTTTTTTTGCATGTAGCTATACAGATCTCTCAAGGCCATTGATTGAAGAGGCTATTTTTGCTCCATTTTATGCTTCTTCCCCCTTTGTCAAATATTAATTGCCTGTAGAGACTTGGGTTTATTTCTGGGCTCTCTGTTCTGTTCCATTGGTCTATGTGTCTGTTTTTATGCCAGTACCAGGCTGTTTTGATGACAATGGCCTTGTAATACAGTTTGATATCAGGTATTGTGATCCCTCCTGCTTTGTTCTTCTTTCTCAAAATTGTTGCAGCTATTTGAGGTCATTTATAGTTCAATATAAATTTCTGAAATGTTTGTTCTATATCTGTGAAATATGCCATTGGTACTTTAATAGGGATTACATTCAGTTTGACTTGAAGCACCAACTATTTATTTTCTACTTGATTAACATTATACATAAACAAAGAAAAACAAAATATCACAGGGTATATATGAAGGCATAGAAAGCCTTAGATGCAAAGGTCAAGTAACTATAAAGGATGCTATAATATCCTCTACATGACACTATGTTTTATGGCTCAACAGTTTAAGCTTTTAACAAATAAAAACTTTTTACTGAAGTATTTCAATTTCTAAAGAGATAAAATTATCAGTTGCTATTTTAGAATGCTATAATCTCTTTAGATATAATTTTTACCATGATTGATTCATAAACAAGACAAATTCAGTCTTACAAGTTGTTGATATAATTTTCATTTCTATAATAAAAGGTACTTGATATATTACAAATTGTCAATATATCATAAAATTTTATATTTGGAGGGAATTTAAAGTTCAGATCCTCATAATTCATTGCCTTATATGTCAATCAGGAAACTGAAGTTCAAGATAATGACTGAACCAAAGCCTTACTGCTGCTCTGTGCTAGAACTCTAGATTCCCATGCCATATTTCTCTTTCTGCATTATGATTATCCATCTATTTTGACTTTCTATTTGGTGTCTAGACACTACCTCTGACTCATTTGCTGGTGTGTTTTTGAACTCTTTCTGCTAACATACTCTTAATTTTTCTGCTGCAAAATCAATTTGTGAACTAAATGTGTGAGTCCTAAGGTCATGAGCTGCTTGGCCAAGTAATCTAATTTGATTAGTCTGAGTATACTTTTTAAAAGCCAAAGTAAAGTAATTGTGTATTTCTCTTGTAGATATTCAGAGGCAAGGAACAGAGGTTAAGAAAAGAAGAGGCCGATCTTGAACCAATTAGGATTTCATTGGACATAGAAAACCTTTACAATCACATCCCCCTGGCTAGTGAACAAGCAAATTTAGGAAGTTGAATATATCAATTATCTTGTCACAAAAAGTATAAAGAAAAAACAATACAGAGAGGAAGCAAAAGCATCTTATATATAGTAAAGATTTAAAGGCATAGAAATTACAGCATTAAAAATATATTATGTGATCCTAATAAATGTTATAAAATGAATTACTTTGCCAATGCTCAAATAGATCTGCTGATAATTACATGAGGCATGACCCCCCAAAAAACTGGAATTATCTTCTGGAGAGCAGACCCCTGTAGTGCAGGCTTCCCTCAGTAGCAAAGTGTTCCAGGAACCTGTCTGTGTCCATTTACCAGCTGGCATTGTTGTGAGAGCCTGTGTTCAGCTTCAGTGAATTTTTTTTGAGGACTGTTTCAATATGTACAACCATTTCGTGATGGGTGATTTACAAGTGCACTTGTCCACAGCATACTGAGTGTTCAGCAGTTTTTGACCCATGATGGCATGACCTCTGTGCCCCACACCCCTAATTCACCCAACTGCACCCCAAGTGACTTTTCTTTTTTGTTTCCCCAGGTGAAAAAAGTCCTCAAAGGGAAACATTTTGCCCACCTGGAAGTGGTGAAACAAAAAAACAGCAGAAGTGCTAAAAGGTATCAAAATTGATGAGTTCAAACACCCTCAGAAGTGGAAAAAAAGACTCAGTAGGTGTTCTGCATCAAATGGAGAATACTTTAAAAGTGACTAAAGTTTTAACATGTAAGAATAAATACACAATTTTTAGTAAATTTTGTTTTGGGAATCCCCCCTCACATTTAAATTTAATAAATTGCCAATTTTTGCCTAGAATTCTGTGTATAATATTTCCAGCATTGTGATGAATAGTGGAGACAGAGTTGCAAAAAACAGAGAACTGTTATTCTGTGAGAGGAATTCTCAGTTCAGCTGTGGAGGTATAGAAGGGTTTCCTCAGACTGCCTTCATGTCAAACATTCATTTTCCTCTTCCCCACCAATGTCCACTGTCATCTTTGCCCTATCATTGGTGCACTGTCTGTGACTCTTCCTTTACATACCTACTACTATTTTAGGTAGTAGGTTCTCTCTGAAATTTAATCTAAGAAAAGCAGTATTTGAGACACTAACTCTATCCCCAACTTTTTCTAGTTGGTATTAGATTTGGCTATTTATTGAACTTCTTTGATACACTGAGTACTTTAAAAATTATAAGACACTACTTGTAAACATTATTTTATAAACTGTTAAGCACTAACTAGATATTTGTCATTTCAGTGCATCTGTTCTTTCCTTGGAACCTCTGTATTTGTAGTTGACCCTTGAATCACACAGAATTGAACTGTTCAGTTCTACTTGCATGTGGACATTTTTTAATATATATATACTGAGACATTTTTGGAAATTTGCAACAATTTGAAACAAACTTGCAGTTTAACCACATAGCATAGAAATGTTAAGAAAAAGTTCCCCAAAACCCTGCCCTCTTTTCCCTCCATTTGCCATGAATGTATAAAACATATGTACATACTAGTCCATTTTATTATTTACTATCCTAAATATATTTGAATCTATTATGAAATGTTAAAATTTAGCAAAATGTATGCAAACAACGCTTAAAAATGTACATGGTTATGTTTACAATAGAAATGTAGCCAAAGGAAAAGTTGCAATATTAAAACATAAATGCATAAAATGAAATGTAGTGTATATTGTACTAGTGTAACAATTTTGTTTCCACTTGCTGTTACTGCAGTGAGCTCAAGTGTTGGGAATTTCCTTATAAAAGTCCAAGGCAGTGTGACACATGAGCAGTGTCTCTCCAGTAGTTGAGACTCACAGTAAAATGTGATCTCTTGGTTCTTACATATTTTCCATTATGTTTAGTGCAATACTGTAAACCTTGAATAACCCCAAGAAATCCATGCAAAGTGCCACTAGCAACACTGGAAGTGCTTCCAAGAAGCAGATAAAAGTCATGACATTATAAGAAAAAGTTACATTGCTTGATATGTGCCATATATCGAGGTCTATAGCTCCAGTTGCCTATTTTATCAAAGTAAATGAATCAGCATGAGGACCATTGTGAAAAAAAGGAAATTTGTGAAGTCATTGCCACAGCTACTTCAGCAAGTGTGAAAACTTTGCACTTTTTGTGAAATATCTTTCTATCTTGTATTAAAAATGCAGCTTTTATGTGGGTATGGTACTCCTCTAAGAAAAGCACACCTATAGATTCTAACAGCACTCAAGAAAAAACCAAGTCATTATATGACAACTAAAAGCCAAAGGAAGGTAAAGGATCTAAGCTGTAGAATGAAATGCCAGCAAAGGATAGTCTGATAATTTTAGAAAGAGATTTGGCTTAGAAATGTCAAGATAACAAATAAAGCAACTTTTGCCGACCAAGAGGTAGCCAATGAGTTCCCAGAAGCCATTGACAGAATTATTGAGGAGAAAGATATCTGCCTGAACACGTCTTTAATGCAGACTAAGTACCATATTCTGAGGGGGAAATGATACAAAAGACATTTATAGTGGGGAAAAAGCAAGACACAGCATTTAAGACAGAAAGGGATAGGCTAAATTTGCTGTTCTGTGCAAATGCAGTTGGGTTTCTGATCAGGACTGTCCTTATCTATAAAGAGGCTAACCCTGGAGCCTTGAAGGGAAAGGATAAACACCAGCTGCCAGTCTTTTGGTTGTACAACAGGTAGGCCTTGACAACAAGAACCATTTTTCTGGATTGGTTCCACTGATTCATTGTTCCTGAAGTCAGGATGTATATTGCCAGTAAGAAACTCCCTTTTAAAGTTCTATTGATGTTAGACATCAAAGTGGTCCACTTGCTCCCCAAAACAGTGTCTAATTCATCCTCTGAATCAGAGGTTTATAAGGGCCTTTAAGGCTCATTGCACACTCCATGGTAAACATTGGCACACTATGGAAGAGAACCTTGAGAGAGAGAAAATCATGAAAGTCTGGAAGGATTGCACTATTGAAGATAAATAAGTTTCTATTATAGAAGAATCCAAGCAGCCATCAAGCCTGAAACAATAAGTTCCTGCTGAAGAAAATTGTCCAGATGTTGCATGTAACTTCACACAATTTACAACAGATATAATCAAGCAAGTCATGAAAGAGATTGTGGATATGGCAAAACAGTTGAGGATGAAGGAATTCAAGATATGTATCCTGGATAAATTCAAGAGCTAATAGACACCAAACCAAAGGAAGAGAAATTAGTGGAAGACAAATTGCTGGAGATGAGCATTTTCAAGACTAGAGCCAGACTATTAGGAAGAAGACACAGAAGATGCAGTGCCAGAACATAAACTGACAGATAATCTGGCAGAAGGATTTTGATTACTCAAGACAGATTTTGACTGCTTTTATAGCATGGACCCTTCTCTGAACACTGAAACTAAATCAAACAGTAGAGAAATAATTGGTACCATGCAGTAACACTTTTAGAAAAATTGAAAAACAAAAAAGCCATACAGATACTATGGTATATTTCTGTAAAGTTTCACCAAGTGTCTCTGCTTCTCCTGCCCCTCTTCTACTTCTTCCACTCCTGAGATAGCAATACAATGCTTCTCTTCCTTCCTCCTCCTCACTAGCCTGCTCAACATGAAGACCACAAAGAAAATAAAAGATCTTTATAATGAGTCACTTCCACTTAATAGTGAATTATCATCATGCCACATAGCTAATTAACATATCTATTTGTATCTTTTTGTTAAAATGTAATAACTGTAAAGTGAGAACTGTGTGAAACATTTTTGCATCACCATCATCATCATAATCACCTAAGTATTCATCATGTAGAACATCATATGAGACACTGCTATTGAACTGGGTAGCCTATCCCTAAATAGTCATAAAGTAAGTGATATTTAATAAAAAATTTAAAATGTGTTAGTTTTTTATTGTTTTATACCTTTGCTTTCAAAGAGTTATATCACTGTGTAGTATGCCTCTCTCATAATTGGAGAAGCTGCATATAATACCATCACAAGCGTTTCTTTTCATAAAATGTAACAATGTTTCCAAAGCTGTATTATGAATAGAACTGTAATACTGGGAGCCATAAATAGTTGATAATAATTCATTCATTAACATATAGGTTAGGCTACTGTGAAGCAATTAGATTGATTCTTCTAGCCTACTATAAGGCTATCATATTGCTCTTTCTTCATTATCAATACATAAATATTTATATGATAAATAATGTTAATTTCTTTTTCACATTATCTTTTAATTTTTATGTCTAGTGTTAATAATATATATAGCATCTACAGTCTTTTGAATCATATAAGATGATATTGATATAGGTAATGATAGAAGATTCATCTTGCAAACAGACTGCATTAATTTATAGCACTGATAAATATAGTACAGTATTATATTTTCTCTTCCTTATGATTTTCTTAACATTATATTTTCTCTAGCTTATTTTACTATAGGATTATAGTATAAAATACTATAGGATTATAGTATTTCATGATACATATATCATGAAAAATATGCATTAATTGACTGTTTATATTATCAGTAAGGCTTCTGGTCAGCAGTAGGATATTAGCAGTACAGGTTTTGAGGAGTCAAATATTATACTTGATTTTTGACCATGATAGGGTTTTGTGCCTCTAATTTTCCCACTGTTCAAAGGACAACTTTACTTTGAATGTTATAAATTGAATTTTAAGCTATTTTTATTGAATTCATATAACAGAAACATTTTGCCTCTAAAGAAATCAAACTGATTTAGTGTTTCTACCTCAAAAAAAAAGTGAATCACAGAACAAAACAAAGTAGGTTTACAGTTGTGAGTATGTGAAAGTGTTCACTCTTGTGTTATTATTTACTGATTATTGTATTATTTTCCATATGAACAACTGTACACCTCCTTTTCCCCACCCTGTATATTGATTAATCTTTATGCAAATATTTTGTCAAATAATCTTGTCACAAATTTAATCAAGCATTTAGTTTAAAATTTTGCTGTGCTGTTTAATGTAGAGGAAGAAGAAATTCTCTTAACAAAAATGAATAATGAGATCTTTTCATCAAGCATTACAGAAAATATATACAGTTTCAGAATTCATGGTGGTAAAATGGCAATTGGGTAGAAGTTTGGGTAGATACAGAGTAACTTTTATCAATAATTAATGTAAGTCCATGCAATATTGTTTCTCCAAAAAGACTTTCTTATACTTTCTGGTGAAAATAAAGTCTCCCCTTATTTTTTCCCTAATAATTTTTGCATCCCAAATCATACAAAATTTTAAAACATTTCACAAACCATTTGTATACCTCTAAATCTATTACTGTGTGGCTTTCTCTTTTAGTATGAGTGGGTTCTTTGGTCTTGTTATTTTCCATTTCTATCCAACTAAGGTTAGCCAAAGTTCACTTGCCTTGTCAATTCAGTTTCTAAACCAGATGAATTACATTTTCTGTAATTGAGCTAACCACAGTTAATTGCCTAATAGACTATGCCTACACTAACTAAAAAAAATTAATTGCTTGGAAAAGAATGAATTATATATTTCAGTCACATCTACACAATCATGCTAGAGCAAAGTGACATATAAAGGCATTTCAGTGGTGACCAGAGCCAATGGCCACAGCAATGCTTCAGTTAGGTGTGGGTTAAAACCTTTCACCTTTTTGTGGGTGTTTTTGGGGATGGATGTAAGACAAACAGGTTATAAATTGAACTTGAAGCTAAATAAATGTTATTATTTTTTTATTCCTTAAGAGAATAATGGTAGATGAAATTTGGTGAAGGGTTAGGTACACTTTAAAGAAATACAATTTGGAAAGAACAGCAAGATTTTTTAATTGCAAAGTTTGCTATTAATGATTTAGTCCTGTATTTAAAAATATATTTCCTAGTATAAAGGTATAATGCCAGGTCTAGTAATTTTAAAAATTGTCTCTGAAAATCTAAGATGCACATAAAACAATTTGGTACTCACTATAGTCATTTTTACTAGATATTTTCTCCTATATATGAAGCGGTGCTAACACCTTATTTTACTAAGCCATAATAATAATGCCAGTGAATCCCAAATTTCATTATTTAAATATTAGTGGGGTATCAAAGAAAAAGACCAAAATCTTTAAATATATCATCTCTCCCTATACATTTTAACAAACTTGCTACAATAATGGAAAGTTAAAAAATTAATAAGAGCTTTAGGTAATCTATTTAAGTATAATTGGTAATCAAGTAAATCTCTGAAAATCTTGAGTTGGCTCTATTCTGAAATGAATATAAGCATTCTAATGCCCAGAAACCTTTTCAACTTATATCATTTAGTCAAATATTTTTTTCTACTATCTTAAATGAAGATTTCAAATACCAGTGCTTTAGAAAAGGGCAGAGAAACTCAATTACATTTGCTACACTCTTTAGTACATTCATGTTCATGAATGGGATCCTATTCATAATTCTAATGTGAAAGAATCTGTTTATAAGACAGATAGTTCAAAAATATGTAGAGAAATAAACCTTATTTATCACCTCCAAGGTCTGTCCTTTTTCACATTTTTTCCTCCTCTAGACCCTCCTCTTTCTGTTCCCCCTTCAATCATAGATCAATTAAAATTGATATCAGGTATTTATTAAAATAGTTCTTGAGTTTATTAGGAGTCTAACAAGAAAAAATGATATTATTGATTAAATAAGCAAGTGGAGGCTTAGAATTTGTCTATGGACAAATTCTCTAGCGACCGTGAACTGTTACAATTATTTAAATTGAGCACTCCTTCCCTTACTCCACAACTAAATGTTTCATTTTTTTTATTCTGCCTATAAAACCTTTTCTTGACTCATTTCCTTGTGAATTCTGAATTAATATTTAACAACCAGTACAAGTACTTCATTTTTGTGTGTGAAATTCCTGTTACATTCCCCACCTTCTCTGAAGAATGAACTGCTCTCTCACTGGTTCCCAACTGATTTTTAGATATAAAATATTTGGTAGGCCAAAAAAGTCCATTTAGTTTTTTCTGTAAAACAAAATACACATTTTTCATTTTCACCACTAACTTTATTGATTTGGATATTATTGTAACCGTGCAAACCAGGGCTTGGCCACATGGCACCTTGACACATGATCCAACAATTAGTGTTGAAGGAAACAGGTTTTTATTAACAGGGTTCCAACCAAGGGGGAGCTGAGAGCAGTCCTGCTCAGAGTCCTCCTCTCCTATTGTTACAAAACAGACCCTGGTGGGTAGGTGAACAATATACTATTACCAAATGGACCCCCCTTTCTGCTCCTGGGGTCACCCCCCATTCTAGGTTCACCTTGCCCACTGCCAGGGAATGATGTCTCCCAATGCCAGAGACTGGTGAAAAGGAAAGGAATTATTTATTCAAAAAGTTATACAGACTTAGAGTAATGACTTAATGTCTGCATTAAAATGCTAAAGTTCTTTAGAATACCCACAAAAGTGTACAGTCCTTCCTTCTCCCTCTGCCCAAACCAGGAAAAGAAACATTAGCCCCTCAGTACCCCATACCATCAGTTGTGTCACCGCTGCAATCTCCAGTTAATTCAAAACCATGTGGCACCTCCTCGTGGCCCATCAGCAAGAGTCCTTTCACACTTGTTCTTCCCAGCCAGGCCTCTCCTACTTCCTAAGCCATGTGGCAAAAGAGACCACTCCAAAGCCGAGTGGTCCCAAGTTGCATGGCTGCTGTGCCTGGGTTTAAATCCCAGCACCAATCTTCCTCTGCAGCCCCATTTCTGACTCCTCCTACAATCAACTACACCTGCCAGCATTCCCATATTTTTCCAGTTTTACTGGGCTGCCAAAATAAGTCCAGGCAGGCATGGCCTTGTGGTGTGGAGCCAATCATCTCCAAGCTTTCATTCAGGTGCTGTAACCAGGTGGAGTTGCCTCTCAGTTACATCCTGGGTGGAAGTCACTCCTACCCCCTTGGCTCAAAGCATTGGCCACAGCTATTTAACATACCCATGAAACCAGTTAAAACTTATAGATATGTTAAATGATCATACCTGAGGTTATTTGCAAAACTGTTGCTATGCAAAACAACTCTCAACAGCCCTGCTCCTTGTGTCCCATCCCCCAGTTCAGACCTGCTGGGGTTGGGAGGGGCAGTGAGGACATCCCCCTTTTTTACATATTTCCTGGACACCCTGAATTCTGGACCCCATTAGAAATCCCTACTTGGGGTCCCCCTGGCTACACCCTGTTATATTATGACAACCAGCATTTCCCTTGCTCCCCAAAAGGCGGTAAGCCAAAAACATTCGGAGAAGTTCCCCATTTCCTTATCTGTTGTTAAGCAGGTTGCACAAACAGACCTCCACCCTCTCTGGAATGTGCATTAGTGGGTTTTAGAGTCCTCTTGCAGCAGCTCTTTACTTCAGGATCTGGGGTGCACTATTCTCTGCCTCCATGAAGTGGTTCAGGAAAGCATATGCCGTGTTATACTGGGTCATGTTGGGATCCAGGCAGGCACAGTCCCAAGAGAGTGATTTCTCTATTAAGTCCTTTAGAGAAGCAGAAGTCTGCAACTAAGCATTCCTGGCCACAGTTCGGCCCTGAGCATCTCCCACAGATTCGTGTTCGGTTAGGCATGTCGCCTCAACTCCATCAGCTCTGCCTCAATCTTCTCTAATCTGCCCTTCTCCCCCTCCAGACCTAGTGGTGCACTCTCACATCTGTTTCATTCACTCTGCACCTCTACTCTTTGTGGTAGACTCTCTCCTATACCCATTCAGCTTGCCCTCATTTAAATGCTCCGCCTGGAATTTCCCATGTGACCACATATCCAGACCCTCCTATGATGTGTGAGCGTCCGCCATTTTTGCCAATTCCCCAGTATTTTTTACCTTATTTTGGCTGCCATTTTTAGTCAGGGCAAGAGTTCACAGTGACCTAGGGGCATCCGGGGTGGACATCCATCTCCTCTATATGTTCTTAAAGTCATGGTTCACCTTTTGCCCTGGGCAGTAGTCCTTTTCCCTGCAGGAAAGGCACAGCTATTAACTTGCCATTGTTTTGCAAAGTATTTTAAACACCATATTATCCATGCCCCTCTTCCCCCAATCAAGGATTCTTGGGGATACACTGCTATTTTTCAGGAACCCTCAGTCTGCACCCTGTTATATTATGAGTATGTTGTCTATCTCCCACATGGTATAACATTGATTATTCTCAGTAATGTCTTGATTTGATTGCTGATTTGATTGCTATCAACTTCAAGTAGTCTACTGGAAAGTAGAGCATTGTCCAGTGAAAAATCTGCAGCATAAAACTTCACAAACCACTTTTGATACATTTGGTCAGTCACAGAACATTTTTCATACATTACACAAATCTTTTTCTGTTTCAGTTGCATTTTTACCTTCCTTGAAATAATAAAGTACAATACTCTGAAAACATTGTGTATTTTCTTCCATCTTCAATATTAAAATGGCGATGTAAAAATTCACCAATTTTGATTTTTTAAAAAATGCACACTGATTACAATAAAATCAGTCTGTCACAATAAAATCTAATAAAATTGTTTCAAATGAAGTTAAAGACAACTAAGCACTACTAGAGACATCTTATGCAAAAAAAACAAACAAATTTTTTGACCAACCCAATATTGTTAGTACAATTAGAGGTTCACATGTCTGTGTTCTGCTTTAGGCTGTGATAAGCCTGAAGGAGTCTGCTCTATTTTCTTTGTATAGATGAACTTATAACATAATAACAGCCCATAAATTGTATTTTATTTTTTATATTCACCTGAGAACATGTTTATAGTTTTTAGAGAGAGAGGAAGGGAGGAAGAGTGAGGGGGAGAGCAACATGGGTATAAGAGAGAAATATCAATCCATTGCCTCTTGTAGGCACTCAGACCACGGACCAAACCCACAATTTAGGAATGTTCCGAGTCTGGAATTGAACTTGTAACCTTTCAGTTTACAGGAAGGTACTTCATCTAACTTAGCCACACAGGCCAGGGTGACATCCCATAAAATTTAAAGAATGCTTAGTATTAATAAATCAAAATGGTCAAAATTGATAAAGCCCCTTTTAAAGTGTTAGAATTAAGACATAAGCCAACAGTAAGTTTTCTAGAAAACAGCACTTTCTGATGCTTGAAATCACATTAACAAAAGTCATCTCCTTTTTTTCTTGTGTACCAAAATAAAAGCTAGCTGGGAGGATTTTCCAGATGAAAGAAGATAAACAGTGTTCTGGAGAAGGGCAAAATTTTAGTGGAAGTGGCATTTAGGGACAAGAAATGTGATGTGGAATAATATGGATATAAGTGTTTGTGGAATATATGAAATAATGATGTAAGCTTTAAGAGACTAGAGGTGCAAGAAGTTGGGGGAGGCCAATTGTTGAAGTACTTAAAATTCACAATCAAAGTTCTCCTAGTCTGATCCAGTGCTAGCGATTACTAATGGAGGCTACATTTGCTCTCGGTGATTGTATAATTGCACTCAACTTCGAATTCTTGATTCAGTTTAGTTATCATACCTAGCTGACAACAGGGAAAGTTAAAGGAGATGGATATACTGCAGAACATTTTGCACACTATGGGTGCTGCAAGTGTAGTTTTCACTTGGTTTGAGCTTTGTTTTGCCTAAATATTTATAAAATCATCTATTTTTAGAAAATGATTAATGTGGAGATTTATTTCAAAAAATATATGTTTTGTTTCCTCTTGTTGGGAAGAGAGTTTTTTATACCCTCCTGACAGTTTGCCAAATGGAAAGGTATTCATCCCAGCTTCATCTATTGCATATCTGCCAGTTTAATGTAAATCTGGTGCAGAGAAGAAGAAAACAGATTTAGGACTGATTAATGTGAAACTACTCTTTGATGAACAGTATAATACAAGATAACTCAAATTCAAGATACTTCAAGATATTTCAAATTCAATATATTTCAAATTCAATATATTGGCTCTTCTAATATCATGTTATTCACATTTGGTGAAGGACTCTTTTCTAAATTTCTACCTTGGAACATACAGCTCAGTGGCAAAATATGTGTTTATATGGATATACTGGCTTCAATACCAAATGAATGTTTGTACAAATCTGCTCTCAGCATTGATATTAACTTATTAGACAATTAGAATATGACAACTAAAATAAAGGTTGTAACTTGCCTTACATATTTTTTTTTGTTTTGACTCACACCTCTTTCTTCCATATACAAAATTCCTAGTCTACAAGGGTATCTTAGTACATATTTATATAGATCACTTTTTTTATTTATGGAAAGGAATTGCTTGTTCCCCCAGGTGGTTATAAAATTGCAATTTCAGTTTGACATAATACAAATTGGTTTAGAGAAACTAAATTATTCTAAAGTCTTTAGAAACTGAAATGATGCTTTTGGAGCATAGTAACAGGGTAAATAAATCTAGAAGATGGCAATTTTTATCTTTCCATCACTAGATGGGTTTCTCCTGGATCATGCCTCTGAATTTAGGTCACTGATTTTTATCCAGAGATTTTTTTTACTTGTATAAAACAATGGAAAATAAGAACTACCATAAAACAAGACTAAGTTTGCAATCTTTTGAAATGTGTATTTATACAGACCATGAAATAAAAATACTTTGTTCAAGAAAAAGTTGTGTTTTAATGCCACTCTGCATGGCAGACCAAAAACAAAAATTTCAGGAGTAAATAAATAGTTTTGTAATGTAGTCTTTTTCCTAGCCTGTTCTATAAACAAGGACTATTGGAGCATGGGAAAATACACTGAGTTTAGGAGCTTACTTTATTTTTAAGTAACATTTTATTAAAAGCTAATGTATGTACAGATATGTACCCAAGTCATATAAGCTCTACAGATTTTAAGTGAACAACCTATGTAATCAGCATACTAGTAAAAATAAGACATCAATAAAATATTACCAGATCCCAGAGGCCCTCTCATGCCTCATTACAAAGATTATTGCTATCCTACCATCTAACACCACAGATTAGTCTTATCTGTTCTCTAAAAGACAACTCTTCCATGCAAATATTAGTTCCACTTTATATCTTACAGGTAATTTTACATTTTTTCCATTTATCAATCATTAGGCAAGAGGTATCAATGGCGAATCAGAGGAAAATCAAATACATCAAAGCAGTTTTAACATAACAGTGCTCTTCATTATATTCTAAGTACCCTGGAAGTTGAAAATGTCACCAACATTGAGAGTGTAGTTTGTGTTTTGATGGCAGCCAAACAGTTGATCCCATTATTTTTTCCTATACTATTTTGGCCCAAAATTAAATTTAACAAAGTAAAAGCTTAAATCATCCATGGACCATTAAAATATAACAAAGAAAATGAATACAGAAATAGGCAACAATTTTAATAATCAGAAAGGAGGGAAACAATATTTAAGAATTACATGTGGTTATAGAACATTATATAACAGCATACTGAAAAATAGTTCAGATATGATGTTTAGTTTTAACAATTAATATTCTATTCTCTATCATCATCTCTCACAGTTTAAAGTGCTTAATGAGTTCTTACAGGAAAGTGACTGTTTTAGGGGCAAATAATTAATCACTTTATTCAAGCTATTGTGATTAAATATTTTCAGGACATGTTTTTACTTTTGTTATAAAATTAATTGAATTTCCCATTAATTTCTCATTGAAATTTGTCAATATAAAACCTCAAATATCTTGGTCTCTCCTTTTTATGTTTTTTCTCCCTCTTCTTCAGTACATAATTGTTGAAAGTGAATAATTCCTAATTTTTTACCTGGGTGCAATAACTTGAGAATGAAAATAACTTCTAAGCAACTACTGAGTTCTTACAGTAGGTGCTATTCTAATATCTCAGTTAATTCACTCAAAAATATAGTTAGGAGAACATTATGCCTATTTTATACTGTGGAAATTGGAGTTTAGGGAAAATATGCAGTATCATCTTAGCAGGATTGCTAGAGAAAGAATTGGAATACAAAACCATTTGACTCTGAATCTCTACTGAAAGATGATTTTTACATAGTATTTAAGACTTAGTGTTACTACTGGATATAATATATTGGTTGATTAACTTTTATCTCTTTCAAAACAAAACATAGTTTTAGTATTTTCAGAGTATAAGTAGAAAACAAAATATGGATTTGTGTCCTGATATCTTTGAACATTCTCAAAAGAAACTCAGCATAGTGTAGTTAGCTCAGTGGCTTTCAAAGTGGCACTTTCAAAGTGGCAGTTAGCTCAGTGGCACTTGGACTAGCAGCATCAGCATCATCCTTGAGATTGTTAGAAACAAACATTCATGAACCTCATCTTGAATCTCTGAATTCCTAAGCATAGGACCAAGAAAACTGATTTAATAAGCTCTTTAGGTGATTCTTATACATGTTAAACTTGAGAACCACTGACATATATTTTTAAAGCATGAACTATAGAGCCAAATGATTTAAGTTTGTATGGGTCTACAAATTTTTGATACTAGTGATGTTACTGAGCAATTTAGTTCATCTTTATGAGTCTCAGTTTCCACAGGGTTGTTTTGAGGTTTATATAACATACATAGAAAAAAGTCATAGCCAGCAATGTGTAAATCATTAGAAATGAACATAATTTTTTCAGAATTCAAGCTAATGTACTTGGTATCAAAAACCTTCACTGGGCAGCTCAATATTGTTGAAAAAATGCATTTTAATAATAAATTATAATAAATATCATTATTGAATTTATTAAATATTCATTTTATAATCTGTTTCATTTAAAATATATAAAACAGAAATAAATTGATGGGAGATCATATAAATATAACACAGTAAATTACACATTTTTATGAAGATGATTTCATACAGAATTCAAAGTAGATGCAATTAGTGCTACAAATTAGAAACTGCAAAGGATGATTTAACAAACACATGATTTAGCACATAAATCAAAGAAGAGAAAACATTCAGATTAATTTAAATCTCTCCATATATATTTTATCATGTGATAAGCAATTCTCAAGAGAAAGCAAGATATGTTATTCTTCATTCCTAAAAGTAAGAGAGCTTCAAAGTTGAGAACAATTATTGTGGAAGGTAGAATACTCATTGAGTACAATAGAATCCACACATTTGTATGTAAATGTATGAGGATAACATATAGTGTTTTTTGCTTTTATGTGCAATGCCAGGTTTGAGAGTCATGCTGTATTGTTGCACCTGTGGGCGAGTAATCATAATATTTTTTATAGCAAATTTGCAATGGGAGGAAGGCAAAGGATTTCAGTAAAGAGAAACAAATGGTGTGTGAATGCCAAAGCAATAACCATATACTTTGGGGGGATATATTTAGTATGTTCATGTTACAGCATGAAGTTGAGTCCATCCATTGATAAATGTAATAATTGTGTTCTACATGAAAACTAGTGCTTTCCTGTGCACTCAGACAGTTCTCACTGTAATGTAAAGAGTTGGATATCACCATTTTCCCCATCTTAATTCTAAGGAAACCAAATGAGTATTTCAATAATGTGACCAGGATCACAAGGCTGTTAAGTGGCCTGTATTGAGATGGGACACCTCCTTAGGTTTTGTTCCAAAATTTTTGTCCATACTATGCAACGCCTTCTTTTAATTATTTTACTCATTTTCCATTAGAATTTATATCCTAAAAGAGAAAAACTGAAGAGTGTTTGAAATTAAGAAATTCATGTTTTGCAATTGTATTTATAAATAAAAAGGGTTTGAATTCACTCCATAGAGAGTTGTCATTGTATGATGTATATATATTTCTGGTTAAAAACTGCATATATATTTCTAAGTAGGTTTACATTTTGGGAAAAGATAATCTTATTCTATTGGACAGGAAAAGGTTAGTATCCCACCATGGTCAGCCTGGTACTCATGTGGACTCAACACTGGAGTGGGGCACCCCTGTGGTGCTTTCTCAGTAACAGGGCTGGGAATAGTGCATCGTGTCTCTACTGGAAACCAGACACTGCAGGATATAAACTCTCAGCCCTTGGGAGATGGATGAAATCTGATGTTAGAAAATCCTTACCAGGCTGCAGAAAGCATGAGCTTCATAGGTATAATTAAACCTTTTATGAATCTGGAAGTCAGTGCTTATTCTTTTGGTATCTTTATATGGCTATGAAGACTGCATTTTTATTTCTTATGTGCCTGAGGTCTTGATTCAGTCATCTTCAGCATCATACAGGTCAGCCGGATGCTGCCTCTGCCTGTCTGGTGCACCATGGTTGTTGTTTATTTATCTTCCCTTGGACCGAATGCTATGGATGACAGAGAGTGCTATGGACCAAATGTTTGTATCTCCCACAAAATTCATATGCTGAAGTCTTAATGTAGTTTTAGGGAGAGGGACCTTTGGGGGATGATTAGGTTTTAATGACATCATTAGAGTAGAGCATCCATGGATGGGATCAGTGTTCTCATAAGAAAAAACAAAAACAGAAAGAAGGTTCTCACCAGGAACTGTGCAAGCCTGCACCTAGTCTTCCTAGCCTCTAGAACTGTGAAAAATAATATTTGTGGTTTAAGCCACCTATTCTATAGTATTTTTGATATATTAACGCATACTGACTAAGATAGGAAAATAAAACATTATAGCATCCAAGACAATCTTTTGTTAGTGACTCCACTACCAACTGAGCTCTCATATCTTTAGAAAAGTTTGTGGTGCAGTTGAGTGGGTGGAGAGGCTGTTGCAGAGGCTGTTGCAGAAAAGGGGACTAGAGACATGGTGAAAGACAAACTAGAGTTTTCAGTTGCAAAGTGATAATATGATCTATTTATATGAACCTATGTTTGTTCTCGTCTACTCCAGTTAAATTATTGAGCTTCTCTAAAAAATAATTATACCCTTATAGCACACATTGTCCTTTACCCTTCTTTTAGGACAAAGTCTGCACACATATAGGAAGAGAGATGTTTCTAGTTGAAATGCCATGAAGATTACAGGGAAAGAAGTTACCACCACCATCATTAGTCAGGTCAATAGTTATATCTGTCCCCTAACATTGGAAACCAAGAAATTCAAATATTTTATATTAAAATATTTTAAAGTACAATGTTTATTTTTCTGGTATTTACAAAGTTTATCTTCATTAGATTTAGTTTTATATGGTCTTTATTCTTATAGTAACAGTTCTGCATTAACCCCATCATGGCCAAAGGAATTAACCCAGTCTGATCACAAAATTTGGTAATTCTTTTTTTTAAAGATTTTATTTATTTATTTTTAGAGAGGGAAGGGAGCGAGAGAGAGAGAGAGAGAGAGAGAGAGAGAGAGAGAGAGAGAGAGAAACATCAATGTGTTGTTGCTGGGGGTTATGGCCTGCAACCCAGGCATGTGCCCTGACTGGGAATCAAACCTGTGAAGCTTTGGTTCGCAGCCCACACTCAATCCACTGAGCTATGCCAGCCAGGGCTAAAGTTTGGTAATTCTTAATTCTAATGCTAAAGAAATCCAATGCTTTCTCTTATTAGTAATCAATTTTGTTGATTATGAGGAGTACTCTAAAAAAATTCAGAGCAAACTTTAATCAAATGTTCCTTGGTCTGCAAGTTTTTTGCATATTAATAACCATATATTAAATTCAAGGTGTTTCCTGAAGTCTTGCAATGTTCAGGTTGCAAAATATTAAACAACAATGGATAAGTTGAAAGAGGTTATGTGATTAATTTGTACAGATGAAGATACTATAATCATTATGTCCTATATATCTCTTTTTAGTGCAGTTATAGGAATGCTTAATTTCGTTATAGTCATGTAGAAAGAATTTGTATAGTTATGTACTTGTAAAATAAATATTATAAAACTAAATAGATAATATGCTTAATGTATCAGTAGTTATTGGTAATTATTAACCATTAGTTATTTAGCTCTGTGGTACAAAATTTATGTGCATTATTTTATCTGTCACAACATCATATGACATTGGCATTTTTATTGTCGTAGTTTATAAATGAGGAAATGAAGTCTCAAAGGTTAGTGATTTTCCTAGGTTACACAGTAAAGAAATGAGCAAGTTTAAAGATGAACCCAGATTTTTGAGACACTATTGGTCCTGGAGAGCAGAATGACTGCCAATCAGCTATGACACTTGGTTTAAGAAGGAAACTACCTAAGTCACACCAGACACATTGGCAAAGAAGCACACCTAAGATATCTGCATGTGACCAGAATAGCCATGTCTGTTTAGCAGGGCCACCCACAAATAGGCTCCTGGGGAAATTCCCCACTCACCATCAGGGGTGCCAAGACAGTAATCAAGAGATCCAGAGGGGTGGAACATACCACCCTCAAGTATATAACTAAGGTAGGCTTCAGACCACTGCTGAAACGGCTGAGCTCCACACACCACAGTGCTGTTCAATGCCACTCTGATCTTCCTTGGCATCAGCCAGTGGAGATGGCTCTGCTATATTGACACTGTACCTTCAACCTGTGAGGCTGGCTCTTCCTTGGAAGAAGCTGAAGGCTCCCTCTCCTACTGTGTTATCTCCTGAACTTGTTTGCTGAGACTGGGACTCGGGTTTGTTATACCTCATTGATTCTTCTGTGTGTGTGTGTGTGTGTGTTATATTCTTCCTAGAACACAGGTGGCAAACACAAGTCTTGTGGGCTGAATCTGGACTTCTATCTTGTTTTATACAGCCCAGGGCCTTGTTTCTACACAGTGTCAGCACCGAGGTCCTTGTCCCTGGTTAAGGAGTAGTTGCATTTTTACAGTCTGAGAATTACATTCAGCCCTTTGAAGGCAACCATGAGGCTGATGTGGCCCCTGGTGAAAATGAGTTTGACACACCTGTCCTAAATTGTTAGAGTGTGAGTAGGATGTTAATGTATGTTTATATTCTACTTTGAGTGAACTTTCATTCAACAAAAGCTGAGTTAATAGCATATTTACCTTGTGCCATTCTTGTCTATTCCATGGTTACAGGTTACTCTATGGGCAGCTAGACTAGCAGTTGCCCAGCTGACTTATCTCAAAGACTGTATCTCAAAATATGTGCTCACAACAAAGTCCATGTTCTTCCCATCATAACCACATAGTTAAGATATAAGCCACATAAATTGGAAGCTCAGATCTGATTCTGAAGTTCAAAAACAGAATAAATAAAGTCCATATTCTTAGCTACTGCTATTCTATACTTCTTTGACAACTTGAACTTGGGGATCCTGCAAAGAAAGATCTGTTTGTTAAATCAGTTTGAAACGTTCACATTATGAGTTTCTAGAATTACATATTCTTTTGTGAATGGCAAAACGATTAAATTATGGAGCTTAGAGTCAACCATATTTGTGTTTAATTTCTATTTGTGCTACTTACAAGTGTGAATCTGGAGTATAACTCAGCACCCTCAACTTTGAAGGCTGAATAAATGAACAATTGTATAGAGGTGATGGGAAATTAAGTAATAGAAAGTCCCCAAAGCCTTTACCCCAATAACTGTGTCAAGAGCTGACAAAACTGTGATTTTTATTTTTTCTATTATTTTTATACTTATGGTGAAAGGTAAATTCTACTTGTCATTTCCACTGAAAACAAAAACAAATGATAAAAAATACACTCATGTTGCTCTTGCTTACTCATGTTCTACTGATGTAATTCATTTCTGTGTTATCACAAACACAACTGGTCTTTTTTTTAAGATTTTATTTACTTATTTTTAGAGACGGAAGGGAGGGAGATAGAGAGAGAGAGAGACAAACATCAATGTGCGGTTGCTGGGGATTATGGCCTGCAACCCAAGCATGTACCCTGGCTGGGAATCAAACCTGGGACACTTTGGTTCCCAGACTGCACTCAATCCACTGAGCTATGCCAGCCAGGGCTACAACTGGTCTTAATAGAGATGCTAATGACCTTCTGATTCCAGCCTCCCTTTACAGGTGTCTGACTTCTTTTATTAGTACCACAGTTCTTCCAGTAGGTTGAAATAACACCTTTGAAATGATATTTTGCTATTCTCCTACATTATTGTTTTCCATTTTGTTACCAAATCTATTTTCTGTAAAATGTTTCTAATAATTGCACTCTTTTACAATTTATTCACCTACTTTCTCTGTCTCTTAGTCCTTCAATACACAGTTCAAATAATATTTCACCTTTTTTTCATTTAATGAGTAATTGTTTAGCATCAACATTGTATCAGTCTTCCCTTGGCATATAGCAATATGCAGAACCCCAGGGGAGGCACACTCCAGTGCAACTCTTCTTGTGTCCCAACCCTGCTTCCCCCCAACATTACTTCTCAGTAATCTTCAGTGTCACATTCTGCTACCCACTCTCCTGTTTATACCTAGAACTTTGTTAGCACCTGGAAATTTGTCCTCTCTGAACTATGAAAAATCAGTATCTGCAACCAGTAAATCATGTCATCTCTCTCTCTCTCTCTCTCATTTTTTATTTCCCGATGCCTTCTATGCAACTTCAAAGTTCTTTTTCCCGTTTTGCTGCTGCTTTTTTCCTTAGTCAGCCAGGTCATAATTTAATTTATTTCCTCACAGCATTCTTAGGAACAATTTTCCCCTACCCCAATGCCACCCGTTTTCTCCTCAGCTACCCTTTTGTAAATATCTTGACAATTGCAAAATGTACTTTTAGAATTCCTAGCCCCATGTTTGTCAGAAGAAGCTGTATAATAGAAAGTGACCATTCAAACTGTGGGGGCATGAGACACTCAGAGTTTCCAGCTTCAGCTGGCCTCCTCATGGTTGTGTCTTAAGCTATGAAATAAAAACCAACATCCTTAATCTTGTTCTAATTCATGATCACTTCTCTACTCTTTTCTGCTATAGTTTTCCCCAACACATCTTGTTTTCTAGTCACATTAAAAAGCCTTTCATTTCCCAGACAAGCCATTTTGTTTCTGCATCCTATCACTGCAACTCCCTTCTTCACTTTGTTTACCTTCCAGACTTTCTCTCAGCCTTCAACACTCCATTCAAAATCCTCATTTACATGATCTTTTCTCTTGGATTGAGGTCAATGTCCTCCCTCTGGGCTCTAATAACTTCAAATGCATATTTAAATTTTAGGCCATGGCTGTATTGTATAGGAATACCTAAATTCAGAGTACTAAGTATGAAAAATATGCTGTATAAAATACATATACTGAAGCACTCAGGGCATGATAACTGTTCAATAAATTGATGGATGTTTGGGGGACATTGTAATTGGTAAAGACTGAATATCTCCAATTTGCATTTTGAAATGCAAGTCATAGAACTAAAATGAACTTTTTATGAATAAATTTAGGTTCCAGATGCCAAATTGAGAATACATGTTTGTTTACTTACCTTCTCAAATCTTTGTTGACTTTTACATTAATATATAGAAAAAAAAGCAAGCATAAGAAAATTAACATGGAAGTAGCAATACCCATCCGAAGTATGTGTATGAGAATGAAGCCAAGGAAGTGCATACTGGGGAGCCAGAGAGATTTGGGGTTCATAGTCGGAGGTATGCAGAGAATTGGGTTCAAAGTGAAGGCACATAATCAAAAATGGATATTTCAACAGTTGTGCCAATTAGGCTAGTTTCATATATCTATCTCCTAGAGCAGAACAGGCTAGAATTCACAGTCAGTCAAATACTAGTGAGTTGTAGGAATCAGTAAATGAGTGAACAGTTTGAAGAGAGCCAAAGATGTCAGTGCATTTTCTGGGGACTCCAACATAAAATTCTCCTTAATTTTGATCAGTTGGTTGATGATAGGAGCAGTTTGTCAGTCTGCTCAATGTCTGACTTAAGTTTATTGTATTATTTACAAATATTAGGACATTTTGTAATACTATCAGCCTTTTTTATGTATTGGTAAGTGAAAATTATAGGTCTTTTTCCTTCCAGTCTCTGACTAGAGTCTGCTGTACATGCAGACTTGTTATCAAACAGGAAAAAATCACTTGTACTAAACTTAATGAAGTTGTCACTCTGTTTTTTATACCTTTTAATTGTACATACCATAAAATGCATAGTTGATCCAGAGGACAAAAGATTCTAAAGACAGAATTCAGTTTAACTTATGGTCAGGTAATTGAACCAAATCATTGAATCAGCAGCTGGATACAAAGCCATTTCAGAATTAAGCCTTGCTCATCAACACCAGCCATTCAGGTTCTTGAAATCATTATATCTTAAAAAGCTACTCATGAAATGGGAGGCTATAAATGCAATGTTTCCAGACAATCCACATATATTTAAAATTAGTGTTAAATCAATTAAAATACATTGCATTGTGTGAATTACATTATTTAACCAAAGCCCATCATAAATAATATAAGATGGCATATTCTTTCCACTTCTGGTTCCATGGTTCTGATAAAAAGCATCCTTAGTAGTTAAAAACCATCCCTGGGTTTGAGTTTCTAATTATATGTACACCAGAGTAAATCTCAAAATTAATATTTGGTTGTAACCTGTTTACCTTCTTAGGTCAAAGAATGTCAAATATTATCAGATCAATTGCTTCATACTTTTATATCACATTGATTCATACTTATAAACCACATTGCCTATAATGAAATTTTTGAGACAAATTTAAACAACATAAGAGACTTTTAGTCAACCCTTCTGTTCTAGTTATCTATTGCTGCATAGCAAATTAGGCCAAAACTTGTAATTTAAAACAACAATCATTTTGTTGTAGCTCATGATATTGTGGTTGAGAATTTTGGGAAGTGCTCAACTGGGTTTCTTCTCCCTGTGTGATCACTCAGATTGCTATGTTGTTTTTAGCTAGCAAATGGACTCCTTTGCGCATTTCAATTTGGCTATTTGCAGACATTTGGCACCTGGAAAGGATGGCTAGAAGTACTCAGTGACTCAGTGGTACTGTTAACCATTGTCCATGTGTGGCTTATCCACTATGGAGATCTAAGGGAGAATCAAACTTGATTTCTTGTATGGCAGCCAAGGAATCTAAATGGGTTATAAATTTAAATGGAATCTAAATCTAAATTTAAAAATGAATAAAAAAGCAAAGTAAGCAAACAACTAGAACAGAAAAAAAATAACAGAAATGGAGATCACATGGAGGGTTATTAGAGTGGAGGAGGAGTGGGGAGAATGGGGGAAAAGGTACAGGGGATAAGAAGCATAATTGGTAGGTACAAAACAGATGGGATATTAAGAATAGTATAGGAAATGTAGAAGTACAAGAATTCATACGTATGATGCATAGAAATGAACTAAAGGGGGGAATGCTAGAGGGAATAGGAGTACTGGGTGGAGGGGGTCAAAGGAGAAAAATGGGACAACAGTAATAGCATAATCAATAAAATATACTCGATAAAAAAGTTGACAATGTTGTTTAGCTGAATGTGAATTAAAACTGATATTCAGGGGTTGTGTGTTTGCTTATAGAAGCCTAAAACAGTAGAAATATGCCCAGTTTAATCATGTCAGACATGCAACATGATTCAACATGTATTATGGTGCTGAAAGTCATTTTGATCATTAGCCAAAATATAACACGCTTTATAATTATCATAGAGATCTATGCAGTGGATAAACTAGATAGAATTAATGTAATCACAATTAACATTATTGATGAGGATAGATGGATGATTATATGGTTCCAATAGTTATAATTTGGGAACACAGCATCAGGTAAGGAGCATTGTGACAAGGGTGAATAACCTGAACAAAATCACTAGCAAACACCCTGTAAACCCAAAATAAATAATACTTTATTTTTATTTTTTACATATATGTCAATGCCTTGAAAGACAAAAAAAGGCTAAGAAATCATTCCAGATTTAGGAAGACTCAAAGAATCATTATAACCAAATGCAGTATGTGATGTACTATGTGGTATAAAGGACATTATTGGATAAATTTGCAAACTTTTATTATGGGTGTACTATGGTCAGATAAAAGTGTTCTATCAATGTTACATTTTCTGAAATGATAACTGTACAGTCATTAAGAAAGAGAACGTCCTTATTCCTATGACATATCCATTAACATATCAGAGAGGTAAGGTTATTCTATCAACAACTTACTCTCGAATGCTGTGTGTGTGAATGTACACACACATGCACAATACACACACATTACGTGGAGATGATGCAATAATCAGTGAATCTGGGAAAAGTGTATGGGGGGAACTCTTTGTACTATTCTTCAGATTTTTCTGAGCTTAAAATTATCTGCAAATAAAATTTTGAAAATATTACCTCAGGAAGATTGGCCAGGCACTATTTTAAGTTAATATGTACTCAAACAGTTTTTTTTTCTTGAAATGTGCCCAAGCATTCTGGCTTCCCATGCAAAGCTTAATCTTTCTGCCTTAACTATATTCTTGATAGATATAAATGTGGGCACCTAGTTTAAATGATGTTGAGAAATGAAAAATTCTAGGTACTACTAGTTGTCTTTTACAACTATTTTTACAAAATATTACAAGTCAAGTAACAGTGATGTTAGATGGTATCTTACAGTCCTTTAGAAAACTTAAAACAAAATCCTCTTTTGATGTATACTTATTAAACTAAATAAATTGAAGATTTATGCTTTTTGATGTTTATTTTATCAAAACAAATCATTATATCTGAGAAAAATAAAGTTGACAGAAATGATCATTATAATGTACATATTTACAATGACTTTTAGAGAAGATGTCTGTACAAAAGATTGAAAACCAAAAAAAAATGTTATTAGCTTAAAATCTGTGTAGATTTTTTTCCCTACAATGCAGACTCTTTTCTAAACACCTGGACAGGAGACATCCATATTAACAAAGTGGTGCTTTATTGGCTAGTCTATAAATTTTTCTCTTCTGCTTTCCACTCCTCCCTTCTTTCTTGTTTCTGAGGCCTTAACACCAACAGAAGACTAAGATTCAGCTGCACTCCACTGAATATGTGTAACCAGCTGTGATTTTATTTTTTGATGCTGCCACATGACTTTTTTTTCTTGAGCTATAGGTGTTAATTGGTATCTTTGTATCTTGCTAATTAAGTTTTAGCAACACCTTTTCTGTCATCCTAGTTTGCATTTAATGAGCTCCCTTGTTGTATTAATTTATTGGATAATTAGATAAAAAAGAAAAAAAGCTCAGTTTCTTTAGGCATCATTTTGGAAAGTATACCTTAAATATTCAAAGACTGATAAAATGTATACAGTACAAAACAAAAAATAATCAGCTCGGTAAAACATATACTTAATTTTAGCTGGTATACTCACACTGACATTTTTAAATAATGTGATCATTGTGGCATATACAAGAAAAAAAAAGAAGAAGATTGATTCAATAGCCCAGGAAACAATTGTTTTGGTATAATAAAAGAGAATCACATATGGTACAACATGATGCTCATACCAGAAACCTTTGCAATATTTAAGTACAACAAGCAAATTATCAGTTAATCAATGTGCCCTCTGGACTCTAATTATCATTTTTATTTACATGTTCATTTTCTTTCTAAAATCCTTTTCATGGCATGGACCAGTCATTATTAAGATTTTTGTTATTTATTATGATGCCAGTAATTACTTGATAAACGAAGAATGAAAAACCATTGGCATACATTGAAACGTCTTATTATTTAATATAATAATTTTAGTTTGTCAGCAGTTAGGGAATTTTGGAAAAGATTTTGGTTGAGAACATCAGATGTTATTGGTTCTATTCTCCCCCTCCTTCTCAAACTGGTTCAGGCTGATAGCTCTCTGACTTGTCCAATATCTTCACAAAGGTTAATGACATCTCATTGCTCTACTTTTGTCTTTAATTGAACAATGGGTTTAATTGGATTGGCTTACTGGAGCTGACATACTTTGGAAATCTTAATATTCAGGATCAAAAATTCACATGTCTTTAAATATCTATCAATTTTAAGGCACTACAAATATCCAAAAATAAAAATATCAGGATATAACTATCAATATTAAATGGACAGTAACAAATTCAGTAAACACTAAAATTGTGTTTAGTGAACAACAAAAGATAAATTCAGCTGAAAGTCAAATTTCAGCAAGATGGTGGAGGAGTTAGTGGAAGCCACACTAACCTCCTTCCAAGACCAGTCTGGAATTACACATAAATTGTGGATAAATCACCCAGAACAAACAATTGAACAATGGCAAGAGAGAAGCCTTATAACCTTGGACAGACAGAAGAATCACCGTCAGCACAACCTGTTTGGTAAGGAGTACAGTGAAGACTTGAGAGGGCTGGCTGGGTGCCCACGTGCAGCAGTGCCTGAGGGATAATTAAATGTCAGGTTGTATTCCCCTGAGAAGTGTGAGGTCTAAACCCTAAGCTGGGATACCCAGCCTAGAACACCAGAACCCAGGAAGTACACAGATAACAACCAGAAGCAAAACCCAGCAGGGTTGCTCTCTGCCAGAGATGGAGGGCTAGAGACTCAAAGAGCTGTTTAAAGGACCAACACATCAAGTTTTCATCTATACAGGGTTCCAGCAAAGGTGGAAACAAAGTGGGCTAGAGATGCCTGAGGAGAGGCTGAGGATGGATGCTTTGAGGAGAGAGTTGAGGGAGTAGCCACAGGAATCCCAGTGCTGAATCATCCCCCAAACAGCAGCAGCCATTACACTCAGGCAGAACACTCCCCCTCTGAGCCTGAGGGGAAACAATACCACTGCCCCCAAGAGAGACTCTCTGCCTCACCTCTGTATTCCTTAAGCCTGGCTGCTGAGTGCAGAGTGACTAAATTAATAACTGAAAGAGTCAGCCACAGATGTAGATCCCTGGCAAAGGTGGGCAGAGTGGCTTAGAGACACCTGAGGAAAGACTGGGGACAGAGGCTTGGGGGAAAGAACTGAGAGAGTGGTAGTCAGGATTCTGGTGCTGAGTCATCACCCAAACTACAGCAGCCATCTTGCTAAAGCATACCACTGCCCTCTGAGCAGTAGGAACCTGAGAGGAAACAATAGCCCCAACCCCAGGAGGAATTCTGCCCTTACCTATGAAGTTTAAACCTGACTGATGAGTGCAAATTAACTAGATTAAAAACTGGAGACAGCCATAGATAGTATACCTCTGGCAGTCTCAGAACAGGCTGCCTAAGGTAAGACTGGGTCAATGTCTGACATCACCAGAGGCTGATCCAGAAGGAAAAAACACTGGTAAATACTAAAGACTGCCAAGACAAAATCCACTGTGGTTTTATCCATAATTAGCATTATTTTCTTTCCTGTATAGCGGGGGTATCAAATGCATTTTCACCAGGGGCCACATCAGCCTCGTGGTTGCCTTCAAAGGGCCAAATATAATTTTAAGATTGTATAAATGTAACTACTCCTTAACTAGGGGCAAGGACCTTGGCACTGCCACTGGGTAGAAACAAGGTGCTGGGCCAGATAAAACAAGGTGGGGGACCAGATTCAGCCCATGGGCCTCATGTTTGCAGCCTGTGCTGTATAGCTTTTGAGCATTCATTTCTTGTCCAGCAAGTGTGTGTATATGAAGTCACTGGAATTTATAGTATAGTTTATTTCTCTCCTTTCATATAATAGTCTTAATCTCATTACAGCCTTATTAATACTGGTTCATTTGCTGTTGAAACTGAGATTGTCGGGGGTGGGTAAATATTTTTGTGGCTGTGGGTTTGTTCCCTGGGCTTTGTGGTTTTCTCCTGGCAGCAGCTGCAAAACAGCATACAAGATGTGGTGGATGGAGTGACACTCAGTCAACCAGCTAGAGGGAAAGAACCACCAAAGAATGACCCAACAACAATCAAAACCCAATTATATCCACAGAGCCAACATAAAAGACATCCCAAGAGCAGCAACACCAGGACATCAAGGAGACTGCATCACTGAATCTCACAGGTCTCCTACCACAGAAGATTATACCACAAAATCATAGTCAGAACAGATCAGTTTAAGAAGCAGAAGCTAACAAGAAGAGTATCATAAACAATGTGAAGACAAAGAAACACACCCCAAATGAAATGAAAGGAGGAAGCCTCAGAAAGAATGTTAAAGGAAACAGAGGCAAGTCAACTACCAGATATTGCATTCAAAGCAATAGCTATAAGGAAGCTGAGTGAACTCACAGACAATTACCAAAAACTACAGAGAAACTATAGTGAACTAACTGCAAACTATATCAACATGAAAAAGGAAATAGAAACTATCAACAAGGGCCAAAAGGAAATGAAGAATACAACCTCTGAGTTGAAGAACACAGTAGAAGGAATCAAAAGCAAGCTAAATGAAGCAGAGGCTCGAATTGGCAAGCTGGATGACAAGGTAGAAAAAAACTCCCAGAAAGAGCAAGAAAAGGAAAAGAGACTCAAAATGTATGAAGAGGTGTTAAGGGAACTGCAGGACAACATGAAACATAGTAATATCCATATAATAGGGATACCAGTAGCAGAAGAAGAGCAATGAAGAGATAGAAAACCTATTTGAAAAAGTAATGATGGAAAATTTTCTTAACTTGATGAGAGAAAAAGTCACACAAATCCAGGAAACACAGAGAGGAACCCAAAGAGGTCCACTTCAAGACACATCATAATTAAAATGGCAAAATTCCAAAACAAGGAAGAATCTTAAAGGCAGCAAGGGAGAAACAGGAAGTAACATATAAGGGAGCCCTGATAAGACTAGTAGCTAACTTCTGAATGGAAATGCTCCAAGCCAGAAGGGAAAGACAAAAAAATATTCAAAGTAATGAAAACCAAGGGCCTGCAACCAAGACTACTCTATCCAGCAAGGCTCTCAATTAAAATGGAAGATGAAATAAGGAATTTCTCAGACAAAATAACTTTCAAAGAATACACCTCCACCAAACCAGCGTGGCAAGATAAGCTGTAGACACTGCTTTAAGAAAAGGAGGAGAAAAATGAAAGAGAGAGGATATAAATGGCAACACAATTATAATAGGGGATTTACCCCACTGTCAAAAATGGACAGATCTTCCAAACAGAAGGTCAACAAAGATATTGAGACATTGAGCAATGTCCTATATCAAATGATTTAACTGATATATGTAGAATCTTCATCCACAGAAGGAGTGAACACATTATTTTCAAATGTACATGGAACATTTTCAAAGACAGGCCGCATAATAGGACACAAAACAAGCCCCAGCAAATTAAAAAAAAAATGAAAGCATATCAAACATTTTCTCTGACTATAAGGGCTTGAAACTAGAAACCTACCTCCAGGGGAAAAAAAAACACTAAAAAATACTTGCATTCATGGAAATTGAATAGCATGCTATTGAACAATGAATGGGCTAGAAATGATATCAAGGAAAAATCAAAACATTTCTGGAATCAAATGAAAATGAACTCACAACAGTCCAAAACCTATGGCACTCAGTAAAGGTAGTCTTGAGAGGAAAGTTCATAGCAATACAGGACTACCTAAAAAAGATAGAAACATTTCAAACAAACAACCTAACCCTACGTCTACAAGAACTTGAGGAACAACAAACACAGACAGCCCAGAGCAAGTAGAAGGAAATAAATAACCAAGATTAGAGCAGAATGAAATGACAGACTAAAAGCACAGTTCTAAGGATCCAGGAGATGGTTATTTGAAAAGATAAACAAAATCCACATGCCTTAAGCAAACTCATCAATAAAAAAAGAAAGAGGACCCAAATAAACACAATCAGAAATGAAAGAGGAGAGATTATAACTGACACCACATAAATACAAAGGATTGTAAGAAATTTCTACCAAGAACTACATGTCAAGAAATTTAGAAACCTAGGTGGAATGGAAAAAATTTCTGGAAAAATATAGTTTTCCAAAACTGAATGAAGAAGCAGCAGAAATCCTGAACAGACTGATAACAGCTGAAGAAATTGAAGTAGTAATAAAAAAAAAATCCCAACACACAAAAGCACTGGACCACACGTTTTCACGGGGGAAGTTTACAAAACATTTAAGGAAGAGCTAACCCCTATCCTTCACAGACTATTCCAAAAAATCCAAGAAAATGAAAGACTCTCAAAGTTTTTTATGAAGCTAGCATCACCTAATCCCAAAACTAAACAAAGGCACAACAAAGAAAGAAAACTATAGGCCAATATCACTAATGAACACAGACGGTAAAATCCTCAACAAAATACTGGCAAACTGCATCCAGCAATACATTAAAAAGATAATACACCATGATCAAGTGGGATTCATCTCAGGGATGCAAGGATGGTACAATATTTGCAAATCTGTAAGTGTAATACATCACATAAACAAATGGAAAGACAAAAATCACATGATCATATCAACAGATGCGGAGAAAAGCATTTGATAAGGTACAGCACCTATTTATGATAAAAACCATCAGCAAAAGGGAACAGAGGGAGCATTCCTCAACATAGTAAAGGCCATATACCAGAGACCTACAGCCAATATCATATTCGTTGGGCAAAAAAAAGAAAGCTTTTCCACTAAGATCAGAAACAAGACAATGATGTCTGCTTTCACCATTTCTATTCTGCATAGTATTGGAGGTCCTAGCCACATCAGTCAGACAAGAAAAAGAAATAAAAGGCATCCAAATTGGAAAGGAGGAAACAAAGCTGTCATTGTTTGTAAATGATGTGATAGTTTACATAGAAAATCCTATAGACTCCACCAAAAAATGACTTGACCTAATAAGTGAATTTGGCAAAACAGCAGGATACAAAGTCAATATTCACTAATCAAAGACACCACAAATGAAATATCAGAAACAGAAATTAGGGGAAAACCCCATTTAATATAGCAACAAGAAAAATAAAGTACCCAGGAATAAACCTAACCAAGGAAGTAAAGAACCTGTTCTCAGAAAACTATGCAACACTGAAGAAAGAAATTAAGGAAGACAGAAACAAATGGAAGCATGTACCATGCTCATGGATTGGAAGAATTAACCTCACCAAAATGTCTATAGTATCCAAAGCAATTTATAGATTCAATGCAATCCCTATTAAAATACCAATGACATATTTCACAGATATACAACAAACGTTTCAAAAATTTATATAGAACCACAAACAATCCTAAATAGCTGCAGGAATTTTGAGAAAGAAGAACAAAGCAGAAAGGATTGCAATACCTAATATCAAGCTGTATTACAAGGCTAATGTAATAAAAAAAGCCTTGTACTGACATAAGAACAGACACATAGACCAATGGAACAGAATAGAGAGCCCAGAAATAAACCCAAGTCTGTATGGTCAATTAATATTTGACAAAATGGGAAGAAGCATAAAATGGAACAAAAATAGCTGCTACAACAAATAGTGTTGGGAGATCTGGACAGCTACAGGCAAAAAAAGAAAAAAGAAACTTGACCACCAACTTACACCATACACAAAAATAAATTCAAGGTGGATAAAAGACTTGAATATAACTCCTGACACCATAAAAGTCCCAGAGGAGAGCATAGGCAGAAAAATCTTAGATATTCCATACAGCGATATTTTCACTATGTCCCCTAGAGCAAGGGACATAAAGGAAAGAATAAACAAATGGGATGTCATCAAAATAGAAAGCTTCTGCATGGCTAAAGAAAACAGAATTAAAATGAAAAGAGAACCAACTGTATGGGAAAACATATTTGCCAATGATACCTTGGACAAGGGTTTTATCTCCAAAAGTACTCACATGATTCCACTCTCAGAAGACAAACAACCTCATTAAAAAATGGGCAAAGGACTTGAACAGACACTTCTACAAGAAGGACATACAGAGGGTCCAGGGGCACATGAAAAGATGCTCAGCATCACTAGCCAACAAAGAGATGCAAATTAAAACCACAGTGTGAACCACTTCACACTGGTGATGATGGCCATCATAAAATATCAACAAACAACAGTGCTGGAGAGGATGTTGAGAAAAGGGAACCCTAATGCACTGTTGGTGGGAATGCAGACTGGTGCAGCCACTGTGGAAAACAGTTGGAATTTCCTCAGAAAACTAAAAATGGATCTTCCTTTTGACCTGGTAATTCCACTACTGGGACTATACCCTAAGAACCCTGAAACACCAGTGCAAAAGAACCTATGCACCCCAATTTTCATAGTAGCACAATTTAAAATAGCTAGATGCTTGAAGCAACTTCAGTGTCCATCATTAAATGAAAGGATCAAGAAACTGTGGTACATTTACACAATGGAATGCTACACAGCAGAGAAAGAAGGAGTTCCTACCCTTTGCTATAGCATGAATGGCTCTGGAGCGCATTATGCTAAGTGAAATAAGCTAGGCAGTAAAAGACAAATACCATATTATCTCACCTTTAAGTGTAACATAATCAACAAAAGAAAAAAGCAAGCAAAATATAACCAGATACATTGAAATTAAGAACAAACTGATAGTAACCAGAAGGAATAATGGGATGAAAATGGGGAAGGGTTCAGGAACATGTGTAAAGTACACATGAACAAAACCAAAGCAAGGGTAGGATTAATGGTGGGAAGTGGAGATGGCTAGGGTCAGGATGAGTGGTGGGAAAATGGAGACAACTGTATCTGAACAGCAATAAAGATAAGTAAATAAATTGAAGAGTATAAAAATATTCAGCTGAAAGTCCTAACGATATACAATTCTTCACATATTCTCAAATTGCTATGATGACACAAATTACTACTATTACTGTCCAGCTTCATAACATTGAACTTCCCTGCTGGGATTAGTGCATTTTAATAAGAAACCTTAAAAATGGTAATAATGAATCACTCAGGAGATGATGCTGTCGATGTCTTCTAGAGGAATAGTACTAATATTTCCTGCTGTCAATGTTGCATCAATACTTTGCTCTAGGTAGAAACAGGTGTGAGGAGAGGTTGTGAGCTTGAAAGCAACATAATTTGTTTCCATTTGATCTTTTGGTGAAGTGTATTGGAGTAAAAAGTATTTCCAGTGTCATTTGTCACTCAGGAATTAAAAAAAGATTTTCTTCCAGTTTTTCAAGAAAAAACAAAATCAGTAATTGACATAGTAATGTAAAACTTCCATTGCCATTGGTTTTGTTCTGCCCCATTTTTAACTTAAAACCGTCATGACTGTTACAAGTATAAAGGGGACTAGAACACCCAGAGATGCAATTTGAGACAGAGATAGCAAAGTTGTGAGAAGACTGTGTGCAGAAAATATTCTTCCCATGTGTGGACTTGGCCTTTGAAGCAAAGATTTACAACAGGAAATTAGGAATGGGCTGGCACAACCTCATAAACAAGTTCAAAATTGTGTCAGCACAACAAAATATTTCACCAGACTGCCCTTCCCCTAGGAGGTTCACAGGTGGTATAATAAATGAAATCAGCTATCCTTTCTACATGTCTAGCATATTTGATTATTTTGGCTCAACTGACTATTAGTTATTTGTAAGCCAGAGTGTAAATACAGACACTAGCTGAATATTTATGTACAGCTCTAGAAGCTACCTTCATTAATTTGTCTACGTATGGGGAATATAGCTATGAAGGAATAGAAAATATTTATTCTGAGAGTGCATAATGTAATGAATTAAAATATGAACATGCTCTTTGTGTGGGGGATCCTAGAACTCTTGGTAGGTATTCCGTCCCTATTGACCCTTTATCATTTTCTCTTTTCCTACAACTGAATATGAAACTGAAAAGCTGACTTTAACATTTCTCAAATTGTTGTACTGCTGGAATCATCTTATAAAAAACTCCCTAAGTTTTAATCTAGACATAATATATTTTATTAGCTAACTTGTACCAAGTCCCTCCTCAGAGCCCAACTAAACATAATCTTACATGTTCTTTTGTTTTTGTAGAAGAATAACAATCTGAGAGTCCTTTGTTTTTCACTGAACAACAGAATTAACCAGTTATTGATTTTATACTGTCATTAGAGACCATTGTTACTGTTCTTTCAACAAAATAAAATACTCAAAGAATAAACAAACATAAAAATTAACACATAAAAGAATATCACTGATGTGCATTTTCCTCTGGATATTAGCTTTGGATTGTATTCACAGAAAATTATCTCAATGTCAAAGATTCAATGTCATAAGAAAAAAACTATCACCAAAAGAACTCCAATTTTCAACTTTCTTTTCATTTATTGGATAAAGTCTCATTCTTCTTTTACACAAAAAATAATTATAGTGATTTGACAGAGTAAAGTACTTGAAAGTATCTGCTCAAGTCTGGTAGAGGATCTGTTTCAAATGTTATTCCACTCTGAATCTTTATAAATACAGTCAATTCTGAGATTTTTTTCCACAGGTTTAGATTAGTTTTCTAAACACTCAGCTTTCTCTTATCCAAAGCAACAGCTGGATTATATAATAAATGTTGCTTTGACTACAAAAAGTCTCCCATGAAGCAGCACTAACATTTTATTATATTTAAGGGTGAAGGAATAAAGTGACATCTCAAATCATCTACCTTGCTGAGAGGTAAGTTCAAAATCATAAAATGGTGTATCCGACCAAGACCTCAGTAACTTTGACATATTTGCTAATAGAGATGTATTCTAGAATTACTTAGGGAGCTGATTTAAAGATTCCTGGATGTAACCTTTGACCTTCTAGGTAGAACAACAGTGATTTTGAAAATAATTTCTATAATTCTATTAAATTTCTACCAATGTAGTATGATCACTTAAATTCAACAAAAATCTATTTTTTATTTATTTAAGTCATTTATCCAAAATTAAATATGCTTAGTAGTAGAGAAGGATCTGCTTTTTTAACTCCTAGGGCAGTTCTTTATAGAATGTGTTAAGAATTGATAGAAAGCATGTGTCTCATTGTTTTGCTGCAAAAGGCTGATCAAACAGAATATTTAATCAACTAAGAAATTTAGACTATTGATGATGTTTTCTAATGTTACAGACTATTTAAATATCCTTAGAGATAGTCACAAAATTATTGTTTTGTATTTCTATCTTCTATAGTAACATTATTAATATTAAGTGAGATAGTATATCAAATGTTTGCTGCAACTACCTAGGAATCCTTTTTGGCCTTTAGAACATCTATCTCATTTGTTAGAAGAGATATTAATAATTTTATATTTTTGTATTACTAATCTCACTAGGTTAAATTGAGGAATAACAAAGAAAGATAAATAGTTTGAAAACACTTATTTGGATTTTATCAGCACACTCCCGAAAAATCCTTCATTTGTGTGTGTGGAGAGGCATAAAAACACACTTTGGCAAAGTGCGAAATGGCCTTGGGAAATTTAATGAAAGGAAAATGAGTTGGCAATTATTATGGCTCAGAACATGAGGGTTGGCATTAAATTTCTCCAAAGGAAAACCATAGTGACAATTCAGTCCCAAGTTAACTCCAGAATGTTGGATCAAAGATGCATTTCATGGGTACTCTTGAATGAAAGACATTGGAGATTAAAGATGTGTCTTAGTTAAAATATTACACATATGAGACTATTGTGAAAACAATGTTTGTGTTCTACAGTTTGTACCAATTGTGGAATATATTAAATATTTATTTATAACAATTAAGAACATTTTTACATGGACAAAGCCAAAGGGGGTCAGTTCAAGGGTGGGAGGTGGAGATGGGGGGGTAAGGAGCATAGTGGGATAAAAATGGAGATAATTGTACTTGAACAACAATAAAAAAAGAAACTACAAAATTAAAAAAAAAAACAGTATTTTTGGCTACAAGTATCATATAATTCAAAAGACTATGATTTAAACAAGTGGTATATTTATTTTTCTTGTGAAAGAATGAATTGAAAGTTAAGCAGTTCAGAGTTGGTTTCTCAATCCCTTCCCTTTCATATTTTGATGTTCCTCTATTATAGGGTCTTGAGAGTATAATAATTAAATGTCTTACCCCCCCTCTCTCTTTTTAAATATATTTTATAGATTATGCTACTGCAGATACCCCATTCCCCCCATTCCCCTCAACCCTGCACCCTCCTCCCCACTCACATTCCCACCCCACTTTAGTTTATGTCTATGGGTCCTACATATAACTTCTTTGGCCTCTACATTTCCTACACTATTCTTAACTGCCTCCTACCTATTTTGTACCTACATTTTATGCCTCTTATTTCTGGTACCTTTTTCCCCATTCTCCCCTCTCTACCTCCTCACTGATTGCCCTCTATGTGATCTCCATTTCTGTGATTCTATTCCTGTTCTAGTTGTTTGCTTAGTTTGTTTTCATTTTTTTTGTTTATTTTGTGGGTTCCATTGTTGATAGTTGTAAGTTTGTTGTCATTTTAATGCTAATATTTTAATGCTAATGCTAATAGAAAAAGATCATCTTCTTTTTCTTAGATAATTCCCTTTAACATTTCATATAATAAGGGCTTGGTGTTGATGAACTTCTCACATTTGACCTTATCTGGGAAACACTTTACCTGCCCTTCCATTCTAAATGATAGCTTTGCTGAATAGAGTAATCTTGGATGTAGGTCTCTGCCTTTCATGACTCCAAATACTTCTTTCCAGCCCATTTTTGCCTGCAAGGTGTCTATGGAAAAGTCAGCTGATAGCCTTATGGTCACTTCTTTGTAGGTAATTGTCTCCTTTTCTCTTCCTGCTTTTAAGATTCTCTCCTTCTCTTTAATCTTGGGTAACCTAATTATGATGTGCCTTGGTGTGTGCTTCCCTGGGTCCAACTATTTTGGAACTCTGTGAGCCTCCTTGACTTCCTGGAGGTCTATTTCCTTTGAAAGATTGAAGAAATTCTCCTTCATTATATTTTCAATTTCTTGCTCTTCCTCTTCTTCTTCTGGCACCCCTATGATTCGGATGTTGGAATAGAGGTTAAAGTTGTTATAGAGGTTCCCAAGCCTCTCCTTATTTTTTTTTTTTTGAATTCTTATTTCTTCATTCTGTTCTGGTTGCATGTTTGTTTCCTCCTTCTGCTCCAAATCATTGATTTGAGTGCCATTTTCCTTCCCTTCACTGTTGAATCCCTGTATATTCTCCTTTATTTCACTTTTCATAGCCTTCACTTATTCCTCTTTTTGTAACTATACTCAACCAATTCATTGAGCATCCTGATTACTAGTGTTTCAAACTCTGCAACTGGTAGGTTGGCTATCTCTTCATCACTTAGTTGTATTTTTCCTGGAGCTCTGATCTGTTCTTTCATTTGGGCCATATTTTTTTTGTCTCCATGTACCTATTACATAGTAAGGAGCAGAGCCTTAGGTATTTGTCAGGGCACAACAACCCATCATTGTGTTGTGGTTCTGTATGTGGGGAAGGGATCCGGGAGGGAATAAGCAGCTTGCTTGGCTCTTGGCTGACTTTCAGTCACTTTCCCTGCTACCCAAAGCAAATTGGGCCTACTGGTGCTGATTTTCAGGTGGGTGGTTTTGTGTATGCTGTAGGACCCTGTGGGTCTCTCTAATGAACTCTTCTATTAGGCTGTGAGTTTCTCCCACCACCTCAATCCCCACTAATTTTTTCAGTGATAGGTTCTGAGGCTTTATTGTACTGCACAGGAACTCTGCATTGTGTAGTCTGTCTCACTCCCCAATTTTTCCCCTGGTTAATCTGCATGGAAATGAAGAACCTTTCAGTCTCACAGCCCCTGCCTTGCCTACCTGGGTTCCTGTTGGTCTGGACAAATGTTTCTTCCTTAACTCCTTGGTTGTTGGACTGCCATACAATTTAATTTTCTGGCAGTTCTGGTTGTATTTTGTTTTTAAATACATTGTTGCCCTTCTTTTGGCTGTGGGCAGAGGCACACTATATCTACCTATGCCTCCTTGTCAGCTGGAAGTCCTTATGTCCTATCTCTTAAAACTTGAAGCATCATCACATCATCATTTAGGATGATTAGATTAATAGTAATATGTAACATGGCTTGTAGAAAAAAGTGTGAAGGAAGGGAGGTGGTCTTCCAAAATACTGATAATGTAGTTTAAGGTAGTAAGAGACAAAATTAGATGATGTCAGATAGAATGAACATGGCACTTTATACCAGACAGACAATTTGAAAGAGGTAAATTCTGTTTTTCAAAACTATTATTTAATTAGTTATAGGGTTAAAGATTTAGTTTTAAAACTGTAACCCAGAATTTAGAACTTTAAGTCTTTCTTTTCAAATATTGCCACTATAATGCTTCATAATGATCTATTCCAAAATGTCATGGCTTAAAACAAAAAAAAATAGTTCATCAAACTCTTCATTTTGTGTTTGGTAAGCTTTAGTAACACTCGATTTGTTTTATCTGGGTGGATGGATATCTTCAGGCTGCAAGCTGGCCGAGCTTGGTTCATGTGTCTTTCTGAGACATAGACTGACGTGACAGGAGCAATCCAAAACCAACCCGTGGGATGTTCTTTTTCCATCAATGTTCAAATACAGTTTTCTACATTTTCCCACCACCACTTTCCCCCACCCCACCCACAACCACTTCCTATCCTCAATCGTACACCCCTTTGGCTTTGTCCATGGGTCCTTTATACATGTTATTTGATTACCCTTTTTCTTCCTTCCCTGTTATTTCCCTCCCTCCTCCTCTCTGATTATCAAAGACATTGAAATTAAGAACAAACTGACCATAACCAGAGGGAATATTCTTCTAATGCAGAGACAGAAGTTCAGGACAAGCTGACTACATGAACATATTTGATTGAGTCAAAAGAGGAAAACTGGGGAAGTACACACCAACCATCAAGAGGCCTTGGTAAGGCACCTGATGGATAGTTCTACTACATTGCTTGCAATATTATTGGAATGGAGTTATGGAAACTCTGTGTCATTCATATGAAATCATTAAATGAAAAAACATACTTAAACCTTAAGCTGTCTGTCTCAGGTGGCTTTTTTTAAACAGTGAGACTTGTCACAGAAGAAAGTATGCAATAGTCAAAAATGAAATAACTTTAGTGACTGGGAAAATGATCTTCAAGTAAAAGAGAATGAAGAAACAGCCATTCCAAGATGGAGCAATGTCTCCTAGTATAGGCTGGAGAGAGAAAGAAAACCACTGGAAACTGAAGTGGAGACACTGATCAAGCTCTTCCTGATTGAGGATTTAGCTGATCTCTAATGGAAACACAATCATTTATGTCACAAAGCCACATATTCTGCATTAATTGTGATTTGATATAGAATTGGTACATGAATAAATAGAAAATTTAAGATCTTAGCACTTATGTATATGCCTCATAATGCATTTTTATGAAAGTTGTTTTTTTTACTAATTTAGAGAGAGTAGGATTTGCTGTTATTGTTGTTTTTATATAGAGTGAATATTTAATGTTTATTTGATGAGAAAATCATATTTAGTTTACTTTTCATATCTTTAGAGGTACTAAGCTAAAAGATTCCCATGATGTTTAGCCACAGTGTGTAAATTGACATAAAGGTATTTCCTAGCATTTTTTTTTCTTTTTCTTTTTCCTTTTTTTTTTTTTTTTTTGTTCCCTGAATGGCTAACAAAGAGCTCTACTCACTAATGACACTGGACTACAAGAAATTTAGAAAAAATATTTATTTTTAGACAAATAAGACAAAAACTTATGTGAGATTTAGATAATAATTTAATAAAAACAACAAGAATTTTAAGCTATGGTTTTCTATACAGTAAATTATAAATTTTAAATTATGCAAAAGTGTAATTTTTCTTAATATTATTTTTGTAATATTACAATATTTCCCCACTTTTTATACCCTTTAGTTTCTATCATAAGTATATTATTTTCAACTTATGAACTACCTTTTAAATATTAGATTCTTAAGTCCATTTACTTGTCAGAAAAACTGAGCCTTTCTTTATAGAATGTAGCAATTCCACCAGCTGGTTCAAAAAATTACTCAGTAATAAAAATCACATCTGTTATATGATTAAAATATGAGGACTCATGCACTGAGGCATTAGGTCGCTTAATTTGTCCTACCTAGTTTCTAAAGTTATTATTAATGTATATTAACTTTAGAAAGGACATGAAAGGGAATCTATTGCATCCTAGCATTAAAAACAGGACTCTCCTCACCAGCACCCTTAAATGAGCTGAAGGATAATGCTCTGTTGACATCCTCATTAGATATGTAGAATAAAAAAGTATTTGAGTGATGTTTTAAAGGAACACTACTAAACATGTGAAAGGATATGACTCATGGTAGGAAAAAAGCCATGTAAAGTAAAAGTGCAAAAACTTCATAGGAAAATTTTACTAGACTATAAAGTTAGGTAATAAAATGAATAGTAAACTAAATGTAATTGCCTAAAACATATCACAAAATAAAAATATGAGAATGAATGATGCAAGAATGACAAGATAATTAAACCCTATTTGTTATTTTATTTATTCTATCATAGTTGCACCAATTTTTTTTCTCTTGACCCCCTGCACCCATCCCACCCCTCTAGCCAAAATCAATCCCCTCTCTGTTGTCCATGCTCATGCTTCATTCTACACATTCTTTGACAATTCCTTCTTCTTCCTTCCACCATTCACTGACTCCTCCTTCCACTCCCACGGCTACTGGTCTGTTTCATGTTTCCATGTCTCTGGTTCTATTTTTCATATTAGTTTATTTTGTTCATTAGATTCCAGTTATGTGAGGTCATATAGTATTTGACTTTTGCCAACTGGCTTATTTCACTTACCATAATAGTAATCAGTTCCAAAAGACAGGACTTCCTTCTTTCTTTCTGCTATGTAGTATTCCATTGTGTAAACGCTCAACAAATTTTAATCCACTCATGTACTGATGGGCACTTAGGCTGTTTCCAACATTAAGCTCTGCTATTTATAAATAGCTCTGCTATGAACATAAGGGTGCATAAGTTCTTTTGAACTGATGACTCAGAATTCTTAAGGTATATCCTCAACAGTGGAATCACTGGGTCATGCTGCTGGACCATTTTACTTTTTTTTTTTTTTTTGAGGAAATTTTATACTGTTTTCTACAATTGGCTGTACCAGTCTACATTCCCACAGAGCACTAGGGCTCCCTTTTCTTCACATCCTCGTCAGCATTTGTTGTTTGATGATTTGTTACTGAGAGCCATTCTGACAGGAGTGAGATGATATCTCATTGTGGTTTTAATTTGCATCCCTCTGATGACTAATGATGTTGAGCATCTTTTCATATGTCTGTGGGCCATCTGTAGGTCTTCCTTAAAAAAGTGTCTGTTCAGGCTCTTTGTCCATTTTTTCATTGTGTTGTCTTCCTGGAATTGAATCATATGACTTCTTGACACACTTTGGAAATTAAACCCTTATCCAATGTATGATCGGCAAATATGTTCTCTCATACAGTTGGTCCCCTTTTCAATTTTGATACTGCTTTCATTGGCTATGCAGAAACTTTTTTATTTGATGTAGTTCTATTTGTTTATTTTTTCCTTTATTCCCTTTACCTTAGCAGATATATTGGCAAAAATATGGCTATGAGGATGTCCAAAATTTTACTGTCTATGCTTTCCACATGGACTTTTATTGTATCACAAATATATTTAAGTCCTTTTCGATTGTGAGTTTATTCTGGTGTAATTTGTAGGTCCAGTTTCATTTTTTTTTTGGGGGGGGCATTTACCAGTCCAGTTCTATGAATACCATTTATTCAAGAGATTGTTTTTACTCCATTGTATGCTTATGACCCCTTTATTGAATATTAATGGACCATAGAGACATGTTTTTTTCTGTGCTCTCTATTCTGTTCCATTGATCTATGTGTTTATTCTTATACAAGTACCAGATTGCTTTGATTACAGTGGTCTTGTAGTATAGTTTAATATAAGATAGTGTGATACCACCAGCTTTATTCTTCTTTCTCAGGATTCCTGAGGTTATTCAGAATCTTTTTTGGCTCCATATAAATTTTTGAAATTTTGTTCTAGATCTGTGAAACATGCCATTGGTATTTTAATAGGAATTACATTGAATCTATATGTAGATTGCTTTGGGTAGTATGGATATTTTAATGATGTTAATTCTTTCAATCCATGGAGAGCGTCTGTGCTTTCATATATTTGTATCTTCCTCAATTTCTTTCTTCAGTATCCTAAAGATTTCTGATTACATGTCTTTTTCCTTCTTAGTTAAATATGTTTCTATGTACTTTATTTTCTTGTTGCTTTAGTAAATGGATTTTTTTCTAATTTCTCTTTCTGAAAGTTCATTTTTGATGTACAAAATGCTATCAATTTCTGAATATGACTTTGTATCCTGCTACTTTACCAAGTTCATTTATTATGTTGAGTAGTTTTTTTGGTGGAGACTGTAGGGTTTTCTATGTATATTATCATGTCATCTGCAAATAATGGCAGTTTTACTTCTTCCTTTACAGATTGGATATCTTTTATTTCTTCTTCTTGTCTGAATCTCTGTGATTATAACTTGCAGTACTATGTTGAATAAGAGTGGTAAAAGTGGGCATACTTCTCTTATTCCTGATCTTAAGGAAACACTTTTAGTTTTTCCCTATTGAGTATGATGTTGGCAGTAGGTTTCTCCTTTATGGCCTTTATTATGTTGGGGTACCCTCTCTCTAATTTTGCTTTGCTAAGTGATTTATTCATAAATGAGTGCTGGAATTTGTCAAATGCTTTTATGGCATCTATTGATATGATCCTGTGATTTATGACTTTCATTTTGTGTGGGGGACCCCATCCAGTGGTGTCCTCCAGAGTTTCGGACAGAATGAGACAACCAAGACAAGACCTGCTTGGGGAGAAAAGGCTGGCTAATCTCTCAGAGGAGAAGAGCCCTGAGGTCCTTACTTCTGAGGCTTTTATTGAGAACATTAACTGCAAGGGTGTATAGTGTGCATGCAAAGCTCATCAATAAATGTCTAAAGGACTTAGTTACAGAAAACAGATATTATCCATAGATAACAATTGAGGAAACACAGAGACCTGCCTCAGGTCAGGGTCTGTTAGATATGCTGATGCCAGAGGGTCGTTAAGGCCTGGTTCATGAGATTAGGAGTTCACTCCTTCTGTTTTGGATTTAGATAGCAGATTCTTGGCAACAGGGCTATACAAAGCAAAGCAAGCCTCAAGGGGTATAATGCATTTTTGGGCCTGATTTCCCATGGGAACCTTCATTCCTAGTAACCAGTCATGCCTCCCTCCCAGCATCCTCAGCATTCTGGTCAAGACTTACAGGGCCTTACTCAAGACCTGGCTTTCGCAGGGCTCTAATTCCCAATAGCACACAAAGTGGTCCCCAACAGTTTTGTTTATGTGATGTTTTATATTTACTGATTTGCGAATGTTATACCATCCTTGCATCCCTAGAATAAATCCCACTTGATCATTGTGTATGATCTGTTTAATGTATTGCTGGATCGAGATTGCCTATATTTTGTTGAGAATTTTAGCACCTATGTTTAGCAGAGATATTGACCTATAATTTTCTTTCTTTGTTGTGACTTTACTTATTTTTTAAATTAGGATAATACTGACCTCATAAAAACAGTCTGATAGTCTTCTCAAAAAACTTCCTGAATTTTTGAAATAGTTTGAGAGGACAGGTGTTACTTTTTCTTTGAATGTTTGGTAAAATTCACCTGTGAAGCCATCCAGTCCAGGGTTTTTGTGTCTTTAGTTTTTTGATTACTGTTTGATTTCACTGGTTATTATTGTTCTGTTCAAGTTTTCTGCTTCTTCCTATTGATTCAGTTTTGGGAGGGTGTATGTTTCCAGAAATTTTTCCATTTTTATCTAGGTTGTCCAGTTTCTTGCCGTATAGTTGTTCATAGTAACTTCTTACAATCCTTTGTATTTTGTCTATTGGTCATTACTTCTCCTTTTCCATTTCAGATTTTATTTATTTGGATCCTCCCTCTTGTTTTCTTGATGAGTCTGGTTAAGTGTTTGTGAATTTTGTTTATATTTTCAAACAACCAGCTCCGGGATTCAGTTATTATTATTTTTTGATAGTCTCTATATCATTTAATTAACTCTGATATTATTTCCTTTCTTCTACTTGCTTTGGTCTTTGTTTGTTGCCATTCCTCTAGTTCTAGTAGATGTATAGGTGGGTTGTTTATTTGAGAATTTCCATCTTCTTTAGGTAGGCCTGTGTTGCTATGAACTTCTCTCTCAGGAATGCTTTTGCTGTATCTCATAGGTTTTTGATTGTTTTGTGATCATTTTCATTTGTTTCTTAGTACTTTCTGATTACTTCCTTGATATCACTTTTAACCCATTTTCTATTTAATAAAATGTCTCCATTGTCTCTACAGTGTTCCAGTCTCCATGAATTTGAATGTTTTCAAGTTTTTTCCTTGAGGTTTGCTTCTAGTTTCAAGTCATTGTGATATAAGAAAATGCTTGATATGATTTCAAATTTCTTGAATTTGTTAAAGCTCTTTTTGTGTCCTATCATGTGGTCTATTTTTGAAAATGTTTCATGTGCATTTAAAAAGACTATATACTTTTCTTCTTTAGGGTGAAATTTTTTGTAAATATCAATTAAGACCATTTGATCTAGAGTGTTGTTCAGTGTCACAATATCCTTGTTGATTCTTTGTTTGGAAGGTACATCCATTGTTGATGGTGGGATGTTAAAATTTCCTATGATGACTGAATTGCTGTCAGTCTCCTTCTTAAAGTCCTCCAGTATTTTCTTTGTGTATTTAGGTGCTCTGGTATTGTGTGCATATATATTTACAAGGGTTGTATCCCTTTGTTGGTCTACTCTGTTAAGTATTATGTAGTGACCTTCTTTTCTCATTTTTTGGGTTTTGTTTTTATGTCTATTTTGTCAGATATAAGTATTCTACCCCAGCATGAATTTATTTATTTTTATTTTTTTGTTGTTCAAGTATAGTTGTCTGCATTTCCCACCCCCACCACTCCCTCCCAACCACAGCCATTCCCACCTCCTTCCTCTGATTCCACCTTGCCTTGGTTTTGTCCATGTATCCTTTATAGTTGTTCCTGAAATCCCTTCATCATCCCCTCTCACCTCCCCTCTGATTACTGTCAGAATGTTTTAAATTTCAATGTCTCTGGTTATATTTTGCTTGCTTGTTTGTTTTGTTGATTAGTTTCCACTTCAAGATGAGATCATATGGTATTTATCTTTCATTACCTGGCTTATTTCACTTAGCATAATGCCCTCAAGTTCCATCCTTGCTGCCACAAAAGGTAGGAGCTCCTTCTTTCTTTCTGCTGTGTAGTACTCCACTGTGTAAACGTATCATAGTTTCTTTGATCCATTCATTTACTAATGGGCATTTAGGCTGCTTCCAGCACTTGGCTATTGTAAATTGTGCTGCTGTGAACATTGAGGTACATAGGTTCTTATAGACTGGTGTTTCAGGGTTCTTAGGATATATTCCTAGCAGTGGAATTGCCCATTTGCTTGGAATATTGTTTTTCTTTCCCTTCACTTTCAGCTTGTGTAGATCTTTTTTCTTCTTTCTGATGTGGGTCTCCTATAGATAACATATATACAGATTATGCTTTCTTATCCACTTACTACCCTATGCCTTTTGATTGGAACATTTAATCAATTTACATTTAAGGTTATTATTGACAGGTACTTATTCATTGCCATTTTTCCTTTTGTACGCATGTTTTCCTCTATCTCTCTTTTTCTTCTTCTTCTTAAAGCAGCCCCTTTACCATCTCTTGCAGTCCTGGCTTGGCAGATATGTACTCTTTTATCCTTCTTTTGTTTGAGAACCTCTTTATTCTGTCATTCATTTTAAATGAGAGCCTTTCTTTATAGAGTAGTATTGGTTGCAAGTCCTTGCTTTTCATTACTTAGAACATTTTGTATCAATTTGCTATCTTGTTTTACTTGGTTATTGATGGCTGATTTATTGATGGTTTCTCCCCTCCAGCTGGCTGACTTGGAGTCACAACACCCACCAAGTCTTATATGCCCTTTTAACAGGTGTTGGCAGAACAAAGAAAAACTCCCCAGAAAACCAAACCCATGCCTGCAAAAATACCACCCCCTTAATCATATCAGTAATATCAACAGCAAATGAACAAAGATCAGTAAAGGTAGAAAGGAAATAAGAATACTATAAGAAAGAGAAAAGAGAATATGAGTTGTGCACAGTAAAGAAAAATAATTTTGAGAGGATAGAGGGAGGAGAAATAATAAGAGTGAGGCATAGAATCCAAGCTAAGAAAGAAAAATAAATTTCCAAACTCAAATAAGCAAAGGCAAGAAGAAGAAAACATGGAATAAGACAGGGGGAAAGTAACCTATGAGATTTGAAATATAAAAAATAGTGAACAAATAGGAATGAAATTAAAGAAAAACAACAACTGTAATGTCTTTGCTAAACAAGCAACAGTTAATAAAGGTGGAAAGAAATGAAGAATATTAAAAGAAAGGGAAAAAGAATGTGAGTTTACTAAATAAAGAAAAATAATTTTGAGAGGAGAGAGAGGAGAAATAGTAAATGTAAGGAATAGGAACAAGGTGTAGAGAGGAGCAGAATAGAATTTAAAGTGAAAATAAGAAAGGGGAGGGAGATGGCAAAATGGAGTAAGACAAGGGAAGGGTACAATGTTAGATTAGAAATAAAAATAAAATTAAATATATAAAAATCTAAATAAAAATAATAAGATAAAATATGAAATACCATGAATTGTTTGGAATACAATTGAAGAAAAAGGATAAAAGTTATAAGGTTATATAAAAGGAAAAATATCACAAGTTATGAAGAAGAATGAAGTAGAATTTATCTCTGCAAAGTTTAGTGTTTGCCTTCTGTCTTGTCCTTTTGGATCTGCCTCTGTTTTTTATCCCATCAAAGTCCTTGGGTGGGTCATCCAACTTTTGGAAGCACCACATGTACCACCTTTACCTGCCTCTAGAGGCATTCTACTGTGTTCTACTGTGAATTCTACTGTGATCAGGAGGGTGGGACCTTTGGGTCTCCCCTGGTAAGAACTGCTCAGTCTTCTATAAAAATTGTGGGTGTGTTCCCCTGCCACTGTGCCATCTGTCTTGATCTGTCCCAGCTTATTTCCAATAATGTATAGTTTCTGATGAACTAGCTGTCTGTTTCAAGGGAGGGGCCAATATGTATAAGAGGGTCAGCTCTTTCTCATTTGGTACTGACGGGCAGCTCTGTGTGTGAACCAAGGCTGGCAGGATGCTGATTCCCCCTTGCTGCACTGGTTTCTCATCTCCCTGCCTTGCTGGCCTCAGTGGATTAAGGCCCTAGGAACCAGTGTATTTTGTCTTCCTCAAAAAAATACAAAATGAGTCCTTTGACATTTCCCTTCCTGTATTTATCTTCCTGTATTTCTCTTGCATTATGCACCATGCAGGGGGCATCTAGAGCCTGTCCTGCCTGTTCCCCAGAGCTTCCTCACTGGATGTTGCGATCCTACAGGAGGTTGGGGCTGGGTACGTCCTTCCCTTCCCAGAGGTTTGAACTCTCCCAGGAAAAGGGGTTCTGCCTTGCTATAAATAATCTCAGGCACTCAACTCTTGCCTAATTCCCAGCCCACTGCTCTTGAAGTGGACATAGTCCTGAGCTCTCTGTTTTGCATAGCCTCTGGCTTTTGAGTTGTTCTGGATGGGCCCCAAAATCCCTTTGCTGTGCAATTTCTTTATCTCCCTGCCCAGCTGTATTCAGTGGGAGCAAACTGCTTTCAATCTTGTTCCTTTGCAGGTAGGACAGCTGTGCAAGGGGTCCCTGCCCAGAACACTTCAGCCCCCCCTTTTAAAAAGTCTCTCTGTGGTACACCCACTGCAATGCTGAATCACTGTTCAGTTTTTTGCATACACCACCTCTCCAGAAAACCAAAAGTCTCACAATTATGGCTGGCCTGTAGCCTGCTTCTGCCCAACCCAGGTGTAGCCCCTGATTCTTTTAGGAGGCAGAAACCCTCCTTCTCTCTGGCACTCTCCTGGTAAGTGTTTGGTGCTGCAGCTATGGATGTGCTGCAGCTGCTGCAGTGTGGGTGTGTGTGTAGCCTGGATCTCCCAGACTTTTTATATTCTCCCAAGTCACTCCAGCTCTGGTCTAGGTGTTCCCTACCTGGCATAGGAGTGAGCCTCAAATTTGCAATTTCTGACCAGTCTTTCCTTTCTTGCATGTGCCACACATGGGATATTTCTCCTTCTACTTATAAAATAACCTTAATGCTCATTGTGAAGCATCTTCTGTACTCCCCGGCTTCCAAGCTTAATATCAGCTAAGATTATGTTGATTGTTCAGGTTATTTGTCAGAAGATCAGCCAAGAATCTGAACTGGGGGCAAAAACAAGTGGATTTAGCTTAAATGGCATTTTGAATAGTCCAATTTCTTAATTAGTAGGAAATTTTTATACTAATCATTTATCATCTGAGAAGCATAATCAAATAACTTAATTTTAGAAATTTAGTTATTTATGCAGAAAATAACATAGGTTATATATAAAAGATATATACTATATATAACTTCTATTATCAAGTTGATATTACCAAGAGTAATTAAATAAAAAATTGTCAGGGATAATTTATTCAATCATTCATTGAAAGTGTAAGCATATCCTGGGCATTTGACTTCTTTGACTTTTGGTTTCCTTTTCATTTTTTACCATATCTTCAATTAGACAGAAACAATTTACTATTTAATAATTTTTCTTAGATTTTAACATAAAAACTATTATTTCATTAAATAATAAGTAATTTTTTCTGGTTTAGGTAACCACAATATTCAAAGAATAAATACTAAAGAATTACCAAATTCTTTGGTAAAGAGAAAATGACCTTAAAAATTGAATTAGATTTTGTTGACATGGTCTGGTTATCTTGCTAAGATATCTGTCTCTGCTACATTCATAGTAGCCACTATTACTCTGATTATTTTCATATTACCTGTTCCTACCAGTAGAACATTTAAATGAGAAACAGAGGATTCAGCGTTAGTGCAATATTTTGTAGTTTTCTTGTGCAACATTTCTCTTGGTCAGTGCATGCTCAGCTGGAAGAAATAATTTGTTGAATATTCTTCCCCACCAAAGAGTGTTGATATTCATTTAAAGATTTCTCAAACTAAAAACATCCATTACTTTTGTGTTGACAGCATGAGTCAATCCCAATGTCACTGGACTCTTAAATTACTCTGAGGAGCACAGGCAGAAGAAACAAGACGAACTTATTTTTGCAATGTCATTCATCAATCTAATGGATAACAAGTGTATTAGTTTTAATACAGATGGTTTCTATCCAGCTCTCTGTTGTTCAGTCTTTAGTGGTGGCTCTACAGTAAGGTTAGCTCTTATCATGCATTTAAAATGGCTTCTAGTACCTCCTAAGTGGATGTGCTTCTTTACTGGCATCCACTGTGCAAGAGTGAATATATTTTTCCAAAATCTTTGACTCAGAAAATTTCTGATTGGACAGTTTAGGTCACCTGCACATCCTTGAACCAATCACTAAGGCCAAGGGAAAACAATATGCTAATAGATTACTTAACCTTTCTGATTAGAGATAGTTTCACCTAAAACATGAAGATCAGTAGTGGTAGAGTATTTGTTCCTTGAACAAATTAACCTAGTGCTGCTGCAGGGCTGGAAAATAAATGCTGAGAGACAAACAATGACAGCATGACAATTATAAACTAAATCTTCTGCTCCCAGCTACTTTTACTTTTTGTTTCATTATATCAGCAAATCTGTGATTCAGACTTCACCCAAGTAATTGATTGACAATATAACCAACATAGTAGTTATGCCCAATTGTCCTTCTTTAAACTTTTAGTCATATTCATTTCTAAAGCTAAAGTTAACATTGTGTATGGGGTTTTTTTTTAATTTAATTTTATATATCTTTTGCCCTCCTACATGCCATCATGAGAGCCTGCCATGAGCTAGAAAATACAGATAAGAACTGATTTGTAGGATGTAGTTCCCAGGGAGCATTAATATCCTCACTGATTTAAAGGATAAATAGGGATCACCCATGCTGATAATGGAATCAATACTTCAAAGTATTGTGTAGAGCAATGACGATAAGAAGAAACAAATAGAATGGCATTTTCAAAGAACTCCAAGTCACTCCATGGCTTGATTCAAAAGTGTGAGGGAATAAGGTGAGGCAGTAACCAATAGGAATTAGGTCTCAAAGGGTCTTATAATACATAATTAAAGGCCAGATATGTATTTTATTATGAATGGAGCACCACTATAATAATTTTCACAGGTGACCAACATTATTGCTTTCACCTGTATGAGAAATCATTTTGGCAAGAGTGTGGAGCATCACCTGGCATAAAAAAGAACATCAGTGAGTCAGTATGGGAGCTATTTGAAAATGCCAACTGACAAAATCCAAATGAAAAAGGCAGAAGCAGGTTTGATGAAGTGCAAACAGATTCAGGAGCTCTTTAATAAACAGGTTATGTAGAATGTGGGAGACAGTTAAATGTAGGAGATAAATAAATGAAAAGCAAAAAAAAAAAGGTCTTATTTTCTTATTTAGTATGTTAATGAGCAGTAGGGTAGTAAATTAATAGAAGCAGAGATTGCAATCGGAAGAAAAAGCTTGGCAAATAAATAAGTTCACTTCAAATATACTGTTTGAAGTGTGTGAGGCATTTCTGTGTGAAGATCTAACAGGCAGTTTAATATATTTGTCTGGAGCCCTATAGAACAATATAGGTGTAAAATATTTTCCTGAGGGTCATCAGTATAAATGTAGCAATCAAAACAATGAGAATAAATGAGGTCATTGGAGGAGGCTGTTTTGAAAAAGAAGTAAGGAAATAGAAGACATTTGGATAATGCTCAATATTTAAGGAATAAAAGATAAGGAGTCAATCAGGGAGCTGAAAAATAAAAGTTCAGGGAAACAGGAGAGAAGCCAAGACAGAATTATCTGGTGAAAATCAAAGGATGATCACACTTCAGACGACAGTAAAATAATATACTGAATAAATACTAAATATGACAAGCAATAATGTATTTGTTAGATGCTTATATGGCCATTTCCAGTCATTATACAGAACAGGTTCACTTTTGAAATAACAATTTCCTAAGGAGAAAACTGTATTTGAACAATGATTAAAATAAATTTTTTAAAAAATGATAGCAACAATAAAAGGCATAAAGATTAAAAAAAAGAAATAACAATTTCCTTTGAAAGTAGTACCATTAACAGAATATTTTATTTTTATTAAAGATGATTTATTGATTCTTTAGAGAACTCAAAGACTCACCCTCTATTTTCACACATCAAAACTCTAAGGTATGGAGCATGTCAGGCCCAAGGTTACACTGTCAGCTGGCCACTGTGTAATAGAATTCCATTATCCTGATTTCAGTTTATCTCTAGAATCTTTAACAACTTACCCTCCAAACATAAACTATCTTTTTATTTTTTAAAACAGATCAACTATTTTATTATATCAGGTCCTCCATTTTTTATCTCTTTATTCTTATCCACTATCAATTATTTCAGACAGCCTTTTCTTTTTATCTCAGCCTGAATATAGTGAGTACCACTCATTTCTCTTTTAAACATAATTGATTCCATCCTCTTTTGTCTTTAACCTCTACCTGACCCTGAAAATTACACATAGAGAACAATCCCTATGCTCTCCTTTTGGTCTCCACACCTATATTGCTAAACACATGCTACAATTATGTGAATTGGTTCTAATTCTTGTCATCTTAACCTTTCTTGAGTCCACAGCAAGGTGCAGAAGATATTTTCCTATACTTCATCAGCAGTTGTATGATTTTCCTATGTGGTCATACCTTCCCTATTTTTTTTTTTACTTTTTTTGCTTTTATTGTATTTTTTTCCATTACCATATATCTCTCTTATACCTTCCCTCCCCACAATCACCACCACCCTGTTGTCTGTGTCCAGGAGTCTTTTTTCCTATTTGCTCCCTAATTTTTAAGGCTATTTTCAAATTCTCCCTTCCTGAGATTCAGAATGAAATTCACCTGCTACTTTAAAGATAATAACATTGATGGAAAGGAACACTTTAAAACTGCAAACATAATTAGATTCACACCAACTTATATCCTCCTTCTTTTTTCCCATTTTATCACCCTTTCTAGTCTTCAGTATTAATCCATTTCAACCTCTCCCACTACACTGACAATCTTCCTCCATCAGGCATCGTCTCTTCCTTCCACATCACCAAAATCTCACACTCTTTTGGGTCTTTTACCCCAGTTAGTAACCACAATCAAGTTTTACTTAAAAAATAAAAAGTAAATTTCTACAATTATATTCTAGCCCTTCCTCTCCTCCTCCTCCTTCTCCTCCTCTTTCTCCTCTTCTTTTTATCCTTCTTCTCAAAGGCAACATTTCTAAAAGTATGTTCTCATTGTCTCAACTTTTTCAGTTCCAATTCACTCCTCAGTTCATTTAAACCACTACAAATGACTGGCATTTTCATTGATAAGATAGGGTTGACATCAATTCACAAATGATGAGTTGGCAATTTAATTTGGGTCTGTGGCCAGTAGATAATACACTGACAGTAGTGAAGTCCATGCAAATCAGTTGTCCTTAACTCTTCACATTTAGTTTAAGTGGGGAATTAAAAATATTTACTGATGTACAATCCCTGTAAGACCAAGTGAATATAATTTTATTTTGGTGGAATTCAAGCATTAAGGTTTTGACAAATCTCTTTGTGGCATTATAGTGATCAGGTAAGGTGGAGATGCTAAGATCTAAATAGTGACAGAATAAAGTGAGGACAAAAACTGTTACCATTTCTAAACAAAAGATTACCTGAGATTCAATAAAGGACACTGATGAAAAAAGGGGAAATGGAATTTAAAGATAAAAGATTTAGTATGAGCCCTGGCTGGCATAGCTCAGTGAATTGAGCATGGGCTGTGAACCAAAGTGTTGCAGGTTCAATTCCCAGTCAGGGTACATGCCTGGGTTGCAGGCTGTGACCCCCAGCAACTGCACATTGATGTCTCTCTCTCTCTCTCTCTCTCTCCCTCCTTTCCCTCTCTAAAAATTAATAAATAAAATCTTAAAAAAAGATTTAGTATGAAAATACACTGGTAATAAGTTTGGAAGTAAGAATTGAGATAATACTTCATGTAATATTTTCTTCTGGCCCAAAAATGAGGGGAATCTCAAGGAAGAGAAATGTCCTTGAAGAACAGTCATATTCCAGTCAATGTAGAGCAGTAAAGACTTTTTAAAAATAAAGTTTGAAAAAGCAAAACAGATCCTTTTTAGTGGAATAGATTCTACAAATAAATTTTAAAGACAGTGAATGTGGCTAGTCTTGTAATGGAAACATAACTACAAAAGAAAACCTAGGCAAATATAATGATCAGAGTAGTAGAGAAAAAATAGATAATGTGTAGGAACTGTATGATTTTGACCTTCATATTTCTTTTCAGTGGCATTTACATGGCTTAGATTCCAGTCCAGATGTCACTCTACTAAAGAAATTTAGAGATATTCAAATTCCCCCTCTATAATAGAAAAGGATAGATCCTTAAAGGGGAAGTAGATGTTGTATAGAGAACTCCGTGAAAAGTGGTAGAGAGAACACTAAAGGACACGGGTAATTGACTGTGGAAATACTGCAGTCTGGCCTCAGGAACAGACCTCCATAAAAATACCTGATAAATACCTGCTACAAAAAATATAATTGAGTAAATTGTATAAGTGTGAACTAAGAATTTCTGACATAATATTACTGATACTTTGTATGTATTTGTGTGTGCAAACAACTTATGGCAATAATGTGTGATTTAAAAAGTAAGGTATCAGAAGGATTTAAAAACTGAATTTCGAATGTGCTCAATAGGACTTTACTTTGCCATACCTACCAAAGTGTTTTTCCAGAGTTTTTGGTAAGATATTCCTAATGGTTGCGGCCATAACACCACCTTGTTGTGTTCACCACCAATGTATATAGATTGGGCCTAAGTAATGATAACAGCTAGTATTTACAGAGTTTATACAGCAGATACTGAACTAAGAGCTTCATGAGGAGTCTAAAAGTTAGTATTATAATAATATACTCAATATGTTCATTTTATAGTGAGATAATTTGCTCATCTAATGTTTATATAATTTGTATAATCCTTATTTAAAGAACTTTACAAGATGCATGAACACTACTTACTTTTACTACACATCATTAATAGCTGATCCTCTCAAAGGCTTATATTCAAAATTGGCTAAAACATAAAAATAACATGATTTTCTGACTATTGCTTTAACAATATTTAGTTTGGACAAGATGTGCTACACGCATACACACAAGGTCTACCAGAAAGCATCCAGCCATGTAATAAGAAAAATAGAGACATTTATTAAAGAAGATAGAACATATAAGAAATATTGTACGTAAGAGAAGGAAATCTCAGTCCCCTTCATATGTATACATATATACATATATATATTATAGTTGTGTTTTGGGATGTGACTAAGGGTGACAAAAATTAATTAATAACAAGATTCCAAATGGATTTTTTATTTTTGAGATTAAGAAATTCAAATTCCTCCAACACAATAGTACATTATAATGCCATATGAATGATGAATTATCACTTCTTACTGAAAATTTCCAAGGGGCTTCATGATAATTAATGTTTTTGAGCTATGTTTTAATACATCACTAATTTTCAAAGGAAGCAATATGGGCCAAGAAATCTTAGGCAAAGTGTAAGAATGATCAAATATTTAAGATAGTACCAGTACCTTGGACTTGTTGGAATGGAGCTTTCACAGAAGTGAAAGTTAAGTCCTAAAAGTGGTTAAATAATGAATTGCAGTGTCACTAAAATAGCATCAAGAAATCTGATCTTTGCAGCTAATGGGGAACTCTGAAAGATCCTGAGAACTGATTTGATAGAAAGTAGTCTTTCAGAACCAGTAGCCAGGTATGCATGAGGGTTAGAAGTAAGTCCCTAGTCAGCAGGTTGTTGCAGGTGTCTAAGTTTTGTGTACTGTTTTAGTGTGTTCATATGGATATGGATGTGAGAAAAGTCAAGATGCTTGAATAAGTAGTTCTTAGCAATCCCTGGAAGGAGTAGGGGAGTATAAAAGGAAATCAAATGTTACTCCAAGACTTTTGTTGCAAATAACTGACTGAGACCTGATGCCAAAACAAGGAGGGAAAGGGTGGCACTTAATATAACTTAATTCTCCTGTAAAGAGGGAAATTAGTTTTAGAAATTTATCAAGTACTCAACTTATTAAGAGATTTCCCTCAGTTTTCTGGAGTGTCCTGTTCCTGCTCACATTGATTTGGGAAGATTACCTAACCCGGTATAGAACTTAAATATGTAATAGATCTTGTTTTTCAAAGAGCTAATACAAAACTTTCATAAATGGTTTCAGATTCAGAGGACTTAACATTTATCTTTTAATATTCAAAGGCATGCACTAGTACAGCTTCTCTGCTCATTTGAATACTTTATGACATTTCTCATACTCATTATATCACTTCCACATTCTTGCTGTTTCATATAATTCAATCTTAGTTTTGAATATCACAAATTAAATGCTCATAACATATCACTGAAGAAACTTTGAAGCTCTAAGTAATGCAATGATCAGACTCAAACTCAAAATAATATATGAGAAGTTTCTACACACTAAATTCCTCTTAAGATTTTGAAGTTGCCAAAGTTTTTAAAATAATGTAAAATACAGCTGTAACTTGATCTGGGCTGGTTACTAGAAATCTGTATTAAAATACTGTATTAGAAATTGTAAATTTCATGCATGAAACATATTTAGTTGATATTTTGTGTGGTTTGAAAATTTTACTCTTACTCTGGGTCACTTGGTCAGGCAACTGTGGATGCTTTTGTGACTTGACTTCTATACCTGTACTTCTGTTTATCAAATAATTCCCCTATAATAGTTAATTTTTATATCTACACTATAGGGCTAAAGTCGTCAGGAGATTGGTTAACTTTTGTAGTTTGTATTCCTATTTATAACATTTATCAACAGAAAACAGTTTAAACAAGTTTGTATCTTGAGGTTATTTAATTTATGGTTCTAACATAGAAAGTCTGAAATTTAATACGTTCTCATTGGCCTGAATTTGAAATTATAAAATAGAGTGTACACATATATGGAGGATTAAAGAACCAAAAATGAGTAATCTTTAGCCATCTTGTCCAAACTCTAACAGTGTATAAATTACATGTTTTTCCTTGGAAGTCAGCAGTAAAAAACCATTATCTGCTTTGACAAATTAAACATGATATTCTCAGTAAATTAATGTAACAAAATATTTTTATTGCTTGTCAGATAGTTAGGTGTCCATAAGGAGCTTTAGAATTCTCTGATATCACTGTTCATTACATCAGCTCTGTAAGAGCATTACATTGCATTACTTGCTAAATGTTACTGAATGTCTCTTTAATATTACAATGAAAATGAAGAGAAAATTTAAGCAATATAAGGATGCACCAGAATAACTTTCAACCTATCAATTTGCAGAGAGTGTCTTCATATCTTTGGAGCTTATCACAATAAAGTCTTATTTTCCATTCATGAATATGTTGTCTATTGATTCATATAATGCTATACAACAATTTTTGCTGTTGTTTGTAATTTTAATACATAAAAACTTTTAAAAGAATTTGTCTTATTTCATAATAAAATTATACTTTGTCTTTTATTTATTATGAAAACTCCACAACCCTTACAATGCTCTTTATTTTTCTGAAATTCTTGAATAATTATAGTGAAATCTATTTCGTATCTACAACTTTCAATATGAAGTGGTAGAGGAAAAATATAATAAAAATTAAATTAATTTCTACAAACAAAAAATGGAAACAAATCCAAGCATATTATACAGTACTTACTTCTTTTACTGATTTTGGTGTTTTGGGAACATGAAAATATCTGACATATGTGTTTGTGTCCATTTTTTTGTTAGTGTGCTTTAGACTGTGTTCTCAGAGGTGTAATCTAAGAGTCGGGTTGTATGGTCCCCATGCTAATCACTTTTAAGAAGATATCTCAACCTTTTCTTCACAAAGAAAATGAGAAGTTTTCACTTTTTCATCTGCTTCCTCTCAGATTATCTTTTTTGTATAGTTTTAATATTGAGTTCTATAACAACCCTGTCCTCCAAGTGTCGTTGTGTTAGTAGTTTAACCATCTGTCTTATTTATCTGCAGTTCTTCCCTTTTTCTATGATTATGTCAATGGCACTCTCACCCTGAAAACAAGAGCAAAACCTTCTCTTGAAGCTCCATCTCCATAAAAGTTTTGGGCTCTGTGAACCATATGGCTTCCATCACACTACTTAGTTGTGCCATCATAGAGAAAATAGCCATGACTGCACATCAACAAATGTGCATGGCTCTTTCCAATAAAACTTTATTCACAGAAACAGATGGCCTAGTGGGCCTTAATTTGTTGGCTCCTTCTCTATATTCTTCCAGTTTCTCTATTAAATTACCCTATTGTGTTTTTTAATCAATCTTCTTAGAAAATGATTGTATTTCTCATGGTTTCTAGGTTCTCGTCTCTATTTTAGGTTTCAAAAACTCTACAAGCTGACTTTCACACCCCATTACCTGAAAGTTTCGTGGCAAGAGTGACTTTTTACTTGAGAAATCATGGGGTTCTCTTCAGTTTGTCCCTTGCATTTTTTATTTCTCTTCTGTGAATTCTGGAAAAATGTATCTCTTGTTGTTTTATCACTTTGTGAAGTTTCTCCTCAGTATCTTTGTTGTAAAGAATGGCTTTAACTGTAAGCGACTGAAATTAAACAGCAACTAAAACAAACAAACCAGTATAGATTGCCAAGATTGGTTTTTCACCTCTCCTGAAGTCTGGTATTAAGAAGTTCAGGGTTGGTGCAGCTATTTGGCAGTATTGTAATAAATCCAGGTAATTTCTATTTAACTCTTTCAATCTTCTTGTCGTTTTTGTGTTTGTCATCACGTTTACTGCTTTGTGGCAAACTCTGCAGAATTAATATGCTATTGACAGTCCTAGTGTCTACATTCAAATCAGACAGCAAGAGACACAATTTAGTTAAAACCTCCTCTGTTACCTTTTATCAGGAAAGGAAGTGTTTCAAAGAACCCCTGTGGTAGATTCTCCTTAGATATCATTGGTCTACATTAAAACAAGCCTGATCTTTGACACTCCTAGGTGTAAAAGAATCTGTGAAGATTAATATTTTTATCCAGGCACATTGCCTCCTTTTTCAAAATTTGTTTTTCATTAGTGAATAGGAAGAGTTGATGTATTTTGGTTAAACAATTGACTTTGCCTGACATAGTAATCTATACAAGATTACTGATAACTCTAAGTGTTGGTGTCCCAGAAATTTGTTTTTTTTGACCTCTTGCTGTTAAGGTACATGCTATTCCTGAGCAGTCTCATATATTATCATGGGTTGAAGCATAATAAGTATGTGACTGATGCTCAAATTTTTCTTGCTAAGATTTTAGTTGTCTATGTCCATCTTCTACCTATTTTCTGCTTTTGGTTTCCCCATATAGTTTTCTGACTGAATATAGTCTAAATGTAATGCCTTTTGTTCAACCTGCTATTCCTCATGCACCCCCCCCCACATTTGTTGTAACATTATAATACCAATCAACAGAGAAACTCAGTTTTTACTCTCTTCACTACCTCAGCCCCATCTATAAAGTCTCTTTAACATCCCTTAAGGCTATTAAATCCTTTTCATACTCATTGTCATCCTCATGATCACTCTCTTGGTTAATACATGTATCATGTTTCACTTTGTCTATTGAATAATACATTCTTAACTAATTGTCTTGTTTTTATTATTACTATTATCAGAAAAATTCTTCTAAAGATCATTTCCTAGCTTTTGTCATAATAAACAGCAGCTTACACAGACCATCTTTAAATTATCTTCTATTTCACTGTATTACTGATGACTTTCAAAACCCTTCTCTCCTTCTAGATACTTTTTTAATTTTTTTATTTTAAATTAAGTTTATTGGAGTGACATTAGTTAATGCAATTACACAGGTTTCAATTGTACAATTCTATAATACTTATTCTGCATATTGTGTCACCATCCAAAATCAAATCCCTCACCATATATTTCACCCCCTTTACCCTTTACTATCTCCTCAAAATCCCCTTCTTTCAAGTAACCACCATATTATTGTTGATGAGTTTTTGTTTGTTTATTTGTCTTGTCCATTTGTTGTTTTGTTTTGTATCCCACAATATAAGTAAAATCATATGATTTTGACTTACTCCTTCTGACTTATTTTGCCTAGCATAATATTCCCAAAACCCATCCATGTTGTCACAATCACAGTATTCTTATGCCTGAACAGTATTCTATTGTATGTATTGGGTTGGCCAAAATTCCCTTTATTTTTTCCATAAAATAGAAGACACATTTCCCATTTTCACCAATAAATTTATTGATTTGAATATTTTGAGTATGTTGACTACCTCTCACATGGTATAACATTGATTATTCTTAAATAATATCTTGATTTGATTGCTATCAATTTCAACTGGTCTATCTCACCATGGGGCATCATACAGCAAGAAACCCCTAGCACAAAACATCTTAAACCACTTTTGACAGGTCCAATCAGTCACAGTACCTTCTCCATACACTGCACAAATCTTTGTGTGTGTGTTTCTGTTGCATTTTCACATTTCTTGAAATAATAAAGCAGAATATGCCAAAAGTGTTGTGTATTTTCTTCCATCTTCAGTATTAAAATAGTTACACATAAAGTCACCAATTTTGATAAGCTTGTTTTTTTCATTGCATGCTGATATGATGGCTGTCACGATAAGTGTAACAAAATTGTTTCAAATGGAGTTAAAGACAGCTATGCACTACTAGAGCCATCTTATGAAAACAAAACTTTTTGACCAACCCATAATGTACCACATCTTCTTTATCCAGTTATTTAGTGAAGGATGTAAAGTGGTACAGTTTTCCACTATGGAAAACAGTATAAAGTTTCCTCAAAAAATTAAGATTAGAGTTACCATATGACCAAGCAAACTCCTCTTCTGTGTATCTACCTGAGAAATGTGAAACATTTACTCATAAAGGTATATGTACTCCTATGTTCATTACAACATTATTCACAGACTCATTCTTAAAACTCTATTTGATCAACTGGACATATTTATCTTATATTTATCAGACATTTCAAACATCAAAACTGAATTTACTTCCTTGAGACTCCTTCCAAGTCTGTTTGTCCTTAATTCTCTGTTTTAATAGAGGTTTCAGCACCTCTCAATTTTTCCACAGAAGTTACATGGCAGTCATCCTTTATTTTCCCATCAGCTTCACTACCAAACACCCTCTCCTTATTTCTAACCAGTCAGAGAATGCTATCAATTCCACTCTTTTAACAGATTTCAAGTGTACTCACTTCACTTTATTTGGACTACCACATTCTTATTTCAGGCAACTGTAATTCTTTGCTTGAAATACAATCAAATTTTTTCAAACTTTTCTATGTTTTTTTTCCATTGTACAGATTTTATTTTCTACAAGAGACCTAACAGTGCATCATACACTTGTCCAAATCATTCAACATCTTGCCATTGCCCCACAAATAAAGTTTAAATGACTTACTGTAATTTACAAAGTTCTTCCAGACCTGGCCACACGTATATCTTTACAGTTAATGACCCAGATACTCTCACCTGTAATCCCACTCTATCACCTGTTATTAGTACCTACTGTACTGAAGATACTCACCATATTCATGCCCGTTGCTTTCTCTGTTATTCCAGAGTCTTAGATTTTTCTCTAAACTTTAATGAGCAGATTGCTTGTCTGAATTACTTATCCATATCATGATTATCAATGATAGAGGCTTAGCTCTGTGTTTAACAAATACCCTCTATCTATATGTGGATGGACCACTACAATGTTTCTTGTGTTCATTTCTCTAGTCTTATGCCCCTTCTCTGAATGCTACTCACTGATATTTTTCCTTTCCTGAAGAGAATATTCATTTTGTGTTTTAAGGTTTTTGCATATAGTATTCTCTTTGCCTGTAAACTTGCTTTTTGAGCTGCTTGGAAAATTGCACCTCACAAAACAAGGCATCTTCCATGTCTGAGTGAGATCTTTAAGGGCTATTGTATGGTTTTGCTATTGCATTTTTCCTGTTTGTCCTAAGAACTACATGATTCAAATAGGGACAGCACTTTCAATCCAATTCTAGAGTGAAAAGGCACAAGGAGCAAAACCATAGCCAACCCTCAACAGAAATGCAAAATAAATTGTTGTTGTAAGCCTCTGAGATTTAGAGAAATCTGAATAAAACATATATTTTCAGATGTAAATTCAACCTACATCTAGTCTCGTAGATATCTATCAATGTATGTTAACTGGAAATGTTACTTTATTGTCATAGGAAAAAGAAAAACAAAAATAAATTGTCTTCATTTCTCCTTAGATATTGAGTATACTATAAGCTCTAATTTCCTTCATTTATGATTCTTATTAGCCTCAATATTGCAAAATTGCCTCAATTAAAGTAAAAAATAAAAACTAAAAGCCACATTAAATTCTGCTCAGTACTGCAACAAACATGTCCCTATTGCTTGCAATTGCTTATAACAAGGTTTACAAATGATTTTCTTCTTTCCATTTCCATTTTGTTAGCTCTCATGAACTCCTCAGTCTTCTTTACTTGTATTTCCAACCCTTGATTCTCTTAGACAGTTTTTAATGTGCTTAGTGATATATATGCCTCTAAAGTCAATATACACTCTTTCAGCCAGGAGTTTTCTAGGGAGACTCATTCTCATTGAACTCTTTGGACTATTCCAGCCTTTAAAAGTATTTCCATTTTTCACATCAGTGACCATTATTTTATCTTTTCTTTGTGCTTCTGTTTCAGATTAGCCTCTATTCTTAAATGTTGTTCCTTCACAAATTAATATTTAACATTTTTGCTTGCAATTCTCAAGATACATCTCAAATTCAACTTCTCCAAGACAAATCACATAAATTTACCCCCACAAATAAAAATCTGTCACTATGAATTAAAGTTTTAGATCTTCATATAATCACAGAATATTTACACTTTTTGTGTTTGACTTCTTTCCACGTATGTATGAGATTCATCCATGTTGTGTCAGTTTTGTGGTCCTTTTATCATTTAGCAGTAATTCATTATGTAAAATACCAATTTTGGCTATATTTAATAGTTCTATGAAAACTTTTTGTAAAAACATTTTAATTTCTCTTAGAGACACACTGAGCAGTTATATTTCTGGGTCATGTAGTATGTGTTTATTTAACTACTTAATTTTCTACAAGTGGCTGTTATTGGGGTCTGGGATTGTTCCCTACTTACAAATTAATGTCACCCTATTATTATCCATAGTACAATGAACAACATGAAACCTTTTTTATGCTGGTTTCTGTTATCCCAAAGTCCCATAGAGGAGACACAGAGAGCCCAGATGGATGCTTGGACATGATAGTGATTTACAGAATCTTCCATTTTAGGTAAACAGTAAAAAAAGTTTGCATTTTGTCCTAGATAAAAATATATATTTTTTATCTCTTCAAGTTGTTCTTTGTGGATATAATAACCCTGAAAAAATGTCCTTGTTTAAAAAAATGGTGACTTGCATTATTGGCATGCCCAAAAAATGTGTGGCTATAGGATAAACACATAGAGGGCTATATCCCAACACGTGTATAATTTTCATTCTCATTAGCAATGTAGGAAAACTCTTTGAGTTGTTCTAGAAGGTAGCTATTAATTTGAATTTTCTTGATGAATAATGATTGAACATTTTTAAATGTACTTATTGGCCAAATACTTTCTTTTACAATATGTTTGATCATGAAATACTTTTTATTTTTAAACTTGGTTTTTATCTTCATATTATTGAGTTTTAAGTGATCTTTATATATTGTGGATTTAATTTCTTCATCAGTTATATACATTGTAAATATTTTTCTTCAGGTATGTAACTTGTGTTTTCATGTTCTTAGTAGTATTTCTTGAAGAACAGGATTTTCATAAGATGAATTGTAGTTTTATTTTATTTTATTTTTTAAGCTTAGTGCTTTTATGTACTAAGAAATGCTTAAACCAAGGGTCTGAAAATTTTCTTCTACATTTTCTATCAGAAGTTTTATGATATAGTTTTTACATTTTTGTTTGCTTAATTTTGAATATTTTGCATGGTATGAGGTTGGTTTAGAGTTCATTTTCTATTTGGATATCCACTCTTTCTACCACCATTTATTTAAAAAATCTGTTCTTTTCTTACAGTTTTCGTATTGAAGTGTGTGCCCTTCTCCCCACTGAATTGTGACTTTGCAAAAAATCAAGTAACAATATTTGTATACTTTTATTTCTGGAGACTTTATACTCTTGTATTGATGAATATGTCCATCATTATGCTAGTATCACAGTGTTTTAATAGGTTTAAAGTAAGAATTTTAACAGGATAGTATATGATGGGTTACAATTCATTGCATTTTTAACATTATTATTACTAATCATTAATTAAATGTAATAATCATAATTATTACAATTATTAATGGTCTATAGAAGAAATACTAGTCTTGTTGCAGCTACTTCGCCATGACTAAGAGGGCAAGTTTCTGTTTACTTACAGTTAGAGTATAGTTTTCTTCCCTGGAGTAAGTAAAGATTGCTTCAAATTTCTTGCTATTCTGTCTATTTAAATATAAAGGTTAATTCCTTCTTCTCGAATGTGGGATTATTTCAGTGACTTTTTGTTATCCTAAATGTGGGGGGAAAATTAAGTTCTGTGGTTTCCAAGATGAAGTCATAAGAAATTTTATAACTTCTTTCTAGCTCTCTTGGACATTCTCTCTGTAAAACCTGAGATACAACTTAAGAATCCCTAAGCTCTCAATACTGTTATTCTGGGCAGGGGGCACAAGGTAATAATCTGATCTACAGTTTCGGCCTAACCCAGAATTTTAGCTATCCTGCTAAGATACCAGATATGTGAATGTAGCCATCTTGGATGTTCCAGACCAGTATGTCTGCCAGCTGACTGTCAGAATGATTTCCACCAATGCCATGTAGATTGGAAGAATCTATGGATAAGTACTTCTCTGCTAACAAGTAGAACATGAAAATTCCTGTTACTGTCTGTCAGGTAGAAGTAGGACACATATATCAAATTCTAGTGAAAATTGTCAGTGTTTCTTTTAGGAGCTTAATATGACATTGCATAGTTCCCAACCTTATAACAATACTAACATACTATACAACTATAACTAACATACTCCAAAAGAACAATGACTGAAAAAATAAATTAATTAATTAAAAAAAATGACTTTGAGGTAATTCAGATCAGGATTCAAATCCAGGGATTTCCATTGAAAATACTTAAACACTGAATGTTATTGTCAAATTTTCTAGCACACTAACTTATCAACTCAGTAAGTAGGGAATGAAACATAATAAGGGTCATCCCATCTTTGCTGCCTAAAACTACATTCATGTTATTTAGCTTCCCTCTATCACATGCCATCTATATAATAATATAGTGCCACCTCCCTCATGAAGGGATTGTGAGGATTCATTGAGATCATCCACGAAAACTTAAAAATTAGGCAGAAAGATTGTGCTTAATAAATTCTAGATTTTGTTGGTAGGAAGATTAAATGAGAAAAGGTAAAAGCAATTATCACATGAAAGAGTCTGACTCATGCCAGATTCCTCCCTTCTTTCTCTAGAACACTTTGAATGTAAGGAAACAAAAACCAGACAGCCTCGAGGAGAACATGGTTCACTAGTTTTATACAAGTTAAAATTTAATTATGAGTCAGGTTGTAAGTATTTTACAAAATGTAAAAATTATTGCAATAATAATTAGTTATTGACTAAAATTTACTTGCAGAGGTTTTAAATTCCATTGTAAAAAGACAAATAAGCCTCAACTACAAAAAGTTATCATCACCTTATTTTATTCCATATTAGAAGAAGTCTGTAACTTCACTAAAGAATAAAAACTATTGAGTCTGTGCTACAAAAATGCTATTTTAAAGAGTTATACAGTTTAGTGTGCCACAGATATACATTAAAGGCACCATTTTATCAAAGATTTTGAGGGAAAAAATGAGGAAGAGGGGGTATAATAAAGCCAAACACAGAACATGAGTTTTGCTACAAAGAACTTCAGGCAGTCTCATTTGGAAATGCACATTCACTTGACAGCATTGAAAATCAGTCAACTATATACATATTCACCTAAGCAAAGTACGGAGTGTGGAAGTGTGGAAATGCTTTCTTATGTAGGATGGTTTTTGATTCATTTTGCTGAGCTTCAGGAAATGTAGTTTAGCAGCTACCTTCATAAAGACTCCTAGTTATATAACGCATGCACAAATTTAGCAAAGTCTGCCATATACAGCAATTTTTGATACTGCTACATATAATTGGCATTTATTGCATTCAGCCAATTATAACCCTTTCATCAACGTACAGCACTCAGAGCAGGCTGGCAGTTCACAAAAGTATGATGGACATCAGGTAACCTGCATTTCAGTCTATCTGCTTTCTGATATACTATAAGAAAGAATCTCTCCTGACTCAAACTGATATCTTCTGTCCTCTGCTTCCTGTCCACTGTGAACACTGCAGCCACATTATCCTTCCCTGGCAATTCTGGAGCTTAGGATCTTACACCTACACTTGGTACACGTGTGCCTTAGTAACACCTGGGATTTCTTTTGCCTTGGTCTAGGGCCCTGTTAAAGAAGTGAGTTTGCATTGATGGTTTCTTGGGGAATTGGGTGGAGCAAGGATGTTTCAACTTAGCTTTTAAGGTTTTTACTGTGAAGGCCAATTGAGAGGGGTAGGAAAATGTTCCTGAAGATAAGGGTTAGATTTTAAATCAGCCATACACTGGGTTGGAAGCTAGCTAGGGAAGCTATCTCAAGTTGTTTAATTTCTCCTAACTTGATGTCTACATTGATAAAATGCCAATAATTATCTCTTTCTTGTGAGGCTTATTGTGAGAGTGAGGCTTCCTTGTTTGAGTGTCTGGAACTAGGCTTCCTGGGGGGTGCTGGTTCCCGGTTCCCATTGGTGGATGGGTTGATGGTTCTGTGACTGGGTATAGTCTGGTTAAGAGAAAGAAATATCTAAGTCCCTTCTCTGCTGTCCCAGACAAATCCTGTCTATCCTCTTTGTAAACCTCAGCACTTAAGAGGAAATATCACACCCTGCAGGATTCTATCTCTAGTGTAGGATCTGTATCTATCAAGTTCTTTTCTTCACCCAGATGCTCACCATCATTTTTTTTTTTTTACTTTTAAAGGCACATCTGTATTCCTCACCAACACTCCTCCTTTTTTTTCTTGTACCATATTTTTATATTGGTTTATTATTTTACTATAAAACTTTACTATCAAAAAAGAAAAGGGAGGGCAAAGGAAGGTTATTCCATGACTTTACTTACCATTCCTTCTTTTATAGGTTACTGCAATTCTTGCTGTTGACAATCAAATGCAAACTTCCCCCCTCTCCAGCTCTCCTAAGGAAAGTAAAGAGGCAGTTGATCAATACAATAACAAACCTCATCCTTACTTCATCAGATGGTAAAATTATTGATGTAATCTAAGAACTGAGGCCCCAGATTCTTCCGGAGGGATTACAACTAGATATGTTGTAGAGTGGGAGAGTTGCATCTCTTTCCTCCTGTGAATGGGTCTCCTCAGTACAGGGTTCTGTCTTCATCCCAGTTAATGTTATTCAGAGTTGGTGGGTCCAAACTTACATCTTATTTCTTAATTCTTATTCTTAATCTTAATTCTTACATCTTAGTTCTTATACCTTAATTCTTATTCTAGAATAGTATTTATAAACCAGAACCATCTCAGGGAAACTGAAATATATGGTCTACCTAAACACTGGGTGAGTGTCTGCTCTTATATGATATACTAAGTGGTTTAAACTTTACCCAATATGGTAAGCATAGTTTTTTCCCATGGCCTTCAATTCCTGTTGTCACATTCATGACTATATTATATGCATGGTGAATAAAACTTTGCAGATGTAGTTATTATTATTAATCAACTGATTTTAAGATAAAAAGATACTCCTGTATAATCCAAGTTGATCCAGTGTTTATATAAGTCTTTAAAAGCAGAACATGATTGCAGAAAACTAAAAGGAGAGACTCAGATATATGTAAGTATGGAGGATTAGCATGCCACTCATTTTTTAATTGTATTTTATTGAGTATGGTATTACAATTGTCCTAATTTTTCCTCCTTTGTGCCCCATTCACCCAGTACCTCTTCCCACTTCCTCAGGCAATCCCCACATCATTATTCATGTCCATGGGCCATGTGTAGATTCTTTGGCTGCTCCCTTACCTATACCATATTTTACATCTCCATGACTATTCTGTAACTACCTGTTTGTACTTCTTAAACCTGGAACCTCCTCACTCATTCTCCTCCCATCTGGAAACCATGAAAACACTCTCTGTATCCATGATTTTGTCTCTGTTCTTATTTGCTTAGTTTATTTTCTAGATTGAATTGTTGATAGATATGTATCTTATTGCCATTTTATTATTCATAGCTTTGATCTTTTTCTTAAATAAATCCTTCTAATATTTCATATAATAATGGTTTAATGATGAACTGTTTTAGTTTTTTTCTTGTCTGGGAAGCTCTTTATCTGCCCTTCAATTCTAAATGATATCTTTGCTGGGTACAACAATCATAACTGAAGATCCCTGTTTTTCATGACTTTGAATACTTTTTGCTAAACTCTTCTTGTCTGCAAAGTTTCTTTTGAGAAAGCAACTGACTCTTTATGGGAACTCCCCTGTAGGTATTTAACTGCTTTCCTCTTGCTGCTTTTACAATTCTCTCTTTATCTTTAACCTTTAGCATTTTAGTTATGACATATTTCAGAGTGTGCCTCTGTGCATCATCTTGTTTGGGACTCTCTGCGTTTTCTGGATTTGCATGTCTATTTCCTTCAACAAATTATGGAAGTTGTCTTTCATTATTTTTAAAAATATATTTCCAGTTTCTTGATCTTTCTTTTTTCCTTCTGGCACACCTATGATGCAAGTGTTGGACCTCTTGAAGTTGTCCCAGAGGCTGCTTTTACTATCCTTGTTTTTTTTTATTCTTTTTTTCTTCTTCTTGTTCTGATTGGTTGTATTTTGCTTCATTATGTTCCAAATCATTGATTTGATTCTTGGCTTCATCCGCTCTAGGGTTGTTTCCTGTAAGTTGTTTTTTATATTAATTAGTGTATAGTTCCTTTCTGACTTACTCTTTTTCATGCTTTTGAGACCCTCACTAAGTTTCTTGAGCATCCTTATAATCAGTGTTTTGAACTCTGTATTTGATAGGTTGTTTTACTCCATTTTGTTTAGCTCTTTTTCTGGAGTTTTGCTCTGTTCTTTCATTTGGGCCATGTTTGTCTCCTCATTTTAGCAGCTTCCCTCTGTTTGTTTCTATGTATTAGGTAGAGCTACTATGACTTCCTATCTTGGCGATGTGGCCTAATGTAGTAGGTGTCCTGTAGGGTCCAGTGGCACAGCCTCCCCTATCAGCCAAGCTGGGTACTCAAGGTACATCCTTTGTGTGGGCTGAGTACACCCTCCTCTTGTAGTTGAACCTTTATTGCTGTTGGAAGGTCAATCTGAGGGATTTACCCAGGCCAGTCAGCTGCAAGGACTGGCTGTGACCACTGACCACCAACTTCTGCCCTTCATGGAGGATCAGAGTGTGAGAGCAGAGTTGTGGTGCTCTGACATGGTCTGTTGCTGTCCACTGGGTACACAGGCTCTGAGGCTTCCTGGGTGGTGCAGGTCAAGGCCAGCCCCCAGCTGTGTTTTCCTGGAGCTACTTTGCCTGAGCTATAAAGCAATCTGAGATGGTTGCTACTTGAACTGGGCTTGGAGATTCCCAGGTAAAGCTAAATTGTGAATCTAGGCTTGTTTCTCTAGTGCTGTGCCTAGGACCACTTAAGCAAGTTGTGGGGCCTGGGGATTCACTGAGGATGACTGTTGATTGTTTGAGAAGATTTGGGAAGCTGTGAGTTATGAAGCAAGACTAGCTGTTCATATGGAAAAAAAGCTTGAGTGGGCCCATAGACTGGGTGGAATGGGGAGTCTCTGGGGATCTCTAGAGCAGGGGAAACAGTGTTAGCCAGCTGGATGTAATCTTAGATATGACACCAGCCTCTGAGGCTCTGTGGAATGTGGGTTCAGAAAAAAGAAAATGGTCCCCACTCACCTTTTTGTCTGGGAGAAAGCTATCTCCCACCATTTTCTTGATGCCACACACTTCAGTTTCTCCCTGTATGCCACCGTGCCTTTCTAGCTGTTACCCTGGTGCTGGAACTCAGAGGGAGTGAATCTGATTAATCCTGAGTGTGGGCTCTTTAAGAGGAACTGCTTGGGACTGCAGAGATTTCTTCTGCTAACTCAGACCCTCTGGTTTTTACAGCCAGAAGTTATGGGGACTTATCTTCCTGACACTGGGACCATAAGTTGGGGACCTGGTGTGGGGCTGAGACTCCTAGCTCCTGAGATATCCTTTCAAAATTTTTATCCACCACAGGTAGATGTGAGACAAGCCCATTCCATCTCTTTTCCTCTTCTACCAGTCCGGATGGATGTGGTTTCTTTAATTCTGTCATGTTCAGACTTTCATTCATCTCAAATCTGATGTTTCTAAGTGATGGTTGTTCTATAGTTTAGTTGTAATTTTGATGTGGTTGAGGAGGTGAGCTATATTTACCTATGCTGCCATCTTGACTGGAAATCACCACCACTGATGTTTTTGAAAATGCAGGTTGAAGAATCAGGTAGCCTCTAACAACTGATGACAATTGATCAACACCCTGAAAAGATTTATAAATTTCAGTCTTACAACCACATCCCTCCATTCTGCCAACAAATCTGAATAAATTATCTTGAATGCAGATTGTCTCCAGAGTTTCCCATTAGGAGCCAAGGCTCCTGACTTCTTGATTTCAGCCTTGTGAGGCCATGAGAAGAGAACTCCAGTTAAGCTTTCCCAGATTGCTGAGCTACAGAATCTTGAGAAAAAGAATGGGGATTATTTTAAACCATTTAGTTTTTTAAAATTTATTATGTAGCGACATAAATCAAATATACCTAGTAAAAAGAAATAATTACTGAAAATTATAGGCAAGGTAAAGAAATGATCAGGTTTATATTTTTTGAAGTTTGCCTTTGTTATCAATATGAACAAATTAGACCAGGAAAGTGGTGTCCCAATACAAAAAAAAAAAAAAAAAAACACAACTGCAATAATACAAGTGAGAATGGAAGGTCTCAGAAGTATCACCAAGCAACACTAGCATGATTGCACACTGATTAACAAGGAAAGGTGGTAAGCAAATGGAGTGAGTCAAATTCTTCAAAGTAGATGGTTAAGAGGATGGGTGACATTCAGAGAGGAGAAGAGGCCTACTTATAAAATGATGACCTCAGGATAGCTGTGTTGTGTTTAAAGGGTCTGTAAAACAACAAGTTGAATGTACTCAATGGGAAGTCTAATATGTAAAGCTTGAACTGGCTGAATGATGAAATTTGGATATAAACAATTGGCTGTAATCCTGAGATAAGTGGTTGTCAAAGTTATTAGCAATGATAAAGTAGTAGATAATGTAAAACTTACAGGGTTCAAGGAGAAGAGGGTTACAGGAAATGCCTTGGGAAACATCAACACTTAAGAAGTGGAAGTAGGATAAGAGGCTGTAAAACAGGCCAGAGCAAGCAGGAAAAAAAAAAAAGTAAATGAGGGATTGCAGTGTCAAGAAAACTAAGAAAGATGTTGTCAGGAATATTTGATTTTACAGAGTTGTAAAGTAAAATGTAAAATAAGTAAAACTAATGGAATTTAACAGTAAGATCATTAATAATTATTTCTTAGGTTCTGTCAGTGGAAGTGAGATAAGAAGATGTGTTGGTATTTATTAGAATGACCTAAAGGAGAGTGGTTGATACAGGGAATATATATAGTGGTGATGATGATGGTGAAAATTATAATTACTATTATCAATATTATTTAAAAGAAATGAAGTAAAATGGGGGGAAGACAATAATTTATTGAGAAGAATGAGATATGATTATATATAATATATAACATATATTAAATATATGTATATGAAGATAAGCAAAGTGAGAGAGTCACTGTAGATAAAGCAGGAAAGAAAAAGGAGCAAAGTTTTGAAGTGGAAGCTAGAGAATGAGGAGAGAAATAAGCTTACAAGCTTAGGCAGGAAGATTGTTGTAGCAGCATGTTCCTAAATCCATTTTCATTTCTTTTTGGACTTCCTTTCCCATCACCTAGACTAGTGTCAGATATTTGTTTAATTAGGTGTGGTCATGTGACTGAGTCTAGCCATGAAGATAACATGTGGCATTATAGGGCAATAACTCTCACAAAGTGGGTATGTCCCATGTTCTGTTTCTTTCTACCAGCTGAATACAGAAGCTGCAACCATTAAGAAGGTGAAATGTACAAGAGGAAATGCAATCACTTTACATCATTCCAATGTTATTTGAAGGAAACACACTTCTATTACTTTGTAGCCATTATCCACATTTTACTCTATTTATTTCTGTATCCTAGGCCGCTGTTACCATTATGTGCATAAAAAGGAGGTGAATCTAGAGGCAAGGGGTTGAGGAAAACAGCAATATGTATAAATTTGTTAGTAAGGACAAGGAAGGTGAGAGGGATTTAAACTTTCTCAGTGAAGTAGAAGTAAACATTGTCTTTTGACCCCATGGGGTAAAGGACTAGAAGTGAAGTGTAGGGTACACTGAAATCAGAGGGGTTTCCATGGTACAGGAATAGTGAGAACTAGCAGAGAAGTGGGCTAGAGAAAGGATTATATATAAAGCTCATGTTTCCAGAAAAGTGCTGAGCACTTAGCAGAATTTACACACTAGAAATCAGTGTGACTTCATGTCTCTATATTGTTTGCACCAAGGATGCATGCTGTGATACAGGAGGCTAAAATAAGCACATTTTCTTAATGTGTTTGATTAAGGCATTAGTGAAAAATCTCAGGTGCCAAGCATATTTTTTTTAAGGCAGAGATATCCCAAGGGTTTCTACCCCAAGGAAACTTACCCTGTGTTACTTATTTTCTTAACATTTACCGTGAACATGTGTAGTTCCATCCATCATGTCACATAGATAATAGTCAAATCCAAAGACAACCATGTGTGAGATTAGTGTAAATTCATAATAAAGTACCTGATACACATAAGGATCTTTTTATTTCTCCAGATGTATCCAGCAATCAGAAATTAAAATTAATTGCACAGATTACTCAATCTATAAACATTTGCCAGCCATCAATGGTATGAATGATCATGTTTATAAAACTTGCTACATTTAATATCAGTGCTTTTGTTCTTTGAGTGTGAGGAGGCAGTATTTTTATTATAAATCTATAAATATTGAAACTTGTGAAGAATGGGTTCTATATAGTGTAATCCATACCTAATTTGCTTAAAATGACATAATAAAAGAAATCAGAATATTATAATTTACAATCAATCACATCAACTCATAAAAAAGACCTCCCACCATTAAAAATCTGTTATATTAATAACATGGAAATTTGGTTTTTATTTGTTAAGAATAATGCATTGTGTGTCTTATTACACTCCAGATTACCCCCACTGTATTACTGTGTCTGTTAAAACCTGCATATGTCAATTATCCAGTATACTTATGGAGTATTTTTTTGTTTTATTTTAATCATTGTTCAAGTACAGTTTTCTCCCATTTACTCCCGTTCCAGCCCACCCACCCAACCCTCCCCACTTCCCTCCCATTACCACCCTCCCCCTAGTTTTTGTCCATGTGTTCTTTAAATTTGTTCCTGTAAACCATTCCCATTCTCCCCTGAAATTCCCTCTTCTCTCCCCTCTGGTGCCTGTCAGACTGTCTCCTATTTCAGTGACTTTGGTTATATTTTGCTTGTTTCTTTGTTTTGTTATTTAGGTTCCTGTTAAAGGTGAGATCATATGGTATTTGTCTTTCACTGCCTGGCTTCTTTCGCTTAGCATAATTCTTTCCAGCTCCATCCATGCTGTTGCAAAGGGTAGGAGTTCCTTCTTTCTTTCTGCTGCATAGAATTCCATTGTGTAAATGTACCATAGTTTTTTGATCCATTCATTTACTGATGGGCATCTGGGTTGCTTCCAGCACCTAGCTATTGTACATTGTGCTGCTATGAACATCGGGGTGCAAAGGTTCTTTTGTATTGGTGTTTTAGTGTTCTTAGGATATAGTCCCAGCAGTTGAATTGCAGGGTCAAAAGGCAGATTCATTTTTAGTTTTCTGAGGAAGTTCCATACTGCTTTCCATAGTGGTTGTACCAGTCTGCAGTCCCACCAACAGTGCACTAGGGTCCCCTTTTCTCCACAACCTCCCCAACACTTGTTGTTTGTTGCTTTGTTTATGATGGCCATTCTGACTGGTGTGAAGTGGTGTCTCACTGTGGTTTTAATTTGCATCTCTCTAATAGCTAGTGATATTGAACATCGTTTCATGTGTCTTTGGATCATCTGTATGTCCTTCTTGGAGAAGTGTCTTTTCAAGTCCTTTGCCCATTTTTTTTAAGATTTTATTTATTTAATTTTTTTAGAGAGGGAAGGGAGGGAGCAAGAGAGAGAGAGAGAAACATCAATGTGCGGTTGCTGGGGCCCGTGGCCTGCAACCCAGGCATGTGTTCTGATTGGGAATCCAACCTGCAACACTTTGGTTCGCAGCCCGAGCTCAGTCCACTGAGCTACGCCAGCCAGGGCCTTTGCCCATTTTTTGATTGGGTTGCTTGTCTTCTTAGAGTGGAGTCGTGTAAGTTCCTTATATATTTTGGAGATTAAACCCTTGTCTGAGGTATTGTTGGCAAATATGTTTTCCCATACAGTTGGTTCTTTTTTAATTTTGATACTGTTTTCTTTAGCTGTGCAAAAGCTTTTTATTTTGATGAGGTCCCATTTATTTATTCTTTCCTTTATATCCCTTGCTCTAGGAGACATGTCAGTAAAAAAGTTTCTGCATGAAATATCTGAGATTTTCTGACCTATGTTCTCCTCTAGGACTTTAATGATGTCAGTTTATATTTAAGTCTTTTATCCACCTTGAATTTATTTTTGTATAAGGTGTAAGTGGAATATTTTTAAAGCAGTACATAAATACATAATTTATTTCCAAATCTGTGTTACATTACAAGTCCACAATTCAGTTAAGTAGATTGGGGAAATTGAAGCAAACTTTTAAAAAATTGTTATTTTTTAAAAAGTAATGTTTAACTGAGTATGTGCTTTTTTTAAGTAGGACATAAAATAGTGGTACCTCTTCAATTTGATGCTGTCATAGACGTAGATATAGTGAAATTTGGAAGTTCATTTTAAAAAATTTGTAAATATCCACATTTTACTGGTTTATTTGTATTTTAAAAAGCAGGTGAGAAGCATTGGAAAAACAAATATTATTTTTTGTAAAGCATTTGTTAATTGGAAAGATTTCATTTATTTTTTTATAAATTCAAGTGTCACAATTTTTGATTTCTTGCAATATGAGTGACTATGTACTCTGATTTTTCCACTAAAAAATAAAGCTTTAAAGTCATGTGAAATGTGTGCTCTAAAAGTGAATCAATGAACAAAGAAAATATAAAAATTCTCATTTGAAAACTGAGTAGAGAGAAAGAAATGCAGGGAAAAAAGCAAAATTCTACGAATTTAACCTTGCGTAAATTTGCCAAAATTTTTCAAATTGCTTTGCACAGCCTCTCAGAGTGCAAGAAACATGGAAGAACATCAAGGCTCAAACAAGATGTGAGTCTATTTGGATAGACTCCTTCAGTAAGCTGGGACCATCAGAAGGCTAAACTTGTAGTGTAATTGTGATCTAAAACTAGTCAACTCGTTATTTGAGGTAATAAAAGGTAAACATCCTGTCCTTAAACTTGACATTGTGTGGAAGGTAAAAGCATGTACACACACACAAACATCTCCCAGATAAAGGAAAGAAAAAGAACAAGTTGGACCTCACACTCACACTCTTCACATGGCAAAAAAATTTTTAAAAATAATACAAAGCCTTAGAGTTTATTTTAAAGTTATCTTAGTATGTTCAAAGCAATATAATTTCTCTTTGGAGGATTTCACCTTCATTCTTGAATTCAAAAACTTTTTTCCAGAGAAAATGAGTATTCACAGTCAAGTGTCACTAAAGAAACAAGAAAAAGAACCATGAATGAGAACCTGCAAAAACAAAAGTTATTGAAAATAAGGCTTTTAAAATTCAGATATTAGATCAATTATAGAATGTAAATAAATGTATATGGAAATATATTTAATATGTTCAGAAAAAAAGGAGCTACTTTGAAAATGAGACTATGGGAAAAATCAAACATGAGGAATAAGCAAGGTCATTTTAAAGTTACTAAGTGGAATTAAGTGTGATAGCAGATAAGGCACAGCTAGGATATTTAGTGAATCAATAGAACTGAAGACATATTCTAGAATACAGCAAAGACAAGTAAGGACATAAAAAATATGAAGGAGAACCTAAGGTAAAAAGAAGAAAGTGTGTAAAGGATTAACCTACCTCTCACTGTAGTTCCAAGAGCAGAGGAGAAAAAAATTTTATGGAGATTATTTGTGAGAATTATCAAGAACTGATGAATGATATCAATGTACTTCAGAAAACCTATGAACCAAGGTATTAAAGAAAAAATCGCATCCTGGAATGTTATGCCAAAGAGAAAGAATATATCTTAAAAATAAACAGTGAGAAAATATTAATTTTAAGAGAGTTACTATTATAACTACTGTTGATTTGTAAAAAGGTGCCCAAAACAAGTTTCCTGACTTTATGCTCAATATCCACATAGAAGAAACAAAAGAAGAGCTGCAGTTTCTCCTTGGAGAGATTGTAGATGTGCTACCAGTCTCAACCTTTTTTCTTTTAACTTGATTTATCAGATTTTACTTTTTTATTTTTTATTTATTTTTATTGCTATTCAAATACAGTTGTCTCCATTTTTCCACCGCCACTTTCCCCTGCCCCATCCACACTCATGTCCCACTCTCCATCTTTCTACCCTTTGGCTTTATCCATGGGTCTTTTATACATGTTCTTTGACCACCCTTTCCCACTGTGGTACATTTACATAATGGAATACTACGCAGCAGAAAGAAAGAAGGGGCTCCTACCCTTCGTGACAGGACGGTTGGAACTGGAGAGCATTATGCTAAGTGAAGTAAGCCAGACAGTGAAAGACATATACCATATGATATCTTCTATAAGTGGAACCTAATTAACAAAACAAAGAAGCAAGCAAAATATAATCAGAGACATTTGAATCTACCCTTTTTCTTCCCCCATCTGAGAATTCCCTGAATGTCATGGGACCTAAGTGAACACAGAAGTGTCAACTTTGCTCTAGAAAGAATTAAAGGGTGAGAGGCTTGTCTAGAGGCCTGCAGCATGAGAAGAAGGGTACAGCTTGGAAATCACTTCATTCCCACTAACAGCAGGCTGAATTACAGTTTCTTATGAATCACATGTGAGTTTTGTGAAAATTCAGCTTGGGATTGTCTCAAGTCTTGTCTAAAAAGACCTTGGTCAATGAAGGGATCTCTGCAAAAAGAGTCTTAGAAGGACATCACCAGATGTTCAAGGTTTTAAGGAAAAATCACAGAAAAGCAGCCAGGGCTGATGTATTAACCTCACTGGGCAAACTACCTATAAGGAATCACAGCCATGGGGAGGGGTCTCAAAGAAGCCCTAAGTGTGCTTTGGAGAATTCAGCATGAAATGTCCCATTTCTTTTAGGGTAATCAGACAGCAGTTTATTAGGGGTCAATAAAACCAACCTTGCCCCATAACCCCTCTCACATCAGTCCTGCTAGAGCCACAGTACCATTGGGGTGTAGGGGAAGGTGCAGGAGACTTGGGCTTAAAAATGGAAAAGCTTACTGCTTGCCCATTCTATTAGCCAAATTGGGAAGAGAACTTTAAACAGATATTACTGTTTTGATCATTCTAGAGTACAGGGAATTATAATGAACAAAATAAGAAAATTCTCAAGAATGAAAGTTATCAGAGGACTTTTTATTACTTGGGAGTGATATACTCTGTATTTTCAAAGACAAGCTAGGACATAAACAGGAATTTTCCCCTGAAAGGGATGGGAAGAGTTAAGTAATGAGTTGCAGGGGCATGAGTAAGTTAATTCATTATTGTATCTTTGCTCATTCTTCAGGTTAAATAAATATTAACAAAACTATGAATTTAATGTAGTTAAATCAGTGTTCAAGGAGTTCATTAAATGACTGTTTTGAAAATATGTTTTTAAATATTTATTATATTTAATGCCTTCTAGCTCTACTATTAACAGAATGCTTTGAAAATGATGAAAACTAAATAAAAATAATTCCGTTCCAACCACTTAACTAAATATACTCTATAGCTTGGTGGGGACTAGAGTAGGAAATGGAGAAATTAAAGGCAAGGGCTTCTCACTGAGGTATATCAAATCCTATTAGTGCAGGTAATTTCCTTGGCTGCAAAGACGACAGGGCTCCTATTGTCTTCTCTGCTTCTGCTGAAATGTATTATTTACTCTTCATGTCTGTTTCATTCACAGGCATTTTATTCCCGTTTCCACATTTCTCATGCTAGATCATTTTTGACCTATGACAAAATTACTATGATAGTCATAGTAAATTCTTACAATCATGTTTTAGCTTTTTCTACACTTAATAGTTACTGATAGTATCTTGCTAAGCTTTCAAAAATGTGTCCCTTTTATAAAAAGAAGTGTATTCCTTAGAAACTTGATTGCCTACAAAGCTTGACATGAGGTTTATTTTCCTTGTTAAATAAGCCATTTATTTTGGAATGCATACATATCCAAGTGTAAGTCGAAGGAAATAAGTCATCTGTGGCTTATGTTTAAGTATCACACATTTCTATTCATGTTAGTAGGCTAGATTTAAGGTTCAATTATTAAACACTTATTATTAATGATGCCTTGTATATATAGTGCACTTATAGTTCACTAGAAACAGTTACTTAAAAAATCTCATGGATCTGTCATAATTATCCTGAGAGGTCAAAAGATATTAGCATTCAACATTAGAGTTAGACAGAGAGATCCATGTTGGTTACAGGATCATGTCCAAATCATTCAGTCTGTGACATCATCTCCAAAGTATTATGCTTAGAGACTATTCAAAATAGGCATGATGAAGGAGAAGTCATTTAGGCCATCTTCCCAAGGGATGAAAGACAGTCCCTACCACATTTCCACCAAATGGTTAAGGACCCATTTTATTCACCTCCTTTTGACTCTAGGAACTTAATTCCTAAAACAGTGTCAATATCCAACATCTCATTCAGGGCTCTTCCTACTGCCACACATGTTATCTCCATTTTTTTTTTGTTTGTTTCCTTGCTATTTTTAAAAAATTGTCCAGGTCATAATATAACTATGAATTTTTATTGCTGATTACTTAAGGGCTCCTGGAAAATGAATACTGGCATGGTTAGTGGAAAAATACAACTAACAAAATCCAGAAGCTTAATAACTGAGAAAATAAAGCACACCAAATGAAAGTTATGCCTGACTATAAGTTCCAGAAGGATGAAACAAGTAGATATGGACATATTTTAAGTTGATCAGAAATATAGAAAGACATTTAGGCTAGAGTCCTTGAAAGAATTAAAAGGTAAAGTAAAATACTGCCTTGTAAACTAGAAATGTAAAGTTGAATTGTAAACTTAGTAGGCAACTAACAAGTGCTAAAGTATTTGCATAAAAAATTAAAACAACGTTGTTGTGTAGTTCACATGGCTTGGCCAAAATGTTGCCTTGTTCACTTATCAAAATAGCAGAGCCCATTGGATGAGATCAGAGAACTTTGTTTTGTAATGGAAAAATCGGAGGCAGATAATTATAAGGGAACAGGTCAAAGGCTATATTAATTAAACAACTAATTGGGTATTGGAAGCCTTACTCTCCTCTTGAAAATTTCTATTAATTTGAGGTTTGTTTTGTTTATGGAAGTTTTAAGAAGCAACATCCTAATTAGCCATTAGGTCAAAGAGTTCACGTATGGGTTAGAAAATTGGATAATATATACTTTAAATTCACTTCAGACATGACATTTTGAGGTTTTGTGAGCAACTTTATCTTAAAAAAAACTGCTTTGAAATGCTATTTTAAAGTAGTTTGCTTACTTTCTTAAAAAATGATATGCTGTACTTTAACTTTTAATAACTTTTTTTAAAGATTTTATTTATTTATGTTTTAGAGAGGGAAGGGAGAGAGAAAGAGAGACAGAGAGAAACATCAATGTGCGGTTGCTGGGGGTTATGGCCTGCAACCCAGGCATGTGCCCTGACTGAGAATCAAACCTGCGACACTTTGGTTCACAGCCCACACTCAATCCACTGAGCTATGCCAGCCAAGAAAAGTACTTTTAAATTTATATGGAATGATAGTAAATAATAAATGCTGGATGTTTCTAAACTCTTAAATAATATATTGCTATAATACTAGGGAAAACGATAAAGGCAGAAAAAAGAACACTTCCAGTGCTTTTACCAAAATAGTCATAGGATATTTTCATCATGCTACAATTATTATTCTGTCATGAAAAGCTCCCTGTCATGAAAAGAGACATAATGGCCACAACTATTTCATTTTCTAACTTATTAAGCAGTATGAGGGTGAATTGAGAGTTTCAGTTCCAGGTTATGGTTATAATTACTAACAGCAAACATCTTTGTTGTCATTCATTAAGTAGTTATAATATTTAATTGAGACTGTAGGGTGTCTACACACATAATAGCACCATGCATAATTATCTGTATACATAAAGGAACACTGATGGTACTTTTAACAGTAAAACATATTATCAAAAAATTACATTTTTCATTTACGTTTTGACTTTCATTTTCTCAGTGATTAACTACACATCTCTGCATTTTTCTGCAAATGAGGACATTAAGCTGAATAAACAAACCATAAAGTGGGGAAGGAAAAAAACTACACATAATACCAATGGATAAATCTAGGATTCATTAACAAATTACACTTTTTTTTCTAATAGCTATATGAGAAAGCAGAGAAGGTGAAAAGGGTGGTCAAATACCGCCAGTTTAGCTAGCCACCTTCCTCTCCTGGGTGACCTTGGGAGGTACTAGGATCATGAATGGCTTTTAGCCCAGCCTTATGCCTCTACAACTTTGCTTCTGGCAGAGTACTTATCTCTTTTACTACTGGGAAACTACTAAAAAGTGAGGAACTTGAAAGGAACTGGAACTTTCTGCACAAATCTCTTTGAAAGTTGCCACCTTCCAGGTTATTTTTTAAGTAAATTAGGAGCTTGTGAATAAAGGAAAGTTACACACTGAAACATAATTTTCCAATAGTTCTCATGTGGGAAATAGAAACCTAAAATTGTAAAATAAATGACATTATGGTGTTCAGAATTAATTGTGTAAGTTCCAACAGTGTGTTGAGCAACAATTTTAATTCTACATAAGTGGAAAATTAGTTACTGTACAAACATTAAAAACTGATTTTAGTGGGAAAAGATTTTATTGAAAAGATATTGGAGATTTCATAAATATCCAGGAAAGTCAGAGAGAAATATTCTGCACATAACAGAGAGACTGGAAGACAAGGGGCAAGAACCAGCACAAATTCAAAATTCAGGACAGTGAGAGCACAGGTTCTTCCTCTAAAAACACCAGTACTCCTTACCTCCTGGGAAGCTTCCATCTTTGAGGCTTCTTGGTTGTTCTGCTCCCCTGAATTGCTAGCTCCTGGGGCAGCTGATTGGCTGACCCTAGGATGCATTCTATGGCCCTAACTGGGCATTCATAGTGGAAGGAAGGTGTTCCATTACAGGGATGTACAATGTAGATTTACTTCCCATCAGTAAAGACAGTGAGAGACAGGTTGTGTGTTTTGTTAATGTAACTCATATATGACAAAGTTAGGTGAAAGGAAAAAAGTGTCACAGTTGAGAACTAAAGAGGCCCTATAAGCATCCAAGAGAAAGGAAAACTTTTGTGAGAAAATATGTTTGATTTATTAAATATTACTCCATATTTCTGGAAACTTGAGTTGTTACTTATTTTTAATGTGTCTTGTTTCAGAGGTGATTCTTCTTAGTGTATTTTTTGTTATAGATCAGATGTATTATTCAAATGTTTTTCAGCCATGTTGACTGAATCTCCAGAGTCAGGTCTCCTGAGAATTGTCAATTGAATTTATTTCACAATTGAATCAACTTTAAGAGAGGCATTATTGACTAAAAAAAATTTTTCCAAGAGAATTTGTTTTTAAATTTTGTTAAGAAAATGTAACATGAGATTTAACCTATTAACGCATTTTAAGTGCACAATAGAGTGTTGGGCAGCTAATCTCTACAATTTATTCATCTTGCATAGCACAAGCTTATACTCATTGAACAGTTACTCTCAATTTCATCCTCATTTAAGCCCCTGCAACATCATGGGTGAAGTTGAAGGACATTTTAAGTGAAATAACAGTCACAAACAGATAAAGATGGCACACTTACATTTATATAAGGCATGCAAACTAATCAACCTCATAGAAACACAGTGGGCATTTTATTTGTGTCAGGTTCACCTTTATAATTTTGAGGAAAATTTACTTGAATTGATCAGAAATAAAAGCCACGAAGAAATCCCTAATATAGCTTTTCACTGGAGCTATGATGTGTGCATAAATATTAGACTGATGATACAGAAATATAAGCAGTAAGATGCTATATGAAAAAGAAGTGTAACAATGAAATTATCACAGTATTTTTAAAATGCTTTATTCGAACTGTGTGAGATCCTTGGAACTACTTATTTCCATTCTGAAAAAAATGTGTTAATATGTAAAAATGTTTAATGTTCAATAAGAAAACTAAAGACATTTCCTATATGCTACTCCTCCCAGGATCAACTGGATTTAGTTGATCTAGCCAATCATCATAAAATTAAGTATTACCATCTATATGGAAACCTAAAAGTAGTTTAGGAATTTTCTGGAATATGACTCATGTTATATCCATTAAATTAATTACTTAATATGTTTGTCTCTATTTTAAATGGAAATAATTGCCTATAACTTGGCAATTTTAATATGAGGTATTAAAATGCTCTGGAGCTATCAAGTAGAGGTCTACATTAAAATATTAGCAATTTGTTTAATGTTTCAGCAAATATTATTTATGTGGAGCAAAAGATAATCACAGAAACTTAGATTTAAAAATGTATCCATACAATTATGCAACCTTTATTTTGGGAAAGTAATTTTGATGCTGAGTAGTCCTAGAAACATATTTAGAAACAAGAAGAAACCAATTTAAAGAGCTTGCTGATCCATTCTGTTTAAGTATAAATAATACAAATAAAAGGACAATGTATTATTATGCAACGCTATAATTTTCAGGCTTATGATACATGCTGCTTCCTCCATATTATTCCTATGAACTGTTTAGGGGAGATGGTACTGTCGCGTTACATATGGGATAATTGAGTACTCAAAAAATTATGGAATTTATCTCAGGATAGAGATTTGATTGATTAGTTATAGAGCTACCATCAGAAACATCAGCATTGTTGGAATATCCCTTTTTTAATCCTGAGATCCCTAGGAAGTATCAGGATTTACACCCCTCACTGGGAGCCACAGTTGCAGATATAAATTTCTGCTACTTTCTGCTTTGTTGTGGCATTTATATAATTATACAGATCTCTTGAGAGGTTTTAATAAAAATATAATTTAATGTATTTCCAGAGTGCCTGCTTCCTCAGGGCTCCCCAAACACTAAACAAATGAGAGTCTTGCCTGGCTGGCGTAGCTCAGTGGATTGAGTGTGGCCTGCGAACCAAAGTGTCGCAGGTCCGATTCCCAGTTAGGGTACATGCCTGGGTTGCAGGCCATGACCCCCAGCAACCACACACTGATGTTTCTCTCTCTCTCTATTTCCTTCCCTTCCCTCTCTAAAACATAAATAAATAAAATCTTTTAAAAAAGTTATTAAAAAAAACAAAAAAATAAACAAATGAGAGTCTTTGGGCTTCTCCTAGTCTTGTGCTGCTTTTCTTAAAGGAAAACTAATTATCCAGTAAGTGTGGAATCATTGGAGTGAAGGAGGCAGGTTGGGGCTGATTTGGGACCAGGGTATAAAAAATTAGGGGATTAGGTGAATGGCTAAATTGAACCATGTGCTTGAGATTGACTCACACTGCATGCCCAGAGGCTGAGTGACTGATTAGAGCTGTGCACCTGAGGAGGAGTGGCTGAATGGAACAGCATGCTGGAGACTGAGTGGCTGACATGAACCTGGCAACTCACTGAGGACCTGGGCTGGAGGCTGGGCAACTGTGAATATTGTGGTCCAGACCTGGTCCCCATCCTCTCAAAACCATAGGAAGGGAGAAAATCGAAGCCCTGCCTCCCTCTTCCTGTGGCATCCAAGAAGATCATCAGAACTCGCTGAATGGGTTTAAAGGCAGCAGGAGGCTTATTTTTTTCTTTCCTCTCTATTTTTTCCTCCCCTCCCCCAACTGACACAATAAGAGGTGGAGTTATGAAAGGTCAGAGGCAGATCCAAAGGGGCAGGAAAAGAATAACCCCCAAAATTGAGAAACTGAGACAAATGTTATTTTGTTATCCCATAAAGCTTGCATTTTAATGTTAATGTGTATTATTATTATTTTTCATCATTTTTACTACTTTTATTAGTATTTTATTTCTCTTGCTTATGTTTAGTTTCTATTTTTTATTTTATTTATTTATTTTTAGAGAAAGGGGAAGTGAGAGAGAAAGAGAGGGAAAGAAACATCAGTGTATAGTTGCCTCCCACGTGTTCCCTACCAGGGACCTTGCCTGCAGCCCAGTCATGTGCCCTGGCTGGGAATTGAACCATCAACATTTTGGTTCGCAGGTCCGTACTCAACCCACTGAGCTACACCAGCCAGGGCATGTTTTCATTTTATTTCTCTCTTTAATTGCATTGTTTGCTTGGTTTTCCTTATTACCTCTTTCATATTGTACTTTAATTTTCCTTCTTTCACTTCACTCGAGTTCCAATAACACACTACTCTTGATTGGGTACTTTCTATTCCAGTTATCCAAATCATACATTTATTGTCATATTATTGTTGTTCTAGTACTATGGTAAATAATTGTTGTCCAATACCATTGTACATACTACACAGCAAACCTCCCAGATCTTAGGCCACTTCACTTTATTTGTGAGCATTATTGTTGTTGTGGTTAACTCTATTCTCTCTCATATTAGCCTACTTTCTATCCTTTACCCTTACTATATCTCATTATCTAACCTTGCACAACCACTCTGCTTTCTGGATTGAGCTCACAATCCTCTTCTTCTCTAACAAGAGTCTTAATTCTCTTTCACCTTTTATAAGAAGGTGGCTAGTTTGGTGAAATATCACAGTTAACACTATACTTATCCAAAGAATCTCCCATCTTTTTTCTACTTGCTGATACTTTATATCCCATAAAATACTCTCCCATTGTCTTAATCCATTTTGCCTACCACTGATCACATACAAGAATAGGTGGAAACCACAAACATCAGTATACCTGCTGGAGGAGAAAAACCACCAAAAAAGGAACCACCAAAAGGTAAAAATCCAAGTAAGACAAGAGAGCCCACACAAAGAGAAGAAAGGGCAAATCAAGAGTGTCCAGTCAAGATCAGAGACCACACCACTAAATCTCATAGAATTCTTACCATAGAAGTTCATCCAATAAAGACAGATATCAAAGTGAAACATCAGGAAGCACAGAAACAAACAGAAAGAGTCACCTAAAGTGGGGAGACAAAGAAGAACCTGCAATCAAAATGAATGGAAGACTCCCCACTAAACGAGCTAAATGAAATGGAGATAAGATATAAAATTCAGATATAAAATTCAAAATAATGGTTATAAAGATGCTCAAGAAACAAAAAGACAACTTCAAGGAACTGAGTGAGAACTGCAGCAGAATGAAAAGGAAATAGAAACTATAAACAAAAACCAGAAAGAAATGAACAATAAAATCTTGGAAATAAAAAACATACTAAAAGAAATTACAAGCAGGGTGGATGAAGCAGAGGATTGAATCAGTGAACTGGAGAACAAGGTAGAACAAAACACCCAGACAGAGCAAGAAAAGGAAAAGAGACTCAAAAAGAAGGGATTAAAAGAAATGTAAGAGAACATGAAATGTAATAATACCCATATAATAGGGATACCATAAGGAGAAGAAAAAGATCAAGGGATGGAAAATCTGTTTGAAAAAGTAAAGATGTAACCCTTCCCCAATTTGGTGAAAAAGTCATGCAAATTCAGGAAACAAAAGGGTCCCAATCGAGAAGAACCCAAAGAGGCCCACTTTAAGACACATCATAATTAAAATGGCAAAATTCCAAGACAAAGAGAGAATCTTAAAGGCAGCAAAGGAGATACAGGAAGTAACATACAAAGGAGTCCCAATAAGGCTAGCAGCTAACTTCTCAATGGAAATCCTCCAAGCTAGAAGAGAATGGCAAGAAATGTTCTAAGTAATAAAAGCCAGAGACCTGCAACCAAGACGACTCTACCCAACAAGGTTCTCAATTAAATTGGAAGGCCAAATAAGATGAACACAGGTACAAAAAATGTCAATGAATAAGCACCTATCAATAATAACCTTAAACATAAACAGATTAAATGCTCCAATCAAAAGAAATAGAGTAGCTGAATGCATAAGAAAGCATGACTCACACATATGCTGCCTACAAGAGACGCACCTCAGAACAAAAGACCTACACAGACTGAAAGTGAAGGGCTGAAAACAAATATTCTAAGCAAATGGATAGGAAAACAAAACCTGTGGTAGCAAAACTCCTATCTGACCAAACAGACTTCAAAAAAACGACCACAAAAAGAGACCCAGAAGATCACTTCATGATACTCAAGGGAAGAATCCACCAAGAAGACATAAACATTGTAAATATATATGCACCAAACATAAGAGCATCCAAATACATAAAGAAAATCTTGGAGGACTTCTAGAAAGATATTGGCAGCAACACAATTATAGTAGGGGATTTCAACACCTCACTGTCAAAAATAGACAGATCTCCCAAACAAAATATCAACAAAGATATTGCAACACTGAACAATGTCCTAGATCAATAGAACTTAATTGACATATATAGAGAGCATTTCATCCCAAAGAAGCAAAATACACATTAGGTTCAAATACACATGGAATATTTTCAAAGATAGACCACATGATAAAACACAAAACAAGCCTCAACAAATCAAGAAAATTGAAATCATATCAAGCATTTTCTCTGACCACAAGGGACTGAAACCAGAAACCAAATTCAAGGAAAAAATTCAAAAACACTCAAATTCATGGAGATTGAATAGCATGATATTAAACAATGAATGGGTGAAGAATAAAATTAGGGAAGAAATTAAAAAGGTTCTGGGAACAAATTAAAATGAACTCACAACTCAAAACTTATGGGACACAGCAAAGGCAGTCCTGAAAGGGAAGTTCATAGTGATACAGGCCTACCTAAAAAAGATAGAAACATTTCAAATAAAAACCTTGGTCTACACCTACAAGAACTGGAGGAACAACAACAAAGACAGCCCAGAGCAAGTAGAAGGAAGGAAATAACCAAAACCAGAGCAGAATTAAATGACAGAGAAACTAAAAGCACAATTCTAAGGATCAATGAATCCTGGAGCTGGTTCTTTGTAAAGACAAACGAAACCAATGATTAGCCTTTAAGCAGACCCATCAAAAAAAAAAATAAAAAAGAGAGATGACCCAAATATACACACTCAGAAATGAAAGAGGAGACATTTCAAAGGATACCACAGAAATACAAAGGATTGTAAAAATTACTACCAAGAATTATATGCCAAGGAATTTGAAGACCTAGGTGAAATGTACAAATTTCTAGAAAAATACAATCTTCCAAAACTGAATGAAGAGGCAGAAAGCCTGAAAAGACCAATAATAGCTGATGAAATCAAAGCAGTATTAAAAAAAAATTCCCAACACCCAAAAGCCCTGGACCAGATGGTTTTACAGGAGAATTCTACAAAGCATTTAAGAAGAGCTAACCTCTATCCCTCACAGTCTCTTCCAAAAAATCCAAGGAAGTGGAAGACTCTCAAATTCTTTTTATGAAACCAGCATCATCCTAATTCTAAAACCAGATAAAGACATAAAAAGAAAGAAAACTTCAGGCCAATATTGCTGATGAACATAGATGCTAAAATCCTCATCAAAATATTGGCAAACTGCATCCAGCAATACATTAAAAAGATCACACACCATGACCAAATGGTATTCATCCCAAAGATGAAATGATGGTACAATATTTGAAAATCAATAAATGTAATACATTCCATAAACAAAAGCAAAGATAACAATCACATGATTTTATGAGTAGATGTGGAAAAAGCATTTGATAAGGTACAGTACCCATTTATGATAAAAGCCTTCAGCAAAGTGGGAATAGAGGGAGCATTCCTCAACATAGTAAAGACTATATATGAGGGACCTAGAGCCAACATCATACTCAATGGGCAAAAACTAAAAGCTTTCCCACTAAGATCAGGATCAAGATAAGGATGAACACTTTTACAACTCCTATTCAACGTAGTATTGGAAGTCCTAGCCACATCAGTCAGGCAAGAAAAAGAAATAAAAGGCATCCAAATTGGAAGGGAAGAAGTAGAACCGTTATTGTTTACAGATTACGTGAGAGTGTACATAGAAATCCCCATAGACTCCCCCCCAAAACTGCACGACCTAATAAATGAATTTGGAAAAACAGTGGGATACAAAGTCAATATCCAGAAATCAAAGGCATTTTTGTATACCAACAATGAAATATCAGAAACAGAAATAAGAAAATAGCTCCATTTGATATGGCAACAGGGAAAATAAAATACCTAGGAATAAACCTAACCAAGGAGGTAAAAGATCTGTACTCAGAGAACTACACAACATTGAGAAAGAAATAAAGGAAGACACAAACAAATGGAAATACATACTGTGTTCATGGACTGGAAGAATTAATATCATCAAAATGTTCATACTATCCAAAGCAATTATAGACGCAATGCAGTACCTATTAAAGTACCAATGGCATATTTCACAGATATAGGATAAATACTTCCAAAATTTATATGAAACTATAAATGACCATGAATAGTATCAGCAATTTTGAAAAAGAAGAACAAAGTAGAAGGAATCACAATACCTGATATCAAACTGCATTACAAGGCCACTGTAATCAAAACAATGAGAAATAAACCCCAGCCTCTATAGTCAATTAATATTTGACAAAGGGGGCAGAAGCATAAAATGGAGTAAAAATAGTCTCTTCAACAAATGATGTTGGGAGAGCTAGACAGCTACATGCAAAAAAAAATGAAACGACTGCCAACTTACACCATGCACAAAAGTAGATTCAAGGTGGATGAAAGAATTAAATATAAATCATGACACCATAAAGGTACTAGAGGAGAACATAGGCAGGAAAATCTCACATATTCCATGGAGCAATATTTTCACTGATATTTCCTCTAGAGTAAGGGACATAGGGAAAAGAATAAACAAATGGGACCTCATCAAAATAAAAAGCTTCTGCACAACTAAAGAAAACATCATTAAAATGAAAACCAATGGTATAGGAAAACATATTTGCCAATGATACCTTGGACAAGGGTTTGATCTCCAAATTATATAAAGAACTGATACAACTCCACTTTAAGAAGACAAGCAATCCAATTAATAAATGGGCAAAGGACTTGAACAGACACTTCTCCAAGGTGGACATACAGAGGGCCCAGAAACATATGAAAGGATGCTCAGCATCACTAGCCATCAGAGAGATGAAAATTGAAACCACAATGAGATACTACCTCACACCAGTCAGAATGGCCATCAGAAATAAAGTAACAAACAAGAAGTTTTGGAGAGGGTGTGGAGAAAAAGGAACCTTAGTGCCTTGGTGGGATTGCAGGCTGGTGCAACCACTATGGAAAAACAGTTGGAATTTCCTCAGAAAACTAAAAATGGATCTGCCTTTTGACCCACCAATTCCACTGCTAGGATTATATCCTAAGAACCCTGAAACAGCAATCCAAAAGAACCTATGCACCCCAGTGTTCATAGAAGCACAATTTACAAGAGCCAAGCCCTGAAATAACCTAAGTGCCCATCAGTAAATGAATGGATCAAAAAACTATGGTACATTTACATGATGGTATTTTGCACAGCAGAAAGAAAGAACTCCTACCTTTTGCATCAGCATGGGTGGAACTGGAGAGCCTTATGCTAAGTGAAATAAGCCAGGTGGTGAAAGACAAATACCATATGATGTCACCTTTAATTGGGACCTAGTAACAAAACAAACAAGCAAGGAAAACATAACCAAAGACATTGAAATTAAGAACAAAGTGACAGTAACTAGAGGAGAGAGGGGAGGGAATAATGGGGTGGAAAGGGTGAGGGGTTTACAGAAACAACTATAAAGGACACGTAGACAAAAATAAGTGGGGGCTGGAAACAGGGGAAGGAGGTGGAGATGGCTGGAGTGGTGGGAAGAGGTGCAGGGAAAAAAGAAAAAAACATTAGGGGATTATTTCGGTTGCATTTTGAAGGCAAACTATTTTTGATTTATGTTAATGGGCATTTATTAAATACCTACTATATTAGAGGAGGGTACATACTTAACATCCTTTATAGTTCCCTAAAAATTGCAATATTAAGCAAAACAACACATAAGAGAGCAACGTTTCCCTGTTTAATTGATACAAAGAAAAGTTAAATTCCTACCACATATTTCTATTCACAAAAACATCACTTAACTTCTGTAAAAGACTCAAAACACTTCTAATATTTAAACACTAAATGTGAGCTATACATACATTTAAGAACAAACCAATCAAGAAACCCAAAACACTGATTTAAAGGAATATATGCACCCCTATGTTCATTACAGCATTATTTACAGCCAAGATTTAGAAACAGCCAAAGTGCCCATCAGAAGACAAGTGGATAAAAAAGGTGTGGTTCATTTAAACAATGGAATACTACTCAGCCATAAAAAAGAAATCTTACCCTTTGCAACAAATTAGGTGGACCTGAAGAGCAATATGCTAAGTGAAATAAGAAAGTCAGAGAAAGACAAGTACCATATGATTTAACTCATATGCAGAATCTAATGAATAAAATGAATTAATACGTAAAATAGAGACAGATTCATAAAAAGCAGGCAAAACAGTTGTTGGAAACAGGAAGGGGGTTAGCTCCAGAGGTAAATGGATTGATCAAAAAATAAAAAAATAAAGAAAAAAACTCTTAGATATGGAGAACAGTGTGATGATTGTCAGGGGGAATTGAGGGGCGAGGGGTAAGTGGTGATGGAAGGAGACTTGAAGTGTAAACACACAATAGAATATACAGATGATGTGTTGTAGAATTATGCACGTAAAACCTATATAATTTTGTTAAACAGTATCACCTCAGTCAATTCACTAAAAGGTGTGTGTGGGGGGGGGGGAGTAGAGGTGAGAACTCAGTCAGATAAAATATTTTTTTAAAGTAAGATCATTATTTTCCAACCTACTTATTTCTGATCAGGTTTGAGTTGTTGGTTACCAGAGCCTGTTCCAACAACTCAGGGCATGAAGTAGGACCCACCCTGGACAGGACACATTTCTCTTGCAGGGCCACTCAGACTCACTCAAACTGGGACAATTTAGACACCCTAGTTCACCTAAGTGCACATCTTTGGGATGTAGGTGGAAACTGAAGCCCATGGAGGCATGGGAGAATATACAAACTCCTCACAAACAGTGGGCCTAATGAAATTATTTTTTTCATCAACAACATAATAAATGACATTGAGCAAAATTACCCTATTCAAGGACCTGTTGTAAGTATTTTAGACATTTACATACTTAAATTAAATCAGACCTTTTGAGACCTCATCTCATGACAGAGGTAGACAGTGGGAATGTTGGCATAGAGCACATGGATGAGTGTGTGGATGGAGGGGCCAGTTGAAGATGAGGGATCAATATTTTTGCACATCTGCAACTAGCTGCGGTCTATGCTCCAAATCCACCCCCTTGATACTCAAAAGTGTGGTTTGCCAACCAGCAGCAGCAGCCTCACCTGAGATACTGAATCAGAAATACTCCATCTCAGACCCATCTCAGACCTGATGAATCAAAATCTGTATTTTAATAAAAATCTGGCACAATCCTTATGTACACTGAAATTTTAGAAACACTGTTCTAAGTGGTTTTCAAATTATGCACTTGGGATGCAAGCTTTAGTAAATTATCAGGAGATCCAATATGCACTCAAGCTTTATCATCAGTGAACAGATTTAAAAATACTAATGCCTGGGTCCCAACAACAGAGATTCTGTTTTGATTTTTTTTTAATATCACCCCACTGGTATCTAATGAGTGGCAGTGTTTGGGAATAAATACAATAAGCAAAGCTGTGAGCCAAATGTTACTTCTTTTTTATAGAGATAGAGACACAGAAAAGTTTAAGGAAATACAATTAGTAAATAGTAGAGTTGAACTCAAAATTTAGACCTCAAACTCACTTATTCTATATAAAATGTGGTTCGTGCTATTATCTTCCATAGTTTCCCAGGAATTTTAAACAAAATTAGTATTATTTAACATTTTTCCAAGAGATGTCCCAGTGGAAAATAAAATGTAAACGTTTACATTACTAGTGTGACTACTTCACTAGTGTAACTAGTATAGTTGAGACACAGCCACTTAAGAAAAATATAAAAAGAAAACAAACACATTTTCTAGAACAATTCTTTTTGTGGTTGCTGTTCTAAAGACATCAAAATAATTATATTTACTATCGAGATGACTACATTAAACATTTTGTTCCATTCATTCATATGCATGCATTTGATATTATCTCTTGCCTTTCTCATAAATGATCTCTATAAATTATGTAAAAATCAATCCTAAAGATTTAACCCAGTCTTTAAAAGGCTATTTATATACTTTTAAATGCACTTTTAAAACAAATCACTAAATGCCCAATTTCACATGTGAACCAAATTAGAGGGGTTAATTAGGAGAAGAATTCTGAGCTATATTCTCCATTAGAGCCTGGGTATTATTTTAAGTGCTTCCTTCTTTTTAATCTCAGCAGCTGGACCAATTTCACAGGTCAAACCAGCCACCTGGACAGTCAATGAACGGAAACTGATGGGATAGACCCAAGGAAAGGCAAAATGATAGACTCCTATATTTGAGGCACAGGTACAGAAAATTGGAATTAAAAGAACATGAATTTTAATCTTGACCTTGTGAGAAACCTTGGGCAAATTGCCTAATCATGCTGAATATACACTCTCCATTTAATAATTATGGAAAGCAATATGTTCTGAATTAAGTATACATGAAAATACAATGTTCTGATCCTCCAGTTTCTAGGCCTAATGTTATGACAATATGAAGGCTTGACATCAAGTATTAAGAAGTACTTAGCAACTATGGTGCTCCAGACACTTTTATTGATGTTTATTTACCCCAATCCAATGAGGCTTGGTGAGTCCAAAGTGAATTCTGGATTCACATTTAGGTATCTCTGCTTATATGTACATTTCCCAGCATTATGATTTCTTGGTTTTGCTCAAGTAGTTCTTTCAAGGTCAGATCATGTATAAGCTATAGAAATTCATGGCAAAAAATATTTAATGATGGCTAGGGCACCAGAACACACTAAATTGACAAGACCAAGTAGTCACCATCCAAAAGGAGTTTTCATCTTGGAGGGTACATTAGAGTCCTCCACAGAAACAGAATCAATTAGAGAGAATGATATACAGAAAGAGACAGGGATAGAGAGAGATAGAGTGAGAGAGAAGATGAGGGATTGGTTCACATGATTGATTTACATGATTGGTTGGAACTAGCAAGTCTAAAATCCATGGGACAAGCCAGCAGATGGGAAACTCAGGATTTCTATGGCACTGTTTTAAGGCACAATTCTTCTTTTCTAGGAGGTCTTTCACTGCTTGAATGAAGTTCATTTATGGAAATCTTCTTCACATAAAATCAAGTGAATACAATTATTTATCACATCTGCAAAACACCTTTGCAACAACACATGCATTAGTAATTGACCAAACAACTGGGCATGTAGCTGTCATGTTTGACTAAAATTAAACATTACAGAGGGAAGGCACATAAGTTACCAAATAATATTGTTTAATAAAGATAAATCAAGGTCAGTGTGTCTTTAGCACTTCTATTCTTAATTCCTAGAGCACTTGAAGTCAGTTGGGCACTTTAGCACCTGGTAAATAATTGGCATATGTTCTAGCAGTTTTACATATTTATTAGGAAAGCTATCTCAATGGATATTGAAAAATATTTTGTGAGTTGACAAATATCCTGAAGTATGAGATTAATCCAGGATGACAAATACTCAGAAAATACTTGCACTTTCAAATATATATATTTGATGTTTGTTTTCTTATTTTTTTTACTTGTACTCTCTGAAGGGCCACTTTGTTTTCTTTCTAATGTACCAATTTCCTGCAAAGCAATTATTGTTACTAATTCAGTGGAATTAGAATTACACTAATTGGTAAATAGGCCTGACCTAGTAGGTATTTTATCTATGAAGAGCCATTTTAATTGGTTGAATGAACTCTTATAAAATAATCAGTTACTTTACACTGTACTTGGTGGCAGCGAAATCCAGCACAGTTCTTCCCTATCTATAGTGGTTATCACAGTCACTTGGAGGGTTTCCTTGCTTCACTCCTTCAGTTCCAAATCAGTAGATTTGGGGAGAAGTCTCCAATTTTCTTTTTAAACATGTTCCCAGGTAATGCTGATACTGCTGGTCCGGGTACCATATTTTAAAAATTGCTGTTTTGATGCATAAATGAGGTAGTGGGTGTCAGATTACCTGGAGCTTTAAAATTCAAATTCACTTCAGAGCTGGATTGCATTGACCAATCCTGTGCCTTCTCTATAATGAGGAAAATAATAGAACCCTATATGATAAGATTATTGTGAAGAATAGATAAACAAATCACTTATAATGCCTGGGACATTGCACAATCACCAATAAATTATGGCTATTGTTCATACAAATGCCTCAATTATAGGTGAGGGAAATATTATAAATTCTATAGAATTTGAATGGTACTTGCTTTCAATTTGTTATTAGCCAGGCTCCATCTAACACAGGTTATCATGTGCTCTTTCTCTCCTTAGCCAACCCATCCAAACTGATGGCCTAAAGTACTTTTCTGGAACTTCTTGTACATGTGTGAAAGGGGAAAATAAAGAATGTATGAAACATTGTAACACTCAAATCTCTCATTATATTTTTAAATCGGACCATTTACTTGTATCCTAGAGGCACACATGAATGCAGTATTTTTCTCAATGTTATTTCTTTTACTGTTTGCTTTCTTGCAGGTCTTCTTGTTTTTCCTTCAAATATCCTTTATTGTGCATCTCCAGAATTGTACAAATAACTATATGCTCATAAATATTTGCCCTTGGATTAATTTTTTCTTTAAGGTATCAAATGCAAAAATACTATTAGTTATATTTACTACTTAGTTAATTTCATCAAGCCCTTAATTTAAATTTATTTTTATGTAAAAATAGAATGAGGTATTTTCTCCTTTGGCTTATTTTTTTTCATACACTTAATTTAAAATAATTCTTAGGTCACAAATTAGATGTAAGAAAAAAATTGTATTTTTTATGTCCTCCATTTGACTTAAACCTCTTTAAACAGAACAAAACCTAAGGCAAAATTTCTGCCTGGGAAACTTGAGAAGTCTGATTCGTTCCACCAGTGTCATGCAATTTAATTTGGGTTCCTTATTCAAGAGAGTCTAGAATATAAACTTTCTTTAAAAGAGATCACTTTGGAAAATTCACCTAAACAAGTTAAAATCAATGGTTTCCTTACAGAAGAAACCCTGGGGAAAGAATTTGCAGGAATTACTTCATGGGTGAGTCTGCTACTAGTTTTTATGCTCGATTGCTTGTCAGTTGGCAGAAATCAATGGTTCTCTTTACACCACAGAGGAATGAAGGCGTGGGGGCAAATGGAAAGTTATCAGTACTCTGAAAGTGAATTACACGTTTCACCGCTGTCTCTCCAAATGTGTCCTGAAAGTACCACTTGGCTCAGAACTACAAAGAACTGCATTTAGCAGAGCTTTAATTTGATATAGACACAGGTGACAGCTCTGTTATTCTTGCACATTCAGATTCACCCACATCTGTTTTTATTTACCTCAGTTGTATATGCCCGTTTGTTGTAATTATTAGTTTCGGATGTAGTTGAAAATAAATATCTCAGATGCCTATCAGGCTGTAATTAAATTAAGAAATCACACTTTTCACCCTCACCTTCTTTGGCCCTGTTTTGCTTAGGGAAATTGCAACAAAAAAAGATTGAGACTCATGTCATCTTTTCTCATCAAAATGCTTTTCAAAGTAGTCTTAGATTCCTGGTCTAATCCAACTCAGTACCCTTTTGGTGTTTCTCTTTTTTTCTACATTTAACACAGCAAAAATAATTTTCAAAGTTTGAATTTACATATAAAATGGTTTTAAATTATTTTTGATTGCTGGGAATGTGAAAAAGTATAGGTGCAAAAGAACTGTGGTGTGATCGATTTTAATTCTTCTCCTGATTTCTCTCTGATTGTTTAGGATTGCAGGCCTAACTTTAGTCTTGTTTATTGTCTTGTTTATTTATATTTCACCTCTTATTTATTCAATGTATTCAACATGTTGCAAAATCATAAGGAGCTGGTTTCACCATTGATAATGTAAGAGTCAACATGGAGGAAACATGTGAGGGGCTGGAAATTTGGAAAATAAAAAAAATGAAATAATATAATGTATGGACAGAATAAGAAGATGTAATAGCAGGATTTTTAAAAAGAGAATTTGATTCCCAAGATACACAAAAGTTTACACATGAAAATGTAAGAAAGGTATAACAGTTATTACCCAAATTCATAGAATTATTCCTTTTGCAAAAAAAATAACAAGTCTTTGTGCAGTTGTGGCCCTGGGTTTGTTTGCTTTCAGGCAGGAAAGCAGGTTTTTTATTGTTCTCGTTTTGTTACTTGTTTTTTTTTAATTTAGAAGAAAGCTTGATATGCAACTTTGTAGGAGAGTTGGCTTTTTTTATCAGAATAGTAGCCTTTGCAACTATGGAGAAATTAACTTTGCTACTCTTGATGTCTCAAGAAGTTCATTAATGGTCAGGAAGCATGGAATGAAAAATCACATAACAATTTATCCAACAATAGTTGAGAGAATTGGACAACTTCTCAAGAATGATGGAAAGAAAATGTCAGTCAACACACTTAAAAAACGAAAGCATTTTGAATAGGTAGGTAATAAATAGTGGACATTTACAAGTTTCTGCCTGATAAATACCATGGAAAGAAAAATATGTTACTTTTAGCAAAAGATATGTATTATTAGATTCATTTATGTTGATTATCCTGTTTATTTAAAAATATTTTTCATCACTTTATCACTTTAAACAAGGACACTTTCCAGATATAGTTTCTGAAGTGGATATCAAATAATGACTAGTGAAGAACTCAAGGTAAAGAAAAGTTCTAACAGCTAAGTCCTTTGCAAGGAAAATAATTATATTGGTTTTGTCTGGTTTATTGTTTTTTTGTTACTGTTGGCTGAGTTCCTTTTTTCTAAGTCAAAGCTTTTTTGGCCTTTTTTTCCATTTATTTTAAGGTACTTTCTTCAAAGTGGGACATGTTATTTTCCTTGACACAAGAGACATTGTCTGACATTCACTTTCCTGTAAGATATAACATTAAACCCTCGTCCTGATACACAGACTTAACTAAGGATATAGGCCTTTGTGATAAACCGTTGTAAATGAGATGTATTTCTGAGTTTAGATTTGATGGCGGTATGATTATCTCAGCCACTCATTTATTACCACCACCTTACTAGTTAACATTCTTTTATTTGTAAAATTTAGGGATGAGGTGCATGACAAGTGATAATAGAGGTTCTTAGCTGTAATGTTTATTGAAATATTGAAGATATACTTTAACACATTTTAACAATTATTGAGAGTACACATGAATAACAGTAAATATTTTCAATAAAACCTCTTTGAATTATAAGAAAGTCAAAATAAGATATTATTTTGTCTATCTTATTAAAAAAGCTGCCCAGTGTTTTCAAACATGTACTTTTTATTTGATTTTAAGATAAACATTTTAAGCCCTGGCTGGTGTAACTCAGTGGGTTCAGCTGGGTTACCAGCCAAAGGGCTGTTGGTTCGATTCCCAGTCAAGGCACATGCCTGGACTGCAGGCCAGGTCCCCAGAGGGAGCTGTGTGAGAGGCAACCACATATTGGTGTTTCTTTCCACCTTCCTCCAACCTCTGCCTAAAAAAATAAATAAATAAAATCTTAAAAAAAAAAGATAAACATTTTAAGACTGAGTAAACTAGTTAAATCTGTATGTTGAATTCTGACCCTTTATAAATGATTAGGGTATTTAGTTGAAGTTTTCTATTTTTGTTTTGTTTTGTTTTGGTCTTATAAACCTTTACCTTTCTCTCCCCAACCCCTATCCTTACTCTGTGCCTAGAAATACATTGACTTTCAACTGGGAAGAGAAATATAAATTTTATTATTTCTTCTGCTTCTACTGACACTTCCCACCAAAAAAAATGTCTCAGCATAAATTACCAAGCCCGCCCATTTCTTAATCCTGCAGGTACAACAAATCTTCTAACTCCTAAAAAGACTGTGTAGCACTGATGGTCTTTCAAATTATGCCCAATATCATTGTTTTTTCTTTTTAATATCCCCTGTTAAGTTGATATTGTTTATGAAAAATAATTTTCACTCGTATTTGTGGGACAGTATTAATAATAAGGCTAGTTTATACATTGTACATACCTTTCTTCTGCCAGAATAAAGTATTAGTAAAATTTTATTTGACCATAACCTTTATGGTGAAGATCACAAGGTGACAGAGAACTATCTCTTTTGAGAGGACTAGGACCTCCAGATGAACACAAATAATATAAGAAAAAGTAGACACACATTAAATCATGAAACATCAAGTAGACACTTTATGGAAATGAACTCACAGTATAATAACTTGAAATTGACAAGGTGATAATTAAAGTCCCCAGATAGAATTATTCCATATCTGTATGCATTTCAGTAAAGTTGGCTGGCATATTAACTGGAGAATACTAAAAAATATTCATGGAATGTAAAGCTGCACTTTGAATAGTAGGATAACAAAATACAATGCATATAATATTATACAAGATGTATTAAACTCTATTACAAACAGTTTTAGAGCATAGACAGGACCTTTAAATGATAGTGTTTATCTTGAAATATTCAAGACATTCAAGTATGAATTATCACTTTTCATAATTTGAAAGACATTTTGTATATCTTTAATGTTCTTTAGGGCTAATAATTTCTTATTTTGAGTGACTATTTTTAATATTATGTATTTGGATATGTGAACATAAACATTTATACATACATACATGCATATTTATAAAAATAGGCAAACAGTATAAACTATATATTTGATTTTGTGAACATTTTCCTCTAGAGGAAAATAGAATTCAGTGACCAGAAGAAGAGTGCAAAGAAGATGTGTGACTGAAAAAATTAATAATCATCATAAGTTCTAAGTTCAAATAGTAACTGAACATATTAAATATTTTCATAATTTAGTTTTATAATACACATAGTTTGATTTAGACATTTATATGAAAAGTCATTTTAATACAATTATATTAAGACACCATATAAAATTTTGGGGAAGACCTGATATGTGTGGATAGTAGATGTCACACTTGAGAATTCAAACTTGGGTAATTTACACAAATAAATTTCTGTTATATGGAATTTAAATATAAGAAATGAATCACTATTCAGGGAGATGTGTAACCATTTCCCACCTCTGAAAATGCATATGAAGCACTGTAAGAGTTCCTGAAATACATCATCACATACACTGATGACATTTTTATATACATAAAACATTATTCTCATGGCTTTGAATAAAATTACCAGTTTCAAATATGTAGCAAATTACAATTGTTCTCTGCATGAACAATGCAGAGAAACTTTGGTTGATAGTCACCAGGCAATCAACTGTGAAATCTGATGTTCTCCTTGGGAATGTGAGCTAGAACAGGAGGAAAAGGAAATATGAATGCAGAAAAAAAGATCATTTGAGAGCCAGCTTTAATGTAAAATTATATTAGAATGAGAAAAGATGATTTTGGGAACATCTTGACACATTACTCAATGAAATATAAAGCCATTTGAAGAACAAGAAGAAAAGGTAAAACAGTAGAAAGAAAGAGAAATTGGAAGCAAGAGTATGGGGGAAGAAGAGAATATGACTAAAGGATACAAATATCAAGCATGAACATTTTGATAAAGAAGAAAGAACATGAATTTAAAATGTAATGTCACAGTTTGGAAGAAAGTGGTCTTGCAGATTATGTGAAAGCTCTAGGTGTCCTAAACAATGCAAATTATATGTATTTATGTAGCTGATGTCACCTCTGAAAGGTATAAAAGTCTCCTCAGCTTCCTAGACTCTGGGTTGTGGTTAGCATTTCAGCATATGGAAATGCACCTTGCTTAGTACCTTGGTTAATTAATGGAAAAAGAGCCTCTTTGCTTCTGTGTTTTGCAGTTCATATTTTATGTCTTTTTCACTTTTCTATGCAATTTTATTTTCTTACCAGGTAAGGTACAACTAATATTTTGTTTCCACCAATTTCTCACCATTATCAATAGGCCAGCTCCTTGAAGCAGCCAATCCATTCAAATTTCTCCAGAGGACAAGGAAGGGAAGCGTCAAAATTCACCCATTCTAGATGTCAGATACCTGTCTCTTAGACCCGTGCCTGTTCTGTTAGTACAGCCAAAGAGAACATCTTGTCTATTAGATGAATGAATAATAATAGTGTTGAAAAAGATATTTTTAGAGACAATAGACCTAAATAAGAATTTTTTCTTACTAAGTGATTTTCCTTACCTCCATTCTATTTTTTTCTACTTAAGATGCCATTTTTCCTCTGATAAACTTTTCTCTAATTCTATCTGTACTATCTTTGTAAAATTAAATCCTGGGTTATTTCTTTGGTTTCTTGTTTTTTTAGTACCAGTTACAGGATCTTTCAGAGACCAACCATGTCTCCAGCTGAGCCTCTCTCTGACCACTTTACTCTAGCCATTTTTCCTGAACGGTTTCCACAAATCTGAATCCCACATGGAGGAGACTTTAAGAACAAATCTTATAAAAGTTTCTATGTGCTGTAGCCAAAAATTATTTACTTTTTTATTTTCCAGAAGGTGTATCAGATTCTGGGGAAATCACCTGAGAGTTTACTAACAATAATTGATTTCAGGATTAACTGTTCTGTGCTTTTATTGTTTTATTGTGAGTGGGAAAGAAAATATAAATATAATTGCCTGGGTAATATTAATATGTTTCTTAACATAATTTAAGTATTGCTAAATTATTTTTTAATAATTTCATTTGTATACAACATTATTTTATTACACAATTCTTATTTTTAGTCTATTGATATTTTAAAATTTAAATATTGCTATTATTTGCTCTGATATTGTGCCCAGTGCATATATGCATAATCAAGGATCTTTCCATCCCTTTCTATTTAACAAAATTAACATAAAAGTCTTCTATTTTATTTCAATTGTTGGATATTTTATATTCTTTTTTTATTTGAATGGTTTAATACTTTTTAGTATATGATGCAAACCATTACATTCCCTATAAATTTGACGAACTCAAGGTAACACTGTTAAAGTTTACCATAGTAGTTACCCCAGGTGTTCAGATATCATTGACAATTTAAGGAAGGACAAACACCTAGGCAACATACTTGTGCTAATTGGAGAGCCCATAGATGTCAAAATCATAACTTGGTACTGTTAAACATGTTATCAGAAAATAAACTCATGTTAGGCTTTCTGTGTTTTAATTAAAGTACCATTTTTATTACACAGCCTTTTCTAATCTTTGTAGATGTATCCATTCTAATGGTACACTTGTTTCATCTTTCACCTGTGTCTCTGTTTAAGGTTTTTGTGCAGGGGACCTGTCCATAAGAGTTATCAACTGTGCCTGGCTGGCGTAGCTCAGTGGATTAAGCGCAGGCTGCGAACCAAAGTGTCGCAGGTTCTATTCCCAGTCAGGGCACATGCCTGGGTTGCAGGCCATGACCCCCAGCAACCGCACATTGATGTTTCTCTCTGTCTCTCTTTCTCCCTCCCTTCCCTCTCTAAAAAATAAATAAATAAAATCTTTAAAAAAAAAGAGTAACCAACTGTGAATGGACTCGTTTCCTACAAAATGCAGAAAAGCAAAAATCCTGCTAGTCACTAAAGGAGAATGTCTGGAGTTATCATCCATGCTGTTTTTGACTCTCACCAATCTTTGCTGGTTTCAATGAAAATATTTGCCTCTGATGTTTTTTAAATTAGCCTTTTGCAATTCTATTACTTGAAACATTTTGGAATGGAAATCCTGTCTGAGATTGGATCCCTGGTATTTTATAGGATATCAATGACTGGAAGTATAGAAAGATTGATATTTGGGCCAGTCAACAGGGTATCTCTTCTCACGGAGGTAGTTTGAATTGACAATTGAAAATGCACTGTTCTTTTGTTTTGAAAATTAAAGAAAATAACTTATTTGATTATGCAAACAAAGCAAACATTAGTTTTAGAAATACATCAGTTTGAAAAAGTCAGGAATGTACCATGTGCCATGATCTATCATATATCATGGGAGATTGTTTTCATTGTTAGTACAATTTCATCTTGGCACACTTTCTTTGAGGAAAGAGAATTTACCCTTCTCTGGACAGTACAAATAGCTTTCTGATAAAATTCTGTCAAAGGCACTTTATCTGGTAATTTGGCTCTTTCAAATGGCTGAAAAATCTAGGGACATGGGGGGCAGAAATGACCATTATTCAAACCTCTAGAGGAGTTTAAACCAAGAATTCTTAGAACAGTCATATGTGACATCTAGTTTACTGTTCTCAGTCTACCATGCCTTCCCGTAATAGAATGATACTTCCACCCCTTTTGCCCTGTGACTTGTAGAGACACCAGGAATGTATGTTGATTATACATCCCTTTTCCATTCCCTCTAGCCTTGATGATTGACTTCTTTGGCCAGTGAATTAGCAATGAAATGGGCAGAGGATTTATGTGAACTTCTGTGAAATGTTGTGGCCTCATGTACTTCTGTTATTTGTCAAGAGAAGAACGTGCTCCATGTCACCATAGGTCCTAGAATAAGAAGATGTACACAGCTGGGCTAGATATAACTCCAGAGCCATATCCAGCTAATCCCAGTAGCCTCTGGCTGAGCCACAGCTAACCAGGAGAGCCATGAACAAGAACTGATTATTGATGCAAGTCTCTGATTTTGCAATTGTTTATAAAACAGCATTATGTAGTAAAATCTTGACTAATGGAATGCTTTCTAAATGGATGTCTGTTCTGTGTCCTGCAAGCTTCTATTAAAGTAGTGCTCAGTAAAAGCCCGACTTTAGCTGTGTTGTTAGGGACTAAGGGACAAGGTGCCACATTGAAGTGATTCTGTTCAGTAGGTGGGAGCTGTATCTCCCCAAGGAAGCCAGAACAAAGAAAATAAAGGATGAGTGTGGGAATGTGCTACAGACTTCTGGAACTAGATGGTTTGCTAAAGGGCAAGCAGCAACTATGATACACAAGGCTGAGGTATATGTAAGCATTTTCTAAAGATTCTCAGAAATACTTGGGGAGAGAAACCCCATAAAAGACTAGATTTTCTGCTATAATACACAAAGGGACATGGGCTATTGCTATTTAGGCATTAAAGGGAAGCATGACCTACCCCTGAAGGCTGAATAAGTGTGGGACACCTGGTTTACATTTATAAAAAATCTTTGCACAGTATAATTCAAGCTTCTAAGCACAATGCAAAACAGCATATCCAATCTATTAAGCACAGTGCCTCTTAACTCATAATATGTTACATATAGCAATTCTGCCACAGTGGCTAACATTTATTGAGCTCCTGCACTCTATGTCCTAGGCTGGGCAAAATTATTTTTCAGGTTTTAACTCATTTACAGACTTAATAGATAAATTATTTTATTATCTCTATTTCATAACAGAGTAAACTGCAGCTTTAAGAAGTTTAATAGCTAGACCAAATCCAATAGCTAAAAATAAATGTATTGTTTATTGCTTATATAATATGCTTTTGTTATATTTTCTTTTGTCATTGTTTCCTACAACTGTGTCTCCTAAAACATTGTACTGTCTTAAAACAAAATGGAGCCCAGTGTTTGTAAAATAGTTAAACATATATAAACACATACTGTATATATATATATTAAATATTATGTTACATATGTTAAATGACATATATTCTAATAAAATTGGTTTATGGTTAAAATGATAGACAGTGGAGCATCCCATGCTTTGAGTTAGATTGACAACTGATACATTTGTCTGAGGACTAAGGGCACTATCTACAAAGTCAAGATCCCATTTGAATAGAAAACTGACTTCCTTTTGAAGCTATCTACTAGACACCTCATTCTTTTTTTTAAATTATTTTTAGGTGAAGTATTTACTGAAAATCAGCCCAAACTAATACAGCCTTGCTGAGATGAGATATGCAAATTGTCTGTGTTTCTACACCTACACAGGCAGATTTATCATATATTATTAACAAAAGTCCACTGTTAACCTTGTGTCACATTGAGAAAGAAAAAGAAAATTCACAGGCCAGATAGGTACAAGAAATGGTATTTTATCAATTATTGACCAGACATGATGGGCACTTTCAACTACAATACCAACATCAACAACAAGAACAACAATAACAACCCAAACCCTTCTTTTTAAATAACAAGTCAGCTGTGCATCTGAACAAATGAATTCTTTCCACTTTAGGTTGACCTCACCAAATGCAAAGTTACTATTCTTTTGGAAGAAAGTGAATCATTAAGTAAGAATTAATTTTTTTATTTTTATTAGTGGTCTTAGAAAATAATTTGAAAATGCAGTTTCAGAGTAATTATTAAAAAATTTTAATCATTAACATTTTCCAAAAATCAACAGCTTGAATTTTTAAAAGCAGGGAAAGGTGAATCAGCAATCTTGATTGAAATGTAATATTCAATGTACCAAATTGTGGGTCTATACCAAAGGCAAAGGGAAATGTTCATTACTATTTGAGACAAATCAATATTTGAATTTTCTCTACCTAAGTTCACTGCCAATTCAAAGCACTTCACAGGACACTTGAATCCCCATTATTTGTTTAACTCTTGAAAACAGCTCACAAAGTAGCTTGTACTGGACAATATAAATTCCAATAACAATTTAGAGATGAAAAGTAATCAAGCAAAAGGGAGTATTCGATTACTTATTGTACTGAGTGTCATTGCTTTGTAACAAATCACTAGGAAGCTTAATGATTCAAAACAACAAGATTTACTAGCTCACAACATCTATGGGTCAAGGAGTCATGGGCACCGGTTGCTCAGAGTCTCCCTGGCTGCAACATGTACTGCATTCACAACAGAAAAATTGACTGGAGAAGAATTTAATTCCAAATTCTTTTGGCGTTGGTAAAGTTCATTTCCTTGTGGCCGGAAGTTTCTATAGGTCCATACGATGTCTGTAATCACAAGAGACCATTCATGTTGCTCTCTGTGAGAACTCTACTAACAAGTCCATTTATTTTCACAAGTCTGTGAGGAGGTCTTGCCTCAGTTGCACAGTTCCTTTTTCCATATTCTATTAGTTAGAAATAAGTCACAGATCCTATTCACATTCAAGAGATGGGGGGTTATAGAAAGGTGTGAACACAAAGAGGTGGGAATTATGGGGTAACCTTAGAGTCTGTTTGCCACACTGACATATCACATTTAGCTTCTCAGAAAGACTGTGGAATAGCATAAATATGCTGCAAGCCTATTCCAAAGTCTAATTCTGCAAGAAGCTATGTTACTAGTTCACTACGACACACCGATTTTAGCAGTTAACATGTGACATAGACTAGAATATTTTACTAGAGGTTCTATTTGAACATTGCCAAGTGTGTTCATTCTAATTGATAATATTTTAAAATACTTTCATACTCAATGGTGACTCTTGTTTTTATAAAATTTGCTTTTCAGTGATACTGACTTCTTGCCCTTATCAGATACCATCTTGTTACAAACAAATAACTGCCATGTATAATGTGCATTTCTTTGCCCAGATTTTTGAGGGAAAAATAAGGATGAGCAATATACATAGGTAGTGTCTGAAATACCTTGTATCTGTATGTGTTTTGTAATTATTTGTTACATAAAATTTTTTGTGCCATAATATGTTCACAAATAAATGCCAAAATTCCTTTATAATATAAAAAATCAAATATCTAAATATAAATAAATAATTGACTTAAAAAATTAAAATGAATGTTTTTTTCCTAAAAGTTTGGGCCAAAAATGTGTGTGCACATTGTACATGGCAAATTATGATAATCACCACCAACTTTTGAAATAGAATTCTGTTTTCCCAAGACTTGCTCATGATGAAGAGACTCTAGCTAAACATGTTCCAAGTAATTCTGAGCTACAGTGGTTAACTAGGGACAAAGGGTTATAAAGATCATGGGGGGTGCCTGGGAATTGTAATGTTTAACTGCAATGTCTGTGAGACTAGCCTATTTCAAAGTTTAAAAAACACAAACCTGATCTGTTCATGACTTTGCTCAATAAAACTACCTAACTGGCTTATATTTAGGGAAAAAATCATTAAAAAATCCCAGGCATTAGAACATCTCTTTGCAAACTAATTGTTGGAATGTTATCCAATAGAAGAGGTCCAGCAGACTTTGATTTAAACTTAATGCAAATATGGGATGCTTTGAAAGAACAAAAAACAATGATTAAACCACATTTTTTTTTTCAAATAAGAAAAGGGAAGCATTAAGGTTACATAGCTTTCCCAGGGTTACACAACTAGAAAATATTGGAACAGAGATTCAAATCCAGGCAGCTGACTTCAAAGCTCATGCTAATAAAATTTATTCACTTACATGCACATATTACTTGCTTTTTCTGGAAAAAAATCATTTTTTAAAATTCAGCTCTGATATTGTCTTCCACTGAAAATGTCCTGGACACAGAGTAGATAGTTAATTACAGGGTCTATGGGTCTTTCCCACAATACCTAGAACCTGTCACTTTCTAAAGCAATGTATGTTCGTGCTGTTTGTCTCTTGTGCTGAACAGTTAATTCATTGAAGCATGACTGTGTCTTAACTGTTGCCTTATCCCTCACAAACAAGGTAGCGCATCATGTATAGGAGAAAATTAATCCTGATTCCTTTTAAATTCTACCCAAAGCAGTCAAGCTATGTTAGTGGAAAATCAGCCTCTAAGTTTGAGAGAAGACCACTGTGGTATTTGAAACAGGCTTGTAGCCTTGGGGATTCCACACTGAAGACATTTTCTTCATCATTCTCTAAGTCCTGATGACTTGGTTCGATCCTAATCCTTTAGAGAATAAAATTAGAGGATAAAATTAATTTTTTCTACTTTTCCAGCAGAGTAAGCAGGGTCTTATTGTGCTTCCTCGATCATTGTCACTCAAGTAATACCTTCTAAAATGAATTTGTTCTGGAAAGTAATGGGTCAGAGGCATCTACAGAGAAATACGATAATAGAATATTTTGAAATAATTGTAAAGCAAATCAGATAATCATGTTTTCAAGCTCTTTGAAATATTCTTATATATGTAAAATGCTGTGTGCTTAAGACTGGATAAAAAGACAGTTATAGTCATCACTCAGTAATGTACCAATTATAGTTAGTACTGTGTATATATGCTCCCCATTATATAATCAGAAGTGGAAAAAAAGATACTAATAATTTTAATAATTTAATTTGTTTCATTCATATTTTGAGTTATCTTTTCATAAAATTAAATGGTGTGTTATTCCTTTCTGGAAAGTAGAGTAGTACAAGTAAAGATAGTGTTTTCATGTTAATCAAGGCTAAGAAGTATATTAGATTGAATTAAAAAAGAAGGGGATTGGGGTGAGAAACAAATGAAGACCTGATTGAAATTATTAGTTACCAGGAAAATACCTATTGACTTATTGTTTTTAGGAGTACCTCTATTAGCGTTCAAAAATACAGCTGTTTACAGTGATTGATAAGTTCCCTTGCTTTTAAGCTTATTCACATCCATTAGTTCTGCCTTTTTCTCCTGTTAAAAATCTGAAGCTGTCAGACTGAAGTAGCATGATCAGCTAATGTTCTTGCCAGATTCAAAGCTTATCCCCAGGGGTGGCAAAAGCATTCTAAATCACAAAGAAATAGCTTTTTAAATGTTGCTGGTTGACACTGGTCACTCCATTCACTCTATCAGAAATGTTGAAACAGATAGCAGGCAATTACAGGAGCTGTGTTTAACAGGACTTTGATGATCAATTTCCTCTAAATATTTCACTTTTAGAGCAAGCAAAAGCAGATATTGAAATTACTATATTTTACATGAGACTTTTATTTAAAAATAGCACATAGCTATATTTTCAAAATTGGTTAAATTGTTTTATAGTTTTCACTTCAAATTTACTGATGATTATGTAGTTTATTTCCCATAGTATTTGCTTATTATGTTGCAAACTGTTTTTTTATTTCTCCTCTAATAGTTTCACAGTTTCTGACGTATCACATTTAGATATATTATGTGTGAACAAAGGGGAGAAGTGTCAAAAGGAATAAATGATTTCTGAAATGTAAATTCCAAAAATACAGGATATCAAAAGTGCTTGCAATATATCTCTTACAGAATATAGAACTCAGAGCATCTTTTTATAAAAATATAGAACAAATCATGTTATCTGCTGGCCCCATCAGAACATTATATAAATTAGATCAGGTTAGAAATCCAAAACCAAAACCAAGGTGACCTTAATAAAAATGATAACAAAAACCCGAAGGGAAAACAGGACATGCCCAAGAAGAAATATACATATAAATATACATAAAAGAAGGCAGTCCATTTATTGATTTGTTAAATGTAGAAAGTGATTGATGAATAATTGAAGAAATGCAAGATGAAGGGCATTTTCAAGGCCAGCTGGCAAAATTTAGATGCTCACTACACTCTATTGTCCTTCATGGTTTTCCTGCTTTTGCACCCTGCTGTCCATTTCCCTGTCACCTTAGTGCCCTGAAGCTCCTCAACCAGTATCCTGAGATCTTTAAAGTCTTGGGTTTGGGTGGTTGATTGGACCCTTGGAATAGATTGGAAATGTAGAGTTGTAGTGGAGATAGGAGAGAGTGAGGGACTAGAAGGTGTGTCAAAATAGTTGATAATGATTGGTGAAGTGGGGAGCAAAATCATATGTTAATAATGCCTCCAAAGTATACTTTGTGCTTTATCTTATTTATTATACAAATTAAATAAATAAGCATATTGTATTGTGAATATATCTCACTATATTAATCAACAGAGAAAGAGAAGGAAATACATAATTTTGTTATCAGTTACCTTGGAGAGATTTCACTGAGGAAGTAGCATGTCAGTAAGATCCCTGAACAATATATACAAGTTAACCAGATGAAGCTGATGAGTTTTAGGGGAACTGAATATTCCAAGCAGAAGGAATAGCATGTGTGAAAACTCAGAAGCAAGAAAATCATGACTAGTTTGAAGAAGATTAAAAAAACTCATAAAAGAGAAACTTTGGGAGATAAGGCTGGAGGGCTGACTCCTGAAATATACTTAGATCACATTAAAAATCTTTGATAAAATTTTTCAAATAATAAGCAACCACTAAAAGTTGTAAGAAGAACAATGTTATAATCAGATTTGCTTTTTAAAAGACCATTTTGACTTCTGCATGGACAGTAGCATATAACGAGGCTAAAAATAATGCCAGGTGGCACATGAGGAAATTATTTAAGTACGCTTGCTAAAATGAAGTGATAGAGAGTTTGATTCCTAGGGATGATGCAATAATGTACCAACATATATTATTTTGTTTTAACATGCCTTAAAACAAAATAATGTCGTTTGCAAATTAGAAGCCTGAAATCATGGTCAGGCCAATCCACTCTCATTTCTGGGAGATGGAAGAAATGTGTGGAGCTGTGGGGATGCTTGACATACCTTTATTCACAGGTGGGCAAGTCATTCATGCTGCAAGCTGCATGTCTGACTAATGAGAAGCCCCTACTTGTTTAAGTAGTAGAAGGAAACAAAGCCAGAAAAATGCCAGAACATTATGTAACATAACATAACATAATTCTGTGCATGCAAGTCCACTTCATGTTATGGTAACAATTTATCAGACCCAGTCTCAAGGCTATAAGGACACTAGTTATCAGGCCCCTCCAAAGCTATGGGAACACTGCTCCCCATAGTTACTCAGACACCTCGGTAAGGAAGCCAAACTGCCTCCACTTACTCTACACAAGGTGTTGGCAGGTCCATGCTCTCTCTGAAGTCTCTCCAGGAGAAACTACTGGTATTCTATGCCTTTCTTTTAACTCTACAGTTGCTAACAATGCTTGGCATTCCTTGGCTGGTAGATAATGTCACTCGAATCTCTGCCACCATCATCACATATTATTCTACCTATGTATCTTCTTATTATTTTCCTCCTGTTTCTCTGTGTCTCTTCCCTTCTTTTTATAAGAACACCAGTTACACTGGGCTGGGAGTCACACTAATGACCTCATATTACCTAATTATATCTGCAAAGATACTATTCCAAATGAAATCACATTCATAGGTATCAGAGGTTAGGACTTTAACACATCTTTCTGAAGAACATAAATTAACCCATAACATGGGGCTCTTAAAGGAAATGGGATGATGTGTAGATGAAAGGGATGATAAAACAATTAAATATGGTGGTAGATTCAACAAGACTTGGTGATTGAGTAGGATTTGAAAGATGGGGTAGAGTCATGGTTGACTTCCAAGTTTCTGACATGAATAATAGATGATGATGCCATTTGTTTTAGACAGGAAATTCAATAGATCAAACAGATGGTGGGGTGAGAAAAGGTTCATTTTTAACATGCTGTATTTGGCTCATATGTAATATTTTCACACAAAACTATATGTAGACTTGGTGACTAAAAATTACCTTTGGAATTCAAATGAGGGATCTGGGCTAGAGATATGTGTGAGACTTGTTTGTATATAAATAATAATTGGAGCTATGAAAGTAGATAACATTACCCAGGAAAATAATATTCAGAAGAGAAAAAATCTATTATCAAAATTAAACATTTAAAAGGCCAAAAGAGAACTTCTGGCCAAGATGGAGGCATAGACAGATACTCTTTGCATAACCCAAAGAAGGACAATGACAAATTTAAAAACAAAAATAACCAGAACTGCCAGAAAATTGAACCGTATGGAAGTTCAACACCAAGTAGTTAAAGAATAATGTTCATCCAGACTGGTAGTAGGAGCAGAGACAGCCAGCCAGAGTAGAGAAATCTGTCAGCAAGGTGGTACTTGGAGGACCAGACAAGGCAGTGGCTGGCAGAGTTGGTGGTCCCACATTTGCATGCAGATAAACTGGGAGGAACAACTGGGGAGCAAGACAGACCTAGCAACCCAGGATCCCAGCATGGAGAAATAAAGTCTCAAAACCTCTGACAGAAAAAACCTGTGGGGTTATGGTGGCAGGAGAAACTCCCAGCCTCACAGGAAAGTTCATTGGAGAGATACACAGGGTCCTGGAATGTACACAAACCAACCCACCCAGGAATCATCACCAGAAAGGCCCAATTTTCTTGTGGGTGGTGGGGGAAGTAACTGAAAGCCAGCTGAGAGCTGAGCGAGAGGCATTGTTCCCTCTCTGATGCCTTCCTGACAACAGAACCACACACAGAGACATGAGTCGCCTTGCCCTGGTGAATACCCAAGGTTCTGCCCCTTACTACAGAACAGATATGCCAAGACAAAAAAAAAAAATATGGCCTACATGAAAGAACAGAGCAAAGCTCCTAAAATAGAACTAAGCAATGAAGAAATAGCCAACCTATCAGATGCAGACTTCAAAACACTGATAATCAGGATGTTCCCAGAATTGGTTGAGTATGGTCACAAAATAGAAGAAGTGAAGGCTAAACAGATTAAAATAAAGGAAAATGTACAGAGAACCAATAGTTATGAGAAGGAAACCGGGACTCAAATCAACAGTTTGGAACAGAAGGAAGAAATAAACTTGCAAGCAGAATAGAATAAAAAAAAAAGAATTAAAAAAAAAAATGAGGAGAGACTTAGGAACCTTCTGGACAACTTTAAATGTTCCAACATCTGAATTATAGGGGTGCCAGAAGGAGAAGAGGAATAGCAAGAAATTGAAAATTTATTTGAAAACATAATGGAGAAATTCTCAAATCTGGCAAAGGAAATAAACTTCCAGAAAGCCCAGGAAGCCCAGAGAATCCCAAAAAACTAGGTCCAAGGAAACACACACCAAGGTACATCATCATTACGTTACCTAATATTAAAAATAAGGAGAGAATGTTAAAAGCAACAAGAGAGAAGGATACAGTTACCTACACAGGAATTCCTGTAAGTTAATTTCCCAAAAGAAACCTTACAGGCAAGAAGAGGCTGGAAAGAAGTATTCCAAGTTATGAAAGGCAAGGACCTGCATCTAAGTCTACTCTATCCAGCAAAGCTTTCATTTAGAATAGAAGGGCAGATAAAGTGCTTCCCAGATAAGGTCAAGTTAAAGGAGTTCATCATCATCCAGCCCTTATTATATGAAATGTTAAAGGGACTTATCTAAGAAAAAGAAGATGATAAAAACTATGAACAGTAAAATGAAAATAAACTCACAGCTATCAACAACTGAACCCCAAAAAACAAAAACTAAGCAAACAACTAGAACAGGAACAGAATTCAAGAAATGGAAGTCACATGGAGGGTTATGAGCAGGGAGTGGGAAGGAGGATAATGGGGGAAAGGGTACAGGGAATAAGAAGCATAAATAGTTGGTACAAAATACGCAGGGGGGAGGTTAAGAATAGTATGGGAAATGGAGAAGCCAAAGAAGTTATATGTATGACTCATGGACATGAATTGAGGTGGGGGAATGCTGGCGGGAGAGGTGATGCTGGGCAGAGGAGGGATAAAGGGAAGAAAAAAAGGGACAATTGTCTCATTTTAATCAATAAAATGCATTAAAAATAAATAAAAGGCCAAAACAAGCTAACATTTCTGGCCAAGATGAATAAATTGGGACCAGATTTATCTTGGCATAACAAATAACAAATAAGCAAAGCACAAAAAATAGACTGAACTTTAGAAACAAAAGTTTGTAAGACATGGGGCATCAGACATTCAATAAGAGAAGTCTGAGAGACAGAAATAACCAAACAAATTGAGTGCTACAATTGCTTACCTATTATTAGAAACAAAATGAAGATGATTGGCCTCACAGCTTCTATTTAACACGGTACTAAAGATTACAGCCATAGTAGTAAGGCAAGAAAATAAATAAATACCATCCAGATTAAAGAGGAAGAAGTAAATTGTTTTTAATTGAATGCAATATAATGAGCTACATAACCAACTTAATGAAATCTATAAAAAGGCTACTAGAACTATTGTGTAATTTTTAACAAGTCTGCAGGATACAAGCTTGATATATAAAAAATACATTATGAGCCCCCCCCCCCCCCAAAAAAAAACAGAATTATCTTCTGGGAGGGTCTCCTGCAGTACAAGATTCCTTCGCCAGGTGAGTTTTCTTACCTAGCAGGATAGAATACCATCTGTATTAATGTTCCAGCCTTCACTGTTGTGAAAGGCTCTGTTAGGTTTCAGTTAATTTCTTTTTTGAAAACTCAACATGCTTGTGAATTTCATGATGGGTTATTTACAAGCACAGCTCCCCATATCACACTGACTGTTCAGCACTTATTGACCAAAAATGACATAACCCCCATGCCCCAACCTCCTTATTCACCTGATCTCACCTGGAGTGACTTTTTTTGTTTCCCTAGATGAAAAAAGTATTCAAAGGGAAACATTTTGACTGTGTAGAAGAAGTGAAACAAAAAATGGCAGAAGCACTAAAAGGCATCAAAACTGATGAGTTCAACAACTGTTTTGAACAGTGGAAAAAAGTCTCGATAGGTTTACTGCATCAAAGGGAGAGTACTTTGGAGGTGACTGAAGTTTAAACATGTAAGAATACATTTTTTTAATAAATAAATTTCCTTTTTGGAAGGTCTCCCAAAATATTGTATAAACAGTCTGTGATTAAAAAATGCTATTTATAATAGTATATAAGTAAAAATACTTAGGAATAAATCTAAGAAAATATGTGAAGAACTTATAGTTAAAAATGTAAAATACTATAGAAAAATTTTAAAATGATCTGAAATGCATAAATAAATATTTATATGTGTCAGAAGGCTCAATATTTTTAGGACATCAATTCCCCACAATAAATGTCTAGGTTCTATGCAACACAGTTAAGCTGTATATAGAAAATAACAAGCTGAATTTAAAATTCTTTGTAAGTACAAATTGCATTATAGTAATAACATTTTTTAAAAATAAAGAGAATTTGGAATAAGAATTTTAAGACAGGTATTGGCATTAAGATAGAAATATATGTTAAAGAAACAAAACAGAAAATCCACAAATAGACCCATATATATATATATATAGATAGATATATAGATATATATCTATATATATGTGTGTGTGTGTGTGTGTACTGAAATCAACTGTCCATACACACACACACACGTCAAAGTTGATTTCAGTCAAAGAAGTAGAGAAGTTGTCATCTTTTCAACAAATGGTGCTGGACCAATTGAGTATTCATTACTAAATTATTGAATATTTAATTATAAGTATCACAATACACAAAAATTAACTCAAAATATATCACAGGCATACATGTAAAGTATTAAACTATAAACCTTTAGAGGAAATAATAGGAGACTGTTATTATGAATTTGGGTTAAGTAAAGATATCTCAGATGCAACACTAAAAGCATGGTCCATGACAGATTGAAAATAAGACTTCATCAAAACTTAAAACAAAAGTTTCAACAATTCAAAATTTAATGTTAAGAGAATTAAAAGTGAAGCCATAGCCTATGATAAAAAATATTAAAAAGTCATATATTTAATGTAAGATTTGTGCCTTAGAATGTGTGAAGAAATCTTAAAACTCAATAATAATAGAACAACTGACCATAACAAATGGGCAAAATTTTAACAGACACTCCAGAAAAGACATGTAAATGGCCAATGTGCATTGAAAAGATACTCAGTATTATTAGTTCTTAGGGACATGCAAACTAAAGCACACTGTTGTCACTACATATCTACTAAAATGGCTAAAATTAAAATCACTGACCATACCAAATACTAGTGTGAATAGAAGGAATTTGAATTATCATACCATGATTGTAAGAATGCAAAACCATTTGATCACTTTAAAGAAATGTTTGGCAGCTTCCTTAAAAGGTAAGCATACATGTGACTGGTGTGGCTCAGGGGACTGAGAACTGGCCTGCGAACTAAAGTGTCACCAGTTTGATTCCCAGTCATGGTACATGCCTGGGTTGCAGTCCAGGTCCCCAGTAGGGGCAGAAGAGGGGCAATTACACATTGATATTTCCCTTCTCTTTCTCTCCCCCTTCTCCTCTGTCTAAAACTAAATAAACACAATCTTAAAAAAGTAAGCACATATATATGCTTACATATATATATGCTTACATAAAAGTTAGCATATACACACACACACACAATATTATAATCATATAATCTAGAAATTTATCTAAGGGAGGTAGAAGTAAACACATATGTTCATTAAAAGGCTTGCATAGGAATTTTTACAGCAGTTTCACTTGTAAGAGAACTGAAGAGAACTGAAGGGAAGAGGTAAAGGGAGCAATAGAGCCCAACAGTAGGGACCAAGTAACTATTTTAATATTTCAAAGTTAAGGAAAATGAGAACTTAAAACTGTCAATTGATTCAGAGACACATTATGGACTACAAAAATAAATTAGTTTCATAATTAAGACACGAGATGCATGGAAATTGGTTGATTGAAAAATGAAAAAGTAGAGATAGCAAATATAGACATTGTAGAGGTTTGTCTTTTAAGGGAAAGGGAGAGAAAAGAGGAAAAATGTTATTTTAAGGTTAAAGGATTCTTATTACTAAGATGTTAAAGCATATTAAATATTGGTGACAGGGTCCATAGGAGATAAAATTTGAATTAATAGTTTGTTTCCACAACTACAGGAAAGATTGGGATCTAGAGTTTTGGTAGAGGAATGCATTATCCACAGGCAAGAGCGAGAAGCCGATATGATAGGTCTGAATTCTGATCATAATTGGGGATATTAGGGGAATATGTATTTCATGTCTTCAATTTTCTCTTTGATCTAAGAGGAACAGGCATCTGCTGAGATTTAAGGCATTGGATGAAAAGGTCACAATTTCACTGAGTATAAACTATTTGAAATAATCTCTTTGGAGAGTAGACTGGCAAAATGTATAGTGATTTAGACCTGGGTCTCTGGAGCTACAGGGATTTGGATTCAAATCCTGCTTCCCCCACCTGTGGCACTGTGAGCTGCTAATAGAACCAAACCACACCTTCATGTCTTCATCTCTAAATCAGAATGATAATGGCACATATTAAATGAAATATTTCAATTTATTTATATTTTCACAGGAGCTGACACATTAGTGAATCTTGAATACATTGTTCCCATTACCATTATTATTTTTGAAGGAGGCTAGAAGTCAGTGGTTTTATTAACATGTACCATCACTCTCTATGAAGTAAAAGTTCCTCAGTACTTCAATACTAAGAAGGAGCAGTTCCCCAGAAAAGTACTGTTTGAAATGAAGTATATCTCATCAAGTGAACATGTGGAGGTCCCCCTCAGAAACAAAGCTGGTTTATTTGCTCTGACTGGATATCTCAGTTGGTTAGAGCATTGTGTAAATATGCCAAGGCTGTGGCTTCAATCCCATCAGGGAACAAACAAAAATCAACCAATAACATTTCTGTTTCTCTCTGTCTATTCCTTCATCTCTCTCAAATCAATAATTAAAGGGGAAAAAAAGCTGGTTTAGATGCTAACAAACCAAAACCAAATATCAAATGCCTATCATTGACATACCTGTATTCTTTTCTTATGACATTAAGAACTGAGGATACATATAATTCCATGTAATAACTAAGCCAGAAATAACAAGCACTATTATACCAGCTAGGCCAGATAGTTTAGTTTACTGTCACATCCTGTCATTCTACAAATACTGACTAAAAAATGAAAGCTCTCAGAGGATAAACTTTGTAATTTTGGTTTGGATTAAAAAGATATGATATTTCAATGACAAACAATTTTTAATTTATTTTTAATTTGTGAACTACTGCTTGCTAAAAAATCTCATTTACTAAAATAATAAGTAATATGTGTTTTGACATAGTTTTTTTTATAATTTCAAGACTACCTATTATTCTTATGTACTTTAAATTTAGGGATACTTCTGGAAGAACAAGTTCATAAAGGCTTCTGCTAAATATGACACTGGAAAAGTGGGGAGATTAGGTGAACTTTTTCTATGGATTATTTAAAATTCAAGTAAACAGTCCGTATTGAGTTAAATAGTATCCCCTCAAAATTCCTGTCAAAACCTTAGAATGTGACATTGTTTGGAAATAAGGCCTTCCTGGTGTAATTAGTTATTACAAAGTTATAATGAAGTAGGGTGAACTGTAAATCCAATATGACACATCTTTATAAGAAGAGGACAGGAGACACAGAGACAGAGGAAAGAAGTCTGTGTGAAGACAGAGGCAGAGATTATGGCATGTCTCTGTAGGAAAAGGAGAGGAGATACAGACACAGAGGGTAGAAGTTCATGGGAAGATTGAGGCAGAGATTGGAGTAATACAACTGCAATTTAAAGAATGCCAAGAATTTCCAGTTACCATTAAAAGCTATTAGAGAAGTATGGGACAGATTCTCAGATTCTCAGATTCTCCAGTTAACCAAACTGCTGACACTTCATTTTGGGCTTCCAAATTCCTAAATTGTTACTGTTGTCTAAGTCACCTAGTTTTTGATAATAGTTACAGATACCCTAGCAAACTAGCACAAAGTTCTAGAACAGTTTCAGTAAATGTGTCAGCAATTATAGACCATAGCCAAGACTAATGGCGCCTTCTGATATTCTCACATTTCTGTAATGTTTGTTGTGGTTTTGTTTTTATTCTTTCTTCATGGCAGTTGGCAAAAAAATGCAATAAACAAAATTATATTTGTTTGGAGAGGCAGCACAGAAGGGAAAAGGAGGGGGAGTGTTCTATTACAGAAAAGAAGCTTGTATCAGAGAAAGAAGGAACGAGAGACACCCACAAGGGTCTATTCATCACTAAATTTGAGAACATTGCACAAAGGCTAAATATTTGTTAGCATTTAATAAATGGTCATTGAATGAATGTATTAGCCAGTGAGTTGATGATACTGTCAATCTGTGAGACAAGTGATGCCCAAATGAGGAGACCATGTTTGACACAGTTTGACTGGGGGAATTACTCATTTCTTTCACTCAACAATATTTATTAAGCATCTACTACATGCCAGACAATGACTTTTGGTGCTCAGGATAAGGAAATAGCAAAACAAAGTCCTACTTTCCTGAAGCATACATTCTTGTGATTTACTAGGAGGGCATGGGATAAGTCAGAGTTTGTGCCATGCACTTTTACAAGGGCACAGTTTGACTGGAGTGGCTCAGAAAGTATTTTTTTTTAGTTTAAAATAACCTTCATGCTAACTTCCATGGAGAGAGAAGAGAAGATTTAGGTTCTGGATGTACACAACTAGAGAGTCACTTTTCCTTTATCCTCATTCCCCCAAGTGTGATCAGTCCCTTCTATGCAGAAAGAGAAAGAGTGTCCTTGATCTCCTGAGTTTTATATCTGCCCTTGAGAAAGGCTGCTTGTGTCCATGTTAGTAAAGGCACAATTGGAATGAATATTCACCTGATTTATTCAATCAGAGTAGAAACACAGGATATGACACACCTCAATGCCAATTGGTTATTGAATGCATATAAGACAAAGCCTCTCTACAGGAAATGAAAGTACACAAAGGTGAAACCCTATAGATCAGGGGTGTCAAACTCATTTTCCCTGGGGGCCACATCAGCCTCTTGGTTGTCTTCAAAGGGCCAAATGTAATTTCAACTCCTTAACAATTAAGGAGTAGTTACATTTATAAAGTCCTAAAATTATTTTGGCCCTTTGAAGGCAACCATGAGGCTGATGTGGCCCCTAGGAAAAATGAGTTTTACACCCCTGTTATAGATATTCTGTAATGAAAGTAACATACTGTGAGCTTCTTCTGAATCTGAAGAAGAGATCTATTTGAAAAATCCACTTGTATAAGATATTTGTGGAAAAAAAGATAGTCTTCTCAAATAGAAATGGAGCTATGTAGGTAATATAGGTTTGCCATCATTGCCTAACTAGTTGGTCAGAAATTACCAGGAAACTAAATACGTTTCATAGTAATAACTACCATTACAGACTATTAAATAATATTGAACAGTAAAGATTTTGTGAAAATCATTTTGAATAGGAGATTATGTTTTGGTTTTGGGGAATGCTGAAAATATAAGCAGTTAAACTGATATTTAATGAAATTTGACAGTCAAAGGAATTAATGTCTAAGACTCAGAATTATTAATTCTGAAAATAATTCTTATGGTCTATTATGTTAAAATCTATGTGTCTGTTTTAGGAATTTGTCTGATAGGCCAAATATATATTTCAAAAATGATGTTTTTCTGTCATATTTACTCTATTATTAAAATATTTGCTAATCTTTTTAGAACAAACTATTTTCTCTTGAAGTGTTCCATTAACAAATTTCAGAACTTTTTAGTGTATTATTTTTATATTTACATTAGCTCATTTTTGTGTGAACAATTTTTTAATTTTTTATTTTTATGTTCATTTGAGAAGAATTATTTTTATAATCAAAATAATTTAAGTATATAAAGATTTTGGAATATCAGAGCTATGTAGACAGACAAGGGCAATGAGCCACCAATCAGCACACACCTGAAGATACTGAGACAATCATGACTCAAATGGTGCTAAAGATTCATACGGCTTTGGGCCCACAGATTATAACTGATTAAAACGAGTTGAATCAGGAAATTATAAATGATTGAGACTGTAGCTGGTCAAAGAGGTCATGCTCTGTCTATAGCATTGCATATTTACCAGATTTAGAATGACATAAAGGAATGTTCCTACTTTTAATTCTACTTCCTTTTTTACCCACATCATCAATCAACAAAAAGGATAATTAAGGCTGTTTAACTCTCTGTCTTTTCTTCTTAGTATCTTATATGTAATAAGGACAACCAAAAACATGTTTGAGGTCAAGTGGATGTGTTGGTGTGAGGAGAGGACATCATTTTCAATTTTTCTAAATATATCACTGGAAGAAAATTATTATGAACATTGAAAAGATAACTAGCACTAGAATCATTGATCAGGCTAATTACTGTATTTTCACAGAACTTTCAATGTGGTTTATTTAAACATTCAGAATGTACACTTAGGGATTTCTTTATCCTTTTAGCATGTAAAGTTGGGAGGGGGAAAATAAGTGAGAAATTCCAGTGCCTATATATTCCCAGGCTAATTTCTAGACAAGTGAGTTTTGATAAATTCAAGTTTCAGATAAGAACATTTTTTTCTCTTGTTGGTTTCTCTAAATGATGAGTAAAAATATCTGTGGAAGGTCATAAGACATTAATATAGATTATACAAATGTGGAAAATTATTGAGATGAGATTTTAGTAACTTGGCATAAAATGAGTGCCTTTAATGATTACTTAAAATTGATTTGATAAAGATGCATACACATAAATGAATGTGTTTCTTAAAAATTACTGTGCTCTACTAACAAATATGAATACAAAATAAATGTGAGTAATTGAAGCCATTAGACAAACATTTTTCTACCCACATTCTGTAGGTTGATATTCTAATATAAACAAGACTGACATTTTACCTTCTGTCTTAAATAAAATAGATGTATCTACATATACAATATTTTTAATTAAAAAAATGTTTGCATTTCAAGATATCCTAAAAATTTATGAAGTAACGTTTTTCAGCCTAAGTGACCCAGATAATTTCTAAACCAATTCTTTCCTTTACTTTGTTTCCATAAATACAGCTTTTGATTAATATAATTTAATTGTTGATCAAACTAAGATACTTTAACTTTCCCTCAGTGGAGGGTGCCATGGGATGAATATTTACCCTTTTGGTTTTCAAATGTACCAAACACAATTTGTGCAGTCAATTTCCTCTCCTTTTATACATTTGTTAGGAGGAAATCATAGGACATAAGTCTTTTGACAAGGGGACCATTTTAGCACCGACATTACAAAAGCTCTTCTGTTCTTGAAGGAGGTATCTCTCCCTGAATTAAATTTAACCTTTTTAGTAAGCCCATTTAGCCACCTGATAAATCCACTTGAGCTATCTTTTGGGGAGAGAGAGGTACATGGGAACAATAACACTTCCTTTTAGAACAGTTTAATAAAGCTTTGTGCGATTTCAAGATGAAAGATAATGTGTAATGCTGATAGTGCTTTCCAAAGCTCTGCATTCATGGATCCAATTACTTTTTTGTCATGATAAAAGCCACAGTTGATATTTTAAATGGGAATGTGGCTTAAGAATCAAGGTCCAGGAGTCTGGGTATCTAGTTTCTGAGGTTGACTTAACTTCTGCTTTCTTATCTAACTATGAGTACGCAGCTTAACTTCTTTGACTCAGTATCTCTTTCCATAAAATGCCTAGCAAATACCTTAGAAATGCTTTTAAAATGACAGTGTAAATTGCATTTAGAGTCACATTGGAGTTGCCCCCCCTCCAAAAGCCCCAAAAACAAAACAAAAAAAAAAAACAAGGTGAATGTTAGCAAAGAGAAATGCTATTTTCTACTTAATTTTAGACTTATCATAAGTTTTACTTTTTAAAAGTCATGAGATTTCTAGAAGAGAAATGACATTTTCAAATCCTTAAAGACACTTGTAAAAGAACGTTCTTTCAACTGTTCTTTATTTCTCAGGAAAGTTTTGCCTTGGCATTTCTCCATTCTCCCCTTCCTTCCACCTCCCAATTCCAAGTGGAAAAGAGTAGTTGTAAGGTTAACTTTTTCGATTCTGGAATATTTTCTTAGAGCTGATTTGCTTCATAAAATTTTTAATAATTTTTTGTACATTGTATTTCATTACATTGTATATATGACTACTGACTGTAGATAGTAAATCCTCAAACACTCAAATTAATTTATTTAACTATGAAATTATTGATTATAAATTTCTAGGCAAATCTAATGTTACTTTACAAAATTCAAGTAACTAGAACATTATCATTTATTGATTAATCTATTGTCTATCTCCCGAGACAATCTTGACAGCTGAAGGTGACTTATAAGATGGCACCTATTAATTGTTAAAAGATAAACTAAAGAACATTAAAAATGATAAAAATTTATTTGAGCAAAAAAATATTTAATCAGGCAGAACCCTATCAGAAGTGGTTAGAAAACTCTATTGAAAGGAGCTGAGAAAAGACTTTTAAAGAGAAGAGGCAGAAACAAAGCAAATTAATTATTTAATAGTCTATAGCTTACAAGTTTCCCTCATTTAAGAAAGCCTAGTCAGCTGTTTGTGACTGGTTATCCTGAAGTTTTGATTTCTCAATCTCAGGTATTTCAGGCTTAGGTTTTGGTTTGCTCAGGTAGCCACCAGGGCATTAAAACCTCCTCAGTCTCATGGCCTCCTTATTTAATTAATTTAAGGGTAACAAGTGACCATACTCTTAAAACATACATTATCTATAGAAATGTTTTCTAGTAATAAGCAAGATTCTGATTATATATTTTTTGAAAGATGTCCAGCAACTAAAATTTGTTTAATGTCTGTGATTTATGATTCAAAAAGGTATCTTTTTGAAGATCTATTGAAATATAATAGATCTATGGACATTTTTCTCAACAAATCAAATATTTAGAAGTAAAGTGATTGGCTATGAAATTATTTCGTATCAATAAATAATTTGTATTACTTTTAGCATATAAAATGCTATTAAGCTATTTAACACACATAAAGTAAATGTAAGTATTTTAAAATTAACCAGACTTTTACAGAATTGGGGATTCTAACTTGAGCTTTCTTGCCATGTAAATTTGCAGAACACAAATGACGTTTACTGGATTGAACGTACAATGTGTTCTTACCTAACTCTTCCAAAAATATTTTTTGGTAAGAGAATTGAAGGATTTAGCTTAATTTTGGAGATATGAGAATTTATTTAAGTAGATTGTCTGCAGTTAAAAATTAGGTATCTCTAATTAGAACTCTAGGTTGAAATGAAAATAATCTCTTATAGACCTGTCTAAATTTAACTTTGTTTCAAACCAAAAAACTATAGCTTCTACTACTTTGTAGACAGATTATAGCTCATCAGTATGACTAAATATTAGTGGGGAATTGCTCTATAATAGTTCTGTTGCTATGCCTATAAATGTAATTTCACTGAGTGACTGTTCTCATTTTCTAACTACTCAGATATATGTTTCTGTGGCAATCTAAAGTATCTCAGGAATATTATAAATGACATTAAAATAGCATCAGATAAAATATGAAAAGGGTCCTTGTTGGTGTTGCTCAGTGGATTGAGCATGGGTCTGCATATCAAAGGGTCACTGGTTTTATTCTCACACAGGGAACATGCCTGTGTTGCAGGCCAAGTCATGTCCTCAGTAGAGGGTGTGGAAGAGGCAACCACACACTGATGTTTCTCTCTCTCTCTTTCTCCCTCCCTTTCCCTCTGTCTAAAATAAATAAATGAAATCTTAAAAACAACATGAAAAGTCAACACTAAATTTAGTAGTGAAAAAGTTAAAGAATGAATTACTGGATTTCAGAAGCATGTTTTAAAATCATGTTTTACAATTGATTTTAGCTTAATTTCTTTTTTTGAAGAAGTTTAAAGGGTAAAATAAATTATTTGAATTTCACTTGTGTTCTACTATGCCTAATTTAGAGGAAATAAAATATATTATTTAAACAAAAAATAATCTAAGTAATTAAAATAAATATTAACTCCTGGCTGGCGTAGCTCAGTGGATGGAGCGTGGGCTGGGAACCAAAGTGTCCCAGGTTCGATTCCCAGCCAGGGTACATTCCTGGGTTGCAGGCCATAACCCCCAGCAACCGCACATTGATGTTTCTCTCTCTCTCTCTTTCTCTCTCTCTCTCTCTCTCCCCCTTCTCTTCCCTCTCTAAAAATAAATAAATAAAATATTTAAAATAAATAAATAAATATTAAATATTTAAATAAATAAATATTTGAGTATATAGTAAATATCTATTTTAATATTACCTAAGTAAATATTACTTAAATAAATATTAGCTAAGTAAATAATTAAAAAGCTGTCATAAGGGTCAAGAGAAAAAAATCAGGTGCTGAAGCTGAGCAGAGTTTGAGTATAGATGGTCAAAGTGTTGAAAACAATCTGAAAAACAGTTTTATATAATTTATATTAAAACAAACAAAAAAGAAAGGACTTGAGTAGGTAGTCTGAAATTTGTACTTTTCACTTTCTATGTATTTTCCTTTTCTTCTTTAGTTTTGTTGCTCTCAGAGTGTGATATAGCATCAAAATCACTCAGGGTTCTTGATAAAGATGGATATTTCATTGTCTGTCCAGGTTTACCACTGGTATAGGGCCTGGCAATCTAAAAATTTATAAACTTTCCAAGTAATTCTTGGAAAATTTAATTTAAGAATAACTACTAAAAAGAGTGTGGTAAGTAACTATGTAGAAGTAAATTAATAGTTTTATTAAGACTAATTTTAGAGCAGTTTTAGGTTCATAATAAATTGACAGAAAGGTATAGAGATATTTCATATATTCCCTGCTTCTACAGATTCATAGTCTCCTCCATTATCAAAATTCCCCACCAGAATGGTACATATTTATCTAGGATGAACCTACATTCACAAATCAAGATCACCCTAAGTCTGTAGTTTACATTAAGATTCCTTCTTGATACACATTCTATGGGTTTAGACAAATGTGTACCAGCATGTATTCATCATCAGGTATACTGTAGAATATTTTCACTACCCTAAACATCTTATATCATTTGGGTAGAAATGAGTCATTTAATTTTTGATGTATAAAAGATATAGAGTGTGATGATGAATGTAGAGAAACATAGCAAAGAGTTGCAATGGATCAAAAAGATTAGTAAATGTGCTGCCCAGCCCATCTTCCAAAATTTCTCTGCCTTTCATTGTCTTTGAGCTATTCTTCAACTTTTGTAATTGTAAAAGAAATATATTAAGACTAATGACTTTCAGTATAAAAAATGTTAAAGTGCCATGTTCTACTGAAAAGCAATAATTATTGCCCTGTGAACAGACCTGTTATATCTATATGTAACTTTTAATTCTATTTTGAAATGGTTGTGACATCGCATTGTTTCTTTCATGAATTATTAAATTAAGTATAATTTTTGATATATAATTTTTATATACATATGAACTGAGTAAATGTTTTTAAATGTTATTTTTTATCATCATCTACATTCTAGCTAACAAGTACTTTTTTTCAACTTTCTAGTAAGTGGGAAAAATTATTTGAAATTCTGACCCTATTGATTTATTTTTTATGTTAAGCATGACAACTTATTAGGAGTCTTCTTGAAAACCTAAGTAAATTTTATCAAAAAATCTGTGCTAATATAATCTTTGGCATAGAATTGGCACCTACTCCAAATTCTACACCATTTCTTCCAGGCCCATGCCCTTCAACGTGATACATAAGAAGTGTGTGAGATCTGTCTGGAAAAAATCCAGCCATTGTTAATATAAGGAGAGTGGTTTGTGCGACATCAATGTAGCCTGGGAACAAAGGAGAGTAGATTGGAATCTGGATACATGAACAATGAGGACTTCACTGTACTAGTTAATGGGAGCAGTAGTAGCCACTGAGCAAGCAGGTGTACTCTGTGGCCATCATGTTCAAAATGACTGAGCTAGTAGGGCAATGAATCTACATTAAATTTTGCATTAAGCATGAACGTTCTTCTGCTGATATTATTTGAATGATTTATAAGGCCATGATATGGGTGACTGGTGATGGTTAGCTTCATCACAACGTACCCACTCATGCATCACATCTAGCGCAGAGTTTTTCAGCAAAACATCAAATCACAGGTGACTCAGCCCCTCTACAGTCCAGATTTGTCACCCTGTGACCATTGGCTTTTCCCAGAACTAAAATCACCTATGAAAGGGAAGAGATTTCAGACCTTGGATGAGATTCATGAAAATACAGTGGGGCAGATGATGGCAACTAGAAGAACTGTGTGAGGTGCCAAGGTACCTATTTTGAAGGGGGCTGAGACATCATTGTCCCATGTGCAATGTTTCTTGTATCTTGTATCTTATTCAATAAATGTCTTTATTTTTCATATTATATGGCTGAATACCTTCTGGACAGACCTCATATTTGTCATGCATTTGATATGACCACTAATATTCTTGGAAAAATTGTTCTAATTCACTTATTAAACACAGTTTTTTAAAAATAAACTGAAGAAATAGCTGAAGAAATTCTGTCTGACTTTACATATGTGTGATACTTTATATATCCACAGAGATGGATTCTTAATTAATTGTCTTTTAACACTTGTTTTATATAATTAATAGATAACTAATAAATACAGTTAATAAATATTAATGAGTGTGTCATTTAGTATTTTGTTGGTTGACATAAAAATTAGAAAAATAAAATGTCATGATATTAAAAGCATTCTTTATAAACTAGCAATGGTGATTTTTAAAAATTGAAGGAAACTGAGAAAAGTTACCAGAATTGCTACACTTAGAAATTTCAAATTCCTAAAATCTGAAAAGTGAAAGGATTATAGTCTGTTTAATATGTAATAAAGATATCTTCTTTATATTTGAAAGCATGTTTGGTAACCTTAAGAGATTAATTTTTTCTCATAGTTTGCTATAGTTAAGAAGAAAATAATTTCAGTTTCTTTCCTTTCCCCAACCCCAAATTCTATATGAGCAAGAGGATTAAATTAGTAAAGAAAAATATCATGATTGCAGACAACAAAATGGATCAAATTATGGTTAGGCAGATTAACAAAACAAAAACCTAGCAATTAGAATTTATTATGAAAGCAAGTAATAAGAGATCACTCAAAAAACAGAAAACTGAAAATAGTCCTTAGTATGAAATAAAGGGACATGGGGAGGCATATCAACAAAAATTCAACAAAAATTGGGCAAACACAACTGTCAGAATATTAAATGTTACTTGTGAATGTTTAGAAATATAATGAAAATAAACTAGGTAGTTACAGAAACTTTTCCTCATTTTCCCCCTGTATACCATAAAAATCAGTTTGATACTTCTTTTGATTTTTAAAAGATTTTATTTATCTTTTTTTAGACTGGGAAGGGAGGGAGATAGAGAGAGAGAGAAACATCAATGTGCGGTTGCTGGGGGTCATGGCCTGCAACCCAGACATGTATCCTGACTGGGAATCAAACCTGCGACACTTTGGTTCTCAGCCTGAGCTCAATCCACTGAGCTACGCCAGACAGGGCTGATTTTTTCTTTACAAATTTAAGGCTTTATCTTACAAGAACTATGACAGAAAAATAAGAAATAATACCCAAAAGCCTATTTGAATATACTTTACTTTTTGCATAGTGAAATCATAATTGAAAAGTAATTGATGACCTTAAACTTATAAATTTACTTTATAAAGTAACTCACTGTTACTTTTCACTTATTGTCCAAATTAAAAAGTAAACTCCTTATAGAAATTATGGCATGGGAGAATAGTTTCAATGCAGGGGATGTTTGTAAGATGACATGGAGGAAATGCAACCAGGGAACAACAGGACACCCTTAGGAGTTTAAGACTGGGTGAATGATTATAGGAAAAGTTCATCAATAAAATTTTGCCTTTCAGCTCTTTTGACTTTAGTATTCTGTGTAGCACTAATATTATTGAACCATATGTTATAGTGTTTAAATATCTAAACAAGATGATAGATCATCCTACCTGTTGAAAATTTCGATGCCATCTACTTTTTTAATATGTGCTGGAGCATATTGACTTTTGGTATCTTTCCTTGTTTTATACTTGTTTTTAAAGTGAGACTTGATCTGATAGAAATATGTATTTAGAAAAAATTCCTCTGCTATCCTAACATTCCTTATTCATGTATTTGAACAGCTATCAAAATTAACATGAAATATATATTTGTGCCAATATCCTTCTTTCTTTGATGTTTACCCACAATTATTTACATAATATTTTATTGTGATGCCACAAACTAAGAGCAAATCTCTGGAGGGAATAAAGGCATGGCCATCATTAGAAGAAAATAAGCTTGTTTTCATTCCACCATCCTTAGGTTTGTTAAAGGCTAAGTGGAAAAAATTAGCATACTGAACGCCTTATAAAGAAAACTGTTTCGAATTATTTTCCTTCTCAAAGTATTCCATGAGGCATTGATTAGACTTCAAATCCATTTCATATTAGTTACCCTCAGCTAACATTTATAAGTTTTCATTGTTATTAAAGAGACTCTATTAATTAAAATTAGGTTATTCTACAAAATAAATGTAAATACAATTACTTGAGTAACCAGAATCTCCAAATAACCATTCATTTTTTTTTCATAAATAGGGAAACAGATAACTAAATATCAAAAACTTAACATTCAAATACAGATTGTCTATACCTTTCTGGCAAAATTAATTTTAATGTAGAAAAATCTTAGGAACCTTTTTATGTTGATTATGCTATCAAAGACTGTTTTAGACAGAATAATAGCCCTCCAAATGTGGTGAGGTCTTAATCCCTGTAGTTTGTGGATATGTTACACAGCAGGGGTAATTATTGTTAATCACATGAGTCTTAAAGACAGATAATTTTGTCATGGATCAGAGAGAGGTGTGATAATGGAAGAAGTTTTTCTGGAAGCTCGTTTACTGTTCATTTAAACTGGCATTTATTCCAATGGCAATGATCCTAATCTTTGGAATTTATCGAGTGAACTATTGGTCATTTAGGAATTGCCACATAATTAATTGTTTTTATTTTCATCCTGATAACTTACAGTCTGTAGACACACCTTTTAGGATTAATTCAGGTTACCAAATGTTATATTGGTAGAAATAATGCAGTATTTGGCATATCCAAAATTTTTCATTAGTTGGGAAAGTGGCTCAAGTTCAATGTTTGCGGGGTTAATCTGTTTGTGAATGGTCATATGAAATGTGTTAGTCTTATTAAAAGTACTTTGGTTATTTTATTGAGGCATTACATGTAGACATTTAAGATTGTAGTGATCTGTCTTGTTCAGGTTTCTGTAATTTTAAAATAACAGTTTGCCACATGTGATGCCAACTTTTGGTTTATAAATATATGGGAAATAAGAAAAAAATCAGGAATGATTAAGCCTACAGAATTTTGGCAGGAGAAATGGTTTGCATAATGGAAGTGTTTATGTAGCAGAGTGGCCAGGTCAAATCACTGGAGAAGGCAAGGGGTGGGGACAAACCCTGATCTGGCACAGAGGCCTCATTCCCCCAGAGAAGGCAGGGGGCAAGGTTGAGGGAAGCCCCAAGGCAGTGGATAGAAATCACAACTGAAACAGCATGACAGTCTCCCCACACCTAGGGAATATCGTAAACAATTATTACAGTTCATGAAATAAGCTTCAGAGTGCTTGTGTCCCTGTACCCTGACCCTGTACCCTACCGAGACCCAGCACCCCTATGAATGAATGGAGACTTTGCCCCCTTATGCAACATGGCAGCCAGAAGAGGAGAAAAGACAAACATGGTAGGCATGTCCCACATTGGTTCAAAAGGTGGACACTCCCACAGCATGTGATATTTTGGGAGGAGGTTTTAAAACTGAATGAGGGCAAAATCTGCTCTCTTTGGCTCTGTCCTGCATGGTCAGGAGTGATTGTGGGACTGGCATATGCTAGGCTCCCTCCTGGCTGGGGCTCTGCATGGTCCTGGAGGCAGAGTGTCACACTAGGATGTGTGCCTTGCTGGGCACCAGCCCCTGGGCTCTCATTCTGACAGCAACACACAGGGCTGTGGGCAGCACATTGAGCCATGAGCTGGGAACATTCTTCAACCTCAGGGACAAAAAAAGCCTTGGGTGCCAAGTCCCCATGGATGGAGCTTCCCCTGAAAGACTGAATGATATAGCAGCATACCCCAGACCTGAAAGAGAGAGAGAGAGAGAGAGAGAGAGAGAGAGAGGGAGAGAGAGAGAGCTCCTTCAAGATGATGGTGCTTCTGGCACCAGATAGGAAGAGATCCTGGAGCTGGAGAGATGGAGACCTATTCCAGTAACAACCTTGGGCTACAGATAAACAATAATGGGGGGACTGCTGGGCATGGATTTAGGCTTTAATCTTCCTGGGGGTTGATGGTTTTCTATGCTTTGGTGGATGAGGTTGACTCGGCAGGAATACCGCCAGCCCCTCCAATTGATAACCTGTTTATGAAAACCTATTTTTTTCCTCAAAAACCTTTGTGTGGTGCTGAAATAAGAGAGCAAGCAGCAAGGACCCTAGTCTGTCTGGTCACATTTACATTGTTCATGACTTACAGTTTATGGGACCAAAGTAAGCAATTGCAGATATAACTGGGGGATATTTATGTGGGTGATATTTCTGGTATGGCCTGACTGTTACAAAATAGTCCCAGGATGGTGGGTGAATGATATACTAGTACCGAATGGACCCACCCCTGTGCTCCAGGGGTCTGCCCCTATACTGGGTTTGCCTTGCCTGCTGCCAGGAAAAGATGTCTATCGATGCCAGAGATTGGTGAAAAGGAAGCGGATTATTTACTTAAAAAGTTGTACATATTTAGAGTAATGACTTAATGTCTTCATTAAAAATACTAAAGTCCTTTAGAATACCCACAAATGCAGTCCTATCTTCTACCCTTTGTCCAATCCGGAGTACAGTGTCTTAGGAAAAGAAGTAGAAGTAGAAGTTCAGGCAGCCCCTCAGTTCCAGCACCATCAGCTGTGTCACCACTGTGATCTCCAGTTAATCCAAAACCATGTGGCACCTTCTCATGGCCCACCAGCAAGAATCTTTTCACCCCTTGTCTTCCATGCAAAGTCTTTCCTGCTTCCTAAGCCATGTGGCAAAAAGGGCGCACCCTAAAGCTGCACCATCCCAACTTTCACCAAAGCCATGTGGTCCCCCAAAACCCCAGCATGGCTGTCGCACCTGCGTTAAAATCCCAGTGCCAATCTTCCTCTACAGCACCATTTCTGACTCCTCCTACAATCAGTTACACCTGACAGCATTTCCACATTCATCCAGCTTCACTGGGTTGCTGTAGTAAGTCCGGGCAGGCATGGACCCATGGCATAGAGCCAATCATCTGCAAGCTTTTATGCAGGTGCTGTACACAGAAGGAGTTGCCTCCCAGTTGCATCCTGGGTTGAAGTCACTCCCATCCCCTTGGCTCAAAGCATGACCTCAGCTTTTTAACATATCTATGAAACCAGTTAAAGGTTATAGATACATTAAATGACCACAACAGAGGTTATCTGCAAAACTGCTGCTATTCAGAAAAACTCTCGATGGCCCTACTCTATGCATCCCATCCCCCATCTCAGCCTTGTTGGGGTGAGGACATCCTATATATTTTTTTTTCTAATATTTCATGGACACCCTGAGTTCTGGACTCCATTACAAATCCCCAATTGGGGGGCTTCCCCTTGGCTACACCCTGTTACATGATGACAAACCTTGTAGTTACTGTCTTATTAGGCTCAATAGGACAACTGTGGGTAGCTTCAGTGAGCAGCTGGCTCTAGGCCAGAAATGACAGCACCAATGTATTCTCTTAGCAGGCTTACTGACCAAACGTTCATAAGGGATTATGATGATTTGGAGCTCCTAGGGCTTGGGTACATCCTTTTAGTTGGCATGATGGGATGCTCATTCCACTTTAAGAGACTCCCACAGCTGACCTTATTCACAGGCCTTGTGTAAATGGCATAGCAGCGGCCAACCATATAGAACTGAGGAAAGCATTGTGTCCAGAGATCTACTAAATTAAGTGAAGCAAATGTAGGGAAATCCAAAATATCCACCTGTACTTATCCAGCAACACTGGGATTTTGCTGTATCATGAAATGTGGAATCGGTTAATAGATTTTTTTTTTCTGATATAGAATACAGCTCTCATACCTGTAATAGGAGCCATGACTACTCTCTTGATTTTGACAACATCATAAGATATGAGCATGAGGAGAAAGATAACTCTAGAACTACGCTGTGTAATACAGTAGCCCCTGGCTATCTGTCACTATTTGAATTAACTAAAATTAAAAATTCTATTTCTGAGTGGCACTGGCCACATTTTAAGTGCCCAGTAGACACCTGTGCCTAGTGACCATGTTGACAGCACAGATATAGATCATTTCCATCACTGAAGCAAGTTTTGTTTGACAGTACTTCTCTAGAGCTAAGCCAGGCTTTCTGGGGACATAAAAAAATAGATGATACATTTTAAAGTGATACTCTGCTTACTGCTTTTAGTGAAAAGTTTTGCCAATCCGTATAGCTGACATGAGGAATTTTAAAAGCAGATAGTTAGTAGAAGTGTTGCTGGACCTTGAGACAAGATAGCAGAAAATTTTATAGTATTCTTGTCATAACCCCTCATTTATTTACTTTGTTCAAACATATGCTAGGACTTATTTTTTTCTATTCAGCAAATGTTTTCTTAGCCCCTGTTTGTTATTAGGTGCTATTGCATGCATCAAGATTTGTGGTGAGCAAAACAAGAGCTCAACTCACATGCATAAGCAAAACAAGAGCTTGACTTACATTCTATGTGATTGATATGAAGGTAAAAAAAATCAAATGTAAAGTAATTTCTCACTGTATTAATTTCTATAAAGAATATTTATGAAAGGTAATGGGGCAGAGACACTGGTGTTCAGGTGATCAGAAAAGGCTTCACTGAGAATGAACTAGTACATAAATAATCAATTTTTCACTTGTTTTACAAATATATATTTAACACCCGTTATTAACACCCGTTATTAGCTACCTGGTGTTCTATGTTACAAGTGTGGTATTTTTAACATTATTAATACACCATTAAATGTATTAATAAGCAGGGCCCATGTCTACTCCCAATGTACTAAATTTCTATCTTAAGTTTGTGGACTAAAGATTAGTATCTTTAAAAATTATTAGAATGTTTAAGCATAATGTTTAATGTTTAAGCATAGCTACACTGATAGTAAAAACACCTGAATATTCTTAAATTAATTTAAGTTAAGAGTAATACAGGGCCAAAACTGAGTAGCGTCTTTAATATTAGAAGAACAAAAAGAAAAGGACTTAGTTTTAGAGTCATGATAAAAAGGAAAGAACAGTAACTCTGAGATTTTCAGTTTTATGTCTGAGATAACGATGAGCTATAACTAAACCAAAATATTAGGGAAAGCAGTTAGATTTCTTTTTAGACACTGTAAATATGATATTACTTGTTCTTTCATTGTGGATACATTTCTTTTTTTCTAAAGTTCTGAGTCAAACAAAAATAATGAAGAAAAATATAAAAACTTAACTGTATGCCACAGACTAAGCTAGAAAAAACTTCCTCATGCCCATCACAATTTTAAGACTGCCACATTAACCAAATAAATATATTGTAAATTTGAATTACCAAATTAGACCCACCTTCTTATTACAGTTAAAGTGAAAAGGAACCAATGATGTTTATTCTTAAGAATCATTTTTGGAACTTGCAACATGAAAAATAATCTTCTAAAAAAGATTATTACTTGACAACAAAGTCCAGTGAGAAAGTAAACTGAACTAAATGTATTCATATATTAGCTTGACTTAAGTCTGGGAACTGGGCCAAACTTTTCAAATTATACTATCATTATTTACAAAAGAAGAAAATGTTAACTAATGTTATTAAATAAAAGCACATATACACAGGTCTAACAGGAACCAAAACAAATGCTAATGCTAATGAATGTTGAAGATGTGTATATATACACAGAGCAAAGACAAAATATCCTGTTAAGCAGTGTTGGAAATAATAGCTATGTTGGGGGAAACTGATAAATCTCTGCCTGTAGGGTACACATATATTGTGTTATACAAATATACAAAAAAGCCACCTTCATAGTTGCCTAAAATAAAGTTAAAATCAAATATTTTCCATGTAATCACACTACTTCAGTTTTTGATAAATGATAGATAATGAAACTTAGGTGTTTGCCGAATAATGTGGTATAAATGGACTTTGTTCTCCTGTGAAATAAAAACATCTTTTATGTATTTAAGGAAAAAATACATCTATTCTGTAAGTTGCAACTGTAAATACATGATGGACTCTGTTTTAAGTCATATTTCATTTCATTTTCTACATTTTATTTGGTTCAGAACAGACATTTTCATATTTTGTTTGGATTCACTATTAAAGCAAGTTGTAATTTGAGCTTAAATGTTTTTTTTATCAGACTAGACATTTGGATCACCTATCTGAACAGTATCCCACTTTTCTATCTGAAATATTTAATCTCTCTTGCCCATCGTAGGGTTTTTGTGGTACGAAGATGATCATCTAGGTGTGAGGTCCTGATTTTCCCAGTGATTTTGCAGCATAGTAAGTTGGCTGAAATGTTGATAAGCCCAGACAAGAAGGTGCTGATGACAGGGAAGGATAATTGGGAAATAGTGCCCTGGGGAAGAAATAGTTTGTGTCTGGAAGACGAGTTCTTGACCGCTTCTTTGCAAATGGCATTTATTTTTAAAAGACAATATTAAGAGTGTTCAGTGAAGAGACAACTTGGTTGTTGCAGACATATATACCACAACATGCTTAAACTCATATTTTTCTTAAAGGTTAAAAAAATTGAAAAATGTGCTTTTCTTGAAGAGATTTCAAAACTGTCAAGGTGAACATTAATTCAATATGTCAATTTAGAAAGTAAGAGGGTTTCAAATAAGAAGCAATTATTCCATGCAGAAAGCAAATATAAATGCCAATAGTCAAAAATCCATGAAAAGATGTGATTTAAATTGAACTTTTTAAAAAGTATTTATCTGTAGTTTTTTACTTTTAAAGGCCACAAACAATTCCCCTTTAAAAGAGAATAAGAAATATTAAAATACTAAAAGTATGAAAATATTTTAAAAGAAACAATTTACTAAAATATTAGCAATGTATTACTAACCTCATATCCAAACATGAAACACTTGTCAAAGTGATTAGAAGTTAGTTGGAGGGAAAATAAAACCATTATACTAATGATAACAGTAATTATCATTAGTATTATCAGTAATATGTGTTATCAATAAAAGTGTTATCAGTAAAAGTATTATCAGTAATAATGATAATAGTAATAGTAATTACTATTACAATAGTAATTATCATTATTAGTAGTATTTTTAGTTTTATTTTGTCCCTCTTACTTCTTAATGAAGTGGTGTGTGATTGTAGGCTCTCTCTTTTATTCATTATGTAGGAAAGTGTGTAAACTCTTATTTTAGAAAGTTTCAAATCAGTTGCCTAGCTGTACATTGTAAGTTCTTAAGATCAAGTCAAGTCAGGCTTCATTGGAAAAATCTCTGTTACGCCTAGAACGTTTTACTACCTGCCTGCACCTTGAGTTCTTAGAGGCCTTGCCATTCTGATCTCTGCCCAGAGATTGTCCTTTTCCTAATAGTTAAGAAATATTTTTAAAACAAATCAAAATACCATTTTATATTCTGAAAGTAAGTAATGATATATATTATTTTAAATATTTGTCTATTCTTATTGTTATTGAACAGAAAGTGGGATTTGGCTGCCCACCGTCACTTATAGGCAAATTCCAAAATCAGAGGTGAGATGAAAAGGGAAAAAGGTCTTTTATTCAAATACAGTACAATTTGGAAGAATGGCAGATTTCTGGTCACAGAGGCTATCCCCTCCAGAATACCCAAAGGTAAAATCTTGCCATCCTCTGCCAGACTGGTGCAAGGCTGCACCCCTAGTTCCTTCTCACACTTAAAAATACTATCCTTTGGGAACCACAGATGGTCACAGCATGACATCCAGGTCACTCAGCTTCATTCTCTGCCACTGTTGGGCTTCAGGCTCCTTGCTGGAGTCTGGGTCTAGAGCTGTGCTGCCACACCTCTGCCACCACTTCCAATGCCAGTAGTCCAAGGCTGCTGGTAACCACTCTTGCAGGTAGTGCAAGGGCTTTGTTGTGCTAGCCACAAGGCCCAGTGCCTGCCAGCTGGCCACATGGCTTCTGGGGCCCTCCATCCCACAGAACACTGGCCCTCACGTCTGCATGGATGGGTGCCAAGGGAAGAGATGCATGTTTCTCCCTTCCCTCTATTTAAATCCCCAACCCGAACTGCAGCTCATTTTGGAAGGGTCCTGTTCCCCCAGTCTTTCCCATCCTTTCCCCAGGTAAGAGACTATCAGGACATCATGCCCCCCTGCTGCCATGTTGACCTTTATGGTATATATGCATCTGTGTCCTCTGGGACTGGAAGAGAGTCAGGGGCCTTTTCCCTTTGTCAATCATTTGTTCTAGCCTCATGCATACACCATGAGGAGTCTCCTGAAGGTTTTTGCTTGGGGTTGGGAAAATGTGTCATCATATGCTGCCTGTGCTAGCAGCATTGCATTGCCTGTGCTGCCTTGGGCATTTTCTATGGTCCCTCCCTTACCCTGGGCACTACCCAGATATCATTATGGGTACACATTTATTTCATATTCATGTACATAAATAAACTTCTTCATTTAATGATGATATAATATCACATATAAATTAATCACTCTCAGTAGTTATTTTATGTATTTACATTTTCCACCAAGATGAGCAACACCTTAGTAAGCATTTAGCCGTTTTTCTTTCTTTTTGTGTGCCCATGAATCCATCTAGTACCTCATTCTCCACTCACAGATTTACTACACATTACTGTAGATTAGAGTCTTTAAATTCAGACTGCTGAGTTATACTCAATATTAAAAAATAGAATAATATTGCCAAATTATAATGCAAAAGATTTATATCAATCATATATTCTCATTACTTCTTTACTACAACTATTGCCACAGAAATGCAACAATTTTATTGTCAAAAATAGCATCTGAACACATTTTAAAAATTGAGGCATTCTTAGTATGTTTTGTATTATATAGTAAGCAATTTAAAAATATTTGTTGAAAGAAAAAAACCATAAACATTGGCCTTTCACTCTGAAAATATTTTAAAAATAAATTTATTGTAATTTGTTGCATTTTAAACAAGTTGCTTATTTATAGTAATGCTTTACCTGACATTATTGAGAAATGTTTCATATAAATCACTTTTCATGTTAGATGAATCCTATCTCTTTTTATTTTAACTGTCTTCTGATGTAAATCTGTGTAAGAAATACAATATATTCATCCACTTTCCCCAACAGAATATAATGAGTATGATTTAACCTGAACTTGATTGAGAACATCATTATATACTTTGACACTTTTGAATATTTCATGCAATGTAAACAGGCATAGTTTAATGAAGATTTTAATAATTAGCCCTGGCTGGTGTGGCTCAGTGGATTGAGTGCCGGCCTGTGAACCAAAGGGTCACTGGTTCAATTCCCAGTCAGGGCACATGCCTGGGTTGCTAGCCAGGTCCCCAGTAGGGGCAGTGTGAGAGGTAACCATGCATTGATGTTTCTCTCCCTCTCCTTCCCCCTCCTTCCCCTCTCTCTAAATTACATAAATAAATAAATTTTTAATAATTAATATTTAAAAGAAATATATTTAAATGGACAAATTGATTTTTCTCAATCATGTTGCTTATATTTTCTCAGTGTAATACTAGATGCTTTTTATTATAAAGTTATTTAGACTAAAGTATAGAAAGTTCTAAAGAGATTAGACAGCAATTACCACCTTAATACACAAAATGGGTCACATGTTAAACTAATATATTGCATAGTTTAGGATTATATCAACAAAAAGTTATTTAAATTTGCTCTTTATTACCAATCTTGTTTTCTTTTTATAAATAACAAAGCCTTCCTACATATCATTAACTTTCTTCTATATACTTATTTATTTAAGTATATGTTTTTAATATTTGATCATTTAATTTAACCTTAAAGTTTCAAATATACTTTACCTAATTTTAAATAAACCTAAATTTTCTTTTTTAATTCTCTGCATGTGAACAGTCAACAGTAGAACAGTCATATTGACCTGCCACAGTCTGGAGTTATAAGTCACTATGATTGTTTAATATCATTCTCTGCATAAGTGTCTATAGGAAAATTTGTAAATAGCTTTTTAATACTGTGGTTCTCTTAAACTTTTACCAGTAATACTTCTACAAAGAAGTAAGACAGCTAAGTGTATGAAAATAATTTCCATTTGGGTATTAAATATCTAAGATAGGAAAATTATACATATAAAATTTAAAGCTAACTAATGATTTATTGAAGAAGTTTTGTATACCTTCTCTCCAAATCCGGTTTTAAAGAGACTGTAACGTAATTCCAGTAAAAAAAAATATTCTGACTTTGGGATTTATGGAAAAGAGATTATTATTCCATCAGGTTCCAGACACTCAAAAAGTCTGAATGATCCTCTAGGAAGAAGGTACTATTTTTTCTATGCTAAAATTGAATGAAGTTTCTGAAAATATGGGTTTAAGTAAAAATACATTTCTTCTACTGCAGCTAGATTTTTTATTGATTAATAATTACCCTCCCCCTTTGGAAAAAAAACCTATAGGGATTAAAATCACTGTTCCATTTACATTAAAATCTTCCATTGACTTGAAGCTTAGCATTGTTTTTGATGGGAAGTGTAATTAGGTGAAGAACTTATTTGGACCCTTAGTGAGACAATGCTCCTGTGATATAGTTTTCCAAACAGGATTCACCTAATGTCAGTCAAAAGAATCGTATCCCTTTAGATCTTTATATTGATAATTTCAGTAGAGCACATTGAGATAGAAAATTTCTTTTGACATTGAAAAGTACTTCCATAAAACATGATTCTCTGTGATTGCTTGTTCTTTTGAAAAGTTCTTGGCACAGAAAGAGGAATTGAGCAGCAAAGGGTGGTGATCACAGGGTTTTTGACCACTTTAGGCTCTTGGAAATCTACTGAGGTTGTAGAAAGTAATCACATAATGGCTGAGGATGCAGAAGCCTGAATCACCTTATGTGGGATTCCATGTTTTTTGTAGAGTGGCAAGTCATAGCTGAACATGATGGGAACTAAGTGGTGTGGACTTTTAATGCTCTCAAGATTTTCTGATTCATATGTCAGGCCAATATTGTAATAACAAAGCTCACAACAGCTGCCTACACTATGTATGGTTCTAACTCAAATGAGAACATTTATCATTTTTCTGCCCTTCATGAATGCACATGCATGCATATTTTCAAATATAAAGTCAAAAGATATTTAGAGGTTTGGATCAAATCCTTCATACTTAAAAGTAATCCAAAAGAGCAATACTCTGAAATGTTACCAAGTGTTAAATAAATGGCAAGTCTTGTCTGTTTAAATGTGTGTATTTTCAGTTCTGTTGAATCTTTTAATGTTGTATATTTGATATAAAAACAGTAGCTTAAATTTAACTTATACAAGGTCATACAGACACTTGACTGTTCTGTTTTTATAACTGTCCTAAAATATAAAGTAGAAATAATTTAAAGATTTTATTCATAGTACTTGAATAATATAAACCATTGTTTCTTAGTTACATTTTTCTACATTTATGCTAAATGTCTAATTTAAAATTCATCAAAATATTGATAAGTAAGTTGTCATTTTTAGTTTTGTTCAAGAAGCTTGTTTAAGACTCCATTAAAGATTTGGACTGAAAAAAATCTCTTTCTTTTAAATGTGATTCCACTGTGCTATTCCATTAACATTTACTAGATGGTTAACATTCTCTAAAATTAAACTTGCATTATGGGGTCTCTGAAAATATCACATAAATTTGGATTTTAGTTTAGTGCTTTAGAATGATCATTATCATAATGTAAAATTATATTTGAGAAAACTCCTAGAAAACCTAATGTATATATTTGGTAGAAAGTTATATTTCTTTGGTACTCTGACAATATTTAACTCACTGTTTATTTATAAGCCCAATCACTATTTTTTATTTTAAAGAAATTTCAGAGCTAACATATTTAAACAATAAACTAATGGTATCATGACTTTGCTTGCAATGGTATCACAACTTAAAATTTGCTAGCAAGACAATCAGTTCTTATATAAAAAATTTAATTAATGCAATAATATAAAAATTTGATTCCCAATAAGAGCAAATATATGTTCCTTGATTCAATATATTTACTGAATATACATTCTATACAATCATTTCTCCAGGATGTGAGTTTATGGTAAAGATCACAGCTCTTCATATGTTTTGAGTTTCCTGATTACATACAGCTCACAGTCTTATCGTGACAACAATAGTAAGGAAATAACCACATTAATAAATGTATATTTGATGCAAACCTAGATGATTATTCTGAAAGAAAGAGACTAAGTCAACAAAACTGGTTTAAACCTAAGGGATCAGGGAAGCATTTCTGAAGAAGTACCGAGTGATCATTTAACTTAACCTTTAAGAATGGGGTAACCACATGAGCACAGCTGGACAGATCATTCCATGAGAGGCAGGAGGCAGTGGCAAAACCCTAAAGGAGGAGGGAGTGGGGTCTATTCAAGGCATGGAAAGAAGTTTGTGATTGAGTAGAGAGCAGAATGTCAAGGATGGCAGAGTGAAGCCAGGAGCTTGATGAGGCAAGAAGTCTGGAGTTTGTTCCAAAGAATTGGGAACTATTAAATGGATTTGGCCTGAAGTGATGGTAGTGACTAGATCAGATTTGCATTTTTAAGATCTCAGGGTGATGGGATGGGCTCAGGGTAGATGAGAGGAGGCAGGTTAGGAGAGAAATAACAATGGCAGGAACTGGGGAGAGATATTGGTAGCAGGCTCTTTTTTTCTTTTTCTTTCTTTTTGTTTTTCTTACCTTTTCCCTCCCTCCCTTCCTCCCTCCCTCCCTCCCTCCCTTCCTTCCTTCTTTCCTTCCCTCTCTCCTTCCGTCCTTCCTTCCATTTCAACATGTAGACAACTATTTCAAAGCATTTAATTTCCAGTAGAGGGATGAGTACCAGCCAAGCATATGTCTGTCAAAATATGCCCTAGTACTTGCAAGCTGAACATCAGCTTCACATAGTAATGTGATTTTAAAACACTGTCTCAAATTATCTGAACAAAGAAAAAATGTGAAAAGATCATGTTATGCTTTTTGTTTTCAGAGGGTTAGAATTATAGTAGCAAAATAAACTGCAGTTTGATAAGATTTGCTTTTAACTGAAGCTCTTGTATCCCCTACAACCCAAAATATGACAAATGTTATGGATACGTGTCCTTTCTAATAAGCAAGACATGGTTAGGATTAGCAAAGAGGCAATACTTAAATGAGAGAGAATACTGCAGCCAAACCTAGAAAATACTGTCTGTGTTTTAAGTAAAAAGCATCTCACTGAATATCTGAAAATCTCATTGTGTTCCCATTCTTGCTTTGTTATGAGTTAGCATAACTCAGCTATAACTATACTGTGCTGGTCACTGATGACAAAATCAATAATCACTAAAGCAACAATAAATGGTGTTTTGGTGCAAGAAACAATTAGTCATTTTCATCTTAGGGGAAGTACATATGACTTTCAGCTCCTGATATTTCATATATATTTTTAAATAAACTCCAATTTTAATAAAATGTATATGATAGCTAAGCAATAATACATGCATATTTTATATAAGAATGCAATATTGTTAATTTCATTAAAATTATTTACTGGTAAGAAATTATTTTAAGCTCTCCCTATTCTGCAATTCAAAGGCTTCAAACAAGCATTTGGAAGAATACAATTGCAGAACTTAATTTTAAGTTTCAATATGTAGGAGATGAGTGGCTAAGGGACACTTCATTTTCCATAAAAATTTAGCATTATATGTGCAAATATTTTGATGCAACATTTTAAATGAAGAAACTGATATGACACAACTTTTAGTTACAGCAGTGTTGTCAATGCATGTTTTTAAATTATATTTTATTGCCCTGACTGGTGTTGCTCAGTGGATTGAGCATTAGAATGCAAACCAAAGGGTTGCTGGTTTGATTCTCAGTCAGGGCACAGGCCTGGATTGCAGGCCAGGTGTCCCGTTGGGGACACACAAGAGGCAACCACACACTGATGTTTCTCTCCTTATCTTTTTCCCTCTCTCTAAAAATAAATAAATATTTTTAATAAATAAATTATATTGTATTGATTATGTTGTTACAGTTGTACTGATTTTTCCCCCTTTGCCTCCCTCCATCCAATATTCCCCACTCCCTCAGGCAATCCCCATACCATCGTTCATGTCCAAGCATCATGAGTATAAGTTCTTTGGCTACTCCATTTACTATACTGTATTTGACATCCCCATGACTATTCTATAACTACCTACTGGTACTTCTTAATCCCTTCATCTCCTCACCCATTCTTCCACATCCTCCTGCCATCTGGCAACCATCAAAATGCTCTCTGCATCTCTGATTCTGTCTCTGTTCTTGTTTGCTTAGTTTGTTTTTTAGATTCAGTTGTTGATATGTATTTTTGCCATTTTATTGTTTATAGTTTTGATCTTTCACTTTTTCTTAAATAAGTCCCATTAATATTTCATGTAATAATGATTTGATGATGACAAACTCCTCTAGTTTTTTCTTGTCTGGGCAGCTCTTCATCTGCCCTTCAATTCCAAATGATGGCTTTGCTGGGTAGAGCAATCTTGGCTGTTGGTCTCTGCTTTTCATGACTGAATATTTCTGGTAAATCCCTTCTAGGCTGCAAAGTTTCTTTTGAGGAATCAGCTGACAGTCTTATGGGAACTCCCCTGTAAGTAACTACCTTCTTTTCTCTTGCTGTTTTAAAGACTATCTCTTTGTCTCTTTAATCTTTGGTGTTTTAATTGTAATGTGTCTTGGAGTGGGTCTCTTTGCATCCATCTTATTTGGGACTCTGTGCTTCCTGGACTTCCATGTCTGTTTCGTTCACCAAATTAGGGAAGTTTTCTTTCAATATTTCTTCTTCTCAGCCTTTTGGCTAAGATCAAGTGCAATTCAATTTTAAGGATCACTTATTCTTAAAAGTTTCTGCATCTTGACTGACCTGCATGTTATAATGATCAAGCTGTTTGAGGCTGTCACAATTTGTGCAAGTCGTTCCCTTCTGTAAGAATACAGTGACTCCTTTTATTTCTACTTTTTGTTTTTTGAATACAGCTATCAAAACTTCAATGAAAGTTGTGTCTGAATTAGAAGATATGTTAGAATAGATTGAGATTCAAGGAGGTGGAACAATGGAATTAATAGTGGTAAACAATACAGGGTGCCAACAAAGTTTAAGAGGAAAAGCTTGCATGCACAAGGTGATATAATTTGTGATCTTGATAATAGCCTTAGTAAGCTTCTAAAAATGGGTAAAAAATGAATCAGAAACACTAGGCAATGTATGTATTTGTAATTTATATTAATATCTACATACAGATATTAAAATTATTCTTTGTCTATGTATTTATGTATTGATACATTTATGTTATTTTTTAAAAAATATATAGAGTTGACAACTTGTAGGCTACATCTCATGTTGTCTATTCTGGTTAAGATAGAAAAGGATGAAGAGATTGTGTTAAAAGCATTTATAAATTAATCAAATCATAAGTGCTGTCAAAATTATATATCCAATTATATATATGGAGGGTATGTACTGTGGCAGATTATTTTGCTATCTTGAGAGAGAAGCTCTAGATAGGTAGGTTCCGATTTTAAAGTTTAAGAGATTATGATTTTAGACCTTAAGATGGAAAAGTAAACTACCTGCTGAACTCACAGTCATATTTAAAAGCTTCTGAGCTTGCCTGCTTACTTAAATTTTGAGATGGCAGCCAAATGCTACAGCTTACAGTCCAAAGGACTGGGCCTGTTCTGTTCAGTTTATTTGAAAGTATTTTCTTTGTTGTATTCTTTGTTATTTACTAATTTTGCCAAATTATCTATAAATAGAAGTATCAAGATAAGAAGATATTCAGAACTTACTTTGGATGTCAGTTTTCTTCCAAAAGGACAGTTATACACTCTTAAGACCAATCATTTTCTTTGTTCTTTTTCATAGAAAGCAATACCATCACTTTCTAACAGTATTATATTTCTCTTCAATAACTGATATATTACATTAAAGGAACACAAACTGGTATTAATTATGAAATAATAATCAAGGCAAAGATTGTTTCTTGGGAAATCATGGTTGTCCAAGAGAACATGAGAGCTTGATGTCCAGCTGGTTAATAAGCCATAGGATATGTTTTAGACCAAGATATGTATTATATTTGAGATGAAAATGAACTTAAATAAATAAATAAATGAATGAATAAAAGGTGAAATGATCCTTTTTGTCTACTAAGGGGCAAGATGGCCTCATTTTTGTATGCAAAAGAAATTTTAGTGGAAGGTATGTGTTCCATAAAAAGCTAAATCAAAATTTTTAGTGATCTCTGCATTTTGTTTTTAACAGTACAGGACAGATAATATTCTATTTTTTATTTGAAATTTTAACACATGTAAAAAATTTATGTAACTTGGAGATATATCTAGTCATATAACTGCCATAGAACATTATGCCCAACATTGCTTTTGATAATTTGTTCTGTGAGGCAGAAACATATTTTATACATATTTAATATTAATATTAAAATAATTTCTTTTGAGAACATCTATAAAATAGTCGTCTAATAACAAAAAAGTAGGTTTTATTTCTTTTTGTTAATAAGAGTCCTTCAAATGTTAGAAAAAGGTATCTGACAAAAAATATGACTTACGATCTTAAGTAATTTCACTTTAAGGAAAAACTGTATGATTAGAGATGAATCAATTAATCTACTTAACTACAGTTTACTCATCTACATGCCAAAGGTTGTTAGAGTTGCCACTATATCTTGATTTTAGTATGATTATACTCAATAGAATGTTTTGTAAATTTAGTGTTTTAAAATATAGTTATTATATATTTGCTTAATCAGATTAACCAATTCAAACTACATATTTTTATCACATTTTTCCATTTTTTGATGGATATGTCAAATAAAATATGTCTACCAATGGAAAGAACTCCTAATACCCAAAGCCGGGGTCATTTTAGAAGAAAGTGAATAAAGTAGCACTGGTTTATAACCAAAAGTAGAAAATTAATCTCTTTGAACCCAGGCTAACATAAATAAACTATAGAACACATAAATAAATGGGGAGAATTCATTCTCTTATGCAGAATTTCAGATAAATCATGAAGCTGCTCCATCTCCAAAGAGGTGTAGGATAACTCTATATTCCTCAACTATGTATTGCACAAAACCGAAGCATCGATGATTAGAAAAGCAAACTTTGATAAGTTTATCAGCAATGTTTAGAACTGTGTTATATTTAGTAGAGAACTCCACAAAATTGTGCTAAACATAATGATGGGTATCAGTGTCCTACTTAATGGAGAAAGTTCAAAAGCCATGAATTTTGGAAAAATATTATCATTTCTCTAATACTTATGACTAAATGAGTAACTAATAAACATATGGTCACAAACTAAACTGCATTGCTGCCATAAACTTATAGTGGAAGGTGCAGAGCAGACCTTGCTGAAGACTTGCAGGAAAAAAAAATGATTAAAAAATTATACTGCGTAAAGTGTTGGTCATATATTGTTGGTCAGGTTTTTAAAATGTCCACTAGACTATAACTTTTTGAAGGTAGACTGGTATCTCTAGTTTTCAGTTTTATCTCTAGTATCTATCATAGTGTCTGCCACACGGAAGGGACTCAATTTTGTAATGTATTCAATTAATACTTTATTGTATGTATCTTCTAGATATGACTATAATAATAGAATTCCCTTATTTTCTTGAGCAAAAGGTAAATATATCCTAGAGATGTCATTTTTAATTATAAATAAAAGTTTTAACATAATAATATTAGAAACATAATGTTTCATTCTGGAGACAGGAGGTAACTATATAATGTATCCCTTAAAGGAGTCACTGCATCAGTTATATCTGTGGTAGTTGATGCTGTAGATCAGGGGTGTCAAACTCATTTTCACTGGGGATTACATCAGCCTTGCAGTTGCCTTTAAAGACAAAATAGAATTCCAAAAAAAGGGTCATAAAGAGAGACCCAGAAGGTCATTTCATAATACGCAAGGGAAGAATCCACCAAGAAGACAAACATTGTAAATATGTATGCACCCAACACAGGAGCACCTAAATATATACAGAAAATCTTGGAGGACTTCAAGAAAGATATTGACAGCAACACAATTACAGTAGGAAATTTCAACACCTCACTGTCAAAAATGGACAGATCTTCCAGACAAAATATCAACAAAGATATTGCAACGCTGAACAATGTCCTAGATCAATTGAACTTAACTGATATATGTAGATAGAGAGCATTTCATATCAAAGAAGAAAAATACACATTCAGTTCAAATACACATGGAATAGTTTCAAAGATAGACCAGATGATAAAACACAAAGCAAGCCTCAACAAAGTCAAGAAAATTGAAATCATATCAAACATTTTTTTCTGGCCACAAGGGACTGAAACTAGAAACCAACCTTAAGGAAAAATCTCAAAAACATTCATACTCATGGAGATTGAATAGCATGATATTAAACAATGAATGTGTCGAGAATTAAATTAGGGAAGAAATCAAAAAGTTTCTGGAAAAAATGAAAATGAACTCACAACAACCCAAAACTTATGGGACACAGCAAAGGCAGTCCTGAGAGGGAAGTTCATAGCAATACAGCCTACCTAAAAAAGATAGAAACATTTCAAATAAAAAAACCGAACTCTACACCTACAAGAACTTGAGGAACAACAACAAAGATAGCCAAGAGTAAGCAGAAGGAAGTAAATAACCAAAATCAGAGCAGAATTAAGTGAAATAGAGACCAAAGGCACAATTTATTGATTCTAAGTATCAATAAACCCAGGAGCTGGTTCTCTGAAAAGATAAACAAAACCGACAAGCCTTTAAGCAGACTCATCAATAAAAAAGAAAGAAGACCTAAATAAACACAATCAGAAATGAAAGGGGAGAGGTTACAAAGGATACCACAACAATACAAAGGACTATAAGAAATTCCTATGAAAAACTATATGCCAAGGAATTTGAAGACTTGGTGAAATGGACAAATTTCTAGAAAAATATTGTCTTCCTAAACTGAATGAGGAAGAAGCAGAAAGCCTGAACAGACCAGTAATGGCTGATGAAATTGAAGCAGTAATCTAAAAACTCCCAACCCACAAAAGCCCTGGATCACACAATTTCACAGGAGAATTCTACAAAGCATTTAAGGAAGACCTAACTCCTATCCTTCACAGACTATTCCAAAAAATCCAAGAAAAGGGAAGACTCCCAAACCCTTTTTATGAAGCTAGATTCATCCTATCCCAAAATCAGATGAAGACACAACAAAGAAAGAAAACTTCAGGCCAATATCACTGATGAACATAGATGCTAAAATCCTCAACAAAATATTGGCAAACCACATTCAGCAATACATTAAAAATATCACACAACCTGACCAAGTGTGATTCATCCCATGGATGCAAGGATGGCACAACATTTGCAAATCGATAAACTTAATACATCACATAAACAGAAGCAAAGGAAAAAATCATCTGATCATATCAATAGATGTGGAAAAAGCATTTGATAAGGTGCAACACACATTTATGTTAAAATACTTAGCAAAGTGGGAATAGAGAAAGCATTACTCAACATAATAAAGGCCATATATGAGAAACCTACAGCCAATATCATACTCAATGGGAAAATACTAAAAACGTTCTCACTAAGACCAGGAACAAGACAAGGATTTCCACTTTCACTACTTCTATTCAACATAATGTTGGAAATCCTAGACACAGCAATCAGACAATAAAAAGAAATAAAAGGCATCCAAATTGGAAAGGAGGAAACAAAACTGTCACTGTTTGCAGATGACATGAGACTGTACATAGAAAACCCTATAGACACCATCCAAAAACCACTCCACCTAATAAATGAATTTGGCAAAACAGCAGTATACAATGTCAATATAAGGAAATCAAAGGCATTTTTGTATACCAACAATGAAACATCAGGAATAGAAATCAGGAAAAAATCCCACTTGATATAACGAGAAAAATAAAATACCTAGAAATAAACCTAACCAAGAAGGTAAAAAACCTGTACTCAGAAAACTACACAACACTTAAGAAAGAAATTAAGAAAGATACAAACAAATGGAAACATATACTGTGTTCATGGATCGAAAGAAATAAAATTATCAAAATGTCCATACTACCCAAAGCAATTTATAGATTCAGTGTAATCCCTATTAAAGTACAAATGGCATACTTCACAGACATAGAAGAAGCACTTCAAAAATTTATCTGGAATCGTAAATGACTCTGAATAACTGTGGCAATTTTGAGAAAGAAGAGCAAAGTAGGAGGAATCACAATACCTAATATCAAACTGTATTAAAAGCCCACTGTAATCAAAACAGTCTGGTACTGGCATAATAACAGACACATGGAACAATGCAACAAAACAGAGAGCCCAGAAATAAACCCAAGTCTCTATGGTCAGTTAATATTCAACAAATGGGGAAGCAGCACAAAATGGAGCAACAATAGCCCTTACAACAAATGGTGTTGGAAGAGCTGGACAGCTATATGAAGAAAAAATGAGACTCAACCACCAATTTACACCATACACAAAATAAATTCCAGATGAGTAAGTAATTTAAATATAAGTTGTAACACCATTAAAGTTCTAGAGGAGAATATAGACAGGAAAATCTCAGCTATTCCATGCAGCAATATTTTCACTGATATGTCCCCTAGAGCAAGGGATATAAAGGAAAGAACAAATAAATGGGATCTCATCTAAGTGAAAAGCTTCTGTATGGCCAAGGAAAACAGAATTAAAATGAAAAGAGAAACAACTGTAGGGGAAAGTGTATTTGTCAATGATACCTCAGACAAGGGTTTGATCCCCAAAATATATAAAGAACTCACATGACTCCACTCTAAGAAGACAAGCAACCCAATTAAAAAATAAGCCAAGGACTTGAACAGACACTTCTCTGAGGAGGACATACAAAAGGTCCAGAGACACTTGAAAAGATGCTCAGTATTGTTAACTATCAGAGAGATGCATATGAAAACCACAATGAGATACCACTTCACACCAGTGATCATGGCCATTATAAACAAATCAACACAAAACAAATGTTGGAGAGGTTGTGGAGAAAAGGGAACCCTAGCACACTGTTGGTGAGATTGCAGACTGGTACAACCAGTATGGAAAACAGTATGGCATTTCCCCAGAAAACTAAAAATGGAACTGCCTTTTGACTCAGCAATTCCACTGCTACAATCATATCCTAAGAACTCTGAAACACCAATGCAAAAGAACCTATGCACCCCAATGTTCATAGCAGCACAATTTACAATAGCCAAGTGCTGGAAGCAACTTAGGTGCCCATCAGTAAATGAATGGATCAAAAAGCAATGGTACATTTACACAATGGAATTTCTACACAACAGAAAGAAAGAAGTAGGTTCTTCCCCTCTGAGACAGCCTGGATGGAATTGGATGGCATTATGTTAAGTGAAATAAGCCAGGCGGTGAAAGATAAATACCATATGATTTCATCATTAACAGGAACCTAATCAATAAAATGAACAAGCAAGCAAATTATAGTCAAAGACATTGAAATTGAGAACAGGTTGACAGTGATCAGAGGGGAAAGGGGAAGGAATTATTGGGAAAAGGGTAAATGGTTTACGGGAACAATTATAAATGACATATGGAAAATAACAAAGGGGAGTGAAAACAGGGGAGGGAAGTGGGCAGGCCTAGGGTGGTAGGGAAGGGTGGGGGGAAAGGCAGAAAACTGTACTTGAAAAATAAATTAAAAAATAAAAATACTCCTTTATCAACAACAACAGAAATAATAATATTGGAAGTTCTAGCCACAGTGATCAGATAAAAATAATTGAATAAATAAATGGCATCCAAATTGGAAAGGAGGAAGTAAAACTGTCATTAGTTTCAGATGACATGATAGAGTACATAGAAAGCTCTATAGACCCCATCAAAAAACTACTCTACCTAAGAAGTGAAGAGGCAAAACAGCAGAATACAAAGTCAGTGTTCAGAATTTGAAAGCATTTTTGTACACTGCCAATGAACTATCAGAAACAGAAATCAAGAAATGAATTCCATTTATCATAGCAACAAGAAAAATCCCATTTACTATAGCCACTAGGAATAAACATAACCAAAGAGGTAAAATACCAATACTCAGAAAACTACTTTACACTCAAGAAAGAAATTAAGGAAGACACAAATAAATAGAGGCATGTACCTTGTTCATGGATTGGAAGAATTCATATCATCAAAATGTCCATACTACCCAAAGCAATTTATAGATTCAATGCATTTCTATTAAAATAACAATGACATATTTCACAGATATAGAACAAATATTTCAAAAATTTATATGGAACTATAAACAACCCTGAATAGCCTCAGCCATTTTGAGAAAGAAGAGCAAAATAAGAAGGATCAGAATATCTGATACCAAACTGTATTACAAGGCCACTGCAATCAAAGCAATCTGGTACTGGCATAAGAACAGACACATAAATCAATGGAACAGAATAGAAAGCCCCAAATAAACCCAAATCTGTATGGTCAATTAACATTTGACAAAAGGAGCAGGAACATGAAATGGAGTAAAAATAACCTCTTCAATAAATGGTGTTGGGAGATCTGGACAGGTACATGCAAAAAATGAAACTAGACCACCAACTTGCACCATACATCAAAATAAACTCAAGATGGATAAAAGACTTAAATATAAATCGTAACACCATAAACGTCTGAGAAGGGAACAAAGGCTGGACAATTTCAGATATCCCATGCAGCAATATTTTCACTGATATGTCCCCTAGGGCAAGTGATATAAAGGAAAGAATAAACAAATGGGACTCCATCAAATGAAAATCTGTACAGCTAAAGAAAACATCAGCAAAATAAAAAGGGAACCCTCCATGGGAGAACATATTTGCCAATGATACCTCTGACAAGGTTTTAATCTCCAAAATATATAAAGTACTCACACAACTCCACAATTAAAAAATGAACAAAGGACCTGGACAGACACTTCTTCTCCAAAGAGGACATACACAGGGCCCCTTAAGTTTATGAAAGGATGCTCAACATCACTAGCCATCAGAGAGATGCAAATGAAAACCATGATGAGATACCACTTCACACCAGTCAGAATAAATGGCCATCATTAACAAATCAACAAACAACAAGTGCTGACAAGTGAGGTTGTAGAGAAATGGGAACCCTAGTACATTGTTTGTGGGAATGTAGACTGGTGTAGCCACTGTGGAAAACAGTATGGAATTTCCTCAAAAAAACCTAAAATGGAACTGCCTTTTGACCCAGTGATTCCACTTCTGGGGTAATACCCTAAGAATTCTGAAACACCAATTCAAAAGAACATATGCACTCTTTTGTTCATAGCATCATTATTTACAATAGCCAAGTACTGGAAAAAGCCTAAGTACCCATCAATAAATGAGTGCATCAAATAACTGGTACATTCACACAATGGAATACTATGCAGCAGAAAGGAAGAAGGAACTCCTTCACTTCTGGACAGCTTGGATGGAACTGGAGAGTATTATGGTAAGTGAAATAAGCTAGGTGGAGAAAGACAAATACCATGTGATCTCACATATAAGTGGAGCCTAATTAACAAAACAAACCAGTGAACAAAAAAGAACCAAAGACATGGAAGTAAAGGAAAAACACAGTGAACAGAGGGGAGGGGGAGGTGGATAATGGATGGAAAAAGGGGAAAGTCGAGTTAAGAAACGTATACAAGGAACTGATGAACAAGGGCAGTGGGTGGGGATTGTGTTTGGGAACAGGGTTGGATGGGGCAGGGGAGAGCAATGGAGGGAAAATGGCTACAACTATGTCTGCACAACAATAAAGAAATGTATATATATAAAGGAAAAGAGATAAAAAGAAAAATATTGAAAATATTAATTTGATGTTTGGGTATGTGCAATTAATGATTAACTTCTATTAATTCTTAGTTTTATAGTATCTGAAACCAAATATTAAGATAAACCAAATCATCAAATGTTGTATGTTAGGGTATTAAATCAAGGTTTTCCAAAATACTGAAGGAATTTCACTCATTTTGCCTTCATTGATATTATTATTTCTTTACCCCTGAGTTAAAATAGAAAAAAATTTATTGTAAAAGTGCAGTATCATTTGTAAAATATTGTTAATTTCATGTTACTCTCATTATTCAGATTTCTATTTTTGGTATATTTCATGATGCATATAACATCTCTTTGCAGAGCATTTATTAAATCAGAGGAAAGTCTGATAACTTGCCTTTTGAACTTTCCTACTCAGAAACATTTCATCTTTAAATAAAATAGGTAGAAACAGAAGAGAAAGATCCAAATAGGAGATTTACTCCAAGCCAGTTAGCTTATTGCCCTTTTCTTTCTCAAGGAGAAGTATCTTTCTACTTCATTTTAGTACTTTTTATTTTTTTATCATCCATTCAAATGTAGACAGAGATAGATTTTAACAGTATAATATGTGCTTATTTTTCTAAAATATTAGAGCTACTGTGTTGGGGTACGCCCTGCCTGGTCTCAGGAAGCTGTAACCCACCATGACTTAGGCTGAGTGAGAGACCTCCAGACCAGGAGCCACTAAGGAGAAAAAACTTATTTCCCTAGCATGAACGCTGCCTGTTCTGTGCCTGGCCTCCTATGCTTGATCAGTTAGCCAACGATGGATAAGATTTCCCACAGGGGGAATTGCCTAAGACAGGCATGATCACAAGGAGGCCTCAGGGAAGAGATTTGGGGCTGTGGAAATGAAGGGGTGATGGACATCAATCCCTGCCCCCTTGGCTTTGTCAAAGCCTGAGTCCTTGTTCTTAGCTGTAAGAATTCCGAATCTCCTGGCTGCCTTTGTCTCCTCTGTTGACTCAGGCCTGTGGAAATAACAGGGGCGGTGCAGCCCAGACCAGAGTTGGTGGACCCCCCCACCCCAGGGTAATCAGGCCTGGGACATAGAATATGCAAGACCCTGTGAGATATGCTTGCTGGAGGATGCTATTGAATTAGAATTTGAAGGCACAGGCAGGAAACAAAACTATCCTTTTAGGTCCTGTAGTGATAAAACCCCAAACTTTGCCCAGAATCCCAGTAGGAGTTCTGTCAGACCCTTTGAAAATTACCTATTCCTTTTGATCTTTGCTTCCAGACTGTAAATCCACAAACTGTGTCTGTATTCTTAATAAAAAGCCTTCTCATGCGGGGGCTCAGCACACTCTCCACTGGAGAGAGTGGCTGTTTCGTTTTTATTTCCCCACAGGACCCGGTTGTCTCTGTGTATGTTTTTCTCATGTTTAGACGAGCATCCACAGCAGGGATGGATACCGCTGGGCAGTATCCTCCACACTACTATCAGCAAACTGGCAGACTAAAGTAATTAGAAATATTCTATCCTGACTTTAATCAACACATATTCATACATTGCCTGCCATGAACAAGAGCAAAGATGGTAGAGAGTTGTTAAAATGTGTCAGCTAGATTCCATGTATTTAAAGGTCTTTTAATCCAGCATAGGATAAAGACAAGTATATAAATGTTATAATACATGGCACTACATAAGACATATGAAGACCCTTCTTCCTCATTCCAAAATAAGTTTGATCATTCTGGCTCAGTCCATCTATGGGAACCTTGTGAGAAGAGTTGGCTTATGAACACATCTTGATCTCAACAGCTGATTTAGATATTATAGTATTCAGAATTGGTATGTACAGGAATACTGACTTAATTAAAAAGGTTCTAAGAGGTTTATATTTTTTCAAAAGAATGAACCTAGTTTAAATAAATATAACAAGTTTAAATAAATATAACAAGTTTACAGTGGTCATTTAAGCCATTTCATCACTTTCTAAATGGTTTTACAGCACAGCTGCAATGAGAGGTTACTGACCATATAACCAGGTGATCCCTTGAACAGGACAGATAAAAAAAATATGGAAGTTCCCACTGCAGCTGAATAGCTCTGCCTCCCTGGACACATTTTTTTCTGGTAGAAATTTACATGATTCTACAAGCATCCTCTTTAAAATGCAACCAACCCATTCTATGTATTAAGCCTCACAGAAAAGTCACTCTCATTGTACATGAAATGGCTTAAAAATCAGGTTACTTTTCTCCAATATATAATATAATTTATATTTAGAGAAATAGAAATTTTGATATTGGTTGGTGGAGAAACACTGTTTTTGACATAAAAGGAAAAGTGTGTCTGAGCAAAATACCAGAGCAGAGAGATGTGAGTAGTCAGAAAAGAAAGTTAAGGAAGCAGAGGAAAAGGACCTCGAAAGCTAGAACAGAAATGATAGAATGGGTGGGGTGTTACAGGAGTGCATTTTAACCACTTTAAATTTTATTTACCTCTAGTTGCCTCTGAGGAGTCATTCTGATAAGATTACTAAAGTAGGTAGTTATTAACAAAAGAAGGGCAAATGGAGTCAAACATTAAACCTGATTAACTAGGAAGCTGTAGCATACAAATAGACTCTCCAGGATACAGCCACATCATCCACTAAAGGAAATTAATCCCCAAGTAAAGAGGAAGGACCAACCTTCCCATCTCCCAGGGAACAAACTGGTCTCTTCCCATGGATTATCAGGGGGCTGAGGGAAAACCAACAAATGGGAAATTCCTCTGCTGAGGCGTGCTCAGTAGAAGCCAGATGATGATCATAAAGGGGAAGAGAGTAGCATGGGAAAATATGGGGAAACGATCAGATAGGATAAAGATGAAGAACCCCCAGAATACCTAGAAAGGGATTGAATAAAGGGAGGGCCCAGCACAAACCCAGGGGGCATTAGGAGGAAGAAGATTGGTCAGTTTGAAAGAAAGCTTACTCATTCCTAAAACCAAGGAAATACAGGGAAAACTTAACAAAAGCTGAGGAGTTCATTTGTTTGTGTGTGTCCTTTCTATCTCCAAAGCTGCTGCCTGGGGCCTGGGTGTGGCAGTCCCACAGGCTAAAGTGCAGGCCCAAAAGTGGACCAGATGGGAATAGAAACTAGGTTAGAAAACTGAGGTTACAGATGCAAATGCCAGAGAAATGGTCCAGAATCTCTAGGCTCCATCCCTCCTTCTGGGCTTGGTGAGGACAAGTGAGAACTTGTGGCTTCAAATGCTGGACTTCTTCCACAAGATGGAGCTGAGCAACCTGGTCGTGCATGAGATATCTGGCACCTGGGAGCAGTCCTTTCTTTTCAATGCAGTAAATCTTGCCATTCCCCCTCAAGTCCTCCTCTGTGGAGTCCCCAAAAGACATTGCTGGTGACTATGAAAGAATCCTATTTCCACTGGCAACAAGGTGATCTTATTAAATAAGATTTCAACCCAGTTTGAGTCTTCAGTGGATCTTTGTTTTTAGTCTTCTCAATCACATAGCTAATTAATTGATTTCACTCTTTATCATATCAAATGTTCCTGTTCAAATAGGCTGTTACAACCTCACTAAAGAATGTTTGAACCCACTAATGAATATAAATATTGACCTGGTCACACGCAAGGCTTTGTTTGAGAGCTTATATTTTCTATGGAAGACGTAGAACATTATAGAATAAAATATGGTTTTATTTCCCTTGATATTAAAAAGCTGAGACCATGCTTGCAAGGCCCTCTGTTTTCTGCATATGCACATGCAGTCTGGGTTGTGTACCAAACTTATTACACAGTATATCAGTGATACAACTTATCTATTTCTCACTGGGCTGCAAAGCTTTTGAAGCAGCAAACTCCTTCATTCTTCACTATCTATCTAGAATAGGGACTAACATATGAATTAATATTGAACAAATGAATGAATTAATTAATGTATTTTTAATACATTATAACTAGCCTATATGTTCCTTTAGCACTATATTTAAATACAGAATCATAAGCGTTGCAAATTATAATTTTTCTTTATTTGCTTTTGTTTTTCTTTTTTCCCTATAAAAAAATCAGACTTAGAGAGGAATACCACATCTACCTCTTCTAGACCTAAATGTTCTTTAAGATAAGTGGAAACAAAGGCTGAATGCAGGGGTGGATTGGAGATTAAACAAACTGGAAATTAAATAAAATAGTTAATATCTACTAACATTCAATAGTTTTAGTAGACTTTACCCCATTTTTTTGTTCCCTTAAAATGGGAATAGGATCTTGCTTTACCACTACTTAAAACTAGTTTGGGTCTTAGCATGGAGTTTGGTAGGCCATGTGCTAGAAGACCTACTACATGATTATCATTTTTCTACAATTACATATAGCTATATTTTTGTATTATTAGGAATAACTAAAAATTGCTGATGATCATCAGCTCTTAATTTTAATTCAAGATATTCTTTTTTTTAAAGATTTATTTATTTATTTTTAGAGAGGGAAGGGAGGGAGAAAGAGAGAGAGACAGAAACAGGAATGTGCGGCTGCTGGGGGCCGTTGCCTGCAACCCTGGCATGTGCCCTGGCTGGGAATCAAACCTGCGACACTCTGGTTTGCAGCCTGCGCTCAATCCACTGAGCTATGCCAGCCAGGGCTAATTCAAAATATTCTATATGACTCAATTTTTGTTTCTTAATCATGTGGAAACAAAATATGTACCTATAAGATCTGCGATTTTTGTTTCCATCCAATAAATACTATATAAAAGTATTATGAGGAATGTGATAATTGATAAAAAATAACTTTCTGGAGTGAGTATAAATAGAGTGTGTTCTGGTATGAAAGGTTTCTTACTCACATTATTAATTTTCTGTGTGTCTGTGATGCCTCACATAGTCCACAGTTTCTGTGGTGGATACAAAAGGTTTACACAACATATTTTTTCTCTAAAGAGGTTGGATTAATAGTGGGAGAATAAGCCATACATATGTAATAGACTTCTAAAGAAATAAGAACAAATATTATACTTGAACTGGGTGAAGAAAAAATAATACTTTGTATCTTTAAAGAAATTGGTCAGAGACAATGATTATGGAAGACATGGGAGAGTGAAAAGAAATGATGAATAGATATAATTTATGAACACAGCAAAATTTCCACACACAGGATACTTTTGTTTATTTGATATTCTTTCATTGTCTAGTTCTAGTAAAGGTGACCTAAAGCTCTCTATTTAAGATCAAGATAGACAAGTTCCACTTCTTATGGTTGTTAAACTCCTCCTCTTATTATGTTAATTAGTCTTTACTTGGTGGATCCCAACCCAGGTATGCATCCTAATTTAATTTCATGCTCAGGTGCTATGGGCTAAAGATGCAGTATTCCTTAAAAAACTATATGTTTAATTTATGCCAGAATTTCTATAATAAATGCATAGTAGAATTTTGATGGAAATTAAGTTGATATTAATATGTAAGAACTGGAAAATATAGAGTCTTAAACAGTCCACATTATTTTTATTATCTTTCTTTAACATAATCTCATAAGGCTTTAGATACTAACAAAAAAAACAAAATTGGAAATTTTTCCTCTGTTCATATTTATTAGTTTGCATGGCATACACTCTTGATTCTAAAGCTGTTACTCAAAAATTGTCTTTGTTTTACTCTCTGACATATCAAAATCAGAGTCTAATTATCGCTGTGGTTGTGAATATGAACAAATGTACTTTTAAAACAGTTGTATTTCTCTTTTAATATTTATTCCCAGCTTCAGAAGATATGCATACATAGAAGTTGTGATTTTAATATGCTCACATCCTCACATGTACACACATATGCACATGATTTCAATCATAAACACACCAATATGTAAACATTTGAAGATTTGTTATATAATTTACTTTCACATCTCTTTGCTGTTATGCTATGATCAAGTGATATACCTTACTAGAATTCATTTAATTTTTTTCACATGGTTGAGTAAAAGAGCTAGAATATTATGATGTTACTAAAATAAGAAGCTTCTCAAAAGATTTGAAATTCTGATGTCCTGTACTTAAAATATTTCTTTTGAAGGTGTAAATATAAAGAAGCTACTAATTACATAAAAAATAAAAAAATATATATGGTGTTGGTCAGAAAGATTTTTTTTTATTATATGGCTCTAGTAGTCCTTAGTTATCTTTAACTTCATTTTAAACATTTTTTATTGTATTGTGACAACTGTCATATCAGCATGCATTAAGAAAAACAGCTCATCAAACTTGGTGAGTTTTTGTGTAGCCATTGCAGTATTAAACATGAAAAAAATACACAACATTTTTGGCATATTATGTTTTATTATTTCAAGAAAAGTGAAAATGCAACTGAAATGCACAAAAAGTTTTGTGGAGTGTGTGGAGAAGGTGCTGTGACTGATAGAACGTGTCAAACGTGGTTTGTGAAGTCTCCTGCTAGAAATTTCTGACTGCACAATGAGCCATGGTGGGATAGACTAGTTGAAGTTGATAGTGATCAAATCTAATTGAGATATTAACTGAGAACAATCAAACTTCCCCCAAGTGGAAGATAGCCAATGCACTGAAAATATACTGATCAATGAAGTTATTTGTGAAAATAAAATATGTGCCTTTTTTTGAAAAAATAAATGGACTTTTGGCCAACCCAATATAATTTTTAAAACTACTTTTCATTGCATACATATTGGGAGCCAGGTTATGTTCAAAATTCATGCACTATAATTAAACACGTATTGTAGATGATGAATCCATTTCATAGAGAAAGTGATTTGCCACAGATTGTTCAAGTAGAGTGAGTGAGTGAGTGAAGACTCAGTTCTCAGTCACTTTTATCGCAAAGCCAAAACATCTTTCATAAAAGCTAAACATTCTTCCCATATGTTGATTCTTTTTACTGTCCTCACTTGACCTTATATAAGTTTTACAAAAATTTGTGCTTGACATAAAATAAACATATAAAATTTTAGGGCTAAAATGAACATTATCGTGATATTTTAGTAATTAGCTGCTGAGCTACGTTAATATTCTTCTATTTTTGAGTAACCCTCTCTCTGAAAAATCTACAAAATCTCAATTGAATCATTAGTTCACTTTCAGATGGGTTTTAACTTCTATAAGCCTTTAACCTCCAGTTTTATCCATTTACTTTCCAATTTTGGCTTCAGGAGAACTGCCACTCAAAAGCATAGGTAACTTTTTCCACAGGAAGGTGAATATTGCTACTATCACACAATGAGCCCTTCACCTGACTATATCTTAACCTGACCAGGACTTCCTAAATTACCTATTGTGAAGAAGAGGCTTTTTACTTGTACCTGTTTCCATTCTGTTGTGGGCCGACATAACTACACATGGCATGTTTGCAGCTTGAAACACATGTAATTCACCAGGTTCAAGAAAACCTTGACTAGTCTGTAACTAGTTCCCTTAAACGAATCCACTAAGGGAAGGGTATCATGGCAGTATCAAGTTTTTATAAAGGATTCCAAAAATTTTAATTTCAGTTTGAATGCATGTCATACTTGTCTGTAACAACTTTGTGTCTGGTATTATTTCACAGACCATGCTTTAAGAAGAACTAAGAGGAGTTTTCTTAGTAGTTTATAATAGCTAACTGACAAAGTATTGAGAAAAATTAAAATTGTTGCAACATTTCAGTTTAACTAGTGATTTATAATACATATGTGAGTAATAGAATTACATGTTATTTGGAAAAAATTACTTTCTCTATCCTTGGAAGCACTTCTAGTCACCAGAACATGTTAGAGAAGACAACATTACTGGTCACCTTGTCACTGTTCCTGACCTTCCATTTTTTGAATATTTCTCCTTTTTATTAATTTGTGCTTGGTTTTGAACTATGAATAGTGGACTTATTCAATAAAAGGTAATAACAGTCATTGCCTCTTTGACATTTGTTGTCTCTAATTTGCTTATAACAGAATAGCCTCTCTAGTTTTGAGTCAAAATGGGTATGACACATGAGTTCCACTCATTTCAGGCAAAATTTACTGAGGTCCTATCCTAAGTTGTACCCTGCACTAAGCAACATACCATATACTTGGCTACAGTGATCATCCTTCTAAATTTCACATTTATAAGTGAGGAAACAAGGCACAGAAGGTTTACACTAAAAAAGTATACCATAATTATCCTGTGATCAGCTCAGTGAACCTTTCTCTCCACTAAGCTCTCCGCAGTGGTCTCTGAGTTTGTCAGGGCAGTTTTGTTATCCTTTTCTGTCTCCTCCCTTCTCTAACTCTCCTGAGGTATTTGGATCTATCCATGACTGTGACAAGTATATCAAGTTGTGAGATGCTTTTAGAACTTAGAGAGTTGGACAAAGTATACTAAACCTCTTTCACTCTACAAGTAAGTTTTGCAAAATGAAAATGAGTTCTCAACCTGCACAAAAAATGTTCAATGTCTTCCTATTGAGAAATACTGTTACCGGATCTATTTTTCCTGTGTTCACCTAAAAACTAAAACAAAACAAAAAACTTTTCTGCTCTTTGGTGACTCCACTACTCATGAATGAATGTGACTGCTCATTTTCAAATATATTAAAGGATCACTCTTATTTCTGATAATTAAATAATAAATGTGTTGTTTATATATGTAGATATAAATATAGATATATTCACTGTTTTTTTCAGACAAACATTAAAAACTATATGTGTTCTCATTATTATTAACTCCCAGAAGGGCTAACAGAATTTTAGTAAAAGGATAAGGTAGGTTTGATTTAGTAGACCCATTTCATGAGCAAGGATTGATAATTCATACAAACAAATGCTTTTGTAGTTAGTCAAAGTAAAGAACAGCAAGTCTACATTTGAGCTTATGACAAGATTTTTAATTATTGGTATTATTTTAATCTTCTTGCTAAACAATCTCTATCATAGCAAACATCTGGAGGTCTTCTTAAAAAAATGGGCCTACAGTTCTGTCACCAGAGTTGCTGGATCTGTAAGTCTAGAGTGCACTTGAACTGGTGTTTCTAATGACTTCCCAGGTGCTGCTGACTTTATGTTCAAGTTGATCTTCTGATTAAAAATGAGTTTACTTTTCTGCTATTAATAGAATAAAGTTAAAACCTCCATTGCAGGAATACGAAAATTTGACTCAGTCATTCTTTTCACTTTCAGGTCCTATCATGAATCTTGTTCAACAATGGATCAGCCATTGTAAAGTGCAGTATTGACTTTTCTCTAACTATGCCATTCTCTTTGAGACGACCCACACATTGATCTTGCTGTGCCTTCTTTCCAAGTTGTCATTCCACTTGTGTAGCTTGGAAATGGTCCACTTAACCTTCAAGGCCAAGTTCAAATGGAAATTCTCCTAAAAAGAATGTTTCTTTTTAAATGAAACCCAATTTAAATGAATAAAAATGAGGGTCTCTCAAAATTTGATTACAGTGAAATTGTTTCATAATGCAATCTGAGAATATCTTGCTAATACTTTAAGATGCTTTAATAAGCTCCATCAGGTGGTGCAACATTAAGTTTGAATTTTGCACCAGACAACTGTTTTTCATTGTTCTCCTGATACCATTTTTTTACTTTATACCATGAGTTTCAAGTAATAAAATATTTATGACTAGACAAATTTTGACATAGATTTTCATGTGCCAAATCATACAAAAAATTGATAACACATCTGAATATTCTGCATTTATATGCCATTAAAATACAAATATCTTAAACATGAGGAAAAATCATTACAAAAGACTGATTATTTTTAAGCTCAATTTTTCTTGAATATTTTACTTCACACATACACTGGTATAAGTTTTTCTTATTAATATGTGTCAGTTTAAGCTATACAAATGTGTTTATTTTTATTTTTGTGTGTATGTGATATAAACATATGTATTTTTAAATTTATGAAATTTCAAACCTTCTCAAGTATAAATAGTAGTTCTCCGTAAGCTTGCATTATTGTTAGAGAGGCCTTCCTAAGCTTGAAACCTAAGTTTCTGACAAAAAGGTTCCAGGGTAATCTGCTTCAAGTGGTGGGGAATGCTTTTTCATTACCCAAATGGGGAAGGGCTTGGCTGCCTGCAGTCTTCCAGAAAGGTTAAGAAGTGATGTATGGGTGCTAAATAAAGTCTTATCAGGTTACTGTACATCAGAACACTGATAAAGCTTCCTCAGGAAAGCACCAAATGGAACAAGGACCTATTCAGAAAATGTTGGTTTGTAGACATGCCGTTACAATGGAAGTCATCTAAATGACAGCAGGGCTTAAGGGTGAAATTTTTACTCCCAGTTCAGGAAATTCTATGGCAGGCACCAAAGTCTGGCTTAGCTCTTGAGATGTGGTCACTATCCAGGTTGTTTTTCTTTGTGAGCTGCTTTTCAGAGACATGAGTTTTGCAAGATAAGAATAGAATAGCATATTAGCTCCAACACGGGACACTTGTCAGATTAATAAAAGAAGTGGAGGGACTCTACAAGTCCTATTTTATAAAATGTTCTTAGAAGTTAAGCACAATATAATGTTCATACTTTAAATCCTGATGTGAAAATAGGAGAAGTAAAAGGTATGTAAGAAATAGAAACCAAATATACTTTGCACTTTTCATTTTTTATAGATGAATTTAAGGCATTTTTAGCTTACTTTGAGATCAACTTTGCTCTTGTTTGTTGTTTTGTTATCCACCATTTCATCTTGAATATATAACTGGGTCCTTTCCTGGAAGTAAAAATACTAAGGTACAAAATTGTGTGAAAATAATACCAGAGAATGGGTCCTTTTAAGGTAATTGAGTCTTTCTCACTAATTCCCATCAAGGACATAAAAGGCCACTACATAAGTAATCTTTTGAATGATTAGTGTAAGCACCCAGAAAATCCTTTTTGTTATCTAATCTAAATCACTCTAGCTGTAATTCCCCTTGTTTTGTTTTTGATTGAGAAAATGAGCCCATTTCCACATAGAAAGCAGGGAGGGCAGTAGTCTAACATGTTTGTAATCATCACTTTGACACTAATATTGTATGTGTGTGTCTTTGTGTGTGTGATCATATACTATTACAAGAGAAAGTAATTTCTTGTAACACAGTTGGAAAGTGTTAATTGGCAGGAACATGTAATTATGGATTTTGGCTTCAAACTCAAGGCTGACTATTAGTTCGAAAGTATATATTTGTTTTTTTCTATATTATATAGTTCTCTAAAAAACATAAAGAAATCATGGTTCATATAACCCAAAAAGATTTTATGATATTTGTGCAATACTCTGGGAGAGGTGATTTTAAACAGGCTCCATGAATTCACTCATCCTATTTGTACTGAAAAATAATGTCTGAAATGGTCAGGAAATTGGAGGGTTCAACCAATCTAGAAGTTCAGTAAACTATATCATTGTGGTCTCATTTGATGTGCACAAGCACATTAATCAAATTTGAATATCATAAATTTAAACATGCAGCATTTATCACAAAAGTTATATTAAAACACTAAGTGAACAACTATGAGTTGCATTAACAAATCAATATTTAACTATGAAAAGGGTTAGTTTTCCAGATGAAATATCAGCTATAGCTATGTAAGGTGATAGGTAATAAATCACTTCAATCTTAGCCACTCAGTGAAGTAACCCTGGTAGCCTAGGGCAAACTGACATCAGTATCAGTTATTCTCACAATTGCACTGTAAGTATTTATAGGCCTCATCAAGGGAAAGATAGCACTGGGGTTCAGCTGTGCACTAGGCAGGAGGGCAATGAGAAGGTTTTCTGGACCAAGATGAGATGGGAAAACAACAGCTACATCGACAGTCTCAGAGATCATCAATACTTGATCCTTCTGTAGAACACAATTTTATTTTTTGTCTCTGATTGAAAGTCAATGCTCAATTTTGAGCAAAATCATAGGAATTCTTCAGATTTTTAAATTTTAAAAAATTTTATAGCTATTAGTTCTTGATATTGTCATAAAGTGGATATAAAACATAAAGTATGGTTTCTGTCTTATAGGAGTTTTAAATATTGTTGACAAGGCAAGATAAATGGAAGATGCAATTATATGTAGGATTTGCATCCTTTCTCTATCATTAGCTTGTATGTCAATTAGATATGTCAATTTTTGTATCTGGACTGCTATGAAGTGAGAGGGTTGGACTTTAATGTATTCAAGTTCCAGTTGAATTTACAAATGTTATCATTTATAAATGCCAAGTGAATATGGTAGAGAAAATGAGGGTCAAGAGACTTCAAGGAGGGAGACAGGAAGAGTCAGATGTGGTCAGAGGTGTACTAAATTAGATAATCTCTTAGCTGATAGCAAAAGCTAGGCTGATATTTAAAGTTGAATGGAGATGTGGGAGGCAGGAGTAGATATCTGACCATCCTTCAATAGGGCCTGCTGGCTCCAGGTTGTTACAATTAAGGCTAGGCCTGCTTCTCATTGTCTCCCTGGAACTGGAGGGTTTTGAGTCTGAGATCATTTGTGTAGGGATTTAGATGCAAAGATGCTTTAGAAAACTCATGTAGTAGTCTTGGTCTCATCCTCAAAGAGCAGGTCCTCATTTAGAATGCACATGGAAGAGAAGGGTTATATATACTTTTTGTTTTGACTGAGCAAAATAATATAGAAGGTACAGGGAAGGACTAGCTCACAGAGTAATAGAATTTGAAATTGTTTAGAGCATATATTAATTTTCAGTAAAACTTTTGAAAGTCCTTAGATAACAGATATTTAATTGCATATTTTTATCATTTTACCATGTTTCAAATTGAGAATATTAAGTCTATTTAGGTGCTTATCTGCAGCTTCCTCAAAATTTGGGCATACAATGATTGATCCAGAATAGGTACAAAAGCTAAAGTAAAACATATTGCCTTGTTTCAGGATTAAATTATCTTTTAGTATGCAATTTCTTATCTAGCACCTTGGAAGGAGATTTTAAAATATGATGTATTTTCTTTATAACATTTATTGAACACCTTGATGGTAAAGACAAGTAAAGTATTGTAATCTCTTCAAAGTAGTTGACCAAGTTTTTCCTTTTTCATAAAGTGTGTTGCAACTCTCACACCAGATTTGCCAAATTGAAAATAAAAATGCTCACTGGAAGACAGTCTGAATTATATTTCATAAGAGAAATAATGTTTTAAGGCATGGTAATAAAAAAATGGATCAGAAACATCATATTTGAACCTGAAGAGTTGCTAAACATCAATAAACTTAGACTAGGAAAGCAGTGGTTTACTAGTGATCCAACTAGGTACTGATTTATGTATGTGAGAATATGAGCCAGAATATACTAGAGTAATATTTTGTATACATTTAGACTCTAAAGTGAATTCTGATATCCTTGAAATCAGAGCATTGCTTATTCATTTTTGTTTGTGCTTAATCAAAAACTGAAGGCATAGTTAGTGTTTTTGTGACATCAATCCAATTAGCACACTATTCGTAGTATTTTTTGTCTTTTAATTTCTTTACACTTATTTTTCTTATTTTGGTTTCAACAGCCTTTAATCCCAAAATCTGAAGATAGTTTGGAAAATTGGAACAGATCCATGAAGCTGTGTAATTTTGCTTTAATTGAACATTGAAAGTGTTAAGTAGAATAAAAGAGAAAAATTAAATAGGTAAAGTAGAGTTAAACAATCACGTTGCTTCTTTGTTTTCAGTAAATTTACTTCTGAAGACAAAAAAAACAGTGCACAACAGCTTCACCAGACATTCACAGCATGTGATTCTAAGACCATAGCAGGATTTGGTTTGAGTTTATTTTTTGAGTTGTCTTGGATGCTTTCCTTCCAGGTATGCCTTCTCTTCTGTCTCATGTATCATGTCTTATTTCAACTCTTCTGACAGCATGTCAGGCATTAGCGGCAGAATAATCTGTATGCGCAGTGGGAGAGGGAAGCAAACTAAATACACATTGAATAGGGAACAAGAGGTTTCCAGCACTTGATACATTGTTCTCCTTGGTATAGGAATGGATCTGCTAAGCATATGGAGGCATGCTCATGGATCAATATGGAGAACTTATATATATATGGTCATCCTGTGAAAATTTATATCTTGACTGAGGATATATTTTGATAGCATAAGTAATATTCTCATAAAATTTTTGGCATGACACATGAGGAATGAGGGAAACCACAATATGAAAAGCATATGGTTAGATCCTTGCTAATGATTGAGCCATCCTTCTGCCTCATAAAGACATTGATTTTTATTCAATTCCAATTTCTAATAGAATCTCAGTTCTATATCCCTTGAAGATTCCTATGAGAATAAAACAAAACTGGAATCTGTGTAACGAGTTTAGTTTAGAGGAAAGCAAGGTTCCCTGGATCTTAGATAAATACACTTGGTTTAACAAATTTGTCAAAATGTATCCACTGGGAATATAATTTTCTTTACAATAATATGATGCACATATTTATTTATTTAATATTTTCTAAACCTCAGAATCTGTAGGATAAGCTTGGAAAAGAAATTCTGCTAGACTTATGTTTTTAATATACTGCTGTAAGTTCTGGCATTTTTTTCAGATATTTACCCCCAAACTTTATTTTAGATGCATTTACCATGGGAGAAGAGTTAGAAAGAGACCTTAAAATCAGGTTTTATCTCCTATTCCTGATCTTTTTAAAGGTAGGAAAAATGGTTTCTGAATTATTGAATATTCCTCTGAGAATGAAACAGGTGGTTCCAAATTAAATTCACAAAATTCCAGGATGACATTTTCCTTAGAAAATTCCAGCATATAATTTTACTAGCTGGATGGGATTTAAACCCAGCCTCTTGGTAAGAGATAAGACATAAATTGTTCAACTCTAAAATAAAAAAGTAACACTTTAAGTTAAAATTTTGTAGTTAAAAAACAGGAAATTAAGTGCCAGCATGCACTGGAGCAGAAGAGATTAAAAGTATGCATAGCTATGGAATACCCCCTATTGTTTCAAGATCTGTAGTGTCAGAAGTACAACCTTGTTACAACCTTTTGATAAATCTGTTAATGAATAGTTTATTATATTTCCTTATTCATACTTTGAATTTTCTCTTTTGATTTTTCCTTTTCAGTCATAGATGTTTTCACAATCAATGGAATCAATTAAAATATGTACCATATAAAGTATAAAATATACAGAACTTTCTAATTAACAAATTATGTTAATTTAAAACTCGATTTCCTCCCATGAATTTTAGTTTCCATAAATGTACAAAAGGACACTTTTGACAACAAAATTTATTACTTGAAAAAAACATTATTTAATGGAATTAGTTTCTCACAGATGATGTTGAGTAAACCAAATTTTTGAGAAAGTCACAATCTTATCTTTGGTCTAACAATGAAGTTTATGAATCGAGGCATGAATATATGGAACAGATTGACAGATCTCAGAGGGGAGAAGGTTGGATGGGACTGGAAGAGATTGGCCAAAGAACATATACACATATGTACATAGCTCATGAATCTAGATAATAGTGTGGCAAAGGCAGAGTAGGAAGGGCAAAGGGGGAGAAAAAATATTACAGATACTTTCTCTAATAGTATCAGCAATAAAAAACTACATACATAAAAAGGAAAAAAAGATTAATTCTTGGCCTTTTGGCTAAGATCAATGTAGGAAAAAGAAAAAAAGTTAACCACATAATTTATTTGTTCTAGTGTATTTAGTGTATATAAGCATGTGGTAAATAATATGTAATCATATTGAAAAACAGAGATATATGAACTCATAAAAGAGGTAATGAAAGTACCATTTTGGCTAATTATATTTTGTGATAACTGATATTTATATTTCCTTGATTTTTAAACTTAGCTCTGCTATAAACAACTGAATAGCCTTTGTTGTTATGGCTTCATACTTGAAAAAAATCTGATGGTCTCCAGATAACAAGAAAAATATAAACATTCGCACTGAAAAAAATATGTTACTATTATAGAAACATCTTAAAATTGCAATAATACAAAATTATTTTGGCATTTTCCTCTTTTATATAAAAATCAGAAGAAAAACTCCAAACATGAAAGCTTCTGATATGACCACACTATAGACAGGCTGACTTTGAAACTTCACCAGTAAGTCTCCATGAACTTTTGTCAGGAAAGTCTGAATACCCGTGCTCCTGCTAAAAAAGCTCTAGTTCTAATATGTTTCCTCTTCTCCCATTTGAAGATACAGGTCAAACCCTGCCAAGTAAAACATTAAAAATTCTTCCTTATTTCCCATTTTAAGGTTCAATATGAGTAGAGGGACATAGAATAATGCATACATCATTCAAACTAATCAACATGTTGAGAGTCAGTAGCTTTAATTTCAATTTCCAATTATGCTTCTAAGTAGGACTTGTTAGCCATTTAGAAATTTTTATAGCTGATATAGAAAATAAGGTAATGTTCCTTCTCATTGAAACATTCCATGTTTCTTTTTCATTTTCTCACTTTTAATCTTTTATTTTATTTTTTTCAGGGGGAAATGGAGTTTAAGGGGACTATATGGTAACCCATGTTTCTATGGTATACTAATGTTGTTCTCTACCTACTCACAAATTTTATTAAGCACTAGGTGAATGCCTGTTAAAGGACTGAGAGTTCTTCACACTGACTATGAAACTAAAATTTTACGTAGTCATTCAATGTAGAGAGGAGTGAAAAAGAATGACAACAAAATTTGTGCTTTCTCAAAGATCACAGGGCTCAGGAAGTAACGGGAAGAGATGATCTAATTTATGTTTGGAAAGCTCTGACTTTTAGCACTAGATCAGGAAGTCTCTGAGAAATCACTTAGTTAAACCTCACATTTTACAGAAAGTTTACAGAATTGCTTTGAGTAATTCATATACCTCACATTCTTTCTGAGACCAACATTTTCTGAAAATGCCAGATGTAAATCAATATTTTCAGCTTTGTAAGCTATAAGTCTCTGCCTGCTACGCAACTCTGCTATTGTAGTGTGAAAGGAAACACAATATTGGGCCAAGAGTTGGGGCTGCATTTCAATCCAACTTTCTCTATGGAGGCTGCATTTATAAATTATTTTATCCATATATTTATTTATGTTATTTTATATATTTATTCATGAATATATTTTAGTTATACACATATAAAATTAGAATTTTATCTAATATTCAGCCATTATTCAATTCTATTATTTTGTAGTCCTTATTGTTTCCAACTTTAAAAATAAAAATAAAACATTTTTCTCACTGGCTTTACAAAAACAAGTGGCCCCCAAGGACCACCATTTGCCAGCCTGTATTCCAGAATAGGATCCTTCTAAGTCAAAATGTTGCATGCACTACAGCAGTTCTCTATTAACTACAAAGTGATGGGAGAACACTCTAATCAAAATAATTTATAATTGTGATAAGAAGCTATTTTCCAAATGCTTCCCCAAAGGGTTTATATTGTGCATGTTATTGCAATCTCACAATATCCCCATGAGGCAGCATCACGATTTATATGATAGAGAAGTAAATGGGGACTTGGAGAGAGTTCTCAGTCCACATGCATGAATGTGGTGGAACCCATGTGTGTACCTCTACACATAAAAAACTTAATACTTACTCTATATCTAAACAGTAAGGATAGAAGTAATTAATTTTCACATTTTAGGAGGAAGAGGTAACTTGGATAAACATATACAACTAGTGTTGATACACTGGTATTCTAGGGGTATATGGAGATCACTGTGATGTCGTAGTAGTGAGCAAAACACTGTACAATATGCTACCACTGTTCTAATTACTGGATGACTTGATCTGCCTCCATTTTGACTTAATGTGTCATATATTAAAAACAATAACATAGGAGCAAAATATAACAGCCACTATTTTGAATTGATGCAGTCATTTTTTCTTACTATAATACACATCTTGAACCCAAACTGATAGTTAACTTAGTTTAGTTTTATGAAGAGAATGAAGACATATGGCAAGATGAACTTCATATGCATATACTATTTATATAACTACATTAAACTAAGCACATGTTGTTTTAAGTGAAATTGTCTGACCTTTCTTGATAGAACAAGGGTGTTTCTACAAGAAAATGAGATATACTTCTTGTTTTACAACTTTCCCTTTAGGACTAAGGGGTGAAATTATAGCTACCTGCCACTTGACTAGACAAAACTCCAACTGTGTTTATTGCTTTACATTTGTTTTATTTAACACTTGCCCCTAGAAAAACCTTGCAAAGTATCTTCAGTTACTACAGAATCTAGAAACATGGAGGAAATGTATCACTCTTTTCCAATATTTTATGAGGAAAGACCTTTGTGCCTGTCAAAATTTTCAAACTTGTGAGCTCCAAATGATTGAAGTGAATGAATATTTGTATTTTAATATCCATTTTATCTTTTTTTAAAATTCAACTTACTAAAAGTTTACATCTGGTAGTATTAATAAAACAAAATTTATGTATTATATTATAGTTTTAATAGCAGAGGGAAAGAGTCATAAAATGTTACAAATATACATAATTTGTAACTCTTTCATCATTTTGCATGCCTTTCAAATGAGGCATATGTAGTAATAATTACAATTATATGTATACATGTACAGACACTTAATATTATGAGTTGATAAAAATATATAATTCGCTTTGGTAGGTAACTTTCTCATAAACTCAATACATTGTGTGAAGTGCCAAAAATCTGTAAGAATACACATTATAGGAATAAAATATATGAATTAAAAATATACCTGGATTACTTGTAAACAATATTAATTATATTGTATATAATTTATATTCTATTTTTATATAAGGGTTAAAGTGTCAGAAATATTAGAGCTACTTTCCTCAGTAAGATATCTCCATAAAGCAATAAGTGTAATATAATGTGTCACCAAAAAATAGTTTAAATTAGTTAAGCAAATATAGGTAGATAGACTAAAATAAAAGATTAATACCTGACACATTCCTCCTAGCACTTATCACATTGTATAAAATAATTTTTATGCTCTCTATGTCAGTGTCTTTGGTTATATTTTGCTTGTTTCTTTGTTTTGTTGTTTAGGTTCCTGTTAAAGGTGAGATCATATATTATTTGTCTTTCACTGCCTGGCTTATTTCGCTTAGCATAATGCTTTCCAGTTGCATCCATGCTGTTGCAAAGGGTAGGAGCTCCTTCTTTCAAAAGACAGAAAATTGTACTGCAACAAAAATTAAGATAAAATTGAAAAAATAATAATTTTATGTAAATTAAATTTACTATTAAACACTATTTCCCAAAAGGAATTTATTCTATTTCTGTCTCTGTAACTTTAAAACTCAGCCAAGTACTGAAAAATGGTTGCTGCTCAATAAACATAAAAAAAAATTGATTCAACTAAGTGAAGAAGAAATCTTCCCAATTAATGGTCAGCATATTAAATATTACTTTTCCAAATTTTATTAGAATAACATAGAAAAGGAAAAATTATTATAACAATATTTTAATTAAAAATTAATAAAATGTTAAAGACGGACAGAGATGATATATCTCATAGGAACATTGTATTTGTGGATAAACTGATAATTATAAAAATAAATTAACTAACTTGCTCAAACTTGCTTAGATCCTCTAACTCTCAGGGAGAAGGAAAAAAAACTGACATCTAATGGCTCTTATATAAAACATGTTATTTAAGACAATTTTATTCTTTACCTATTTTAATGCCAACAGTTTTGGAATAACACTATTCAGTAAGCTACTTATAATGATTCATCTAGTTTTGTGCTAATAATTTCATACCATTTTGAAATATGTTACAAAATTATGAGGTAAATGAAATTATTTTAAAACATTTTACCATACAACCATGGTAAAAAATTGTTCTTTTCTGTTTTTAAACGTTCCATGATATTTTCTTGTTTCAGTTTCATTATCTGATAGGAATAATATGTCATTAACTTCTTGACAAAGTATGCCATTGACTTTAATTGATAAATATTAAAATAAAATCTAGTACTTACAGATTTTTAGTAATGTAGTAATCTAGTATCAACTATTTTAGGACTAACTATGAGCTGATTGAAAAGGAGGAAACATTATGTCCTGTTTTCATTTTTTTAATATTTTTGATTTTTATAGTTATTCAAGTACAGTTTTCTATCTTTTCTCCCCACCCCACCCCTCCACCCCAGCCTTCCCCACTTCCCTCCCCTGTTTCCACCCCACCTTGTTACTCTCCATGTGACCTTTATAGTTGTTCCTGTAAACCCTTCACCCTTTCCCCCATTATCCCCTCCCTTCTTCCTTCTGGTTACTGTCAGCCTGTTCTCTATTTCACTGTCTTTGGCTAGATTTTGCTTCCTGTTTGTTTTGTTGATTAGGTTCTAGTTAAAGGTAAGATCATACAGTATTGGTCTTTGACCACCTGGTTTAATGCTCTCCAGTTCCATCCATGCGGACACATCCTTCTTTCTTTCTGTTGTGAAAAATTCCATTGTGTAAATGTACCATAGTTTTTTGATCCATTCATATACTGATGGACCCTTAAGTTGCTTATAGCATTTGGCTATTGTAAATTGTACTGCTATGAACAATGGGGTGCATATGTTCTTTTGGACTGGTGTTTCAGGGATATAATCATAGCAGCGGAATTGCTGGGTCAAAAGGTAGTTCCATTTTTAGTTTTCTGAGAAAATTCCATACTGTTTTCCATAGTGGTTGCACCAGTCTACAATCCCATGAAAAGTGCACTAGAGTTCCCTTCTCTCCACATCCCTTCCAACACTTGATGTTTGTTGATTTGTTTATGATGGCATTCTCACTGGTATCTCATTGTGGTTTTAATTTGCATTTCTCCGATGGTTAGTGATATTGAGCAGCCTTTCATATGTCTCTGAGCCCTCTGTATGTCCTCCTTGGAGAAGTGTCTGTTCAAGTCCTTTGTCCACTTTTTTATCAGGTTGCTAGTCTTCTTAGAGTTGAGTCATGTGAGTTCTTTACATATTTTGGAGATCAAACCCTTGTCTGGGGTATCATTGGAAAATATGTTTTCCTATATGGTTGGTTCTCTTTTCATTTTAATTCTGTTTTCTTACCTGTGCAGAAACTTTTTATTATGATGAGATCCCATTTGTTTAATCTGTGCTTTATGTCCCTCCTTGCTCTAGGGGACATATCAGTGAAAATATTAGTGTGTGGAATATTTAAAAACTATAAATGACCCAGAATAGCTGCAGCAGTTTTGAGAAAGAAGGATAAAATAAGAGGGATCACAATACCTGATATAAAACTTTATTACAAGCCCACTGTAATCAAAACAGCCTAGTACTGGCATAAGAACAGACACACGGAACAATGCAACAGAGTAGATACCCAAGAAATCAATCCAAGTCTCTACAGTCAATTAATATTTGACCAAGGGGGAGGCAGCACAAAATGAGAAAAATAGCCACTTCAACAAATGGTGTTAGGAGAACAGGACAGCTACATGCAAAAAAATGAAACCTGACCACCAACTTACACCATACACAAAAGTAAATTCAATGTTGATAAAAGACAAATATAAGTTGTGACAACTTAAAAGTCCTTCAGGAGAACATAGGCAGGAAAATCCCAGATGTTACACACAGCAATATTTTCACTGTTTTCATCTTTAATGTCACAATATTACAAGTAGCAGAAACATTTTTGAAAAATAAATGTCCAAAGAAAATGAGAAAATATTGACAGGTACCCTGGATTGTTCTATGCCCCAGTTCAATTATTCTTACAGTTTTAAAAAATTACCTTTGAAAAATTCAGAAGAGCCTTGAACTTTTTCTTTTATAATCATTTTCAAGGTTTCTTCCAAAATAATGGTCAAATGTGGTGGTTTTATGTGTTGCATGAGTGTTAGTCATGGAGATATAATGCTGTGACTCCCAACATAGGGTACAGTTACATATCTCTTTGTCATGTGACCATATCTTCCAAGAATTATTTGATATATAATGTTGACATAGAACTTTAACAATACTTTTATGTTTCCTTATGATCCAGTTTTATTTTGCATTGTAATAGTGTTTAAATAAGACAATAAATAAGATACTTTTGGGGGGTTTAGCCTCCACTCTATCATGGACTGACAAAAAACAGTTACTCTCCCTATGATTACATAATCACAAGAATATTCATTAATATTCAAAATTTTAAAAATATAAATATGGTTTTGCTATATACATTTATGGGTATTTTAAATTTTCAGTATTGTAGATAGGGTGTAATTTTTAATTATAATAAGTTCATAATTGAGTTTTTAAAGCAAATGTCTTAATTTAACAATGCCAGCCTAGTTGTGATTCTCAAATTCTACTTAGCGAAATATTGCTTATTTTTGTGATATATACTGTGCCTTAACTACAGAGTATATATGCTGATGGTTTCATTTTTGAGTGCTTATATTCATGGATTCATGCCACATGATTGCATTTTAGAGTATAATTTTAGCATACTCATAATGCTTTCATTTGAATCTCTCCATAGTTTATATAACATCTCAATTAAAATGCTATAATTTTATATGAATTATATACTACTCTCAAATCATCATTACTTATTCTGGTCAATTATTGAGAAATGTTCTTCACTTTCAATCTAAATTTCCGCATTCTGAAGTCCATAATAATAACAATAGATATTTAGGTAGCAATCCACAATACTATCCTACTGTCTTCTTTAAGCTATATCACAGTCTTATGATATAATTACTATTATCCTTAGTTTATAAATGAAAGATGAGAGAATCAGAGAGGTTAAGTCATTTATTTGATATTTCTAAACTAATAAGTGGCCAAGACTAGAATTAAGTTCTCTATATAATACCAGCTTTTTAATTCATATTTAATATCAGCTAAAATGAATAGAATATTTTATTGATAGAGTGGGGTCCATGCAAGATTCAGACTTTAAGGAACCTGATCTATTGCTATTTATATTAATTCCAGAGTTATTTAATTAAAAACTCCGTAATCATTAAATATAGAAAAGGAAAAATATTATGTTTTTCTCATGTTATTTACAAATGATAATATTCTATTTAAGGTCATGTAAAAAGAAGATGTGAGCTCTGGCTAAAGTGGGAAGTCTTTGGAATACATGTAAACATTTGTACTGACAGTGTATATTATGCCCTAGAAATCCTTTAAATTTTAAAAATATAAGACCACAATAATTATTAAAGATTTATGTTCTGTACTTGGTAATGAAAACTTAAGTAAATAATTTTTAATATTATGGCTATGAACATTTCTAAGGAACTAAAAAATACGTGTTCAAGAAAACAATTTTATTGTAAAAATAGTTTTTGATGGCCTCATAATCAATTTAAATATAAAAACTGCATTTGTAAATAAGATTTCCATTTTATGTAGAATGAAAGAGAGCAGAATCAAATGAAAAATACCTACTAATCCATACCTTGGCTCCCAATCATATTATCCATTCACAAGAACCACTTTAGAGGGACACAGGAATTTCTTACCCTGTCCTAGATAAGGTCTTTTGATTAAAATCACATGGTTATTAGTTTTTGCTTTCCAGATGGAAAAAATGAAGACCAAAGGAGGATTTATGTGGAAACTGGGTTCCCTGATCCTGGGGCTATGGGCTTTTCACTTCTGAAATCTTAGATACATTGCTATTATAGACTGACACATTCTTTATTCATTCACCTAATTTACATGATTTTATTTCTTTGAAGATTTTCAGTATTTTATTTAAAGGCATGATAGAAAGCACAGAGGCATTAAAGAAAAAAAGAAAGAATGTGTCTTTTACAGGTTATTTCTTTAACTCTACTCATCAGTAGAGGGCACTTTGCTCAGTTAAGGAATTTTTCTTTAAGTCCACCCTTCTTCCTTACACACCCTAAATTGGCAGATGTGAAACATGGCTTAACGGGACTGTATTTCACATTTCCTTGTGTAGCACATCCCCAAACACTTTCAAATTCCATTACATCATTCCCCATTGAGGTTTCAAAATAAAAGAGCATCACTAGACTCATGCTAATGATCAGATAATGAGTCGTATAATATTAGACAAGTGAAAAGAGTTAACTTTTATGAAACCAGGTTCTGAAAAGGCTCAGTGACTGTCTAGTGTTCCATTACAAAATTGGTGTACAAAACTACCTGGAACCTAATTATTCTACTGATTGGTTGATGGGGGATGAATATGTTTTCCCCATGATGCCCTGATACTCAGTCAGCTGAGCCATATTTTATGAAATACATGATTTAATTGTGTAAATGTAACAACACGCAATCAAGCTCCTGGTATATTAACTATTGTAGTTTTTGTTCTGTATATACTAATACAATAAATGACCTTTGACTACCTGATTTAGGTGAAAAAGTTAAGTGTTCAACATGAGGGGTAGTTCAGAGAATCAAAGGAAGAGATACAGAACCTAACTCAGAAAGGGCAGGAGAAAGAATAGTTCTGGGCATACTTATGTGGTACCTAGTCTACAGTATGTGTTAGACCTCTCCCTGGGGAATGAACCACTGCATAGGTGCTTCCTTCCTTGTATCCTTCCATTTAAGGTGTCAGGGGGTGAGAAAGAAACCTGGGTAACCCTGTTTGTCCTGGGGCAGGGTGAGTGACTTGCTTGGCAACCTCCCCAAGCTAGCCGAGGGTAGAAGAATAATTTTCTCTCAAGGAAATTGAGGGTTCTTACTAGAAAAGAAGATAGGAGTCAATAGTCACTCATATAGAACCTTATATTTTATCAGAGTTCAATACTGGTGAGCCAGAGAGACCAGCTCTTGCCCTCATGAAGCCTAACTTCTAACAGAAATAGTATTTCCTAGCTACCATTTTTATGCCTGTTTTAGGATTCTATTGCTTTCCATTTTAGTTATGAGTCTTGCTCTATCAAGAATTTTTTTAACTTTTTAGTGATGATTTGAAAAAAAAGATTGGTATTTGTATCTTCCATATCATTTTGCACATTGTGTATCAGAGAGTACACCCTAACAAAAATTTCAACGTTGGTCTAGTGCATAATCACCCAACTTGGTTTCCTGCTTATTCTGCCTTTCATGGCTCTGCTTTACAATAAAACACAAAATCTCAAAATGGGTGTTCAAACATTTTATAACCTTCTCTTATGATACCCCAGTTTTATTTTCACTATCATTTATACAGATTACACTGTGATCATACCCTAAAGCCAAATTTAAACTCATCTTCCACTTTGGTGTTCATACCTTTAGTCATTACTCATACCTCTGTAATTGCAGACACACTGTGCCTTCCTGTAGAGTTGTTTGTGTATGTTTTCGTGATACCCTAAGATGGTGAGCTCCTAGAAAGGAGGAATTACTCAGTTATAGCTCTCTTTCTCCCTCTCTCTTTTCTCTCTCTCTCTCTCTCATGATAGAATGCTACACACAAAGTAAGAATTCGATGCTTGCTAACCAAATAAAAGAAAGGAAACATTTGTTTATTTATTAAAGTGCATGTTTTTTGTATGCATTATATGCCAACACTGTAGTACCTGTGTAGAAATCGTTATTCTAGTACATTTCTTACTCTGGAGATATGGTTTTTGAAGACAAAAACGCAAATGTTTTCTAGGACAAATGGGCAATAGAAGGATAAACAAAGCATAAAAGACATGGGAAATATAATTCCAGAAACAAAATTGTAAGATATTAGAAAAGTGATCTGGCCCTGGCTGGTGTGGCTCAATGGATTGAGCACTGGCCTGCGAAACAAAAGGTCACCAGTTAGATTCCCAGTCAGGGGACATTCCTGGGCTGTGGGCCAGGTCTCCAGTAGGGGGCGTGCATGAGACAAACATACATTGATGTTTCTCTCCCCTCTCTTCTTCCCTCCCTTCCCCTCTCTCTAAAAATAAATAAATAATTTTTTAAGAAAATTGATATCTAAGTAAGATTAAATTATTTATATCTAGCTCTGGATGGCATAGCTCAGTGGATTGAGCATGGGCTGTGTGTGAACCAAAGCATCACAGATTCGATACCCAGTCAGGGCACATGCCTGGGTTGCAGGCCACAGCCCCCAGCAACCGCACATTGATGTTTCTTTTTCTCTCTCTTTCTCCCTCCATTCCCTCTGTAAAAATAAATAAATAAATCTTTAAAAAATTATCTATGTCTATCTATCTAGAGAATTTCAACAGTTTCTAAGGTAATAGTGACTCATTGATAGGTTTAAGGTGGCTTATGACTGATTATACATGTATTTTGGGAGCTCATTCTGACATCCTATGGAAATGGATAAAATCTGAAACTTCATATGGCAAACAGCCTGAACCAATTTGGCAAAAGCAGTGAATATTTTAAAAGTGATTAAACAAAAAAAAATGGTAGTTAAAAATAAAACCCAGATTCCAAAGTTGTGGTAACTGATGACAACAGTACGAAATGAGTCAATGAGGTCGACTCCATGTTTTCATGGGAGAAAGAATACAATAGTAGTGATTTATTTACTGTGGTTAAAGATGAAAAAAAGAAACAATTTTGAGAGACTGTAAAGGGATGGGGGAAAAGAGAGGCTAGGACAAAGGAGGGTGTTAGAGCAGAAGACAGGAGGAGGGCAAAGGAAAAGACAGTGGAGAGAAGAGAACCTTTGCATTTTTCAAAATCTAAGTGTGGACAGAAGAAAGTAATTTATAAAAAGAGAGAAGAAATGGTAGAAGAAAAAAAAGGCAAGAAGAGAATTTTGAAAACCAAAGGTGGAATTTTGAGGTATTTGAGATCAGGATATCTAATGATATTGAGAACATCAACTATGATGAATGGAACTAGAAACATTAAGTGAACATTCTAAAGAAGTTTAAGAACAAGCAAACCTAAGTCATAGTGACAGGATGCATAAGTGTGGTTAAAGGGTGTGGACTGGAGAGTGGTGAAAGGAATCCTAGGGTGGTTGGACACTGTTTCTCAGACAATGCAATGATTACATTACTGTATTGTTATGCTTCACTATATATATGTATGTTATGCTATAATTAAAAAAATAAGTAAAATGTAGTGCATATTAAATAAAGATAAATGCTAAGTTACTTTTCTAGGTCACCTAATGACATATAATGACAAAAGCAATACCACTTCATCTTAATATATTAAACTTAAAAACTGAAAAAATTAAATATCATAAAATAGAAGAAAATATACAAAGAATAAGGATGTCTTGTCTTAGAAAGATAAGTCTCTATTTCTACAAAATTTCTTAGCATTTTTATCTACAATGCAGGTCCTTTACTTTTTCCTGTTTAGTTTAATATCTTGTCTTTTTTGAAAGATTATACATATTTTTAAATGATTAATCTTATTTTGCCTTTACAGAAGTATTGTGAGTGAGTCAGGGCAGATATCTGCATCTGTGTAATAATTGAATTATTTCTGGGCTGCTAAATAATAAACGATATTTTACCAAAGGGTAGATACAGGTAGGTCAAATAGATATTTAAATACAGTGTGGCTAAAATGAGCAGCTGATGAAAGCAGGTTGTCTTCTTGGCAGACTGATTTCTCCTTGTAATCATTTGCATTATGGTGAAAACACTAAGCATCATCATTCTATGATATTTATTTAGGTTGCCCACAAGACATAGAGTTTTCAACCTGAAAAGTTAAAAGCTAGGTCTTGGGAAAAAGCCACCATATAAGAATTTTTCCCATAAGATCCATCGCAGTTGATAGCTTGCACCTGAAGTATACATCTTTCCAATGTTTCATTTTAGTAAGGTCATCATTTACCCAGGGGTGTCAAACTCATTTTCACTGGTGGCCACATCAGCATCATGGTTGCTTTCAAAGGGCCAAATGTAGAGCTCCTTGCCCCTAGTTAAGGAGTAGTTACATTTATACAGTCCTTAAATTACATTCAACCCTTTGAAGAGCCAAATTGTTACAATGGTCAACAAGACCCCATTGTTACAATGGTCATACTTTGTCAGAACCAGTCCTGATTTATGAATTTAGAATATTTTGGGGTCTTGAGGAATGCAGACTTCATTAATTGTGAACATCCTATATACCATTTTTGGGGACCACCCTGCCTGGTCTCAGGAAGCTGTAATCCCCCATGACTTAGGCTGAGTGAGAGACCTCAGGACTAGGAGCCACTAAGGAGACAAAAACTTATTTCCCTGGCATGAACGCTGACTGTTCTGTACCTAAATCTCCTAAGCTTGATCAGTTAGCCAATGACGGGTAAGATTTCCCATGAGGGGAATCGCCTAAGAATGACATGATCACGTGGAGGTTTCTGGAAAGAGACTCAGGGCTGTGGAAATGAAGGGTGGTGGATATCAACCCCTGCCCCCTCGGCTTTGTCAAAGCCTGAGTCCTTGTTCTTAGATGTGAAAAATCCAAGTCTCCTGGCTGCCTTTGTCTTCTCTGTTAACTCAGACCTGTGGAAATAGCAGGGGCAGTGCAACCCAGACCAGAGTCAGCAGAACCCCAGGGTAATCAGGCCTGGGACATATAATATGCAAGATCCTGTGAGATCTGTTTGCTGGAGGATGTTATTATATTAGAATTTGAAGGCACAGACAGGAAACCAAAACTAGCCCTTTGAGCCCTGTTAGATAAAACCTTAAGCTCTGCCCAGAATCACAGCAGGGGTTCTGTCTGCACCTTTGTAAGTCACCTACTTCTTTTGATCTTTTCTGCCAGACTGTGAATCCACAAAGTCTGTATTCTTAATAAAAATATGCTTGGGAACGGAGATGGGATGCTCTCCACTAGAGAGAGTGGCCGTTCTGTTCCTACTTCCCCTCAGGACCTGGTTGTCTCTGTGTATGTTTTTCTCGTGTGTTGACGAGCCATCCACAGCTTTCCGTGCTCACTGCAGGCTGATGAGCATGTGTCATACTATCCTCATATTAATGTTATAAAGATATCCTGCAGATCCTAAAATGTGATTTAATATGTTCAAGTTCTAAGCTCTATTATTTTTTAAGAAAAATTGTGTAATCTGTTTTTAAAAGCATATTGACTGGGTTTAATTTTATTAGCACTAACAAAGTATGTCTATTTTATGATGCACTATCCTTAAAATATTATTTTTATAGTTTTTTATTAACTATAGGTCAGTTAATGATAAAAAATCTGTTCAACTTGTATGTTATATATCTTTTACTCATGAGACTACAATACTCTCTCTCTGATTTTTGCTTGGTTTTACTAAACTAAATGTGTGTTTTACACTATAAAATATTATAATAATATCAATATGCTCAAATATTAAGCACCTCATAAATATTTGTTGAGTAAATAAATATTACCAAACTGCTTTTGTAAAATCAAAGGAGTTTGGATATAGAGATTTCATTCTATTCCCTTTAATTTAAAAAAATATTCCATGATAAAAAAAATCCCACACTGTAGTCTCATAGCTATTTTTAAAACTATAAATTTTTATTCAAAATAATCTATAATGCAAAAATGCGACTCAGTTTAATAGTGTGTTTACAAAGAAATTGTAGCTTTTTTGCCTTTTTTTTTGGACAAGAGACTGGTGAGAAGAGAAAAAAAGCAGAGAAATCTCTAAGGTGTGTAAATATAGACAGTGTCTTATAATTGAAAGCATATTATCTGGAAGTGAGAGCAAAACATGTTTTATTGCAATTCTCCATCTGACTAACTTACTATTGACTTGTCAATGCCACCCACTAGCAATTTACTCACTAGAAATGTAACCTTGGACAAGTCACATGGTTCCTCTAGGTTTTACTTTCTTCATCTGGGCTAGATCAACTAAAAGTCATATTCTAAGCTATTTTACCAGCTTAGAATATGACTTTTTCCTTCCAGATTAAACTTAAAGCAGATGTGGTATCATATTTCTATTTTTTGTTTGTCTAAGACAAAAGGTGAAAGTATTGTTTATAAACCACATTTATTCATTTTTTTCCTGTACAATGTATTATACATAGGTGGACATAAGTAAGTTTACAGCTGTGAGTGCACAAAAGTTTATTCTTGCATTCTTATATATTTAATAATTATTGTATTATTTGCATTTTAATTTATATTATTTGTCTTATTATTGCTATTATTATTTTTCTTACTTATGATTTATCTTTTTGGTAATTTAATCTATTTTTGCCCACCCCTGTATATATAACTGGTATAAAGTTTAATGCAAGAAAGTACTTCAATAGGGACACATCTGTTGCTTTACTCCAACAGGTCTTTCATTTTTAAAAATCAATTAGTTTTATGAACAATATTTAAGAGGTTTGGGTCTAAATTTATGATAGTTTTCAAGTTTTGATAAATTGCATGAATACCCTATAGTTTTTTAGGACATCATTATTGGCTTGGTTGGTTATAAGGGCTAAGGATCAGAACTGCTGCAGCTAAATGCTGGGGCAGATAGAGATCCTTCTTTTGATTGCCTAAGAGCTGGAATAAGCTTAGGTCAGCTTGTGAGTGTTCACAGCCAGTTACTATATTATAATTTTTCTCTAAAATTTCTAAAATTCAATGCCTTAACAAATGCTGTCCTCTTTTTTAATGATAGCAAATGCAAGCTTTAGCAACATGTCATTTTTTTGGATGGGCTATCCCCACAGGACCCCAACCATAAGAACCCCCAAATGCTCCATGAGTGGAAGATTTGGTCAGAAAAGAAGAAAATGTGCTTAGCAGGCAAAAAAGAGCTACCAGGGAGGGCTTTTCTGTGATCATTCATCCCATGCAAGAGAACGGTAGCAATTATACGTTAAAATTTAATTCAAAATACTCTGGGGAAAATGGATATTCGTCCCCAAAAGAATGAATCTGGACCCATCACTTTATATCATATACAAAATTAACTCAAATTGAATCAAAGACTTAAATGGAAGAGCTAAAACTATAAAACTCTTAGAAGAAACCAGGGAAAAATCCATGTGACTTGGACTTGACTACAAAAATTTGGTGTGCCTCAAAAAAAAAATAAATGTGCAATAACTGACTATTTTTTCAGAGGCACTTATCTTTTTTCTCTTAGACTGTCAAATATTGAAATGACAATAGCCAATACAACAGTCATGCTCCGGTGTGAATGTCCTGTCTTTACCCATAAATATATAGGTCATGTAATAGAATTACATCTTATTATGTTGCATAGTATATTTCTGTTTGATTGGTTAATTCTTGGTACCAGAAATCCTTATATACAAATATAGACACAAGGTTTTTTATAAGGTCACTTTGTAACAAAAAGGGTAGGTAATTACTATTATTTCTTTTTGTAAATCAATGAAAATTATACCTATTTTTGCCAGATCAGCAAAAAATACAATGCACTCTTTTTTTGTACTGCAGAATTTTAGTAATTAATTTATGTGTTCCATGAGATTAAAAAAAGGTTGAAAATTACTGAATTAAGCAACAATTTTTTAGATATGACACTAAAAGCTCAAACAACAAAAGAAAATAGGTAAATTAGTTTTCATCAAAATTAAATTTACTTTACCATAAGAAAATGAAAGGCAATCGACGGAAATGGAATAAATATTTGCAAACCTCTATTTGGTAATGATCTAATATCTAGACTATATAAAGAACTCTCACAACTCAGCAATAAAAAACCACTCCAATTAAAAACTGGGCAAAATATTTAAATAGGCTATTGTCCAAAGAAGATACACAAATGATCACAAGCACATGAAAAGATGCTCGATATCATTAGTTATGGGGAGGGATGGAGAAATTAGGCAGAAAACTATACTTGAACAACAATAAAAAATGTTTAAAAAATACAAATTAAAACTGTAAGGAGAAATTTCTTTGCATCTACTGGAATGGCTATTTAAAAAAGAACAATAATGGTTAGGATGTGGAAAATTGCAACCTTAATATACTGCTAATGAGACTGGAATATGGTGCAGTAATTGTGGAAAGCAGTTTGTTAGCCCCTCAAAAAGATAAACATAGAATTAACAGATGACTCAGCAATTTCACTCCTATAGTAAATGCCTGAGAGAGGTAAGGATATATATATGTTCCAACAAATTTGTGTACATGCGTATTCATAGCAGCATATTCATAATAGACAAATTGCATAAAAACTAAAATGCCCATCAGTTGATGTATGGATGAATAAAATGTTATATTTATAGAAAAGAATATTATTCAGTAATAAAAAGAAATAAAAATACTAATGCTTGTTACAATATAAATGGAGTTTGAAAACATGCCCAGTAAAATAAATCAGACACAAGAGGCCACAGATTGTATGTTTCCACTCATGAAATATATGCAATAGGCAAATTCAAAGGCAGAAAGTAGATTAGTGGTTGTCAGGGCAAGAGGAAGAGGGGAACTGGTTCTAACTGCTAACAGGTACAGGGTTTCTTTTGAGAGTAATGAAATATTCTATATTTAGGTAGTATTGATGGTTGCACAATCTAATGACTATACCAAAATAAAGCTCAAAAGTACACTTAAAAATAGGGAATTTTATGTTGTGTAAAATACGTATGTCTTAATAAAAAAGTGTTAATACAACTCCCTAAATTTTCTGAATAGTCAACTATAAATATTTACAGGTACACTCAGGTGTGCAATTAGTTATTATCAACATCTGGTTTTGTTAAAACATTACTAAGAGTTGTCTAATTGGAAAAAACTGTGTTTAATTCTTTAGTTTACTAAATATTAATGGAGTGCTCACTATATGCTAGCCACTGTCCTAGGTTAAAAACAATACTTAAGAGTCCTTTGAAAAACATCAGTTGTTCTGAAACATTTTAATTTCTGGATATTTTATGCTCTTGAAAATTATTGAGGATCTTTTATATTCTTGAAAATTAAAGAGCTTTTGTTTATATAAGACAAATCTATCAATACTATATTGGAAACTGAAACTGAGGAAATGTGAATAAACATTAACCAATCTAAATATAACAATAAGAAGCTAATTATATTTTAATATAAATAATGTTTATTAAAATAATTTTATAAAAAAGTTAGCATGTGGCATTTTTCTTTTTTGCATTTCTCATGTATTAAAAGCCCTCTCTGCCCCAGCTGCCTGTCTCCACCCCTCCTACTGGTCTGGATAAACATGTCTTCTTTAACTCCTTGGTTGTCGGACTTCCATACAATTTGATTTTCTGTTAGTTCTGATTCTTTTTGTTTTTATATTATTGTTCTCCTTCTTTTGGTTGTGAGAGGAGGCACAGTGTGTCTACCTATGCCTCCATCTTGGCCAGAAGAGCTATAATCTATTGTTTGATTAAAGCATATGAAAAAAATTTTCTCTACCCAAGATATAGAAAAAGGAATTTATAAAATACCATTTTTGATAATTAGGAATATTATTTTTTGATAATACATCAAAACTCAACAAGTGGTCATTTTATAAATATTAGTTTTGTATTGTAGAATCTGAAGTTATGTCAACATTTTATAAAAAAGTTGATTGATTTTTCTTACAGTTTGAATAAATTTTTTACTAATGAATGATTTTGTAACATCCTGCATTGGCCATTGAAAAATGCTCATGGAATTTTATAGATTTTCTAAACATTGACATATTTCATTAAAGCACACTGTTTTAAGGTCACCAGTGCTTTCAAACAAAAGGCCCTTAAATACTGAAAAGCTGTCCAACTGGTGTTGGCAGATACACACTTTCCAAAATTGTACTTTTCACTTGAAGAGTCAAATTTCATCAAGGGTAACAAATATCATCAGGCATTTCCTTTAAAATAAACCTCAAATGTGCTCAATTTTGAGAAAATGCCTACCAAACACCCTCTTCTAAACAACCACAGTTTGCCACTTGTTCTTTTAAGTAAAAATTAAGTTCTGTAGAAAGGGCAGCTGGTTAACATTTTGACTCAGTTGCATGAGTTTCTGCTCATGGTGTCAACCATCTCACTTTGATTTGTGGTCAGAATGCTTGATTTTGTCACACACAACATCTATCCAGAAGGTATCCAGCTATGCACTATAAAAAATAAACATTTATTGAAGAAGAAACAAAGAAACATTGTACACAGGACGGTGATATCCTAGTCTCCTTTAAAGTAGGCACCTTGGGACCTCACAAGTTCTCCCCATCACCATCAGTTGCCTTGTCATATTTTCCTGAATCTCAATGACAATTTGAAATATCTTCCTTTTCAAGTGTGACTTTAGTTTTGTGAAAAGTCAGAAGTTGCAGGGTGCCAAGTCTGTGCTTTAGGAGGCTGAGTCACCTGGGTGATTTGATGTTTCACAAAAAAAGACTCTGCACAGGATGTGATGCATGAACGGGCATCATTGTCATGATAAAACTGCCAATCACTAGTTGTCCATAGCTGTGGTCTTCTGAATTATCTGAATCATTTCCATGGAGGAATTTTCAAGCTTAACACAAAATTTGATGCAGATTTGTTGCTATACTTGTTCAGTCCTTTTGAATGTGACATACACAGAGCATACATATTCTCACAATCACATCTACCACCCCTACTTACTAGTACAGTGAAGTCTTCATTGTTCAGGCATGAGCATTCCAGTCCACTCTCCTTGGATGCCCCATTATATAGTGGCACGCAAATTGTTCTCACTATATTAACAATGGCTGGGCTTTTTCTAAACAGACCTCATAGGATATTAAAAACACATGTGCTCAAGGGTTGAAATCTAATGTGATTAACATTTTTCACTGGTAACCAAGGACTTTCTTGGAAACATTTGTGTGTGTTTGTTTTTTCAGTTTTCAAGATGTCAATGACAACTAGGACAGTAGTTTCTTGCACCTTGGTCTGTGCTATTGTGGTGTTTTAGCTGTTATTACTTTTATTCCAGTCATGCAAATGTCAACACAGTAAAGAAAAGTAAATAAATGTCTTCATAATATTATGATACAAATATATTTGATATTGGAGGGACACCCACAGATTTGTGCCCCATATATGAAAACTGCTGCTCTATATTCTAGTGCATAATCTGAGTTGTTTTATCATTCGTTCTTTTAAGCTTTCTGTGTAGGTAGAATCTTCATCATTTTCTCTTGAATTTTTCACATTGTAGTTTCTATCTGGGCTTCAAAGATGTGTATATCCTTACACATATCTTCTCTATATAATCTTCTCTAGCATGCCCTATACTCACATGCACATTATGGCAGTCTTTTCTGCACATGTTATTTTGTGCTCTTTTTTATATTTTTTCTGGAGGAGTGTCTCCTCTTTTTAGGATACAGGAGATCTTGTGAACCTGAGACCAGGCAGAGTTGCTTGTGCAACCCAACTTCAAGGTCACATCTTCATTCATTTTTTTGATGAAATGCTGTAGTGTTGCACACTCATTTCCTCTAAAAGCTATTCCTTAATTTTTCAAGAGATTTGGTGGCCTCTTAGGTTGTCATATTAAATAACTGAATAGTGGGAGAGATAATATATTTGCTCATAAGAACGTACTACCCTTTAAATAGGATGGAGTTGGCTTCCTGACAAAGTGCCATTAGAAAAACCCTTCCCATCCTCCATCCAGTTTACAATGCTTATCACTTTTTCATATTAACAGTCTAGTTCATTGTGCAACATTAGAGCCCAACCCCGAGAATGACCTGTTCTGGGAAGCAGAAATTTTAAAAGAAATCATTCTTGAAAGTAAAGACTACAATTGCTTTGTGGAATACAGATTGCTGCCAAACTTGATCATCAGCTTCTACGCTCTGCTTTGGGGACAGCTAATATCATATAAAACGAGAAGCAAATATTCCTCATATATTACTTAAATTTGGATGAATTGGAATAGGGTCCTAATTATATCGTGCCTCTCATAATTAAGGTTGTTGTTCTTAACCTGCAATTCCTGATGGCCACACTGGTAAAAAACTCCCTGACATTGGCTGTAAAATCTTGTCATGTTTTATTCCCTACTATCTGTGATTTACTAAGGAAATATGTCACATCTTTAAGCCAGTGGTGGTCCAAAAGGTGGTAAGAACTATTTAATACTGATTTGAAACTTCCAAAGTATTTATATATGCATAAAATATGTAGTAATGGATCAAAACAATTTAATGTAGTTTGCATTAACTTTGAAATAATTTACAATTAACTCATCATATTGAACCTATTTTTATTTTTATTATATTTTTTCATTAACAATTACCCCCTTATACCCTCTTTTACCTCCACCTATTTGTAGTCCCATTTGTTTATTTTTTCTTTTGTTTTCCTTACCTGAGGAGATAAATCAGAAAAAGTATTGCTAATGAGCAATGTATGAAATTTTACTGCCTATGTTTTCTTCTAGTTTTTTTTTTATGATTTTGTGTCGAAAATTTAAGTCTTTAACTCATTTTTAAATTATTTTTATGTGTAGTGTAAGAAGATGATCTAGTTTAATTTTTCTGCACATCTGTCCAATTTTCCCAACATCATTTATTGAATAAACTGTTTTAGCCCATTGCATGTGTTTGTTTCCTCTGTCAAATATTAATATTAATTGATGATAAAAGTGTGGACTTATTTCTGAACTCTATTTTGTTCCATTGATCTATGTTTTCGCCATTACCATGCTGTTTTGGTTATATGCCCTTGTAGTATAGTTTGATATTAGGTAGTATGATTTCTTGAACTTTGTCCTTCTTTCTCAGGATTGTCATTATTATGGGGGCATTTTGTGGTTCCATATACATTTTTTAAATATTTGCTCTGCTTCTGTGAATTATGTCTTTGGTACGTTGATAGGGATTGTGTTTAATCTATAGATTGCTTGGGGTAGGATGGATATTTTAGTGGCTCAATTCTTTCTACCTATGAACACAATATGTGCTTCCATTTACTTGTATTTTCTTTAATTTCTTTCTCCAATGTCTTATAATTTTCCAAGGACAAGTCTTTTACATCCTTAACCAGACTTATCAAGAAAAAAAAAAAAGAGGACCCAAGTAGATAAATAAGAAATGAAAGAAAAGAAATAACAACTGACACCAAAGAAATACAATGGATTGTGAGAAAATGTTATGAACGACTATATGCCAAAAAATGGGACAACTTAGACAAAAATAGATAAATTCTTAGAAACATAAAATTCTTCCAAAACTAAATTAGGAAGAATCAGAGTATCTGAATAGACAGATTACACCTACTGAAATTGAAGCAGTAATCAAAGAACTTCCAACAATCAAAAACCCTGGACCATACAGCTTCACAGGTGAATTTTATCAAACATTTCTAGAAGAACTAACACCTCTTCTTCTCAAACTATTCCAAAAAATCCAAGAGGAGGGAAGACTCCTAAGCTCATTTTATGAAACCTGCATTATCCTCATTCCAAAACCAGATAAAGACACTTTAAAAAAGAAAATTATAGGTCAACATCTCTGATGAACATAGATGTCCAAATCCTCAACATGATCAAGTGGGATTTATTCCTGGGATGCAAGGTTGGTACAACATTCACAAATAAATAAATGTGATATACCTCATAAACAAAATGAAAGATAAAATACACATGATCATATCAATAGATGCAGAAAAAGCATTTGATAAAATCCAACATCCATTTATTTAAAAAACTCTCAGCAAAGTGGGAATAGAAGGGTCATACCTAAATATAATAAAGGCCATATGTGACAAACCCATGGTCAACATCATACTCAATGGGCAAAAACTAAGTGTTCCCCTTAAGATCGGGGATAAGACAGGGATGTCCACTTTCACCTCTCTTAATCAACATAGTACTGGAAGTCCTAGCCATACCAACTAGGCAAGAATAAATAAAGGTCATCTAAATTAGAGAGGAAGTAATAGAGCTGTCATTATTTGCAGATGACATAATACTATATAGAGAGCACCCTAAAGATTCCACCAAGAAACTACTAGAATTGATAAATGAATTCAGTAAAGTAGCAGGGTACAAATGTAATATCCAGAAATCAATTGCATTTATAAATGCTAATAATAAACTACCAGAAATGGAAATTAGAAAACAATCCCACTCAAAATTGCTTCCAAAAGAATTAACCTCTTTTTAATTTTTACTCTTTTAAAATTACATAAAACTGTGATTGAAACAATATTTTCTCAGTTGCTACTTATTGGTTAATAATTAGTTTGAAGCACAAGTGAAATCAGTTGATTAATATGTATTTAATGAGTCAAAGTGTACCCTAGAAATTATTTTCAGAGCTATTCTTCTGTATTATTCTATTTTGTAAAGTTACTGTTGTTAATGATATTAAAATTAATTATTATTACACACATTTTAGGTCTTAAAGATAAAAATAAAATATAAATACACTTACTTTGAGTTTTCAATATATGCCATAAGGGATCCCAAAATACCACCGATATTAAAGAGAAAATAAGCTGTTGTTGCCTTAAAATATATTCCTTTGTTGAGTTCATATTTCTAACTCTTTAGTATTGACAACCTGTTATTTTTCATATGTGCCATCTTTATCCAAAAACTAAAAGAATAACTAATTATATCTTTCTTCAAATAAGTGCAGCAGGATGGCTTTTGTTCAACAAAGGTTTAAGTGTTTTCAACAAGACTGTTGAATGACTTAATTTAATATAATGCAGTCCCATTTGTTAAGTTTCATTTTGTTTTCTTTGCCTGTGGTTATATATCAGAAAAAAATATTGTTATAAGAAATGCTTGAGATTTTACTGCCTATTTTTCTTCTAGGATTTTTATGGTTTTGAGTCTAAAATTACATCATTAATCCATTTTAAGTTTATTCTTATGCATGGTGTAGTAAAAGGTGGTCTAGTTTCTTTTTGGGGGGGGGGCTTTAATCTGTTCAGTTTTTTCCAACACCATTTATTAAATAGACTGTTTTAGCCTATTTTATGTTTTTGCTTCCTTTGTCAAATATTAATTGTTTGCATAGCAGAGGGAACCATCAACAATATGAAGAGAAAACACAGTAAAGAAGAGAACCTATTTATCAATACATCTGATAAGGGATTAATATCCATAATTTATAAGAAACATAAAATGAACAGCGAAAAAATCCAATTTAGAAATAAGCAAAGGACTCAAATAGACACTTCTCCAAAAAGGATGCACAGATGGCCAATACACATATGAAAGGATGCTCAATATCACTAATCATCAGAGAAATACAAATTTAAACCATAAAGTGGTGCCATCCACATTTGTAAGAATGGTTATCATCAATAAATCATCAAACAACAAATGCTGGCAAGGATGTGGAGAAAGGGGAACCCTTTTGCACTGTTGGTGGAAATGTAGATTAGTACAGCCACTCTGAAAAGCAGTATGGAGTTAGCATAAAATTAAAAAATGGAATTGCCTTATGACCCACCTTCCCCACTTCTGAGAATAGAACAGCAGAAACCTAAAACACTAATTCAAAAGAATTTATGCACCTTTCTGTTCATAGCAGTGTTATTTACAATAGTCAAGATTTGGAAGCAGCCCGAGTACCCATCACTAGACAAGTCGATAAAAACGTTATGGTACAATTCCCAATCAGGCCACTTGTCTGGGTTGTGGGCCATGTCCCCAGTGTGGGGTATATGAGGGGCAACCAAAAATGCTGTGGTACATTTACACAATGGAATACTACTCAGCCATGAAAAAAAGAAAATCTTTTCTTTTGTGACAGCATGGATGGATCTGGAAAGTATTATGCAAAGTGAAATAAATCAGTCAGAGAAAGAAAAGTATCATATGATTTCATTCATATATGAAATCTAATGAATAAAATAAACTAACAAACAAAATAGAAACAGACTCACAGATACAGACAATAAACTAACAATTCCCATAATTGAAGGGGTTTAAGGAGCTGGGTGAAAAAGGTGAAGGGATTAGGCAAAGAAAAAAAACATAGACACAGACAACATATGGTGATTACCAGAAGGAAAGTGTTTTGGGAGGAGATAGCAGAGGGTAGGGGGGCGATAAATAGTGATGGAAGGAGATTTGACTTGTGTTGGTGAACACACAATATAATATATAAAAGATGTAGTATAGAATTGTACACCTGAAACCTAATTTTATTAACCAATGTCACCTCAAAAAATTCACAAAAATAAAAAATAAAGTAAAAATAATGCATTATGAAATATGTATTTGTGTGTTCATGTACAGCCACTTTAGCTGCACAGGACTATGATTGTCTACTATATTTTCTTATAAATTTAACCATTATTTGCATCATTTTTGGAGTGAGTGTCTATAATTAAGCTTGTACATTTTTAGTATAATAGCCATGATAATTACTGGTCTTCAAGTTTGTGCAAATGTGTCTGGGAAAGGGCACAGGAGTATATTGTTAAAATGAAGGCCATAAAAATAAACCTATTAACAAATTCACATTGATTTCTGAAAGAATCATTTATCTCTTCTATGTATGTTATTACTTTCTCATTAATAATTGTACAAGCATATCTATATATACTGCAGTTTTGTAAAATTGTGCTACAAAGTAAATTTAGATGCACTGAATGCCAAGAGATGTCTTGAGTTCCAGAAGCTTCTTAAAGTGAAAGTCTCAATTGCTTTCTGAAGATGGGCATATTAATATGCACATTTATAATTAGCAACATCTATTTAGAGAAAATCATGTAATAACATGATAATGGTTGAGGAGAGATAAATGTAAGAATTAAAGGGTATAAAGACATATCATCCATATATTAGAATCAATTTATCTTCATATATAATTCTGTTATCCGCACATCCTCCATCCTCCTCCTCTCCCTGCTTCCTTTCCATTTTTAACTCCCAATCACTAAGTTGTGTTTGTACAGATTGCAGGAAACAATAAAGAACAAACTGACAGTAACTAGTAACTAGAGGGAGGAGGGAGAAGGATATTAGGGAAAAATAGAAAAAGGACCATAAAGGAACATGTACAAACCACACATGGACAAAGCAAAAGGGAGTAGGTTTGAAGGTGGGAGGTGGGGATGGATGGAGTGGGAGGCATGATGGGGTGAAAATGAAGATAACTGTAAATAAAAACAATTTTAAAAACTGAAGAAAAAGCTTTGTGCACACAATCATACTGTTTCTCCTGCATCTTTGTAATAAACTAGCCCTAAAATCAGTGCCATTATCTGCAAAACCTTTCAGAGGACACTTATTCCAATCAGCTCAATTTGACTACTATGAAATATTCATTCTTAGGTGTTGGCATAGCTGAGAATGCAGGACAACTGAGGAGGCAAAAACTTTTGTCCTTTGATGTTACTCAGGGTAAAATAAAATGAATATTTTAGTCCATCGTAATATCATTGTGCTAACAAAAATGTTTTATGGTATAGCTGATATTTATTCTCTTTACCTTAAGGCAATTTTATTTCTCCTGGCATCATTCATTACAGGTGTTTACTCATAGCCATGGTGTGCATCACTATTTTAATAACAATAACATTTAAGCAGTTTTGTGGTTTTTCAATTCCTAGAATGTTAGTATTTTATTAATTCTTTCAAGGCATCATGAAGGTTGGCTTTTTGAGGAGCTCTACAGTGTGACTGCTTATCAAACTATTGCCAAGAAGCATTTTTAACATTTTTTTTATTATTGTTCAAGTACAATTTTCTGCCTGTTTCCTCCACCCTCCCACCTCTGTCCTCTCCACCTCCCTCCCCTGTTTCCACCCCCCTTTTGTTATTGTTCATGTATCCTTTATCTGCAAAAGGGTTTTACAGGGTTCCTATAAACCCTTCACCCTTTTCTCCCATTATCCCCTGCCCTCTCCCCTCTAGTCACTGTCAGCCTGTTCTCAATTTCAATGTCTTTGACTATATTTTGCTTGCTTGTTCATTTTGTTGATTAGGTTCCTGTTAAAGATGAGATCATATGGTATTTGTCTTTCACCGCCTGGCTTATTTCACTTACCAGAATGCTCTCCAGTTCCATCATGTGGCCACAAAGGGTAGGAGTTCCTTCTTTCTTTCTGCTGCATAGAATTCCATTGTATAGATGTACCATAGTTTTTTGATCCACTCATTTACTGATTATACAAGTGTTCATAAATATGAACAAGCATCAGGAAAGCAAAACTTCAGAAAGAGAACTAAATGATGAGGAGATAGACAACCTATCTGATGGAGAATTTAAAGCCTTGGTAATCAAAATGCTCAAAGATCTGATTAAGCTTGGTTGAAAAATGAAAAATAGAAACAAATAAAAGATATCCCAAATGAAATAAAGCAAAATATTCAGGGAGGCAACAGTGAAGAGAAGGAAACTAGGACTCAAAGCAATGATTTGGAACAAAAGGAGAAAATAAATATCCAACCAGAATAGAATGAAGAAACAAGAATTCAAAAAAGTGGAGAGAGACTTATGAAACTCTGGGACAACCTGAAACATTCTAGCATCCAAATTATAGGGGTGCCCAAAGGAGAAGAACAACAGTAAGAACTGAAAACTTATTTGAACAAATAGAGAAGGAAAATTTCCCCTTCAGTATTTGGGAAGGGAAATAGACTTCTAGGGAGTCCGGGAAACCCATAGAGTCCCAAAAAAGCTAGACCCAAGGAAACACACACCAAGGCACATCTTCATTAAGTTACCCAAGATTAAATATAAAGAGAGAATCCTAAAAGAAGCAAGAAGAAAGGAGAGAGTTACCTACAAAGGAGTGCAGATAAGACTATCAGCTGATATTTCAAAAGAAATCTTGCTGGCAAGAAGGGGCTGGAAAGAAGTATTTGAAGTCATGAAAGGCCTACATCCAAGATTACTCTATCCAGGAAAGCTTTCATTTAGAATAGAAGGTCAGATAAAGTGCTTCCCAGATAAGGTCAAGTTAAAGGAGTTCATCATCATCAAGCCATTATTATATGAAATGTTAGAGGGACTTATCTAACAAAAAGAAGATCAAAATATGAACAGTGAAATGACAACAAACTCACAACTGTCAACAAATGAACCTAAAAGAAAACAAAAATGAAGTAGACAACCAGGACAGGAACAGAATCAGAGAAATGGACATGGAAGGATTTCTATGGGGAAGGGGAAGGGAGGAATAGTGGGGGAAAGGTACAGGGAAGAAGAAACATAATTAGTAGGTATAAAATAGATGGGGAAAGATAAAAATGGTATGGGAAACAGAAGACTCAAAGAACTTATATGTACAACCCATGAACATGAACTAAGGTGGGGAATGTTGGAGGGTTGGGGGGGCAGGGTGCAGGGGGGATAAAGAGGAGGAAATTGGAAAAACTGTAATAGCATAGTCAATAAAAATACTTTAAAAAATAGAATCTACTGGAGAGCTTGCTGGGCCCTACCCTCTGAGTTCATTCACCTAGGGATGGTCCAAATCATTTCTATTTCTTAGCTCCCAGGGGATGCTGAAGCTGTTAATACAGGGACCACACTTTATAACCACTTGACATTGTGAAAGAAGATTGTTGGTGTCAGATTTGAGTAACTTACACAGGCTTCCATTGCTTGACAAAGCCACAAATATTAGCATTTTGATCTCTTGGGTGTATTATTTTTCTTAAATGAATAAAAATTTAGATCTATTTTGATCATGAACCACAGTTGTTACATTTAAGCAGTAATACCTTTCCTGCTGTGAGATAAAGGGACTCTGGGAATATTTGAGCACTGATGTATTTTTACCAATCAGAAACATTTCAGCGGTTGTAGTGATTCAGAAACAGTCCATGCTAAATTACCTCTTCGAACTCAAACCACTTGAGAGTAGAGGGCTAGGCTGTTTTTTTTTTTTTTAAATATCAGCATCAGAGCTCCAATATATTTGTTTACCTATATTGTAGTAGTAGATCAACAAATACTTGGTGAGTTAACACACAATGTTTTATACCAAGGAAGTTTTGACATCAGGTATAAAGTTATATCCATAATGAAAAAAAAAATTGCATTCTAGCATTTTAAAATTCTTAAAACATAATCCAGTACAAAATTCTAGGTAAGATCTTCTAGAAAAAAGTACAAAAATCTATTTTTCAAACTTCCAATATCCAATGAGTACTTTAATATATTTTAATCAGACATATAAATAATTAATTTTAAAAACATTATTAAAATAAATTATATTTTAAAATGAACATGTAGTAATTAAAATGTAGAATAAACATTTATAGAGATGAAAGGTGTTATACAAAGCATTAGTATTAAATGTATTATTTAAAAATATTAATAAAATCTAACATTTATTGAATTTTAACCTTACTTCACTCATTGTATAATTGTGAAAGGTAGACACTAATGAATAACCACTCATGCTGGACACTGATGTCTTCAGAGAGAAAGTAACTAACTCTTCAAGTTTATATAATTAGTGAAAAAATGGGGATTTTTGAACAAGCTATGTTAATTCAGAATGATTTTACCTTTTTTACATAGTAATAATACCTGCATTATTAATCATTGCATTAATACTTGCATATAAAAATCACAGAATAAAAAGCCTCCTGTATCTACCTCTTCAGTTCCTTTTCCTAAAAGAACTAATCTTTACAGGTTTTTATATTTCTTTAAATGAAAAAAATCACAATATATTTTATAGCATACTCATTATATATGTGTACATATACAATATACCCTTTTATATATAGCATTTAATGTATGTAAGTATATATCACACACATAAACATATTTTAATATGTCTATACACCCACAGCTATAGATATCTCTTAATAATATTATTGCATACACAGACCTACACAACATTTTAATCATAGCTATATAGAATTGTAAAACATGGATAGATCTAAATTATTTTCTTCTTCCATTATTAATCTTCAGTTAGTTTCTATTGCTATTTTTACATTTTGCTATTCCTGTAAATGCTGGAATAAACAGGAATTAATTTGATTATGTTTTCCATTAAATGTGTTAATATTGCTGAAGTACAGGGGTTGAAATAAAATGATGTATAGAATTATATTTAAAATATTTCAGCAACAGAACAAGGAGATACAGAGGGACATATACAAAATCCTGATACCTGACTCATATAAGGTATGAGTATATGAAGGTTTATTGTTAACATCTCTTCTGTGTTTGTGTTTTTTTATATTAACTATATGTTTCTTTATTAGGCAACTTATTTTTAAGTTGCCTAGTTCATAAATTTCCATTATCTTCACCGTAGCATAAGAAACTCAACTGTGGCCATGTTAACATATTTCTTGAAGATGATATGAATATATGTGTTGGAAGCCTTACATTTTGTGTGAAATTAAGTTTGAGAAAGATTATAAAAAAGCACAATAGTGGTGGACTAAGTTTTGGAATGAGTAATGTAATTCAGGTAAGATTTGATGAAGGGTATTTTGAAGCAAATGGAGAAAATGAGGTCAGTGATTTGATATTAACATTAGTGCAGATGTCTCAAAGAAACAAAATATGTTTTCTTTTCCAGCTTTATTTAGATATAATTAACAAATTGTGTTGTGTAAGTTTAAGATGTCCAATGAAATGGCTGGACTTTTTTCCAGACAGACTTTGGAGATCATATATATATATATATATATATATATATATATATACACACACACACACACACACACACACGTGTGTGTGTGTGTGTGTGTGTGTGTGTGTGTGTTTATGCTGGTCTTAGCCTATTTGTGGTAACATATAGTTGATTTATATGTAGCTGCTATCAGTTCACAAAGCTTAACACACACTTTTGTTGTCATCATGATTAGGAGAGTAGTGTGTTGTCATGCCCAGTGAGGACAGCTATTTTTCTGAGTCTATGGATTTTGATAACAATGTCACCATCATGACTCCTAAATCTATATGGTGGTCTCACATCTGTAGTTTAAAGGATTATTAGCTCTCCAGTGAGATACACACTCAAAGGCCAAGAGGAATTTGCAGAGAGGAACAGGGAGGATTTTCTCTTATTGCAAATAAACATTTTAGGCTTGAAATGTGATTAAATTTTGTTTGCCATGCTCTACTGAACACTCTGCGTGTGTGTGTGCTTTTTAAAATCTTGTAATGTGTGAAATATCTCCACCTACAAGTCTGCATATAACAGATTAAAGATTAAATGTGATAGTGCATGTGAAAATATCACAAATGCTATTCATCTATAGCAAAATTGCCACTGGTTTCAATTTAATTTTAATTGTCTCCTTCAACAAGATATTATCCTTACCTTTTCAGCTTCCCTTCCTACAGTCTTCAGGATTGAATGTGCTTTGTACTGCCTATACCTGCTCTTTATGCTCTAAGTCAAGTCTCAAGAACGTATTTTTATTGCTGTATATTCAGCAACCTGAGACTGCTGACTTTAATTACTGAACCATGAGGGGAATGGGTGGAGGTGGAAAAGGGTGTGGAGGGGGTTAAATGGCAATGGAAAAAAAAAAACACAATAAAAATCGAGTTATTCAAAGATTAAATAAATACAAAAGAAAACAAAATTTATTAATTTTTCTCCCACTAGACAAATGAACTATTAAAGTACAAAATCCCACAGATTCAACCCCAAAACCTTAGGCCAGTAATAAGCTGCTTGTCATTTAGTGGCCAAAGTGTGTTTCAAGTGCCTAAGGGTTATCTCCATTCATTTGAATGTTTTCTCCTTAGAAAGTTAGCAGCTGAGTGCATTTTGAGTAAAATACTATAGGAAATAGCTGATAAAAATATCAATTTCATATATCTGCTTAAAGGAGATACATATCTGTTTCTTCTCAAACCACTGTTAAGCTGTCATCCATACGCTTATCACAGAAACAATTATCTCACAGTATTTTTATCTCGAGACATTTTCCTGACCAGACTGAAAGAATCTATGGAAGCAGTCATTCCTTTTGTTTGTTTTAAGGAGGACTGTGTTGGTTCTCAGAAGAAGAATCCACTTACACATGATATTAAGATCTGAAAACACAGTTACTGAATATACTTACTATATAGAGGCCATTCCCTACATTCAGGGAGATGTCGTTTCAAATTGGTAAAGCCAAATAAACAAAATGGCAAGAAAGTGATGCCAAACTTTCCTTTGATTATTGGCTGTCTCTCTTATTTATGAAATTGTCAACTGAAAATCTTCTAGTATAGTAACGTTTTTACAACTTCTGATTGCTTAGAGTTCCCTTAAGGCACTTAGTAACCAAGTGGTGGGAAGGAGCACATTTGATTGGAGATCAGGGGGAACAATGTGTTAAGTGAGTAGGGTGCTGAAAAAATCTGGCCTGCACAGAGTGCCAAAAAGCTATTGTATGATAAGGGAATAAATGTAATATGAACAAGAAAAATAGGGGGAATTATCATATAAAGTTTAAAAATGTAATCTGTGGATTGTCTTATGTGAAATACACATTTGTAGATTGGGTTTTCCAGACTTAGTGAATGATGTCACCTTTGTTTTTTGTTTTGTTTTGCTTTGCTTTGCTTTGTTTTTGATTCATCTGGTTACAAAATTTTAAAGACTTTTTACTGAAATCAAATGAGCATTTAAAGTCACAGAGAGTCCTAAGAGCATCTTTTGTATCCTGCTGATATTTTTACTTTTATATTATGGCTTCTATAAATATTCAATTAATTTTCCTTTTTGTTAACAAACAAAAATGAAATTTGGAAGCATAATTACATAAAATAACGTATTTGGACTTTTATAAGGAATCAGTACAGAAAGTCTTAGATATTTATAAAATGTATAGGAATTTTGTAAATTACCAAATTTGTGAAAGACATTATTGCATTTATTTTACTTCAGAAAATGCATCAAAATGCAATTAAAGAATCAAAGTGAGCCCCTTAGACACTTGATTTTATAAGGACAAGGTGAGATAGTATTTATTTAATCAAAATGTTTATATTTTGCCCCAGAAGCAATATTTTCATAGAAAAATTTGCCTTTCCTTAACTCCCATCAATGAAACTAGCAATTTATAGTATTTCATACAGAAAAAAGCAAACATTGATATGTGTGTTATTATCAAACAAATCAATTTAAGATCCATGTATGTGGTGGAGAATCTCTTCACTTATTAGTGAAGTGACTGATTTTCACAAACCATCTCATAGTATAAGAAATTCAGGTTTATATGTCAACAAAATGGCACATCACTATCCAAAATGAACCATTAAGATGAGTTCTGAGCAAGCAAAACTGTAAATGCTACATATGGTCCTGTTGGCTTTCTATACTATTTGTACTTAAAACAGTTAAGATAGAGTCTTTTGCCTTTGGTATGAGAGTAATTTTCCACTTACTCCTGCCTCTCCTGTCTGAAATTTTCAAATGTGTATGTCAGTGTTTATCCATTACTGCCTGAGAAAATATGTTTTTTAGATTGAGATTCCTAGTTTGTGAAAACTGAACTTTTATCTTACTGCAAGATACAAATGGAATGAAGGACCCAGCCCTGAGTTGCTTCATAGTTGTCAAGGAATAAATGAAACAATTTCTTTGTCAACTACTCCACTTGCACACTAGAATGATAGCTCTTTCTAGAATCAACACCTTGGTGATTCTCTTTCAAACCCCAAAGCAATTCTTTTCAAACCTTTGTTGAGGGCTGGGGTCTTGAGGAAGCATATCCAAGTGAAAAGAAGTTAATATTCCAGACTAACCCACACTATTATGATTTTCATAATGCAAGCTTCATTGATGACCACTGTCTTCCAGATCTTACACATGGGATTTCTAAAAATTATCCTTGGAGAGTTCTGCCAAGACTAGCATAATTCTTCATACAAGTGGTGCTCAAAGCATGGCCAATCACCTACTTCAGTATTATCTAAGGAAAAAAAAAAACCTCCAGAGAATGAAGCTATAGTAGGGTGTCCTTACTCATGTGAAACTCCTGGCAATATATTTGCATATTAAGATAGGGTTTATGTCGGCCCAGAACCGAACACAGTACCTGGTAAAACTATTTACTTATTTATTATTGTTTTTCCCCTTTGTCATTTATCCTCCTTATCCCCCATCCCCCCACAATCACCACACTGTTGTTCATGCCCATGAGTCCTTTTTCCTTTTTCCTCAATCTGTCCACCCCCTCAACCCCATAACTGTCATCTAGCTCTCTATTGATGAGTCTCTCCCTATTTAGCTTGTTAGTTCTGTATGTTCATTAGATTCTACATATGAATGAAATGATACAATGTTTGCCTTTCTCTGACTGGCTTATTTCACTTAGCATAATGTTCTCTAGGTTCATCCATGCTGTCAAAGGGTAAATATTTTTCTCTTTTACAGCTGATTAGTATTCCATTGTGTAAATGTCCTGTAGTTGATTTATTCCCCCATCTATTGATGCACACTTGGGTTGCTTCTAAATCTCGTCACATATACATGGAACCTAATCAATAAAACAAACAAGCAAGCAAAATATAACCAGAGACATTGAAATTAAGAACAAACTGATAGTAACCAGAGGGGAGGTGGGAGGGGGAAATGGGGAAGGGTTGACAGGAACATGTATAAAGGACACATGGACAAAACCAAAGAGGGTTAGGATTGAGGGTGGGAGGTGGGGATGGCTGGGCTAGTGGGGAATGATGGGGGGAAAATGGAGACACTGTACTTGAAAAACAACAACAACAAAAAATAATGCTACAATGAACATAGGGATGCTTACATTCTTTTGAATTAGTGTTTTGGGTTCCTTTGGATAAATTCTGAGAAGTGGGATCACTGGGTCAAAAGGAAGATCCATTTTTGAATTTTTGAGGTAACCCCAAACTGTTTTCCATAGAGGTTCCACCAATTACATTCCTACCAACAGTGCAAAATTGTTCCCCTTTCTCCACATCCTTGCCAGCACTTATTATTTGTTGAATTATTGATGATAGCCATTGTGACAGATGTGAGGTGATAGCTCAGTGTGGTTTTAATTTGCATTTCTCTGGTTAGTGATGTTGAGCATCTTTTTATATGTCTAATGGCCATCTGTACATCCTCTTTGGAGAAGTGTCTATTCAGGTCCTTTATGCATTTTTTAAAAATTGATTGTTTATTGTTTTTGGTGTTGTTTTGAAAATTCTTTTTTTTAAGATTTTATTTATTTTTATTTTTAGAGAGGGAAGGGAGGGAGAAAGAGAGACAGAGAGAGAAGCATCAATGTGTGGCTGCTGGGGGCTGTGGCCTGCAACCCAGGCATGTGCCCTGACTGGGAATCAAACCTGCGATGCTTTGGTTTGCAGCCCATGCTCAATCCACTGAGCTATGCCAGCCAGAGCAGAGTTTTGCAAATTCTTTATAAATTTTGTGTATTAACCCCTTATCAAATGCATTGGTGAATATGTTCTCCCATTCCATGGGCATAGTAAACAAATCAGCATAGTATTGGCAGGAAAACAGACATATAGATCAATGGAACAGAATAGAAAGCCCAGAAATAAACCTATGCTTTTATAGTCAATTAATATTCAACAGAGGAAGCAAGTACAAACAATGGGCTAAAGATAGTTTATTCAATAAATGGTGTTGGAAAAATTGGACCAAAACATACAGAAAAATGAAACTAGACCACCTTCTTACACCACTCACAAGAATAAATTCAAAATTAATAAAGATGTAAATATTAGACCCCAAACCATAAAAGTCCTAGAAGAAAACATAGGCAGTAAAATCTCAGACATTGTCTGTAGCAATATTTTTACTGATATTCCTCCTAAAGCAAAGGAAAAAAAAGAAAAAACTAAAGAAATGGGACTATATCAAACTAAAAAAAAATTATACAGTAAAGGAAGCCATCAAGAAAATACAAAGTATTTGTTAAATAAATGAATGGTTGTACCACTCTAGCCAAATACCCCCAAGTATTTCATACCCCCTAAAATTGGCTGAAGAAAGACTCAAGAAGAGAAAGATATATAATAAGGGTATCAAAACATATTAGTAATTCTTTTTCAGAAGAAAAATGGCTTGATCACATATTTTCCTTTTTATTAAATTTATTGGTGTGACTCCAGTTAATAAAACTATACTGGTTCCAGGTGCTCAATTCCATGACACAGCATTTGTATACTGTACTGTGTGTTTACTACCCCAAGTCAAGTCTCCTTCTATCACCATTCCTCCACCATACGCTCCTTACCTCCAGCTATCACCATTCCCTTGTCTGTGCCTGTGAGTTTTCTCTCTCTTTTTTTTTCTTTCTGCTTAATCCCTCCAGTAAAATACAGACAGGCTAACAGAGAGCAGGCTGATCACATTTTTATTCTTTGATAATTCATTAAATTGGTTTTCATTCCTCTGGTGTATGTAGAAATTCTATAATTGAGGAATTTGTATATAAAATACTTACTAAAAATCTTCACAAGTGAATCTGACAATAATAAATAACAAATATTATGACAACTCTCTAAGTTTATTTGATAAGAACCTTACTCTGACTATGTAAAATTGAGATTGCAAAATATGTTCCAGAAATAAAGATGTATTTTTAATATAGTTTCTTAATTGAAAGAGGTTAATAATTAAAAAAAAAAACCTTTTCATCAGCTAAATAAATGAAACATTATTTAGAAATATCAGTTTGTCTCAGGATTTAAAATAAAGAATAAACAATGGTAACAGTACACTGGTATTGTCCATTTATAAAATGTATTATAAAATGTTAGTGCTTAGGATGTTTTACCCTGTGATTCATAAGCAAAGAAATAGTCTTTTGAAAACTGCTTTATGTAGTACAGGTTAAATAAATGCTTTAGGAATGGGCTTCCTGTTTATACATTATTATGTATTTTGGGTTTTCTTTACTGAGTCCAGGAAGAGAAATACATTTCAGTAGCCAGTGCTTATCTGAAACTTTTATATTTCACTGAGTTTTTATACCAGGGAGCTCAGGAGAGTATACAAGAATATTCTATTAAATTTGGCCTTAAAATCCCATTGTATCTGGCAATCTGAAATATAGGCTAGTTACTTTCCCTTAGTTAAAATAAATTTTTGGTGTTTGAATAGCAGGATAAAGAATACTCAGACAGTCAGTGAATTATCATGGAAAGTGCACAAGCTTTGAAATTAACAGGCCCTGGCTTAGATTTCTTATCTTTAAATTATTAGCTATGTCAGCTAAGGCAAAGTACCTTAATTCCCTATACTCTGTGTATTGATCTGGGAAAAGGGGGCAATCAATCCTGTCACTCATGGTTGTAATGAGCAGTAATGTATCTAATATGGGTTACAATGACTAGTCTAGAGTCTGACTATGGGATATACCATTTACTTTCATGTCTACTTTTGCCAGTGAGTACAACATTCATTTTATAGGTTATAACATTACAAGTATAAATATGAACACAGATATACATATGTATTTGCCATTTATAGAGTACATATTCTTGTGTATGAATATACACTTTTGTATAAATGAGCCATGGAATTAGAACTTTAACAAAATGTAATTATGACAGTGAGAGGCAAAAATAACTTAATACTGGTAGTTAAGAACACTGATTTTGCAGATGGATATAAATGAGATGTGCTTCTGGTTCTACTTATTTCTTGCATTATTTGAGCAAGTTATTCAACCATTTCAGTTTCATTTTCTTCATAGTCAAGTACATATCTACATCATAGATTCATTGTTGGAATAAAGTAGAAAATATATAAAAGAACTTTCACAACTGTAAATATGGAGGAAGTGATCAGTAAATGATCATATTTTACAGATTTCTTGAAAAAGGTATTCAATATAAAATATCAGATCAGAGCCCATTGTTGGATGAAATTATAACAACTGTTCACAATAAAGAAGATAAAAAATGGAATAGCAAATGGATTTTCAGCTTCAGCCCTTTGACTTTAAGGTTGAAATTTAAGCCTCCTCATCTGCTTTTTTTAGAAATTTTCAAAGTAGAATAATATCCTGAATGGCAGGATACCTCTGTTTTAACCCAAGCTTTATTAAATTTTATCAGTATGGACATTGGGAAGAGTCATCTCTGTAAAGGAAGTTGAAAGTTCTTTGAATAAATGGAAAATATTACTATTTAGTTTTTTAAAATAAAAGTTACCCTAAAGGCTAATGTTTTTGTTTTTAATATAGTTTGTTTTCAAGTGTTTAAATTGAATAATGACTAATTAATGAAAAATATATTAAGGGCATTTCAAATGTTTTGCCATTACCAAAGTTTGCAAAGCTATTAAAAATTGTATACTTACATGATAGCTTCTGATTTTTGAGAGTGTTGTCAGCATACATTCTTTTAAAGTCCTGTTTGTCACTACAACTATAGCAAAGGGGAGTGATAGCGTGTGATAGTAATAATATCAGTTGAGATTTTTGGTTGCAAATAACATAAACAAAAATTTAAAGCAAAAAAAGAATTAATCAGGAGGTTATGGAATAGATTGCAGAAACAAATGGAAAACCCTGAAACTGGGCAAGAAACAAGGAAGGGAAAACAAGGTCTTATAGTGCTTCTGAATATGTGCTCTGTAGGCAGACTACCTGGTTTCCAACCCCAGCTTCACTTCCTACATGATCTGTGACCTTGAGCAAATAATTTATCTCTGTGCCCCAGTATTCAGATCCCTAAAATAAGACTGTGCTTAGAGTTAATTAACATATTTAAAATACATGATAATTGCTCAATAACTCTTCAGAAAAAAATAAACTGATCTAGGTCCATGACCATCATCATTATACACCATGACACAGTCATTGAAAAACCATTATTGCTGTCCTTTTGAATTTGCATCCTTTCCCAGTGTTCATGAAGCATATTCGGCTTTTCCTGGATTGAGAAAAGTTAGAAGTGGCAGAATTCCCCCCCCCCATTTGTTCCCAGAGAGAGGTATGATTTTCTAAAATCAAGAAGATTTGTATGTTAAATAAACACCCAAACATTTTGAAAATATCCATTTTAGTTACGATGACCATATGTCCTGGCTACCTAAAGACAGGTCCTGTTTACAACTGGTACCCAACATGGTAAAACATATGTTCCTAGAATAAGTGTCACCATTTGGATGATAAACAATATGCCCTAGCTAACCATCATTCAATCCCTTTGGCTATTCAAAATTTATATACTTCTCCCTTTCCCTTCTTATTGTTCCATTGTGGGGTGGGAAACTCACTAACATAATCCAATTTCATTTTTAAAAACAAAAATTCATTCACTCTCTTCAGAAAACAAAACAAGAAATATATTTTCTATTTCTGCATTTATCTCTAAGGTATGGATTTCTGGCTGCTCTCTTTTCTATTTCTTTCCCATCTTGTCTCAATATTCCATTACCTATGGAATAAATTATATCACCACCACTCCTGATAAAACACACACATGCACACAGAGGAAAGGAAGAGAAGTACATGTAGAATCTGGGTTTCTCATTTCTACGCTTGATTATAAGGCTGAATTTGGTACGTATGACTTGTTTTCTTCATTAACCAGTAAACCTCCATTATATTGTTACTCTACCTGCGGGGTATACCTCAGAAACTACTTGAATTTCATGCATGAGGATTCAAAGGTGTTTTCCAGTTTAGGGTAAAAAGAGTCTCAGTTGATGAACATGGTAATTACACATGGCATATACCATAGAATTGTGATCTTACAAGGTGTTGTTTTCCATTGGTACTAAAATGAATTTTGATATTCCACAGAGGGTATATGGTAAGAGCATCAGATTTTTTTGGTAGTACACCCAGTGCTTTTACATCTTTTATTATAGCATATATTATTTGTTCAGTAACAATGACATACAAATGTGTGATTATAAAGTTTATTTAATATATGTACATATAGTGGAGCAAGTAGATGCAGAAACAGCAAGAAAAATATATCCATTCATTAACAGTCTGTTTCATCAACCACAACTTACTACAGTTGCCATGATTTGAGAAATCAATTTACCACTGTGTAATTGATAGGCATTACAAGCCATGATTCTACATCAGGGGCTCAAGCTGTTTTCAAGATGAATGAACTGGACACTGAGAGATGGTGGTATCTGGGTCACACTTGATGAGAAATGTCTAATCTACTGTGTCATAAGCACATTTCTATCTCTGAGGCCTTGATTACATTACTTAATAAGGAAATATCAGGATAACTAGGAAAAGATATTTTCATTAAAAATCTATCACCTTGTTTCTGGGAAGCAGAAATGGCCAGACATGTGATTATATACCAATCCATTGTCTGGAATCAATGGTTTGGCTGAGTGATCAAGGACTTAGAAAGCACATGATTGTTAAATTGGTGACAAGTCAGTTTAGAAAAGAGTTGTAAAGATAGAGTTGTTAAATAGACAAAAATCATAAAGATATTTATATTCTATGAGAAAACTCATCAAAAGATGACAGCAGAGGAAAATTTTAATAACTTTATAGATAGGATGACCTTTTTTACATGGGTACCAGTCAACATTTTCCCCCCAGCCAACTCTGTCATCACTCAATGCGTAGCAGTTGAATGGGGCTTGGCAGCCTTTCTAATGCTGACCAGTCTGTAGCCACTGCTGAGCATCCAATCTACCAACAGCAAGGACTAACATTGAGTCCTCCATATGGCACCTTTCCTCAGGGTGATCAACCAGCTACCAGGTGGCAGACTGATTATATTGTACTTCTGTCACAGGTGGCCATATTTGATTGCTACTGAAATAAATGCTTACTCTGGGTAACAACACACCTTCTCTCCATGCTGTGTTTCTATGAAAACTACCAACCATAGAGTTACAGAATGCTTTGTACACAATCATGGCATTCCATGCAGCATTGCTTCTGATCAAGGAATTCACCTCACAATGAATGAAATGTGACAATGGGCTCATGCTCATAGAATTTACCAATCTTACCATGATATCCAACACACTGAAGCAACTGACTTAATTGAATGGTGGAATGACCTTTTGAGGACTCAGATAAAGCACCAACTCATTGATAATACTTTGCAAAGCTAGGGCAAAGTTCTCCAGAGGCTGTATATGCTCTGAATTAGCATCCAATATAGGGTGACAATAATTTTGTTAAAATTAATCTTTTTCAAATTCCAATTGTCAATAAAAATGTTTGTCAATTTGTCCTCACTCATAAATGAACAAATTTTTTTCATTAACTTCAGCTTCAAAAATATATTTGTTATAAGCAATCATATTAAATTATATTTAGTAAGGAAAAATCTTAGATAGTTATGTGGCAGAGAGTCATAAAAATTGCATTGCATAATAAATTCCAAAATTATAATAGTGTCAATGTTTTTGTTTCCTCAAGATTTACTCTACTAGCTTTCTAGCCTCTTCAGTGGAAAAAAATGAACAGAAAAATTATTTTAACTGATCATGTAGAATTAATTAATGTTATTTGATTTCTATTTCTTCATCTTTATGCTCATTGTTATGATTGCTTACTTCAAATCAACTCTTTGAACACAAGACTAGATAGGGTCATAGGATTTGGAGATATGGACTACACTGGGAGCAAGTCTAAGATATCACAAAACTTTATAAATATTTTCAGTAAATGATTGACTAGCTGAGCCAGTGTTTTTGAAGGATACCCATAAAACCAGACATTTTATAACTTAACATCCATGTAGAATGTAACATTTACTAAATAATAAACAATAAAAGTATTCAAATTTGAGCAAAGCCAAAGTGGGTAGGATTGAGGAAGGGAGGTGGGGATGGGTGGGGCAGAGGGCAGTGGAGGGGAAGAAATGGAGACAACTGTGCTTGAAAAACAATTAACAAAAGAAAAAATATTCAAATTTGATGTTTAAACATTTATTATTAAATTCAAGAGAAAATTGTGATTATTTACAGTTTAGACTGATAAAATATCTGGGGCAGGAGAACTTTTTAATCATAAACTGGAAATTGCCCATGACATATTGTGAAGCAGAATTGAGACTTCCTTGCCGTTTGAACTCACAGCAATTCTGCTTTGACTGTTAAGGCCACTACAGCTCTTGCCTCTTGGGGGTAAGTCCTAAGAGTTTGGCTTCTTTTTATTAAACACTTCCAATAATAATACTTTTAGGGAAATCTGTATGCCTTGGCAGCATGCACCTATAGTCTCTTTTGATGGAGGTTTCTATAATCTCTTGGTAAAATAAATGATGATTAAACAGGTCACAATGTTGATATTCTAGCATTTCCAAATTCAAAAGTTATCACAACCTTTCTACCTTAAATGCAATGGATTTCCATCATTGTATCTCTCACAGGTTTCTATTGAGCTTAATTTTTAGCCAACAAGCTTATTAAACAACCAGAAACATGTCCAGCAATTCAAGATAATCTACTCTTTTGGTAAGGATCCACTTTGAAATATTCATCTTGATTTAGATTTTTTACTCATTGTTTGAGCCATCTCAGAATCCATGCCTATAAAAATTTTCATAAATATTGCTGACATAAATAAGCCTAGCAATTCCATTTCTATGTCTTTTTTTTTTCTGAGTATACTTGGTTCCTATTTTAGGCTTAACTTTGGCTCAAGAGTTAGATCTGCAAATAATAAAAACTGGGTAAGGGGTGGGATGAGAATTGTATGAAAAGGCTGCTAAAACCAGAAATTGACACATTTATAAGTTATCAATATTCTATTATATTTCTTGAGCTTATTTATTAAAAGTTTATTAACTGTGCTTCTACTTAAGAACATTTTGAGATAAAGAAATATTATTTAAAGGTTAAACCACTGAGCAGGAAAAAATGAAACTGACCAAGGAAACAGGTGTATATAGGAAGATTCTGAGAATTCAGAGAATGTAGCCACTGGACTCAATATTCCTAGTGCAACTCTGCAGATAGATATAGTGACACTTGTTTGACTATTAAAATATCAAATGCAAATCTTATTTTTTCTTTACACTATCTACTAAATTTTTAAAATCTTTGGTGGTTAAGACATGCACAACTTACTTTGGGACATTGATTTCATTTTGAATGCCAACAAGTTTAGGAAGGAAAAGACTACACACTCCAGTTTTTGTAGCAAGGTAATGGGACTCCATGTACTGTGATGTCTTAAACAAATGAGAGAAGCAAGCTTGGAGAATTGGAAGACAAAAAAGTGACAAATGACTAGATATGAGTAGGGAATTTTATCATAAGTCAATATTATACAATCTCCATCTCTTCTCCATCTTGAGTCCCCAAGACAATTTGAACAAGAATAATTATACTATGAAATTGCCTGCCTTTAAAAAATATATAATTATTAGGGGTTTGAGTATTTGAGTATTGAGTATTTGATGTTTATTTATTCTTTACTCTTTTACCTTTTTCCCATTATTACAACTTTTGAAACATTTTTACATTCATAATATTTTACTCAATATCTAAATAAAAACCCTTCCTATTAAACATTTTACTCTTTATAAATCTAAACATAATGCATGCCTTATAGTTAAAGTTTTAAAAACCATAACTATTTCATCCTTATAACTTATAATTTTATATATTTTTCCATTCTACATATTTGAATAGTAAACCAATGTTTAATAGATGCAATAGGTTCTAGAATCTTGTTGATTATTTTAAAAAGCAATTTTTTAAATTTTATTCTATTTCTTTTTCTTGCAAGAGATATATATTTAGTGAGATCTATTTTCTATGACAATTTATGTTTTTGATTACCTATTCATAAATGTTATAATTCTTCTGTCATCTATTCGTGCTGGGAATTATATATATATATATATATATACCAGTGTTTATTACCTCTGCCTGTAATTTGGTTCACTTGGGAAACTTTTACAGTATACTGATGACCCAGCACTATTCCTGAAGCAATTTATGTTAATGGAGCTTACTTTGAGTATAAATATCTGTATGAAGCTGAAATATGCACTCAATGTGGCTTGCCCTTTAATCTATGTTAGCAGTATAGTAGGACCTCCATTCAAATGTAGATTTTCCTCCAGGTAACTATGGTTGAAAGCAGGACAGATAAAAAAATTCAAATATCAATTACTTTAAGAATAGCAAAAGAATCTATGCACTTCAAATTTCAAAGCAGAACAATTTGCAAGAGCCAAGTGCTGGAAGCAACCTAAGTGCCCATCAGTAAATATGTGGATCAAAAAACTATGGTACATTTACATGATGGAATACTACACAGCAGAAAGAAAGAAGGAATTCCTACCCTTCACAACAGCATGGATGGAACTGGAGATCATTATGCTAAGAGGAATAAGCCAGGTGGTGAAAGACAAATACCATATGATCTCACCTATAAGTGGAATGTAATTAACAAAACACATAGGCAAGCAAAATATAACCAGAGACATTGAAGTAAAGAACAAATTGACAGTAAACAGAAGGGAGAGGACAGAGGGATAATGGGGGAAACTGGGGAAGGGTCATTAAAGGAACATATATAAAGGACACATGGATAAAGCCAAAGGGGCTAAGTTTGAGGGTGGGAAGCAGTGAGAGGTAGGATGGGATGGTATGGTTGGGGGAAAAAGGAGACAACTGTGCTTGAACAACAATAAAAAAAAATTATAAAATAAAAAAATTTAAAAAAGAATAACACATTCTAAGTATATCCTATGACTTACTTTTAGTAATTTTACTTAGTAATTTTCTATATAAATGTTTATTAATTGAAGTCTTTGAGTAAATGTAAAGTCAACAATATACTTGGTGTCATTCTATTTTGACTGCAAGTGAAACCAAATACTTTTGGGGAAAACGTTTTATAAATTAAAATCCATCTATATTATGATATAATGTAATTGCTACAATAATTATGACTCATAACTTTCTACTACTATAGAATATTCAGTGGCAAAACAAAATATTCATGTTTAAATTATATCATCTTGATTTTTATTGTATTCACCAGTTTTCTCATGCCATGAAAAATGTCCTAGAAGTATTAAAGTATACTTAAATATATTTTATTAATTTCATGATCTTTTAGCTAATCTTAAAAATAATTCATATTTTTATTTGCATATTTTTATGATCAATGATACATTATAATATTTATTTTTAAATTTCCAGAGTTATATTAGACAGTCTAGACCAACTGTTGGAATAGATTTCATAATATTGGATAAAATTATTTTTCTTCTGATTTTTTACTTAAAGTTTTAGACATGTAATATTAGGCCTAAAACACAAGAGTTTTCCTATACACTAGTGGAAGTTTTCTATATCAATGTGAAGTTATCCAATTTGGTGTTGAAAAAATTTGTTTTGAAAATAAACACTTTGTCTTTTTTCCTCAAACCAGTGTTTAAAGTACTTTATCTCATATTTTATTTCAATTGTATACCTTGAATTTGATGCACTGATTTCTCACCGTGAAAATTACAGAATAAATATTTTAACATAAAAATATTCTTAGAATATAAATCAACTGTAGTTTACTCAGGGAAATTTCAAATATCCTTCAATCATACTGTAAACTAAATATTCTCTATAATTTCCTCATGTTTTTTTCTCCCTGTCTTAATTTACAAATGCTTCTATATATTTAATATTTAACAATCTTTTTAGATATGAATTGTGTTTAAGAAATAAAATATTTGGAAAATAATTTATTATAATGATTTTTATAACTATATGAAAAATATATTTATTTGAAATAATTTCTAATTAATGAAGAAATTATTATATGGAAGGACAATTATTTTAAAAATTGTCAAGGCTAACATAAAACAAACTCTATCTTTATTTTTAGCAATATCTTGCTAAATGTCTAATCTTACATTTTAATCACTTTGATCAAACATTGCCAGACTTAAAACAGATATTGAGTCATAGAATAACTTGTGTATATATTGCATTACTAGTTCCTTGTATTCAGTTTAAGAAAATATGAAAATCCTGTTTGGTTCAATCAAGCCTCAATAACATTAAAACTCTCAGTTTGTTAATGCATTTCAGTAAGTAGCAGAGTGACACAATCAATACTTATCCAACATCTATTTATAATAATCTGAGCAGAACCTAAACATGATTTTGCAGAAAAACAATATATAAATGATACTTATCTTACAAATAATGAAAAACAGATTTCAAGGAAAGAGAAAAATGAAAGAACAAAACTTGTCACTGAGGATATAGAGTTAATAGGTAGATTAAACCATTAAGGTCTTACTGTGATCTCAGTTTTATTCATTTACCAAGATGTTGTTCTTGTTGATCTCTTACCACCTATTGTTTATACATACTGTATGCTGTATGAAAGAATGTCAGTGGCATGTATTTTTTTGTTACTGTGACATTTCAGACAATGTGAATAAGCAGGAAGAATTTCAGATCAAATGTAATCTCACTTCTTTCCCTTTTTTATTCATTTATGTTAATTCTTCACTTGTTGCAAGGCTTCCAATGTCTCTTTTTTATTTTTCATCACTAAATTCATGTTACCTCAGGTTTATTAGGTAAATAAGTGCCTTGATGTATTGTCCTGATTCCCTGAAATCTTCAGGGAGGCAGAGTGATTATGTCTCCATTAGGACTTTTTCCACATTATTAATTTGGTACAACTGAAATACATATGTGAACACAAATGCTGAAGTTCATGCATTTACAACTTTTTACATTAGTAGATAATCCATACAAGGAATTGATCACAATGAAAGACAATTCCAAAAGACAAAGAGAAAATGTTACATTCTACTTTAGATGAATCTGGATAGAGACTTTACCCACATTTCCATATAATGTTTAAATTGCCAAATGGAATTTAATTGTCATCACTTCTGCTTCCCACATTCCTGGATCATGGAAGCAGTTCCAGTGGAGATGCAATGGTTGATCTGCTTTAGCTTTAGTGAAAAGTTAACATTTATGTATTGTGCAAGTCATGACTCAAGTTCAAGGAGAAAATTCAATATTCTAGATACAGCTTGATTTGCACCTACATCTTAAAAAAATGGGAAACACAAAGCATTGCCATTATTTCGAGACTTGGTATGCCCTTTTTTATTTACCTTCCAGATCATAATTTTGTTCCTGGCATATTCATTCTACAGCATGACTTTGTCAATCTATTTTATTTTTACCATTTCAAAGGATTTTAGAGAGCACTTATTACTTCTAAACAAGGGTGTCAAAACCTTGGTGTCTCTGTGCCACACTGGAAGAAGAAGAGTTGTCTTGGGCCACACATTAAGTACATTGTGACACATAATCACAAAAAATCTCATAACATTTAAAGTAAATTTATGATGTTGTGTTGGGCCACATTCATGCCACTCAGCCATCCTGAGTCATATGTGGCCTGCAGGCTACAGATTGGACACCCTGAATTGTAAAATGTAGAAAAGTGACCTTTTCATAAACATTGATTTCTGATAGACTTGTATGAAAGGCCATAAGATGAAAGAAGCAATGATTTAACTCAACACAACTAATAATCATAGAATGCTTATTTCATGTTAGTTGACAATAATGTTCAAAATAAGAGTGAAACAAATAATTTGCAGTAATTTTAGAGTTTGAGGGTTGAGGTATAAGATAAAAGAAGAAAACAAAGTATAAAAACAACTATATATACAATAAGCTAGAGTAAAACATTCCCATAAAATGTCAATAATTTGAGATGTAATAAACACTTTCATACAGTGCTAATTAATAGCACATGTCTCAAAATATAAAGGCTGAGAAACATTTTACAGGAGAGACAATTAACTTATAATTGCTTAAATCTTAAATATTTGTATGGGTTTCCACAAATATTACCTCCTTGGACTCAGTACTTCTCTAGCTATACAAGTAGATACAATTGTCCCTGTTTCAATTTAAAAAAATATGACTGAAATTGTTGTGTATGCGTGGTGGTGGCTGGGTGGGGGGTGATATCCCAGCTACAGAATATGACTCGTAACTGCATCTTCTAATCTGGAATTGAAACTGGGCAAATCAGATGATAGTATGGTGGGAGGAAATTAATTTCTAGGTAAGGAATATTTTACCTAACCAGGTGGAGTCTAGATATTTTGGAAATGTTCAAGCAGAGTCCTGAAATTATCAAACTGACATTAAAATATTTTGGAAACTGAGATCTTGAACAGGTGGAGAAAACAATCAATCTGAAGACGTGAACTATAATCGATGTAATTATAGAATCCCACTCCAATTTCAAAAGATAAACTTCAGTATAGATGGGTTAGACATGGATTAATTGCAGCTTTTATAAGAAAGATCTAAGTCTTTTAAAATATATTTTATTAATTATGCTATTATAGTTGTCCCATTTTTTCTCCTCTTTATCCCCACCCTGCCCTGAATCCCGCCATCCTCCAGCATCCCCCCCCACCTTATTTCATGTCCATGGGTGATACATATAAGTTCTTTGGCTTCATCATTTCCCATTCTATTCTTAACCTCCTCCTGCCTATTTTGTACCTACCATTTATCCTTCTTATTACCTGTACCTTTTACCCTGCATTCTCCCTCTTCCCCTCCCCATCGATAATCCTCCATGTGATCTTCACTTCTGTGATTCTGTTTCTGTTCCAGTTGTTTGTTTAGTTTTGTTTTTAGTTTGGTTGTTGATAGTTATGACTTTGTTGTCATTTTATTATTCAGAGTTTTTTATCTTCTTCTATTCATAGATAAGTGCCTTTAACATTTCATGTAATTAGGGCTTGGTGATGATGAACTCTTTTAACTTGACCTTATCTGGGAAGCACTTTATCTTCTCTTCCATTCTAAATGAAAGCTTTTCTGGATATAGTAATCTTGGATGTAGGTCCTTGCTTTTCATGATTTTGAATACTTCTTTCCAGCTCCTTCTTGCCTGCAAGATTTCTTTTGAGATATCAGCTGACAGCCTTATAGGAACTCCTTTGTAGGTAACTCTCTCTATTTTTCTTGCTGCATTTAGGATTCTCTACTTATCTTTAAACTTGGGTAACTTAATGTGCCTTAATGTGCCTTGGTGTGTGTTTCCTTGGGTCTAGCTTTTTTGGGACTCTATGGGTTTCCTTGGCTTCCTGGAAATCTATTTCCTTTCCCACAGTGGGGAAGTTTTCCTTCACTATTTGTTCAAATAAGTTTTCAATTCTTGCTGTTGTTATTTTCCTTTGGGCACCCCTATAATTTGAATGTTAGAATGTTTCAGGCTGTCTCAGAGGTTCACAAGTCTCTCTTCACTTTTTTGAATTCTTGTTTCTTCATTCTATTTTGGTTGGATGTTTATTTTCTCCTTTTGTTCCAAATCATTGCTTTGAGTCCTAGTTTCCTTCTCTTCACTCTTGGTTCCCTGTATATTTTGCTTTATTTGACTTTGGGTAGCCATCATTTCTTCCTTCATATTTTGTCTGAGCTCAATCAATTCTGTGAACATCCTGATTACCAGTGTTTTGAACTCTGTATCAGATAGGTTGTCTGTCTCCTCATCACTTAGCACTTTTTCTAGAGTTACACCTGTTCTTTCATTTGGTCCATATTTTTTTGTCTCCATGCATCTATTGTAATGGGGCAGAACCCCACATATTTGCCAGGGTGGGGCAATCCTGTTGGCTGTGTTGTGGTGCCCTGTGGGGGAGGGTGTCAGGGAGAGAACAATGCAACCTTCTGGCTCTACTCTAGCCCAACTTTCCAAAAACCTCTTCTGTGAGACTGGGAGTTTCTGTCTCCTTCACAATCCCCACATTATTTTACTGCTAGAGGTTCTGAGTATTTAGTTTCCTAACAAACCATCCCCTCCTCACCCATGGTCTGCTACCTGGCCATGGGACCTCTCTGCCTGCCTGGCTGTCCATCTCAGCTCCACACCCCGCCCCCACGAGTCTGGATGAATGTCTTTAATGCTTTGGTTGTCTGAGTTCCATGGAGTTTGCTATTCTGGCAGTTCAGGTTGTTTATTGTGTTTAAATTGGTTGTTATCCTTCTTTTGATTTTGTGAGGAAGCAAAGCATTTCTACCTATGCTTCCATCTTGGCTACAACTCCCTAAGTCCTAATTGACTGAAAGCTTGATATGAGTTGAGAGAGGGTGTTAGAGGCCAAAAATTCAAATATGAGTGAGGCCAACCTTGTGAGAAATGGGAACCCAACTTATATCTTTTCATAAGATATAAGAAACATTGTACTTAAGACAATGGCACCTCATCCCCCTTCAAAGTAAGCACCTAGGGATCTCACATATTTTTAATCACCATCAGTTGCCCTAATGTATTTTCCTGAATGTCATCAACTGTCTGAAATCTCTTCCTTTTCAAAGGTAATTTTAGTTTGAGGAAAAAAACAGAAGTCATAGGGTGCCAAATTTGGGTTGTAGTGGGGATGAGTCACCTGAGTTATTTGATGTTTTGCCAAAAAATTCTGTACAAGATGTGATACATGAACACATGTGTTGTTCTGATGAAACTGTCAATCACTATTGGCCATAACTGCAGCCTTCTGAATCATCCAAAATAGTTTTCACAGAGGAATGTTCAAACTTAACATATGAAAAATGTGATGCATATTTGTTTCTCTACTCACTCAGTAATATTGAATGTAATATACACAGAGCACACATGCTCACTCGGTGTTGTCTACTGTCCCCCCAATGACTAGTACAGTGAAGTCGTCACTGTTCACACATGCACATTCCAGTCCACTTTCCTTGGCTTCCAGGTTACATTGATGTCACACAAACCATTCTCGTTGTGTTAACAATGGCTGGAACTTTTTGGGACAGACTATAATATATATTTATATAGAAATTGCATGCATATATATTTATATACATATTATATACATATTTTATGTGTAGCAAAACAGAGATTTCATCTGGATTACCTTGAAAGTCCATTCTGGCCAAGATTCTATTTCATTAATTATATGTTGCATCCCTGTACAATAATATAGATATGGTGCTACAGATTGATTAGCACCTACATAAGGAATTAAGGCTTTGCTTGTTGCTCTAAATTATATAAAATAATATAAATACATTTTAGGCATTTAAAATACTGATACTATGAAACATAGAATTGTATAGAGTAAAAACATATCTAGCTTCACCTTATGCAGTTTCACAAAACATGTGAAGGTGTTTGGAGGGGAAAAATTGCCTTGAAAAACAATAAAAGCAGCAAAACTTGATGTTAACTTTGGAAGCAGGGTAAGTTTAGTATAACATTTTAGTTATATATTCACAATAGGTATTTGTTCAATGTATAAATGTCTGAATGATTAACCAAGCAAGCAGCATGTTTTTAATACTTCAGTGAGATTTCTAAATGGATAGCTCAGGGTAGTATAAGAAAAGCTTAGTACCGGGAAGCATGGCACTAGGTTTCAATTTCTTCTTGACATGGTCCCAGAATCATTTACTGAAATTATTTTACTTGGGTTCAGTGCCACTGTGAAATGTCACCAAACCTGTGGAGAGAGAGCTGGGATTTTTGATCTTGAGCTTAATCAAGCTTACTATGGAAGGCAGCTGGTCTATAATATAGAAGAAAAGTTTGGCTGTTTTGGGTGTGGGCATTGCTTTTATAATTGCAGCAATGTGATGGCTTGGCATATCATCAAATATTCTTTTTGAACCTGTCTGATCACTTCCAGAGAGGGGAGGTTCTATTTTGTTATGGTTCATTGGCTATCATTTAGAAAAATGCATGCATTTTAATGGAATGGCTTCTGGTGCTGGGTGTTTTTAGTCATGTCTAGAAGGGGCTGTTAAATAGGACCATGCCAAAAGCTAGTGGTAATACTCTATCTAGTAAGGTAAGAAAAAGAATTGGACATTTTTGGAACAGAAGTTACTTTTGAAATGACTTAAGTTAAAAATCACACATAAAGGCAGGTTAAGTCTTGAGAGAGATCAAAAGCATGAATTTTACTTGTTTAAATCCCTCAGTTATTCCAGGGATCAGTCATGCTCTTTGGTCAAAATTATCTTTTATTTTTGACAGTACTTTATTCATCACTCTACTTTTAAACCTACAAATTGGATGTGGTAATATATAATGTTGCTTTTAAAAGCATTTGACATAAAATGTCTTACTATATAAAAATTCCTATCTTACATCTTTGGACTAAAAGATAAATATATCCAATTGCATAACATTGGGCAATCAGCTATTAAGGAAACTAGTGTAAAAATTATCCCCCCTTCCAAGGTAAAAAGAACACCAATGCAAAATCATCAAATATGTCTTAATACCCAAAATACTGAAATATGGTGAAGAGCTGCTGAGGAAAATTCCCCAGACTGGAGATTTTCCAGAAACTACTAATCTTTTTAACCCCTTATTTTAAGTGTTCATTGAATTTAGGGATGTTCTGCCATTATCATTGGAGTAGAATGTAAATTAATGTTTTTCTTCTCTTGATATGTGTCAGTTAAGTTCAACTTTAGTTACATGTAAAGAAATGCAGTAAAGAGGGATTTGCATGAGTAGAATGCTGTTTTTCTCGTGTGAAAAGAAATAAAATTATGGGTAGTAGAGGGCTTGTGCAACAACTTGGTGAAATTTTCAAGAACTCAAGTTCCTTCTAATTTCTCTCTTAGCTTGGAGCTTTTCACTCTAACATTAGCAAAATGACTGTTCCACCTTGGGTATCACATTTTCATTTCAGACAGGAGAAAATTTTAGAAAAGCATAGAGTAAAATGCAAAATCTCAAAAATTGTATGCAACGAGACTCATTTATCTATTAACCTAGTATTATTCTTACATTGTGACAAACACTTTCTACAGGGGATTCTGGGAAGATGAGTATTTTAAACTGGGCACAATATGACTTCATTAAATATTAAGGATCTGTTAGTAAGCAAGAAGAAATGCATGGATAGATATAGGAAACTGGAAGTACCTTCCACAGTTATTTAACTCTAAAGGGGAAATACATTCCTAACTGCATTAAGAAATACATTCCTAATTGTAAATAAGAGTATTTAGAAAAACAGAAATGTGAAAGAAAAACAATTGATTAAAAGTTAACTGATAGCTACTTCCTGAAAAAAAGGCCATTAATAATAATTAGATGTTTTTTCTCCCTTTCTTTCTACTTGTTCTCTTGTTCTCTGTATAGGTTTTTGCTTCATTTTCATTTTGTAAGCATAACATCAAAGAGATTATGCCAGTTTGATTTTAAAACTTAACTATTATAAATATTTTTATACTAATAGCTAGTACTTTATTTTATGTTTAAGTATATTTTATTAATTATGCTATTACAGTTGTCCCATTTTTTCTCTCGTTTAACCCCCTTGCCCTTCACCCCACTCCCTCCAGCATCCTTCCTTTAGTTCATGTCCATATAAGTTCTACAGCTTGTCCATTTCCTATACTGTTCTTAACCTCCCTCTCTCTATTTTGTATCTACAATTTATGCTTCTTTTCCCTGTACCTTTCCCTTCATCCTCCCCTCCCTTATCCCACTGATGACCCACCATATGATCTACATTTCTGTTATTCTGTTCTCCTTCCACTTTTTAGCTTAGTTTGTCTTTTTTTTTTCAGGTTCAGTTGTTTATAGTTGTGAGTTTGTTGTCATTTTACTATTCATAGATTTGGTCTTCTTCTTTGTCTTAGATAATTCCCTCTAACATTTCTTATCATAAGGGCTTGGTGATGATAAACTCCTTCAACTTTACCTTGTCTAGGAACACTTTATCTGCCCTTCCACTCTAAATGATAGCTTTGCTGGATAGAGTAATCTTGGATGTAGGTCCTTGCCTTTCATGACTTCAGGTACTTCTTTCTAGCCCCTTCTTGACTGCAAGGTTTCTTTTGAGAAATCAGCTGATAGTCTTATGGGACTCCTTTGTAGATAACTCTCCTTTTCTCTTGCTGCATTTAAGATTTTTGCATCTTTAATCTCGGGTAATTTAATTGTGATGTATCTTGGTTTGTTCCTCCTTGGGTCCAAGTTCTTTGGTATACCCTGAGCTTCCTGAACTTGCATGTTTATTTCTTTCACCAGCTTGGGGAAGTTTTCTTTCATTTTCTTATTTTTCAAATAAGTTTTTAATTTCTTGCTCTTCCTCTTCTCCTTCTGGCGGCCTTATGATTCAGATGTTGGAGAACTTAAAGTTGTCCCAGATGCTCCTAAGCTTCTCCTCATATTTTCAAATTCTTGTTACTTCATGCTGTTCTGGTGGGTTATTTATTTCTTCATTTTATTCCCAAATTGTTGATTTGAGTCCTGATTTCCTTCCTTTCACTGTTGGTTCCCTGTATATTTTGCTTTATTTACCTTTGGGTAGCCATCATTTCTTCCTTCATGTTTTCACTGAGCTCAATCAATTCTGTGAGCATCCTGATTACCAGTGTTTTGAACTCTGCATCTGAGAGGTTGGCTATCTCCTCATTGCTTAGTCCTTTTTCTGGAGTTTTGATCTGTCCTTTCCTTTGTGTCATATTTCTTTGTCTCCATGTACTTGTTACATTATAAGGGGTGGAGACTTAGGTATTTGCCAGGGTAGGGCAATCCTCTTAGATTCATTGTGGCACTGTATGTGGGGGAGGGTTCAGAAAGGGAAAATTGCTGCTTGCTTGACTCTTGTCCTATTTTCAGTCATTTCTCTAGTAGCCACAAGCAAATTTAGCTGTTGCAGGTGGTTTCCTTCTGATGATTCTCTGGGTGGGCATTCTAGGACCCTGTGGCCCTTTCCAGTAGACTCTTCTGTGAAGCTGGTAGTTCTTCCTGCCACCACAACACTCAACAGTGTTTTACATCCAGAGGTTTTGAAGGTTTCTTCTCCTGCACTGGACCCCTGGCTTGAGTGGCCTGTCTTGCTTCCCAGTTGATCCTCTTGGCTTATCTGCATGCAAATTTGGGGCAACCGGTTTCACCAGCTGCCACCTTGCTGAAAGTCCTCTCTGCCTTGGATGCTCATCTCCACCCCTCCTGCCAGTCTGGATTAATGCTTCTTCTTTAACTACTTGGTTGTCAGGCTTCCATACAGTTTAATTTTCTGGCAGTTCTGGATTTGTTTTTAAATTGATTGTTGTCCTTTTTTGGTTGTGTGAGAAAGTCAAGCATATCTACCCAAGCCTCCATCTTGGCCAGAAGCTTCAATTTTATATTTAATAGCTACTATTTTACAGTGGAATCTTTAAAAGCTACCACTTTCTATCATTTATATATAGTTTTATGCTTAAGAGAGTTCATAACAGAGATTGTTTCCATTTCTACTACGGATAATTTTTAAATCATATATATGTGTGTATACATACATATATACTTCATGCTTATCTCAGATTATTTCTGTAAGATACATATTGAAAGAGAAAATAAATCAGGTTATTTGTACATTTCCTGATTTATATGGGCTTTTAAAAATATTTTATTTATTTATTCATTTTTAGACAGATGGGAAGGGATGGGAAAAAGGAGACAAACATCAATGTGTGGGTGCCTCTCGTGTGGTCCCTAGTGGGGGCCTGGCCCATAATTCAGGCATGTGCCCTGACTGGTGACCCTTTAGTTCACAGGCTGGCACCCAATCCATTGAGCCACACCAATAAGGGCTATAAGGGTTTTAATGTGTAATAAAAATAACATTACAAAAGTTTACACTAGTTTATACTATTTCCTCACTATCTTTTTAACTCTTGTCAGAATTTTTGCTATTTAATAGGCTGAATAAATAATCTCTTAATAATATTTTAATTATAATGTATTTATATACAGGAAAGTGTTATACTTTTTGTCTGTGAGGCAATTGACTCTTTATTTTTAAAAATGACTTCTTCATGTTCTTTGTCTATTTTTCTACTTTCTACCCTTTTCCAAAAATTCACCCACTTCTCATCTTCATAGGCCACTTTTCTAGCCTCAAACTCTCTGCCTAGGTTATCAAAACATTCTTGCAATACCCTCCTATCTTCACCTGAACCCAATGTGCCTTTTATTTCTGAGGGAGATGATTGGCAAATTTGGGGACAAAACAGACTCGTGCACTGAAAACACCATCTTCCTCAAAAATCACCTTTATACTTAAACTTCAATTTTATCTCTAATTACAAAGTAATGGTAACTGTTCCAAATATGACTTTGAATAGATCAGGATATAATTTGAGGTCATGTATTTCTTCTTAAATTCTCAATAGAACACAATTGTTAAAGCACATTTAATAGCTGAAAGATACCTTTGCACAGAATCACAAAATCTTGCTTTAGTCTTAGCTTTATTATTAGATTTGTGAAAAGTTTGAGAAAGAATCCAATAAGTCATGTTTTTCTCTCTTCCAAAGATTATAGCAAATTGAAAGATTGACATAAGAGATCAGAAATCTTTAGTTAAAATCCCTGAGCTATTTCCAATAAAAGTTATATTGGAGAATAAAGTTTTGGCTTTGTGGACACATTGGCATCCTAATATGTGTCTCTTTAACTACTCAAATATTCCCATTTCCTGTCTGACAGTCCTCCATGACAGAAAACCACTGAATTAATCACACTTTAAAAAGCAAACTTGACAGTAACTTCATGTAGATACACTGGAAAGCCCAGCATAGCCTGAGCCTGTATGTCTGACTCAGTCATCTCCTATAACTCACCTATGGCTGGTGGGAGGGAGGCCAACCTTTATCTAAATTGTAGTCCCTGTGCTTGAATATGGATACCGAAGTTCAAGAAACCAGTGTTCTCCTTAATGCCTAGGATGATCTCACTTGTCACCTTGGCCAAGGCTTTACTACATTTAGATTTAGATTTCTCAGGTTAAACAGAAAATACTACTACTTACCATCACTATAATTATATTTAAGAATTTAATAATGCAATATACAAAGTAGTAAAACCCACTTTTGGGTTTTCTGAACTGTAGGTTTGATCCAACATGCCAATTCTTTTCTTTAAGTGATGAATGCTGAATAAATTAAGAATCAACACCAATACAAACATCATTTGGATACTTTTTCATATATATGTACAATAAAAATAAGTATGGTTATTTGCAGAGAATTGATATCAATTTTAATATAAATTTTGATATTTAGACAAATCACTTGATATACTTAGTATTTTGTGTCTTCCTGGTGGTTTAACAAATTTCTCAATGTGTTTTCAAGTGAGTTGACTTTTTAGAGATAACATTTTTATTTGTTTGTTTTCCAGAAAACCATTTAATTTTGACAGTTCCCATATTCTTGTTTGACATTGACAACATCAACCTCTCATTCTCTATTTTTGCAGAGAGAAGGTAGATATTTTTTAATGTCATTTCTAAGTCATCAGGGTGTGTAGGGTATTCCATAACTAATCAAAGGCTTTTATACTCTATTCAAAATTACATAAAACTGTTATTATTACTCCTTTGTTTTGAGGCTGGTTTTACTATCTTTAATTTAGAGGATTTTGAATTATTTCCTCTTAAATTTTGTGAGATTTCTTGGAGGAAAGTATAGTAGCAAATTAAGGGGTTTTCCACTGTATGTTTTCAGAGCCTGTGTGCTATAAGGCCTGATACCTGCCCACATGTTCAAGAGAGATGCCCAGAACCCCTAGAGAAAATTGCATGCATAAACTTCACTGACAACCTAAGGACCATGTAGAGCAGAGCTGTGTTCAGCAGAAGACTGAGGCATACAAGTATTTAACATGTTCTTGTGCAGTCATATTGTAAGTTGAAATATTTAAGTTTAGATCAGGACGGAAAATAGAAAGGGGTTTCACACATGCAACCAAGCAGATGAAAGACTGCATATAATGTAAGTTTCCCTCATGACTGAGAACCAAGGCCTAGAAGAGGCTGCCTCAAGTCTGAGATACAACTATTAAAAGTTCTTAAAACATGAAAATTCTCATCATGATGGTAAAAAAAATAAGTTACTTTAATACAATTTTGAAATGTCTTAGTATTATCAGCCAAAAACACTTAACACAGCTTTTAGAAATGTCTAAGTACTATTTATCTAGGGTGATGATATGCTACAGATAAGGCTTTTAGAATGCAGAGTTAATTTTCAAATACAAAAATCAGTATATTAATTCATCAGCATTGTGAACAGACTTGGTAAAATTACTTTCTCACTCTTTTAGAAATTAAGAAGTTGATCATTGACACAGCAAACAGTGTATTTATGCTATGATAACAGAAATAATAACTAATTTCATTCATTTTACCTTTTGTATAATCACAAGAGAGGCAGGCTGGCAAATAGTTTGAATAAGTTGCTATAGTTTTTATTTGTTATTAAAATGTATTACATTTTCTTCCTAAATGGAAATGGGATTTAAATCTGGTGCTTCTTATCTTAAATTCCTAATGGTCAGACCAAGTTTACTTCTGTTACATTACCCCAATCTTTACTTATCCATAAAAGCCTAGTCTAGACCATGACTAACTAATATATTTAGATTAATGAAATGCCTTTCTCCTAGTACTCTGACTCTCTGTCTTCAAGTCTTTTTGACATTCAGCTAATCCTGCTCTTATGTATGTATGTATGATTCAATCCAGAAGGGATAAATGATCATAAAACTCTTTTATTTGTTACTACTTAAAACTGCTAAAATCCAAGTATGCCCCTACCTTTATTTCTGGCACAGATATCTCATTTTTAATACAAATTTTATTTATTCATTACTGATTATTTTTGACCTCATATGATATGATCCCCAAGTAGAGAATTGTTCTTCATCCCCTGACCTTTGTTTTGTGTTCTCCCAGACCATGACACTTACAGAGTGATTTCCTTATTGAAGAGACTTTAATAAGATAATGCGGCATTATTTCTAACCATTTTCCTTCACTGGTCTCTTCTCTCAGATTCTACCTATAGATCTTCACATTTCCTATGTCAGTGCAGTTATACAGTTTGTGAAATCTACATGGTCATCTTATTTTCTCTTGGGTTCCTTAACCCCATAGCTAACTTCTCACTTCACTAAGATCCTTGAAGATAAGAACCTACAAAATAAACATCATAGTGCTCACCAACACCATCTACTCAGCAGTCAAAAAAGAACCATTTACTCATTACCATTTTTAAATACTTCAAGATTTTAGTAAAGTGTTTCTTGTGAAGTCCCATGAAGATTGTTTAAAATATTTTTTAGTAATTCTTCAAAGATCATGGCTATGCACACAAAATCTGGGGCCAGAGACATTGAAGTTTTATTACAAGTTTTTATTAGCTTTATAATCTTGAGAAATTTCTTATCTGTAAGATGCTACATATAAAGTTCATATCTCACATTGTTTTTGAAAATTAATTATAATAATGAACATAAATGGCACAGCACTGCTTGGCACATGGTAAAATCTCCATAGTTAGTTTTTAAGAGTCATTTCTACTACAATTATCATTGTTTCTGGTAATTTAGAGAATCAGGAATAGGGTACACCCAGCTTTAAAAAGAAATTACTAATGGAAATATTGAAGGGTTCTTGTGATGATGAAGTGATTGCTTGAGTTGTGAAACATTTTACAAGTAGAAGCTGGTAAGTACTGTCTAAATGTTAGATATAATTTAATATGAAGTATAATTATCACTGACTTTATAAGAAAAAACAGGTATACATAGTTTATATATAAGTTTTGCTCAATTACATTTTATGTTTATGCATAGGAGTAGAAATTGCCACTAATAATAAAAGTGAAAAAAAGGAAAATATGTACACTGATAAGAGGCTAGAGGCCTCATGAATTTGGAAAAATCTTCCATATCTTCTTTTTGTTTTTAAGTACACAAAATCTGGGGCCAAAGAAGTTGAGATTTTATCCCCAGTCTGGCATCAGGTTTATAATTTGCCTTCATTGTATGATATAAACAATTTTTTTAAAAAAAATCTATTTATTTATTTTTAGAGAGGGAAGGGAGGGAGATAGAGAGAGAGAGAGAAACATCAATGTGCGGTTGCTGGGGGTTATGGCCTGCAACCCAGGCATGTACCCTGGCTGGGAATTGAACCTGCGACACTTTGGTTCACAGCCCGTGCTCAATCCACTGAGCTATGCCAGCCAGGGCTGATATAAACAATTTTTTAACTACAATTCTTCAATGACATTATCCTTGTCTAACTTTCTTTATAATACTATCAATTGTTACAAAATCACTTATTATTTTGAAGCTTGTATGAAACATGTTTAGAACATGTTTCTGTTCTACTTTTTTTGGTTACACAAAAATCTATGTAGTGTTTTTGTTATTTTATGATAAATATAAGAATAATGAAAATCAACCAGATTCCCTTAACATTATCAACTTTCATTTTTTAAATCCGTGTGACTGTTCTCTTTGGTTTGGCAGCAAAGTTGTAAAAAGAGACCTAAGTTCATGTTGTTAATTGCTTCTCTTTATAAGTAAAAATAACAGAATTTTTATGTAGTAATTTAAATATTGAAAGTATATATTGACTAATTTTTGTTTTTATTAAATCTATTGGGGTGACATTGGTTAATAAGATTATATAAGCTTCAAGTGTACAATTCTGTAATAGATAATCTGTATACTGTCTTGTGTGTTCATCACCAAAGTCAAGTTTCCTTGTCACCATACAAAAGGAGATTAATGCTGTAAATGAGTATTTTATGGTTTTTCATTTAAGAATGTACAATATTTTTTAACAAGGGAAACATACTTTATTTTTTTTAATCTTTAAAAGAATTTTAATCCTCAACCAAGGATATGTTTATTTATTTTTAAAATATTTTTATTGATTATGCTATTACAGCATAATTTTTCCCCCTCTATCTCTCCTCTGCCCTGCCCCCAATCCTTCAGCATTCTCCCCTCCCTTCATTCATGTTCATGGGTATTGCATATAAGTTCTTTGAGTCCTCTGTTTCCTATACCATTTTTTATCTTTCCCCATCTACCTTATACCTACTAACCATGCTTCTTGTTCCCTGTACCTTTCTCCCCTATTCCTCCCTTCCCATCCCCACTGAAATCCCTCCATGTCATGTCCATTTCTCTGATTCTGTTCCTGTTCTGGTTGTTTACTTCATTTTTGTTTTTCTTTTTTTTTAAGTTCATTGTTGACAGTTGTGAGTTTGTTGTCATTTTACTGTTCATATTTTTTATCTTCTTTTTCTTAGATAAGTCCCTCCTAACATTTCATATAATAATGGCTTAGTGATGATGAACACCTTGAACTTGACCTTATCTGGGAAGCACTTTATCTGCCCTTCCATTCTAAATGAAAGTTTTGCTGGATAGAGTAATCTTGGATGTAGGTCCTTGGCTTTCATGACTTCAAATACTGCTTTCCAGACCCTTCTTGCCTGCAAGGTTTCTTTGGAGAAATCAGCTGATAGTCTAATGAGAACTCCTTTGTAGGCAACTTCTTCCTTTCCTCTTGTTTCTTTTAGGATTCTCCCTTTATCTTTAATCTTGGGTAACTTAATGATGATGTGTCTTGGTGTGTTCCTCTTTGGGTTCAACTTCTTTGGGACTCTCTGGGCTTCCTGGACTTCCTGGAGTCTATTTTCTTTGCCAGATGGGGGATGTTTTCTTTCATTATTTGTTCCAATAAGTTTTCAATTTCTTAGTCTTCCTCTTCTCCTTCTGGTACCCCTACAATTAGGATGTTGGAACATTTCAGGTTGTTCCAGAGGTTTGTAAGAGTCTCTTCACTTTTTCAAATTCTTGTTTCTTCAGTTTGTTCTGGATGTATGTTTATTTTTTCTTTTTTGTTCCAAATTGTTGCTTTGAGTCCTGGTTTCCTTCCTGTCACTCTTGGTTCCCTGAACATTCTGCTTTATATCACTTTGGGTATCCTTCTTTTTTTTTTTTTTGACCAAGCTCAATCAGATATTTGAGCATTTTGATTACCAGGGCTTTAAATTCTCCATCGAATAGGTTGGCAACCTCCTCCTCTTCACTTAGTTGTCTTTCTGAGGCTTTGCTCTGTTCTTTCATTTGGACCACATTTCTTTGTCTTGGCACAGCTGATAGGTTGTAAGGGGGTGGGGCCTTAGGTATTCACCCAGGCAGGGCAACCCTCTTTTGCATTGCCTGTGGGGGAGGGACCAGAGAGGGGACAGTGCAGCTTGCCTCCTCCTCCCTAGCGCACTTTTCAACAGTCTCTCTTTTGAGATTCTGAGCTTCTTCTACCTCCACAACCGCCTTAGCCCACAGCTACCTCTGAGTCCCCTTAAGTCAGCCCCCTCCCATGCAGTGATGGAGCTCAGCAGCCAGCCCCACCCTCAAGATCCATAGCACTGCAGTTTTTCTGAGTCTGCAACCTTATTGGTCTGGTTGTTCTGACTGATTTTTTCTTTAATTCCTTTGTCATCAGAGTTCCATGCAATTTGATTTTCTGGTGCTTTTAGTTGTTTATTGATTCAAATTGGTTGTTATCCTCTTTTTGGTTGTGAGTGGAAGTGAAGGGTCTCTACCTATTCCTCCACCTTGGCCAGAACTCCAAGAATGTACAATATTGAAGGGGTTGAAAATGGTTTGCTAGAGGGAATAATAAAAGCTTTGTGTTGATTTTGTGATGTCACCCAGTTTTTTTCACATATACTCCAAGGGAAATATGGTTTGGATCATATTGAATGACCAGTGATGTCACCCCAGACTTACTTTTCACATACAATATGTGGCCATTAGCAGTGATTTCCATATATTGGTGGTTAATATCTATTTTAGTAAGTTTGAAAAGGAATTCTGTGTGTATACTCAAAATTGTATGCAGATCATGGGAATTAATATTTCTTAAGTAACAGAATTATCATAATTTAAATGTTAAAAAAGTCTAAATTATTAGTTCTTGAATTAGGCCCAGAATTGACACTTTCAAGGATAACTTTTTAGTTATCCTTGATAATCACAATAATTAATACTAATGATAACTAATGCTTACTGAGAACATCTTTAATTAGAATTCTTGTATGTGACATATGTGTGCAATGCTGTTTAAGCTTCACAGTTAGCCAAACAGTTAAACCCTTCTTTTTCCTATTCAATGGATGAGCAAACTAAAGCACAGAGAGATTACATAAGTGGTTTATAAACAGTTTGATGTGAAATCAGTTTGAACAAAATGTCATGTTGTCAGTGTTCCAAGAGCCTTAAATTCCACTATCAGTTTTATTGTTTACCTTGAGTTACTCTTGCTTTTATTAGTATATTAGCCCCCCCCTTATCTATGAGATATATGTTCTAAGACCCCAAGTAGATTCTTGCACCCACAGATATTACTGAACCCTACACATACTGTTTTTCTGTATGTATGTGTGTGTATATATATATATATATACCTACACACACACACCCATGGTAAAATGTGATTTATAAAGTAGGCACAGTGAGATATTAACAAAAATAACTGATACTAGAACAATACTCTGTAATAAAAGTTAGGTGAACCTGATCTTTCCCTCTAAAAACATTTTTGATACAGATGGGAAATGATAAAATGTCAAACTTATTCCAGAATCCATGTAACCATCTTTTACTTGCAGCATATGAATTAATGTCACTTGTCACAGGGGACCCCTTATTTTCCTGTAGACTCAGTGTTTTCTGGTGCAATGCAGTGCCTTCAACTGGAACGTGTTTTCCTTTCATGTCTTCAACCCACAAATTTAATGCTTTTCCATTTTAACTAAGCACTTAACTTTTGGTGTACAAGTTTGAGGTACACCAGCAAAATTAACACACTTTTTTCCTTCTTCATAATTTCATGGATAGAGCATTCATTCTTACAATAGATTTTAGCAATGTTAACGTATGCTGTTTTCTATCTACATAAAACAAGGAACTTTTATCTCTTTACTTAAAGAAAGCACTTCACAGCTTCTCTTTGGTATGTCCAAATTGCCATCATCACACTCATACACTTTGAGGCCATTATAGGGCAAAGTAAATGTTACTTGAACACAAGCACTGAGATACCTCGACAGTTGATCTGATAACCAGGCTTACTAAGTAACTAATGGATGCTAAGCATACACAGCATGGAGATGCTGGGGAAAAGGATGATTTGTATCCTAGATGTGATAGAGCAGGATAGCAAGAAATTTAAAACTTGTAAGTTGTATATGTCTGAGATTTTTCATTTAATAGTTTTCTGACTACAGTTGACTGCAGGTAACTAAAACTATGGACAGAAAAACATAGATAAGGGGGTACTACTGTATATTTTTCAATGAAAACAATTTTGGAATGACTGATACGTTCAGTCATTAAGTTACCACTCATTAGTGAATCCATCATAAAAGGAAGTCCCCTGAGAATCAGAACTCTGGGTGCTCAAAAGACCAGGGGGGATTAAAGGAGAGGAAATGCGTGGAATGAGCATATTGACTCCAATGTTATATTTAGTGATTTCATACATGTGGTGTATTTATAATTTTTCTAGACTATGTCAAACAGAAAAAGGGAAAACTCAAATCAGAACAAATTTAAAAATCATCTACAACACAGTAACCTGTGCAAACAGCTCTTACACTTCTGAATAACACATAGAGAGGTATTATATGCAAAACAGCACACAGGACCAAGGATGTCTGGGAACTTTAATATGCTTTTTTTTTTTAGGAACTACAGCCATGATTAAAAATGTTATAGTTTCCCCATGTCTATATAGGTTATACAACTAGCCTTGAACTTTTAATAGTTTTGGCTGGGAGTTTACTAATAATGTTTTCAAGACAAAATAATAAGTGGAAAAGGAAGCACATATAGGGATAGGTCCAAACATTTTTTTTCAATGGGGTTATGTGTGCCTGTGTTTATGCTTTAGTGGAATATACATGAATGTATAGAAATTTTTTTTAGGTTTTAAATTTAAATCTTTCATTCTAGCTTTGGAGCTTGTTATTCAAAGGACTAGTCACTTTTAAAACTTTATAAAATTCAGTTTCTCACAGGTTATTTTTTGGGGTAATAATTCTTGTGGACATATGGAAAATGATTTTTGAGTCATATAAGTCAATATCTGATAAAATGGATTTAGCAGAAACTTTCCAAATATTCACTTTTTGGCTTATGTTAAACCTAGAGTGCTTAAAGCCCAAAAGGAGAGTTTTTTGAGAAAGTTATGAATGAATGGATACTACTTTATTATGGAAATGCAATTGTAACCAAGCACTATAATATGTCTAGACATACGGGTCTTGGTTGCCAAAAATGAAGTGTTCTAACTTTAAAAGAAATCCTCATGAAAAGTGCACAAGATGTTACACGGTGAGAAGTCTACCAAAGACCCATATGTGCTCCTGGCACGATTTGGAACTTGTTCCCCTTTGAGGAAAAGATTCTTATGGATAGGCAGAAAACTGTGAAGCACTATTCATGGGACATGAGCAGAGATTTGGGAGAGAAAATTAATGTGGAAAGAAAAACTGTTTTAAGGGTTATTTTAGTTTTCTGTTTTTATTATTTTATTTAAAATTATTTGACAAAACTATTGCAGCGTGATGATTTCAGGAAAACCTAGTGACTACAATGGTAAATTTAACAGCTCATATTCTTCACCTGACACATTTTTTTTTGAAAGATTACATTGCTATTATTTAGATTCTAAGTTTTCTGGTAAAATCCAAAGTGAAATGCTCCTACAAGGTCACAAACACAAGAATCATAAAGAAAGGCCTTATTAGAAAATAAATGGCCTAATTGTAAAAACACTGTCTCTAATGGATAAAAATAAAAACACAAATTAATATGCAACTTAAAAAATTCTCATGCCAGTAATTAAATTCTGGTTAATTTTGTAAATATTTATGAGGCTATATTTTGGAGAGCTGGATTTCCTGGAAGTCACTTCTTTGAGGGTGAATTTTTTTCTTAAGAGAGAGAGAGAGGAAGGAAGAGAGAGAAGGGTATCCAGCAATCTAATTTATTCCAAGCACTTATTTTTACAAATGACTTTATAAGGCTTGAAAGAAGAATTATTCTCTAGCATTTTTAGAACCACTTCCAGTGGTGTCTCTCCAGAGTCAAATAGAGCTGTCTTCATCATTTTTACATATAGACTTCCTCAAACACTAAAACGTATGATAATCACCTAATTATAAATTCACTGTTAATATAGCCTTAGAGCTGAGAACATTTCACTCCAGTAGTTAATTTAGTCTGTGGTAAATTCTCACTGTTATTTAATGTCATTTATCACCTGCTGTTTTGTCTTACTGAGAACATCCTGCCTGCCCCACACTGTCTACAGTACATGGACCTTCTGTGACTTTAATGTGCTCAGAACAAAGGCTCCAAAGTGCTTCTATCGGGAGGATTTTGGCAACTTGCCTTAGATATATTCAAGCCATTTTGCTGCCTGTCACTCAGTGCTGTACAAATTGAACTCAGAGGAGAGGTAAAAAGGGTCTATGAGGCATTTTTTTTTCTGGGAAGAATATGCTAATAAAGCGTCATCAGCAGGAAGCAGGCTGTGTCTGAAAGAGTTTTGTCAACTCTGAATTAATTTTGTGTGTTAAGAAACACGGGGGTGCTTCTAGAGCTGGTCTGTGGTAATTAATCCTTCCTGTTTCTGGAAGAACAGAACTGTAATAAATGCAGCCCAGATTTAACAGATGTGTGCACACAATGTCTGCTTTATGGGGAGTAAAACAAAATGACGGGTACAGAACAAAAAAATATTGATTTGAAAAACTAAAACAGTATGGAAAGCACGAAGCTTGGAATTCCCAGAGTTTATGCAAATATAGTATTCCTTTAAATGTTCACAGACAACGTGGTTTTGAAAACATCTGTCTGTGGAGTTGGATGCTATGAAGAGACTGAAAGAGACAGATGTTTCTTGTTCCTTAGAAAACTAAGTGAAAAAATTGCATGCAGACATAATGTGTGTGATGAAGGTTGTTATACCTAGGTGTGGTTGGAATTGGACCCAACTAATCAAATAGTGACCTCATTCTGAGATAAAACTCTCATTATTCTCTTCTTTATTATTTTTTTCCAAAACATTTTATGGAGGGAAAAACTCAGATTATATTACCTGTAACTATGAATCAATGCTTATGTGACAATTTGAATGTTGTCAGGAATGTAAGAATTTGGCTTTCAAAATTGGACATGCAAATTATGCTGCCAATGGTGATATTTAATATATTCATATACAAGATTCACATGAGGGTGAATAAGGGCAGATTGACAGGATATTAATTTTTTAAAAAATCTATGTTTAGGGAAGCATTTTTAGCTCAGGACTACCAAAACAATTTAGCCCATTAACTCTTCTCACTTTTTTCTTTTTTCTTAATTTTCTTCCTTTTTAGCCCGTTAAGCTATTCCTGCCAATATGACTAGGAGGCAGGAGTTTGGCATGATTAAGTAAAAATAGAGAATAAGGACAATATCCAGCCAGTAGCAATCATTGGTATGATATACTTTAAACATGCAGTTTTGAACATGCAGATTTGAACATGCAGTTTTTTTCTATCATGAAGATATCTTAAGTTTATATTTAAAGAGCCAAAAAAGGGACATAATGAGAAAAGCATGCAGTAAAATCCAGCTCTCTCCACATTGCCTATATCTTGTCTTGTAGAATAAATGCTGAAAACACTTTAACTCACTTTTGATGAAGCATATTTTTTATTTTATGCAAAAATAAGTAATAAACAAACATGCAAAATAGCAGTTCCTTTTGGTTTGGCAATATTACCTGCGGAAAGGGGTCTTAAAAAGTCACTCTAAGTTAACCCTTTATATTTCACATTAGCATCATTTAGAAACCTTCTACTCTAAAGAATTTCAGCTTTTACCATAGTGTTATTGCCAGATTATTTAGTATGTTATATAATGGATATTTTATTAGTTGTCTTCATATTACTTAGTGTATACATCAAAGTCAATTATTTACTTTTTATTCAAACTTGTTGGTATATTTCAGTGAAATAAATGACCAGAAATGAAAAGAACAATAGGTACTTAAAAAGATGGTCAACAACATCACTGTCATTGGGGAAATGCAAATTAAAACCACAATGAGAGAAAAGACGAGTAAAGGACCCAGTGCTCTCATGAGTCTTACAAGCTAATAATATGAAGAATAAGACTCAGACATGATGGCTGTACTAAAGTAGATAGAATCAGTAACTCAAGGAGATCCAAGATGGTGGAGGAGTAAGTAGAAGCTACACTGACCTCCTCCCAAGACCAACCTGGAATAACCAATCCATCATAACCAATGCAACAATACTGGAGAGAATGCTTATGACTATGGACAGATGGAAGAAACCGCTTCACCACAACGTGACCCATATGGAGTGCAAAGGAGACATGAGAGGGCTGGTTGGGCTCCCATAGGCAGCAGCTAAAGTGCCAGAAGAAAATTCAGCAGCCAGTGGGTTCTCCCTGAGAAGTGTGGGATCTAAACCCCAAGGTGATCTCCCCAGCTTGCAGCACTAGAGCTGGAAAAGAAACCTAGATGATACCCATCTGTGAAAAGTGGCATGGTTTCTGTCTGCCATAGAGAGATGGCTGGAGTCACAGAGAGACTTTCAAAGGGCCAGCACACATAACATTGTTTGTAGCAATTTACTCTGGGCTCCAGCAAAGGGGAGTGAGGGAGAGTAGACTAGAGAACTTGGAGGACAGCCTGGGGAAGGAAGCTTTGGGAGGAGAACTGAGGGAGCAGCCATCAGAATCCCTCTACTGAGTCATCCCCTATAAGCCAAAATAGAATGGCAAGAAATATTCCAAGTAATGAAAAGAAAAGGCCTGCAACCAAGACTACTCTACCCAGCAAGGCTCTGATTTAAAATAGAAGATGAAATAAGGAGTTTTCCAGACAAAAAAAAAAGGCTAACTGAATATATCTCCACCAAACCAGCATTGCAAGAGATGCTAAAGGGACTGCTTTAAGAAGATGAAGAAAAAGAGAGAAAGAAAGAGAGAGGAACACCAGTACAAAGGGGGAAAATGGCAATGAATAAGTACTTATCAGTAATAACCTGAAGTGTAAAATGCTCCAATCAAAAGGCGTAGGGTAGCTGAATGGATAAGAAAACATGACCCTCATATATGCTGTCTACAAGACACCCACCTCAAAACAAAAGACCTACACAGACTGAAAGTGAAGAGATGGAAAATAAAAAATACTCCAAGCAAATGGGTATAAGAAAAAAAAAACTAGAGTAGCAATACTTGTATGAAAAAATATAGATTTCAAAACAAAGATCATAAAAAGTGACAAAGAAAGACACTTTGTAATATTTAAGGGAATAATCCATCAAGGAGATGTAATCCTTAAAAATTTGTATGCACCTAACATAGGAGTACCCAAGTATAAAAGGAAAATTTTGGAGGACTTCAAGAAAGATATCAATAGCAAAACACTCATCACAGGAGATTTTAATACTCTATTGTCAACAATGACTAGATCTTTCAAACAAAGAATCATCAAGGATGTTGTGTCATTGAACAATATTCTAGATCAGTGGACTTAATTGATATATACAGAACTTTTCACCCCAAAGAAGCAAAATAGACATGATCTTAAAATGCACATAGAACATTTTCAAAGAAAGATTATATGGTAGGACACAAGACAAGCCTCAACAAAATCAAGAATTGAAATAATATCAAGTATTTTAACCTTTATGCCTTGAAACTAAAAACAAACCTCAAGGAAAGAAACTCAAAACATTCAAATTCATGGAGACTGAATAACATGTTATTAAACAATTAATGGGTTAACAATGAGATCAAGGAAGTAATACAAAAGTATTTCTTTCTTCAGTGGTCAAGTACAAGTATAGAAGAAACAAAGAAAATGAACACATAACTATCCAATGCCTATGAGACACAGCAGAGTCAGTCCAGAGAGGGAAGTTCATAGAAATACAGGCCTACCTAAAAAAAGAGAGAAAATTTCAATAAACAACCTAACCCAATGCCTAAAAGAACTAAAGGAATAACAACAAACAAACCTCAGAGTGAGTAGAAGGAAGGAAATAATCAAGAACAGAGCAGAATTAAATGACATAGACTAAAAGAACAATTCAAATGATCAATAAAACTATGAGGTGGTTCTTTGAAAAGATAAACAAAATCAACAGGCCTTTAATCAGACTCATCAAGAATAAAAGAGGACCCAAATAAATAAAGGCAAAAATGAAAGAGGAGTAATTACAATTGCTACCACAAAAATACAAAGAATTATAAGAAATTACTACAAACAACTATATGCCAATAAATTTGAAAACCTGGGTGAAAAGGGTAAATTTCTAGACATATCTTCGAAAACTGAATCAAGAAGAATCAGAAAGCCTGAATAGAACAATAACAAATAGAGAAAATGAAGCAGTAATAAAAAACTCTTGGCACACAAAAGTGCTAGACAGGATGGCTTAACAGGTGAATTTTACCAAACATTTACGGAAGAACTAACTCCTATTTCAAACTATTCCAAAAATTAAAGATGAGGGATGTCTCCCAAACTTGCTTTATGAGATCTATATTACTCTAATTCCAAAACCAGGTAAAAACATAAGAAAGAAAGAAAACTACAGGACAATATCACTGATGAACATAGATGCTAAAATCCTCAACAAAATATTGGCAACTGTATCCCGCAATACATTAAAAAAATCATACATCATGATCAAATGGGATTCATCCCAGGGATACAAGGATGTTATGATATTTGAAAATCGATAAATGTAATACACCACATAAACAAAATGAAAGACAAAAACCACATGATCATTTCATTGGATGCTGAAATAACATTTGTTAAATTACTGCACCCATTTATAATACAAACATTCAGCATAGTGGGAGTAGAGGGACCATACCTCAACTTAAAGGCCATATATGAGAAAACTACAGATAACATCATATCCAATGGGCAAAACTAAAAGTTTTCCCCCTCAAATCAGGAACAAGACAAGGGTGTCTGCTTTCACCACTTTTATTTGACATAGTATTGGAAGCTCTAGCCACCATGATCACACACACAAAAAAGAAATAAAAAACATCCATATTGGAAAGGAGGAAGTAAAACTGTCCTTATTTGCAAATGACATGATACTGTACATAGGAAACCTTATAGGATACACCAAAAAAACTACTGGACTGAATAAGTGAATTTGGCAAAACAGCAGAATACAAAGTCAATATTCAGAAACCATAGTCATTTTTGCATATCAACAATGAAATATCATAAACAGAAACTGGGGGGGCGGAAATCCCATTTACTATAGTAACAAGAAAAATAAAGTAGCTATGAATAAACTTAATGAAGGATGTAGAAGGCCTGTACTTGACCGTTGAAGAAAGAAATTAAGGAACATACAGATTTCTGGCCAAGATGAAGTCATAGGTAGATACACTTTGCCTCCTCACATAGGAGGAGGCAGAAGAAGGACACCAATAAATTTAAAAATGAAAAAGAACCAGAACTTCCAGAAAATCAAAATGTATGGAAATCCCCTCACAACGAAGGAGTTAAAGAAGGGACATTCCTCCAGACCCATAGGAGGGGCAGAGAGGGGCAGCTGGCATGGAGAGAACTTGTGGCAAGGTGGCAGCTGGGGGACCAGGCAGTCCCACATTTGCATGTGGATAAACCAGGAGGAACAACTTGGGAGTGAGACAGACCACATAACACAGGGTTTGAGTGAGAGGAAATAAAACCTCAAAACCTCTGACTGAAAAAAACTTGTGCGGGTTGAGGTGGCAGGAGGAACTCCCAGCCTCACAAGTGAATTTGTTGGAGAGACACACAGAATGTACACAAAATCATCCACCTGGAAATCAGCACCAGAAGGGCCCAATTTGCTTGTGGGTAGCAGGGAATGTGACTGAAAGCTAGCCGACAGCTGAGCAAGTGGCATTTTTCCCTCTTGGACCCCTCCACTGCATACAACACCACAACACAGTAACATAGGTTGTCCCACATTGGCAAATACCTAACACTCCACCCCTTACTATGTAACAGGTGCCCTGAGACAAAACAAAAAACAAACAACAACAACAACAAAAAAACAAAAAACAAGATAAAAAAAATGACCAAAATGAAAGGACAGATTGAAGCTCCAGAAAAAATACAACTAAGTGGTGAAGTGATAGCCAACCTATCAGATGAACAGTTCAAAACACTGGTAATCAAGATGCTCACAGAAATGACTGAGTATGGTAACAAAGTAGAGGAAAAAGTGAAAGCTATGCAAAGTGAAATAAAGGAAAATGTACAGGGAACCAACAGTGAAGGGAAGGAAACTGGGACTCAAATCAATGGTTTGGAGCAGAAGGAATAAATAAACTTTCAACCAGAACATAATGATAAAACAAGAATTTGAAAAAAAAATGAGGAGAGTCTTAGGAAGATACAAATAAATGGAAGCATATACTGTGTTCATGGATTGGGAAGAATTAACATCATTAAAATGTCCATATTACCCAAAACAATCTATAGACTCAATGCAATCCCTATTAAAATACCAATGATATACTACACAGATTTAGAAGAAATATTCATAAATTTATATGGAACCAAAAAGGACCCCAAATAGCCTCAGCAATCTTGAGGAAGAAGAGCAATGTAGGAGGGACCACAATACCTGATATAAAACCATATTCTAAGGTCACTGTAATCAAAACAGTCTGGTACTGGCATAAGAACAGACACATAGATCAATGGAACAGAATAGAGACCCCAGAAATAAGAACATGTCTCTATGGTCAATTAATATTAGACAAAGGGGACAGAAACATAAAATGGAGTAAAAAATTACCTCTTCAATAAGCTGTGTTGAAAGAACTGGAATGGTACATGGGAACAAATGAAACTAGACCACCAACTTATACCATATACCTGAATAAACTCTAAATGGATAAAAGAGATAAGCTGTGACACTATAAAAGTCCTAGACCAGAGGTGCCAACACAAGGCCCATGGGCTGATTCCAGCCCTCCACCTTGTTTTATTTGGCCCTGCACCTTGTTTCTACCTGGTGGTAGCACCAAGTTCTCACTTAACTGGTAAGGCATAGTTACATTTATACAGTCCTAAAATTATATCTGGTCCTTTGAAGGCAACTTTGAGGCTGATGTGGCCCTGGGGTGAAAATGAGTTTGATATCCTGTCCTAGAAGGAAACATAAACAGTAAATTTTCAGATATCCCCCCACAGCAATATTTTCACCAATATATTCTCTCAGGCAAAGGAAATAAAGAAAAAACAAATGGACTTCATCATATTAAAAAGGTTCTTCATGGCTAAAGTAAACATTATCAGAATAAAAAGAGAGCCAGCCATATGGGAAAATACAATTAAAAATAATACCTCGAACAAGGTTTTAATCTCCAAAATATGTAAAGAACTCACATGATTCAACACTAGGAAGACAAATAATCCAATTAAAAATGGAAAAAGGACATGGACAGACACTTCTCCAAGAAGGACATACAGAGAGTCCATAGGCCTATGAAAGAATTCTCAACATTATTTGACCCTAGAGACATGCAATTTAAAACCACAATAAGATGCCACATCGCACCAGTCAGGATGGCCATCATTAACAAATAAATAAGCAACAAGTGCTGGCAAGGATGTGGAGAAAAAGGAACCTTAGTGCACTGTTGGGAATGCAGACTGGGGCAGCCACTGTGGAAAACAGTATGGAATTTCTTCAGAAAACTAAAAATGAAACTGTCTTTTCACCCAGCAATTTCACTGCTGGGATTATGCACTAAGAGCACTAAAACACTAATTCAAAAGATGCACCGCAATGTTCATAGCAATGTTATTTATAATAGCCCAAGTGCTGGAAACAATCTAAGTGTTCATCAGTAAATGAGTGGATCAAATACTGTGGTACACTTATACAATGGAATACTATGCAGCAGAAAGAAAGAAGGAACTCCTAACCTTTGTGACTGCATGCATGTAACAGGAGAGCATTATGCTAAGTAAAATAAGCCAGGTGATGAAAGACAAAGCACATGATCTCACCTAGTAAGTATAACCTAATCAGCAAAACAAACAAGCAAACAAAATAGAACCAGAGACATGGAAAAAAAGAACAAAGGGACAGTGACATGAGGACCGGGGGGGGGGGGGGGTAACAGGGGAAAGAAGGGTGTCTAATCAGTGAACAGGTATAAATGACCCATGGGCATGTACAACAGAGTGGGGATTGACTGTGGGTACAGGGATTGGGTGGGGCAGGGGAGAGCAAAGGGGGGAAATTGGGATAATTGTAATAGAACAACAATTAAAAAACGATATATCACCTCATTCTTATCAGATTGACTATCACCAAAAATATAGAATTGTATCACCTCATTCTCATCAGATTGTACTATCACCAAAAATAACAAATTGCAGAGTGGATGTGGAGAAAAAGAAATCCTTGTGCACTCTTGATGAGACTGTAAACTAATATACTGCTTTGGAAAACACTATGGAAATCCTCAAAATCATAAAAATAAAACTACCATATGATGCAGAAATCCCATTTCTTGGAATATATCCAAAAGCAATGAAAACGCTAGCTCCAAAAGATATCTTTACCCTTACCTTCCTAGTAGTAATATTTTTAGTAGCCAAGACATGGAAATGATATAAGTGTCCGTTGATAGATAAATAAATAAAAAACTAGTGGTATACATATACAATGGAACATTATTCATCCATAACAAATAAGAAAATCCTACAATTTGTAACATGATAAAACCTTGAAGGTATTATATTAGGTGAAATAAGTCAGATGGAGAAACAAATACAATAAGATCTAACTTATATGTAGAACCTAAAACAAACAAACACATATAAAAATCAGACTTATGTTTATCAGAAGTGAAGGGTTGGGAGAGTGGGCATTGGAAAATTATTATCAAAGATTATTTTCATTTTATAAGATAATTACTAGGATGTAATGTGAAGCATTATGATTATAGCTAACAGTTGTGTTGCAACCTTTGAAGGCTGGGCAGGTTCACATGGTATTTGAGCAGATGCGAGAACATACACTGAGTGGTTGGGAAACTTGACAAACCTTTATTCAACAGTGGATGAGCCACACATGGTGCAAGCTGAAAGTCCCTCCAGCACCTGCCAGCTTCTCACGGCATGTCACACTGCATGTCACCCAGTAGGAAGTTCCAACTTTCTTATATACTACATGCACACAAAGCCAGCAGGAAGCCAACATATTGTATAATGCAGCAAGATTCTGTGCATGCAAGCCCACTCAAGGCTATGGGAACTACTTATTGGACCCAGTTTCAAGGCTATGAGAACACAGCTTATCCTGGTTCTCCAGATGTCTGAGTGAGGAAGCCAGACTGACTCTGTTTACCCTACACAGTGATGTATGGTATATAGGAAAGTTGTTAAGAGAATAAGTCCTAAAATTCTCATCACAATAAGAAACTTTTTTCTTTCTTTTTTAATTGTGTCTATATAAGAAGAGAAAAATTAGCTGAACTGTGTTATTCATTTTACAACATCTATAAATCAAACCACCATACTGTGCACCTTGCACTTTATACAGTGAAGCATGTCAATTATTTCTCAGTAAAACTAGAAAAAAAGACTAAATATCATTTGTGATTCTCATGGAAAGAACAATGCAGCTGAGCAAACCTACTCATTTCATGTATTTTTTTGACGTAGTTAATGAAGGCATACATGAAGAATGCACATTTTTACCAGTTATCTGTAGCTTATTATTGTCTAAGTGAAGGTTTAAACAACCTGAAAGTTAAGTCATTAACCATTTGCTTTTTAAATTAGTGATTTAAACTTATAAAGTTCCATATGATCTACTTAAAATTAAATTCTAATAGTTTCAAAAATGGTGTTAAAGAATCCAAATTTCTCAATAAAATTTCTCAATAAAAGCAATTTCTTCATTTTTCTATAGTCTAAAAATGTTGTTACTCTTGAAAGCTTTGTTCATTCATTTAGTAAGCATATTTCGAAATTCTATGCTTGGTTTAAGAAGAAGCTGTATACAAGAGATGTTACAAAAATAAATAAAATTATTGCCTGCCCTTGAGGACATCAGTGTATTGTAACTTCTGTACAAAGTTTACATTTCATCTATAAAATATATCAAGACAAGTCAAGACCAAAGAAAAACAATTTAGATTTTGCTAGCTGACAGGGTCTGGGCTGACAGAGAATAATGTCAAATAAAAGAACCAGCATATATGAAGGCCTGAAAGATTATGGTTTCTTAAAATAATTTTAAGAAGTATTGGGTTGTTCAAAAGTTTGTTTAGTTTTTTCCCATACGATGGCTCTAGTAGTGCTTAGTTGTCTTTAATTTCATTTGAAACAATTTTGTTAGATTGTGTTGTGACAGTTGTCATATTAGTGTGCATTAAATAAAACAAAATTTGGGGATTTTGTGCAGCCATTTTAATATTGAAGATGAAAGAAGATGCACAACATTTTGGTATATGATGCTTCGTTATTTCAAGAAAGGTAAAAATGCAATTAAAACACACAAAAAGATGTATGCCATATATGGAGAAGGTGCTGTGACTGATCGAACTGTGTTATTCAAAAGTGGTTTGCAAAGTTTCTTGGTACCTTTGACATTTTGGCCAAATAATTATTTGCTGTGGAAGATGTTTAGTAGCTCCCCTGGCCTCTACCCACTAGAAGTCAATAGCAGGAGATAGCCTTCATACTCCAAATATCCAAATCAATAAAGTTATTGGTGAAAATGAAAAATTTGTCTTTTATTTTATGGAAATAAGTAAATGGACTTTTTGGCCAACCTAATACTTTGCCAGGAACTTAAGAGTATACAGATCTTCACCCAAAGTTCACTCCTTCCTTAGTGCAAAGAACTCCACAAATCAGAGATAATCACTCTGGAATCTTCTTTGTACATAACAAGGATTTTAATCACAAGGCCTATTTTAGATAAATATGGTACTAGATGAAAACTTGGGGCCATGTATTTCAAAAGTTTCCAAAGCACTTGGAAATACAACCCCATGGTAGAGAAGTGTGAAAGTCCAAGGTCATAGCAGAAAAAAAAAAAAAGAAGTCTTTGCAAAAAATCCTCATAATCTATTCTATGCCTTACTTAAAAGCTCCCGTGACTTTAGGGGAGGATTGGCTAGGATTTCCCTGAGGCAATTTAAACTCTCTGTTCACTGTATTCATCCCCAGGGTTTGAGAATTTAGCTGGAGAATCTTTTTCTCAGCTGCTTTCAAGCTGTGGTATGAATTGAAATCATCTGGGCTATGCCAGGGTTCACCTTTAGACCTTTAGAAATTATGATTTTGTAAAACATTTGTGTACTTGGAAGAGATTATTCTTGAAAAGTGGTTAGCAAAAGTACTTAGTGGATGCTGAGTAGATGTAAGTTATAATTATTATAATTACTGTGGTGGTTAGGGTTAACAACACCTGATGGCCATTGTAATGCAATTCATATTCAAAAATCACTGTTTCAGAATAAAAGAATGAAAACTATCACCCTGGAATTCCCTTAGGGTTAATATGTGGGAATGGATGGGAAGGGATAACTATCAGAAGCCATGGTTGTAGGATGGTTGTTGTTTAATTGTTAAATATTTGTATACTGCGGCCTCTGAAAGCCATTTTCATGATTTCAGGGCAAACCAGTGACACTGATTGCACTTTTCCATTTTCTGTAAAATGACTTATATTTTTGAACTGTATTCTCTGAGTATATAGGTTATGTTCATGTTATCCTTGCTTCGACTATATGATATTTGAGATTTGAAGATAGGCTGGGCAGGTGAAAAAAAATCTAGTGTGAAGCATATTCAGAATGGGGAAAGAAGTTTAAAATCAGACCTCATAAGCACATTTTAAGTTATGTTTATTTGATTTTGATTTGGTTCACTTTCAGAGATTTTATAATACTTAGCTTGTAGCAGCGCCCTCTGTATACATTATTGATTCAGTTTTAGTGTGACATTTAAACTGATATTACTAGAAGTTAAACTGAAATTGCTATATTTTTTCAAAATGGCTGGTAGAAGTCAGTTTCTAAAAACCTGCTAATTCTTTCACCATCTTCAGCTAGTGATAATAAATGATGTCATATGAAACCTTCAGTACACTTAAAGGTGGAGACAGAAAATGCTTCCTCCAAATTATTATCAATAAAAGGAATAACAATGTTGTTATTAAAACCTCACAGTGCATCAGAGAGTAAAAGAGTTAGTAAATCTGTCAAAAGTTCATTATTCTGTATCCCTGCTTAGGAATGTTCTCAGATCCCAACATGGCACTGCTGTGTGCAATATCCCTGGGCAAATGCATAAAATAACAGTGGTAATGAGGTGTGTAAAAATGTGCTTATCTCATTTCACCCATCATGCTGGAGCTGGGATATCATGAGCTAAATGAAAAAAAAAAAAATCTTTAGAAGGTTATCATTTCCCAGATACAAAATTAGTGAAGGCTTTAGACCAGTCTATTTAAAGAATTAGCCAAAATTTGATTCCATGTAGGAATGAACTTGTCATTCCCAGTTCCCAAACACAAACTTCAGCCTGCTACTCTCTTTAAGATAAATCAATTTGTCAGGGCAATTGAGCACCTATATGGTGGGATGTTCCTGGTAATTAAGGTTTATAACTGCAGCTGTTTTTGTATCTTGGCTTTTAACCTTACGTTAGTGGGGGAAGCCATCCTTAAAACATCTGGGTGCCTGGCTGAAACAATAGCATAGCTTCTGCAGTAATCTTGTATAATTTCTGGTGAATACTAGGGTACATTTAACAGTTCTAATGGAGTGAACAATACTCTTTTAAGGGGCTTTGATCATTACTTATCTTTCAGCTGATTATAGGAATCTTGTTGGAAGCATTCAAAGGATTTTTAATTTTGAATCTCTTTATGTCTTCAACTTAGTGATGACACTAATTTCCTCTACTGCCTGTGAAAGGAAGCCTAGTTTTGTCCTCAGACTTTTTTTGTTCCTTATGTCACGTCTTTTGTGTATGCAGATGGGGCTGATTAATTCCAAGGCCTTTAAAAAATAATTTAAATAACTAGACGTGGTAAAAAACAATCAAAGTGTTTCTGTTTAAGGAAGAAGTTACTGACAATACAAATACATACATTCAATTTTAATTTTTTTCTAAACAAAAATGAGACTACTATTTGCTGTTTATGTACAAAAGGTATCTTCATATCATAGACATTATAAGATTTTCTGAATTAACTGTCTTCTTTCTTTTTTCTTTTTCTTTTTTTGATATTCACTGAAAAGCGAAAAAAGTTATATTCATTTAACATATTTGAAGTAAGTGAAAGTGCTGTAAAAGGAGACAGCGTGCCCCACATTCCAGCATCCTCACATCACATGACAGGATAATTGTCCTTGAAGGAGAAAAAGCCTCAGAAGGAAATGTAACATTTGTGTGTTCTGAAGTTGTTATGAATAAAACAAGTAATTAAACGTCTTACATAAGACAGTTTTCTCAACCGTAAAAACCTGTCTTCTGTAATATTTAAGCAGGTGTCTACAACCAGCTTTCTTCTTTTTTAAACTTTATATGTTTTCTGAGCGATTTGTTCAAAAACAGTTGCAGGACAACATTGTATACTTTAATAGTTTGATTACCTGTGTATAGCAACATTTGCTGCTGAGTATCCAAACTCACCCATTTCATCTGGTAGCCTCACTCCCTTCTTGAGGAGGTCCCCATTTTCTGTTGCCTCAGGAGGAAATCAGCTTCCTGGGCCTGTTGTCCACTCTGGCCTTCTGTTATGGCACCATGTTTGTTCTGATCTTTGTTGCAGAGGGCAGGGGTTGGGGAGAGGAGAGGCAGCTTACAAAGGGAACAAGGTCAGGTCTAATAGCTGAAAATAAAGTGAGAGTTGATGTGGGTATTTGCTTCTAGAAATGCAATCCACAGACCAACAGCATTGACATCATGTGGGGGCTTGTTAGAAATGCAGACTCTTGAGTCCTACCCCAGAACTGTGGAATGTATAGCTGCAGTTTAGAAAGATGCCCAGTAATCTGTTTGCACAGTAAAGTTTGAAATGATGGTGTGGATCATGTAGTATACATGAGATATGCTCTGTATCAACTAAATAATGACCAGCTAAAACTATAGCCTCCCCAAACCAACATGTGTAAGAAATTGTATATTTGTATAAAACAACTCTAAAATTAAAAGTTAAACATATAGTTTTAGTGTTTTTATTCTGGCTACATAGCAGTGTTTCAAATTTCTTAACATTCAAATTCTTTATCATTTGCTAAAGACTAATTAAGAATTATAGATCTAAAAAGAAGTATTAATAGCTTTAGATGAGGAATTTGAGGGATTTCAGATATAATAGGTAATTTAAGCAATATCAGTCTCCCCACTGGAGTATTTAAGATGATTAATGGCATATCCATGATTTTGTTTTTGTCTTGTTTAGAGAGAATGTTGTTGTAGGACTTATATGTTACATAATTCACTTGTGAGCATGTCACAGTGCATATAACTTTAGAGATGGCATTAAGAAACATTGAACTGATACTCTGTAAGCTAATACTTTTGATAGAGGGTTGAAGTTTTATTTGATAATCTGCTCCAAGGCTAGCAATGTACAAAAGAAGAAATCACTAGTTTCCTAAATATTCTTAATTATATACAGGACATTGACCAAAGCCTTTTTTGGAGAGCATTTTAATCATATAGATTAGAGTGAAGTGATTTAAGTTTAATAAGGGTTGGCAAACATAGCACATAAATTGTCAAATAGTAAATAATTTTAGGTTGTCTTGTACATATTAACTTGTTGCAACTACTTATCTTTGCCACTATAAAGCAAAGGAAACCAGATGATATATAAACAAATGGGCACGGCTGTGTTCCAATGAAATCTTATTTGCAAAAACAGTCACTGGGCAGGATTTGTCCCATGAGTTCTAGTCTGCAGACTCCTGGTTTAATATAATACAGATATACTCCAAGACCATTTTTATGTTATTTTCAGCCCTCAGGAACCAGAGGAAGCATGAACTTTTTGTCTCAGTGGAGATTTCATGTTACTCACACACTCCCAGCTGTTAAAAACTTAGTTGTGAGCTCTGTTGAACCTTTGGTTTTATAATGATTCTTGGCTATTTTTCTTCCTTCAAAGTATGAACCTGTATACCTCAGTAACATTAGTATCATCTCTCAACATCAAAGAGTGTCAGACAATTCAACTAAATCAACCTTAGTAAAATGGTTGTTTATCCATTTTTAATAATTCCAGGTTGCATGTTTTTATTCCTTTTGTAGCTCATTTTTCATTGTACTTATATTTCTCTGGCAGTTAAAGTAGCTTGGCTTTTTATTTTCTTCCAGTACTTTTAATTTAATTAACATTTAATAGAAAAGATGTGTCTCAGTGCTATTTGCTTAGGACCAACACATGCTACTGGTAGATAAAGACACAGAGTTGTAGGTGACTTAGTGGACATTTATATTTTGATATGCATTGGAACATGGTGCTAAGACCCCTGTTTTATTGATATTTCTGTACTCTGGCATGGCTAAGATAACTGCAGAGCTCTGCTTGACTTGTCTCTTCACATGTCAATGGATCAGTGAACTAGTCTGGTCATCCTCTTCTCATGGTGATGGATGGAAGAACCTCTTCTCATAGATGGATGAATGTAATAAAATATAGTATCAATAACAAATTTTTAAGTTAACTTACTTTTTTCAGATTTTAGGCCATCTTGCACAACTAATACAATTTTTTTCTATATAATCATGTTAAAATCTTTTAAGTTTACCAAAAAATGCTCATAAATGGGTATCATCAAATTATCAAATGGAAATATTAAATAGTTCTAGAAGTACTACGCTATAGCTCATGATAATTTTAGTACTCATAAACATATATATTTGATTTTATCATTTATTAGTTAATATATAATTTATTGATATACTTGAGGTCTGTTGAAAAAGTCCAGCCATTGTTAATATAATGAGAATGGTTTGTGGGAGATTGATGTAACCTCACAGCCAGAAAGAGTGCATTGGGATGTATGTGTGAACAATAATGATTTCACTGTACTAGACAGTGCAGGCAGTAGATGCCATTTATGAGCTTGTGTATTGTGAGGACATCATATTCAAAATGACTGAATGAGTAGAGCAATGAATCTACATCAAATTTTGCTTTAAGCTTGAACATTCCTCCATAGAAACTATTTGTATAATTCAGAAGGCCATAGCTATGGGAAACTGGTAATGAGCAGTGTACTTGACCTTTTTTTCACAACCCCTTTTGTAATAACCTCCTAACTTTTTTTTTTCCCTTTTGCTTGCTTCTTCTAATGACTATCAATCTAGGCTTCATGTACAGTGTAAATAACCTAATAAAATATATATTTGGTCATGTCACTTGCTTACATATAACTTCAGTGACATTCATTATACTTCTATCAAATCCATACTCTTCTGAAAGATGCTTTAAAATCTTTTTCTCCATCTAACTCTAGAGACATATCCTCCATACCTTTTCCTATTCAGAGATGATGCTATACTAAATTTGCTTTCATTCCTCCTCTTGTCTCACATGCAGATGCTGCTTTTACCAAGAAGCTGACACATCCTTAAGTTGACAGTTGACGAACTTATTTCTGCATTCTAAGACACAACTTCTGGGCTGGAGTAGAGAATTTTGTGGGAAGATTTTGCTGCTAATGTATTTATGGAATGGATTTCATTCAAAATGCATTCCTTTATGAAAGATACAATGAAAACTTCATAGAAAACACCTAAACCCTTTTCAGAATTTTTGTCTTCATGAATACCTAGAATGGTTTTCTAATCTTCTTGACTGAATAATTTATCTCTATTTTTTAAAGTAAATACTAAAGTTAACTTCCTGAATAGGTTTCCATTAGATCTTAATTACAGTCATGTTTGACCTTTTATTTCTCCTATCCACTGCACTTCTTACAGCCTCTAACCATATGTTAATTCCTGTACAATGTGTTGACTTTCTTTTCCAATAAATTCTACCATCAGTGGGGACAAGAGACTCATTTTTTTTGGTTGACTGTTATATAACCTTAGTACCTAACAACATCAGATTTATTTAATGCAAATTTTGTGAATTTTGCTTGTGACTTGGTTTTGCTCAGATAGCTATATCTTCGGGTATTTTTTGATAATGGGTTTTTCTGGATAGTTCCTAGAAATTGAATTAGACCACACATAGCTGAAACTAAGAATTCTTTGTGGCTATGTATTGTATACCTTGGGTTTTAATTTTTCCAGATACCTGGTCAGCCTCACACATTTATACCATAAAGCACAGCTCAGAGTTTTCCCAGTTGCCTGATATGCCTTTCTCTGTATTAAATATCAATTCCCAGAAATCAAATGCCACCTTTTAAAAAAGATTTCCCTGATCTCCCAGCAGAATCTTTATACACTTACCTTATCTGTTGCCTTCATCATTATGAAAGTTACTTCATGTGATTTTAATAGTTGGTTATATTATTGCCTCACTCTGCAGTTTGTGTTTTCCTTAAGGTTAAAGATCATATCCTTTGTATGAGGATACATACAAAGGATCATATCCTTTGATCATATACTTCTATTCCCTAGGGCACTTAAGAAAACATTTCTACATGACCATTTCATTATTTATTTACAAACACAAATGTGCACTACCTATGAGCCACATGCTATAATGGGCCTTGGGATCAATACATGTGTGTCTAATTGAATTGAAATTTGTAAGACTCAGAAAAGTATCATCTGCTGTGGAAACATTGTGAATATAGAATCAGCATTATACAAGGGTAAGGATTGTTTGTGCACCTGAAAATTCAGGCACATTTAGAGTTGTAGTAGGAGGTGACTTGTGCATAGAGAGAGCAAAGAGGAATTTCTCAGTGCTAAACCAAATGGAATAGATTTTTGCTAGTAAAGACAAGTCAACTAAGTTTGTAGTGCAATATTTGGCCATCAGAAAACCCACAGAAATAAAATAGGCAAAGCAAGCATTTTTTTAAAATTTAATCTTTATTATATTCTTTTCATTACCAATTAGTCCCCTTCTGTTCCCCTCCTCCCAGCAATCACCACACTGTTGTCCATGTCCATGAGTCCTTTTTCCTTTTTGTTCAATACCTCCTCCCCCTAACTTTCCTCCCCCAACTAGCTGTCATCTCTGAGTTCGTGCTCTGCTTTGCGAGTTTTGCTCTTCATCCATGAATCTGTCTTTGTTTTGCAAGTTTTTACTCTACTTTATTATGGTATTTACAAAAAATATGTAATGTCCTGACTGGCGTAGCTCAGTGGATTGAGCACGGGCTGCAAACCAAAGTGTCGCAGGTTCGATTTCCAGTCAGGGCACATGCCTGGGTTGCAGGCCACGGCCCCCAGCAACTGCACATTGATGTGTGTGTGTGTCTCTCCCTTTCTCCCTCCCTTCTCTCTCTAAAAATGAATAAAGAAAATCTTTAAAGAAAAAGAAAAGAAAATCAACCCGAAATAAAAAAAATATGTAATATCTAATCTCGAATTATTACTTTATGTCAGGGCAATAAGTACATATCAACAAGCCTACAGTCAGCTGCTAAATGCTAAGTATTTTTCTTTCTCCTCACAACTTCATAGATTTCCAAATTGGCCAATTTGATATCTGCAGAGTTTAAAGAATATAAAAACACATTAACTTTCAATCCATTAGGCTGATGTGTGCCCTATAGTTGTACTGCAAGGAAATCCCTGGCTTGCTGCCTGATTGCCTTACGTTGCTGGGGTTTCCACTTAACACTCTGCCATGACTCTCTGCAGGTATGTATGGCTGCCTCAGTTTGGGTATGTTTCAGATTGAATAGCACTGGCAGTCCATGTGGCTCCATAAGGAAACATAATACCTGCATTGTAAAAGGCTATGTAATTTACATAGTACTGACTGGCTTCAGATTCAAACCGAGCTGTTATTTTACAATAGGCAACTGTGATTTTAATTTAACCCGCCAATACCATGACCATTGTGAAACAATGGTAAAAGTTAAACATTTTGAAGGAAAGTGTTTTTAAGGTAACACAAGTAGTTTCAATGTTTATATTAAATATAATTTCTTGCAAACATGTAATAAATTTTAATCTATGGGAGATATCTACAAAAATAAAATAGGAGTATCATGTGATACTATAGCATTGTCTATATTTCTAGATTTTTGTTTAAGCAGTGTTCAGCTTAATAGCCCCTACAAGTTTTGGGAAGCCAAAGAACTCTTGCCACTGGCCACATCAGGATACATTTCAGAATGTACTTCAGGAACGTATTATGTTATACTGGTACAGTAAAGCTGTGGCCTCCTGGGGACTTCTTCACAGAATTCTCTTTGTTTTGAGACCAAGGATTAATAATTACACTATTAATCTAGATTCTTCCCAAGTAAATACCCAGACTTAATGCTGCATACTTCTCTTTTAATGGTAAAAAAAAAGGAAAACAAAACTTTTGATTTAATTCCATTATGATTTCTTTTTGTTGTTATTATGGAATGGAAGTGGATTGACTGAGCATAATTTTATTTAGGTCCAGCATCCTCTAGGGAAAATTTTTATCATTTGATCACCTTTTCTAAGTGGTAATATCAAACCTTAACTGTCATCAAATCATGTTGTTGTAAATAAGCAGGAGGTGAGTAATATTGTCAGTTTTAACACCTAAGATGCTATATCTAAGGAAGGCCTGCCATTTTGATGAAGATGAAAACATGAGTGTTGTAAGGCCATGACACTGAAATTTCTTAGTTCCCACTAGTTCCACTGTGGTCCCAATTGTAATGTAGTCTTCTACCAATCTTAACCTTAGTTCTGCCTTTCATGTTAACTCACTTGTGTTTTTTCACCTTTCCTTTTTTGAGAGTTAGCCATTTGCCATACCTCTATAAATTAGTTACCAGTCTAGTTTTATCAGTCTACTCTTGGCTACTCATCTTCATTTCTGACCAGTCGTATTTCATCTATGGTTCTTGGCACCAGCTCCAATGAAGAAAAAAAATATTGGGGCATTTCCCCATTAAAACAAGAGATATACAAAGGACAGCTTAGCAGTTGTGTATGATGAAGGTCATGCTATTATCTATGACTCAGCTGTGATGAGGACAGAGATTAAACATTTCAAAAATTTTTCCCAAGGTGTCAAATAGAACTAAAAATTAAAATTTGGAGTTTTAATTAGAGAACTTTGCATATAAGTCAGTAATACACATAACCATTTATATACAATCATTTATTTTTTTAAAACATTGAGCACCTATTATGCAAGCCCCTAGGGATAAACATTCAAATATATGAATTTCATTCTTGGATTGGATTTCTTATTGTATAAAAGATATTATGCTTCATAAAAAATTTAAAATGTATGAAGGAGACAATTTTAATTACGGAATCTTTTGGTATTATCTGTGAATTTTACAAGATTATAGTTCTAATTACTAAATCATAAAGGGCACTCCATCAATGTGCAGGGAGTAACAGTGTCTAGGATGAACAACAAAGGACAGCAGTCCCACTTGGTTGAGTCCATATGTGAGGAAAGGTGCAGAGACCTCAGCACTAGCTGAGTGGACACACTGACAACTCATGGGGGAGGTGCCAAATCCCTTCTGAGAAAATCAAATATATTTATTTAAACATTTCTAAAAGTGGTGTCTTTGACACTAAGCCAATGATTTGCATATGAAGAAGCTTTCTTGATTTATAGCATGATAGCACAATGAATTAATCTAAATTATTTGGGCTAAAGACATCATAAATGTGTGTGGGTTGCACAAAAATGACAAGATTGAAGTTATATAGAGAGTTTATAATGAACTATATAAAAACAAAGGAGCAGAACAATAGTCATAAAAGTTGTATTTTTCAAAGTGAACAAGTCAATGAGGTAAACATGGTGGCAAAACAGAATTTTTTAGCTTTATTTCCTCTCCTGTTTGAAATCCTGTTTCCTGAAAAATTATTTCAAATACTTTCAGAACTCCTCCTAAGAGTATGTCTTTTCAAGGTCTCTTTAGTACTTCTCAATCTGGTTCTATTGTTTTCTGTTTTGTAATTGTTATTTTTCTTCATTTGCTCTGAATCACTATCATTATTCTGGTCTTGATTCTGACATCAGGTCAGAAACCATGCCACTAATGTCTACCAATTATGCTTTTGTCATCATAGCACTCAACAAAAGAGGAACCATTGTCAATGCCCAGTGTAATTATGGTTGCTACTGTCCACATGAGAGTTGCTAATGCCAGCTGAAAGCTGCTCTGAGGTTTCTTATGTGTGATGTGTAGGATCTGAACTCTCTCCTACTGATGTCAAAATAGTCACTGCCAGAATCGCAGGCATTGTCTTCTATATTACAAACACATCTGTACTAACACCACTGATGTTTTCTGTGTCCCAGAAAGATCTTTGAATGACTCCTCTTTTAGTTTTTATTCTCTTTCTGTATAACTCTATAGTAGGTTAAATCACTCCCCCAAAGATGTCAAATTCTAGTCCCCTAAACCTATAAAAGTTCTCCTAATTGGAAAAGGGGTCTTTTTAAATGCAATGAAGGATCTCGAGATGAGAAATGATCCTGCAGTGTCTGAATAGGACCTTCATGCTATCACATAAGACAGAAGTAGAAGGAGGTGATGGGAATACAAAGGCAGAGGAGGCTGACAGTCACCAGAAGCTGGAAAAGGCAAGAAACACATTTTCCCTAAAGTCTTGGGGAAGAATATGGCCTGTGACATGGTAACTTCAGCACAGAGATACTGATTTTGGATTTCTGGCCTCCAGACTATGAAGTAATAAATAAATTTCTGTCGTTTGTGGTAATTGTTACAATAGCAACAGGAATTTCACATAAACACCTTCCCTTTTGACACAAGCAGAAGTTTATGGGGGCAGACTTAGGGAAAATGTATATTTGATTAAAAGATGGAACCTTTGATTAACTTAGGTCCCAGGTTCTAAAGGAGAAAACTCATTGTGAACTGAAAGTTAGTTAGGATTAAATGTGAGCTTAATAATTACAGGAAGATATAAAGTCATAATTTTCAAAGTATCACCAGATATAATTGATAGACATTAAATTCAAATACATACAGTCTCACTTTTTACTGCCTCTCAAAATATTCTCTGGTAATTCAGATGAAAACAATGGGAAAAGTACAAAAGCAAGATGTATGCATAAATGTTGTTTGGGGATCATTGAGAAATTATGATCTTGAAATTATTATTTTGAAACTTAAAAATAATCTGTTTTTAAGTGCTTCTAATAAATAAATCATAAAAGCCATCTTAATTCTACATGAGCATAATGTCATTATCATCCATCAGAATCGTCATTGAGTGCAGAGTGCTGAGCACCAGATAATCCCCACGGAGAACAAGGCTTTTCTCTTCAAGGATTTTAATGAAATAAATATAATACAGAAATATATAAAAATATTTTAAAAAGAGAAAGAAAGCTTTTATAAGAAAGAAAGTAAAAAATTAGATCAGAGTTATTTCTTTGAAGAAATAATTGGTGTTTTGCAGGATGAAGACCCGCAAATGCTCACACTCAGAGCACATTTGTAAATGTGCACAGCTCAACAACCAGACCAAAAAGCAGGGTAAGTGGCCTTATCCCCACTGTACTTCTGAGCTTAAGGAATTCTTTTGTAGGAGTAGTCTGGTCACATTTCTCTATTAATTAGTGGTGGTCATGACTCACAGCTATATTTTTTGTTTGTTTCAAATTTTCATATAAGATTTATTGTAATGCATTTTTAGTTAAATGTAGCATTGAACATTTTATTTAAAGGAGACAATTTTTCCCTGAGGACCACAGTATAAATCTTCTTGATTATTATTATTCTATATGCAAACAAGAGAAATACTTTGTTGCCTGAACTTCATAACATTTATGTTAATTCTTCAAAAGAAGTATTTTCTCATTTTCTAGGTTCTCATCTGTATATACAGAACCTTAGCTTAATATAGTCTCATGGATATAGTTTCAAATCTCACAACATCCTAGTCTAAACAGAAAATAAATTTTAAAAAAAGAGAAGGGCTGCTTGAATGTGACATATTGTCAAAAGTGAGAAATGATAGTTAACATCTCCACAGAAGAGAAAAAGAATAAAAAGCACTTTCACAGACAAAAGTGTGTATAGTGACAGCCAGAGGGAAGGGGGGAGACTGGAAGAAAGGGGACAAAGGGAGAAAATGGGGACATCTGTAATAGTGTCAACAATACCCCCCCAAAAAAATAAAGGGGGAAAAAAACAAAAAGAGACATGGCTATTTTAAGAATACTTTCTAGAGTGTCTGGAGAATTAATGGAAGGATTTTTGGTTATGGTACCAAACTCTGGATAAGAGGATTGCTTACCTAGATCTAGTGTGCTGGCTTTTGTCTCCCAGTCCAGAGGTGTAGATCTGAAAGAGCACATTGCCACCACTTGGGGTCCAGGAAGTAAGCAGAAATGGATCCAAACCCTACCTAGTTCTGAGTATGTGGGGCAGTAGAGGACTCTGTTCTAATGATTTCTTTTTTCAGTGCTAATGTCTCCTATTTAGGATCAGTTCATAAATAAAGCTTTGATGTTGGTCTGCAAACATAAAAATAATGTGAAGTCTGCATGCCATGAATGAAGAAAAAGAAAGTGAATGTGGAAAAAATATTGCAACAGAATGTTGACTACATCTTTTATGCTAAATACATAGAATAACCATGAAAGTGTGGCAGGTCCTATGATGCTTAGTAAAGAAGTGTCCATCCTAAGAAAATATTAATTCTGTACTCTCAAGAACATTAGAAAAGTATCATGGAAATACTGTGAGGAATTGTGAGTCTTTCAGTTACTAGTATTTTCCTATTTTACATATATCCTAAATGCTGTACTTTAGAAATAGTTGTGGATCACCCTTTAACAGAACTCTTCTGATTCACCCTTCTGAATAGGATATTGGTAATTCCTGAGGATATCAAAATAAAAACCTAATTAGGGTTTCTACATTGGTCCTTGAGTTAAAAAGGGTGATACCCTTTCAGTAGCATCTGGATTATTTGGGCCCTGGCTCATCCTGACAGAGAGATGATTTACGCAGATTGGTAAGACCCCCAGGTAAATGGGTTAAAAATAACCAAATAATAAATAAAATACCTTATTTTTGTAATTAGTCTATTCTATGCTGACTATGGTAAAGGGAGGTGTCCTTGGGAAGCTCATGGAGAAGCTTGTAATTTCCCCCTCTTCGTCTTCAGGGAATCTTTTCTGGAAATGTAATTTATTTAAGAATATCAGCAACCAAACTGTGGTTTGGAAAAACTCAAAGGTGGTGAATGTTTACTTTAATTTCCTACTATGCACATGAAAAGCCAATCTTTAGGAGGTGAGAGGAACTTCTGGCCAAGATGGAGGCATTGGTAGATACACTTTGTCTTCTAGCACAACCAAAAGAAGGTCAACAACAAATTTAAAAACAAAAAATAACCAGAATTGCCAGAAAATTGAACTGTATGGAAGTCCAACAACCAAGAAGTTAAAGAAGAACTATCCATCCAGACAGATAAGAGGGGAGGAGACAGGCAGCCGGGGCCAAAAGGACTCATTTCAAGGCAGCATCTAGAAGACTGGGAAATCTCATATTTGTGTGCTGTTAAACCTGCAGGAACAAAAGGGTAGTGACACAGACTGCACAACCCAGGGTTCTAGGGTGGGGAAATAAAACCTTTGACTGTAAAAACCTATGGGGGTTGTGGCAGTGGGAGAAACTCCCAGCCTCACAGGAGAACTTGTTAGAGAGACCCACAGACTCCTAGAATGTACACAAACCCACCCACCTGGGAATCAGCACCAGAAGGGCCCAATTTGCTTCTGGGTAGTGGGGGAAGTGAATGAAAGCTAGCCTAGAGCCCAGCAACATTGTTCCCTCCTAGACCCCTCCCCTGCATACAGCATCACAACAGAGTGACGTGGGTTGCCCTGCCCTGTCAAATACCTAAGGCTCTACTCCTTACTACCTAACAGGCCCATCAAGACCAAAAAATGGCCCAAATGAAAGAACAGATCAAAGCTCCAAAAATAAAACTAAGTGATGAAGAGATAGCCAACCTATCAGATGCAGAGTTCAAAACACTGGTAATCAGGTTGTTCACAGAAATGGTTGAGTATGGTTGCAAAACAGAGGAAGAAGTGAAGACTACACAAATTGAAATAAAGGAAAATGTAGGGGGAACCAACAGTGATGGGAAGGAAACCAGGACTCAAATCAATGATTTGGAAAGGAAGGAAGAAATAAACCTTCAACTAGAACAGAATGAAGAAACAAGAATTCATAAAATGAGGAGAGAATTAGAAACTTTCAGGGCAACTTTAAACGTTCTAACACCAAAATCATATGGGGGGGGGCAAAAAGAGAAGACAAAGGGCAAAAAATTGAAAACTTACATGAAAAAACAATGAAGGATAACTTCCCCAATCTGGCAAAGGAAATAGACTTGGAGGAAGTCTAGGAACCTCAGAGAGTTCCAAAGAAGTTGGATCCAAGGACGCAAACACCAAGGCACATCATAATTACATTACCCAAAGTTAAAGATAAGGAGAGAATCTTAAAAGCAACAAGAGAGAAGGAGATAGTTATCTACAAAGGAGTTCCCATAAAACTATCAGCTGATTTCTCAGAGGAAACCATGCAGGCAAGAAGGGGCTGCAAAGAAGTATTCCAAGTCATGAAAAGCAAGGACCTACATCCAAGATTACTCTATCCAACAAAGCTACCATTTAGAATGGGAGGGTAGATACAGTGCTTTCCAGATAAGCTAAATTTAAAAGGAATTCATAATCACCAAGCCCTTAGTATGTGAAATATTAAAGGGACTTATCTAAGAAGATGATAAAAAATATGAATAGTAAAATGACAACAAACTCATAACTATAAACAACTGAACCTAAAAAGAAACAAAACAAACTAAGCCAACAAGTAGTACAGGATAAGAATAACAGAAATGTAGATCACATGGAGGGTTTTCAGTGGAGAGGGGACATGGGGAGAATGGACAAAGAGGTACAGGGAATAAGAAGCATAAATGGTAGGCAGAAAATAGACAGGTGGAGGTTAAGAATAGTACAGGAAATGGAGAAGCCAAATAACTTATATTTAGGACCCATGGACATGATCTAAGGTGGGGAAACACTGTTGGGAGGGGAGTGCAGGGTGAATGGGAATAAAGGGGAGAAAAAAATGGGACAAGTGTAATAGCATAATCAATAAAATATATTTTAAAAAAGAAAATCCAATCTTTGTACAAAATAGCTAACATCTTGTGATGAAAAGCATGTACAGTTTATCTTAAAATCTCATTAAATCCATGAAATGTGTGTAAGTAATGTGGGAGGACTAGAGAATATCAGAGAGTTCACACCATGATGAGACTCCAAGTCATTTATTGCCACAGTTGCATTAAGCAAAGTAAAAGGGAAACATGGGAGGAACTCTGTTCAGCAGAATTCTCGATCCACAGCAGATGAGAAATAAGTCATCCTGGACACAATCTTGTTGTGCTGGTAGGAAAGGGGGAGGCAATTCCCTTTAGTGGGGAACACCCCAAGCCCTTCTCCCAAATGGCTTTTATTAGGAATGGTAGGTGTAGGTGTATACAGCATACATGGATAGCTCATCAATCAATGTCTAAAGGCTATAGTCATACAAAAACACGTATTATCTATAGAAAACAATTGAACAAACACAGAGATTTGTCATAGGTCAGGGTCTGTTAGCCATGCTAATGCCAGAGGGTCTTTAAGATATGTTTCTGGAGATAAGGAGTTTACTCCTTATGCCTTTAACTTAAACATCCGGTTTATATCACCAGGGCTATACAATACAAAGCAGAGCAAGCTTCAAAGGATGCATTGTATTTATCAGGCCCGATTCCCCTGCTCTGCTCTGCTTGTCTAGAGACCCTCATTAAATGCACAGGTATTCTTATGGGAATTGGTGAGTAACAGACACAGCAGAATCAATGTCAAGTAACAATACCCAACCTCCATCAAATCTACTTAGCAAAGAGGGAAGGTACAGCAATAATAAGGATCATGAAATATATACAAGGAAGTTTAATAGAAAGCAAGAATGGTTGGGGATATTCTGTGCCTTTTCTCCATCTGACATGACAGATTATTTTTAGTAGAAGAGGGTGCTTCAGGCTCACGATGACCTTGAAGGGAATTCAGGTGTTCTGTACTGGGCGTCTGGAGGGAAAGAGCATAATCAGAAATCCTTTCCCTTTCTCTTGCCTTTCTGTTGTTTTTGTTCTGACTTGTGTAACATAAGCTATCAAAATGTAAAAGAAACAAACCTTTAGACCTCACATTGTTATGTGGCTACATTTACAGGAAATGGTAATATCACAAGCTTTGAAAGATATTTTTATCCCTACCTAGGCAATCAGGAAAGGAGCACTTAACAAAAAGCTGAAAATAGCAAAATTATTCTACTAATAAATTCCCAAAGTAATTGACTACAATATAACAACAACAAAAGCTTACTTTTTGTCTTAAAAAAAGTTTATTGTCTTTAAAAGTTACGTTGAATCAATTCATTACCTATAGTCTGATGGTATTTGCCTCCAACAGCTATGCAATTAATCAGACTGTGTTATCTAATCTCTTTTAGAGATCTCAGGCCCTGGCAACTATGATTCATGGAAAAAGTGAATATTCTTTATATATACATTATAAAAGATAACAACTTTAATGTTGAGGTTATTTGTTCACTGGTTATGTAACAGAGTTGTGAACTAGAGGTCCCCCAAATGGAGAAAACCCCCACAGCTATTGGATGGGGGAAGTGGAGCAAGGCCATTGAGAGTTCCTTTGCATATCTAAAGAATTTGGCCAGAGTTTTAGTAATGCTAATGGTTGTGCCTGCCAAGCTCTGAGCCAGGGAGATGCCTGCCCAGATTAACAATGGCAGCCCAGAAAGGCAGAAGAAACCAGACTACTGGCAGGTGTAACCCATTGTGGGAGGAGTTGGAAATGCGGTTTTGGAGGAAGATCGGAGCTGGGATTTAAACTCAGGTGCAGTGGTCATTGTGTGCTTGATCATGCAGCCTGGGAAGGAGAAGTCTCTTGACCATGTAGCAATAGTGCAGGATCATGGCCACACAGTTTGAAAGGATACAGAAGGATCCCCACCAGCCCGCCATGAGGATGTGGTTTTGGATTAAGAGTGAGAACCTTGCCTTTCGCAGACACCAGAAAGAAGCCAGAATACTGACAGGAACCTGACCAGCTAAACTACAGACTTCTATTTCTTTTCCTGAGAGACAGTACCTCTGACTGGCCTGGTTTGGCAAGTGGAAGCACAAATGTCCGGTTGTGGGTGTTCTTTTGTTTCTAAATGTTAGGGGATTTAATGGCAGAATTTCATTGTTTTAAACCTATATAACTTTAGTAAATAGTCCCTTTCTTCTTCATAAGACTGGCATTGGGAGTCACAGTTCTTATTGGCAGTGGGCAACAGAACCCAGAGCAATAGAACCAACCCAGTGGTTCTGTTACAGTTACACTACTATTGTATTTATTTGTTTGTTTCCCTTTACCTTGATTTTACCACTTAAATTTGTAATCTAATTAGCACTTAGCACAAATCTGTGGAAAATAAAGTGAAACTATTTTTGCTAAACTCTACAGCTGTTCAAGAAAAGAAAAACAGATACTACACTCATTACTATTTAAAGGAAATTCTCCTATGCAAGAGTTTCCAATTAGGTTATAGGACTCCTTTTAGATGCTGGAGGAGAGGCATAAAGGCATCTACTTCTAAGACAATGTGAAAATTCTCACAGTCCTTTCATTTCAAAAACCTGGCAATTGATGAGGAAGCAGCTATGAATTAGAAAATCAAAGTAAGATTCAAATAGTTTGATCTGTAATAGTAGATTTATCAAAATTAGATGAATGATTTAACTCATTAAAAAGATACCTAATAACACAATTCCCTGTCTTCTGTTAAAAAAAAGGTCTGTTTACTATTTTTCTGCATATAGGAAGGTGTGTTTACCTAAGTATCATTGAAGATTTTATTGTTTTGTAATATTTTATTTATTTTTATAGAGAAAGGAAGGAGAAGGGGAAGTAGAGAAATATCAATGTGCAATTGCCTCTCATGAGCCCCCTACTGGCGACCTGGACTGCAACCCAAGTGTCCTTACTGGGAATGGAACCAGCAACCTTTTGGTTTGCAGGCCCATAGTCAATCCAATGAGCTACACCACCCAGGGAAGATCATTTGCAAAGATATAAATACATTTTAGATTTTCTTCCTAAGCATTATGATCTGCCTTTTAAGTCTAGACTATAAAATTTAAAGGAATTTTCCCTGGCTGGTTTGGCTCAGTGGATTAAGTGCCAGCCTATGAACCCAAAGGCCACTGGTTCGGTGCTTGGTCAGGGCACATGCCAACGTTGAGGGCCAGGTCCCCAGTTGGGAGTGTACAAGAGGCAACCAATCAATGTATCTCTCACACATTGATGTCTCTCTCCCTTTCATTTTCTCTCCCTTCCCCCTCTCTAAAAATATTATTTTTTAAATCTTAAAAAAAAAGATTTAAAGTAATTTACAGAATTCAAAAATTTCTTAGTGAATTTGAATGATATCCTCATAAACTATAGTTTTTAATACTTCTTGTAAAATTTAAATAACCAGAAAACACAGAGTTAGGGATATTCAGGTTTAGTTTTTTTTCTCCTCTTTTTCTTCCCCCTCCTTTTCATAACAAGAGAATTCAGAAAAAAAATAAATCAAGGTAAACATCAGGATGGGGATTGATGATTTCACTTTAAAATAGTGAGGTCAAGAAAAAACTCATACCAATAGTACTTGGAATAATAAGACAAAAAATAATATTAAAAGGCAATAATGTATATCCATATTTAGTTGGATAGAAATTTATTTGTATATAAAAGGCAAAAATTTATATTTATATTTACTGTGATTAATTTGATTAATTTGAGAATGTGAATATATGCATAATTTTTACTTGTGTATATAATATAAATATATGTGCATGTATATATTTTAATTTAATTTAAAATATGTGAATATAAAGTATTCTACCATGAGGTCAAGAAATCCTAAAAGTCAAATAAACCACATTATAAATTACATTTATAATAAACCACATTATAAATTTACATTTGTTGTAAAGTAGAAGATTTGGTGTGGTTAAGAATGAATTTTTAATGTAGTTGTAGAGTTAGAATTGACACAATAGTGAAGAAAATTAACAATGAGAAAGAGACATTTTCTTCTTATGCTTCACATTAACTTCTTTTCACTTTCCTCAAGTATTGTAAGTTTTACAGCTGAGTCACCTTTCTCTCAGTGATTGTTTGCCGGATTTATCATTTAAACATTACTGATTTCTATGATGATTCTTCACTTCCATAACATTGGTCCTGGGAATGTGACTTTTGGTAAACTGGCTCTGAAAAAGGTTCTGATTCAGAAAGGTCAGCTCTGTACTTCTCTTATACAACCTTCCTGAATCCACACCTCATTATTTATCCCCATGATCTCTGCCACTAGTGTTAGGCTCGTACATTTTTGAGAAGATAACATGCATTAAATCACAGTATATTATCTTTTTTAATGGAAATATTTCTTCCCAGCTCTTTTCTTTACCCTCTTGATTATGGATCGCTGCTACACAGTGTGAATAGTGGCAAAAACACCGTTTATTTAAAAGGTATCATGTGAATACATGATCTATGATAGAGAATTAAGAATTTCTTCCTAGGATTGATTTCAGCAGGCCCTATAAGAGAAATCAGCTAGCAATGCAGAATTAGCTGCCATAGAACCTTCTGTTTATACTGCCTATATCAGTCCATTTGAGTGCATTATTAACAGTTTATGTGATTCTTTAATGTTGGCTATTAATGTTTTCATACAATGAAAGATGATAAATGATGCCATTTTATTGTGCATATTAATTAAAATTGTTTAAAAATGTATATTGTTTCCTTCTCATTCAATTCTTTTGTGATTTAATGTTGACATGGTCATTTTTCAGCCAGGTCAGATTGCTCTTTCATTGCTTTATCTTTTTTCTTTGTCTTTTCACTTTTTCTTTTCTTTTTTTTAGAGGAGGTACATTCTTGTTTATTGATAATTTGTCTTTTAGATTTACATAGTTTTTATTGAATTTATCCTTTTGTTTTTAATATTTTATTATTTAGAGCAATTTTAGGTTTACATCAAAATTGATAGGAAGTTGCAGAGATTTCCTGTGTATGCTCTGCTCTCACACATTTATAACCTCCCCCATTATTAATGTCTCTCACCAGGATTGTTTTTATTTTTTACCAAAAATGAACTTACATTTGTCTCATCATAATTATCTAAAGTTCATAATTTTTTTTAGAATTTGTTCTTGAGTTTGTCTGTGGGTTTGGACAAATGGCTAATGACCAATCATCATTATGGTACCAAACACAAAGTATTTTCACTGCCCTAAAAATCCTCTATGTTCTGCCTATGCAGCACTGATCTTTACTGTCTCCATAGAGTTGTCCTTTTCAGACTACTCTGTAGTCAAGTAATGTAAACATTTAGGGGCATAGTCTTGATAGTTTATATTGATGAATTAGTGACATTTTAATTGGAAAATAAGTAGAAGTTCACAAGTGGAATGCAAAACTTCACATTCCACTTGTGAAGTTTCCTAGAAAGCTTACAAAATATTTATTTAGTATAGATTTTACATAAAATACTTTAATATTTATTTGGTATTAGTAAGAACTCAGATATACTTATCACAAATTGTTAATTTAAAAGACTGCCAATAGCTAAATAGCTTCCATTCAAATTTATGGCAATCTCTAGCAATTTCAAAAATTTTAGAAGCCCTACAAGCATGTAATTAAATAGGTCTGGTCTTGTCATCTTTGAGGATGGGAATCAGCAGAGGGCAGGTGAAAATGCTCTTGTGAAAATTAAGGAGCATAGTAGCCAAGGCACATGGATGATTTTTGAACTTCTAAATTTTACTGCTGATATAGGAGCCCTGGTGAAACTCTTTGCAGTCTTCCCCTATTAAGTGAGACTGTAGGACTGATGCCTATAATACTGGTATTTTCAAAAAGTAATTGGTTGGTTGATTTTTAAACTATAGATTCTTACATTTTGGTAACATCTAAAATAGGATTTAACAGTCTTGATTTAAACTTATACATGAGATCATTTTTAGAATAGCTGCAGCTTTGGAATTTTCCTATCTACTAAACTCTTTCCCATCACCTCATTAAAGTAACAATTTCTCCTGTTTCAAAGCCAAATTTCTGAGGTTATTATACTTTAAATCTCTCAAGGATTTTTTTGTTTGCTTTTCTTTTGTTCATTTGTTTCATTTATGAGAAGTGAGGCTTAAAGGAAGTGTATATTTCAATAAGTTTGGAATTAAAATATGATTGTGATTTTTCTCTAGAGTTTTTTCAAGATTTCTAAATGTAAAATTTATAATTTTGACTACTTTTCATCTAAGGAAACAGCATAAAACTGAAACAAAATATCATTTTTGCATAGTTCAAATCTTGACATATTGTTTCTTTTACCTATCTTTCAGAAACATGATAAATGCTCCCAAAAATGTGAGACATAACATTTAAGAAAATGTCATTGCCTTAAACATGGCCAACATTTTGAAATAATTCTTGCTATTATCTGTGTATTGTGCCTTTTCCTTTTTTCAAAATCTTCTCAAACTCTACCCCTATATTATCTCCCAAATTGTTTTCTTTAGCTATGCCTCCGCTTTAAGTATTTTTGGCAAACATTTAAGTTTTAATGTTTGGTTTTTGCTTATACAAGAGGGAAAGGATCTTGATTTGCACATGTAGGTAGTCATTAATGGTAACTAATTTTTACCAACCTCTTCACAACCTAGGACCATCTTGAATGCCAATAATCTAAAAGAGTAAATAAAAGGTAATAAAATATTTTGTGTCAAAATATTATGGCTAATAGGGCTAAACACTGCTCAATGTATTTGTCAAGTATAAAATAAAGGCAACAATTACTCCAAACTTAAAGCAAAAGCCATCTTCAATAGTTTGCCATCATGGCCAGACCCATTTGGTGTTCACTCAGAAATGTGCACACATGAAGGCCACATGCCAGGCAGATGGACGTCATCCTTGCTTGGTGTTTAATAGTGTGTGGCCCATATGAGATGCATTAATGTATTCACCTGTACCAATTTTACATGAATAAATGTGTAGGGCTAAATAGTAAAGAAAGACCACAGCAGAGTTACAACTTCTCTAATGACATTTGTTAACAGTTGAGATATTTTAATAGCAATGACAGGAGGCACTATATTCTGAAATGCATGTAAAAATTAATTAAGAGCACAAAGTAAGACCGCCATGTTGGCGGTCTTAAGTATTTAAATGTAGGTGCTCTCTTGTATGTAATTTCAATTTTAAAACAGATAAAATCTGATCTAAATATCATTTTTAAATACAATATTTGGAAAATCTTTAAAACACTGTGTAACCACCACCTAATCTACGGTCTTACCAATGATTTAAAAATGCTTACTAATGTCAGTTTAGTTGTATTTATGTAAAATAGAAAAACTATATAGAAAAAATGTGTAATGCAAAAAAAAAAAGCTTCTTAAGCCCATAGCTAGAAAGGGTATGCCAAATCAATTATCTTCTTTATTTTTTTTTGTAAACCATCAAACCAAAAATATCTTTTTTTCCTTAATATCAGCAAGATTTTGCTACCATGAGACAGTTCCCAGAGATCCTTTGCTATTTTTTAATAAATGAAAGAATGTTGTGGGCATAGTGTATATGCTCATTGTAAACCATTTTTGATGGACTAAATCTTAAAATATAGAAGAAAGACAGTGAGCAGACTGTGAAACATCTGAAGTGTCTATCAGCCAGGCAGTGATTCCTTGTGTTTGCCAAGTATTTAAATTAAATTTGAATATCTTTCTCCATGTGTGCTTTGCACATATATATTTTCTTTATGCCACAAACTTCTAGTTGTTGATAAGTGGAAATAGTTTCCTTTGTTTCCCGATAAGATAGAACGTGTATTCTTTAGCAATTTTATTACCAGATTCAAAAATATAAGGTAGCTCAATATAATCTAAAAAAAGAGAAAGATCAAGAGATTGGTCTTTAGTGCAGCATATTATTGTAGAATTATATAGTTATACCTAAATTCATAAGTATGCTTATTTTTTATCAGTGTAGATAAAACATTTCAAGTGTTGAACCATCCATGCAAAAATCTGAAGGAATAAAATTGTTACTCCTGACACTTGCATGCAAGTGACTTTTTTTGGAAAGAATAATCTGGATCTAATAATGGTGCCCAGAATGTGAAATTCAATAAATATTTTATTTATTTTAGGTAAGTTTTCCTTTCCCAAGCAATTTACATAAGGCCCATTTTGGCTACATGCTACGAATATATTAGAGCACAAATGGAAAACCATTGACTCAAGTAGAAAAACATGAATTTCAAAATTGGTGAGATAGCCTATATTTTATACATCTTATATTTAACTATATAATGGTCTATGATTTACTGTTATATCGTATTTGTATTATGTGTTATCTTGTGTTATTTGTTCATTATTTAATAGTTTGAAAGCAAGAAAGCAGATTTTCACTTCAAAATATAAAAGACTAGTGTACTTGTTCCTTAAATCAAATACAATATTTTCTTAAAACAGTACATCTTGGCTTCATTTAATTTTTTAGGTTGCTTAAAACTTGTCATATTTCTAAAATCTTCCTAATCAGGTCATATCTGTATATGCAGTTCAATTCATCACGACAAAAAGAAAATATTAAATATCCACTTTGTGAAAATTGTAGCATTAAGCCTTGTTAGACAAGTAAGATCTTAGCCTGTGAGTTCTGACTCTTCAATAAATTAAATGATTCTAACCATCAGTGTCAGTAAAGAGAGGCGAATTTCTATTTTAAGTCACTGTGACTTTGTGACAGTAGAGATATTGCCAGTGTGACTCAATTCCAAGAAAACCTAGTCCTAATTAAAAAATGGAGAAACTTAAGTTATAAATACATGATGAAGCAAAAGTGGGTTCACAGTTGCTAATATGGAAAATAATACAATAATTAATACATAGTATATAGGAATAAACTATTTCACATACTCATAACTGTAAATCTACTTTTGCCTCACCTTGTATTATAGGTTCTAACTTTTTTGGTGTCACAGAACTGACCAGTAAGTAATCTAGTATTTCTCACTGCTGGTGATTTGGAGTAGAATGTCATTTAGTAGGTAAAGACTAGGGATGTTACTCAGCATCCTAAAATGCACAGGAAGGTCCCTGAAACAACAAAGTTACCTGGTCCAACATGTTAATAATGGGGATTATTCTACATAAGATTTAATAAGCAGTCTATGATGTAATATTTATTAATCAATGGCAAAGACAATAGTTGAATTATAAACAATACATACGGTTTGTTTTTTTCAAAAACTAAACTAGCCAAAATGTCTCTATAAGGTGGGTATGAATAAAGAAATTGTATTGAACCTATCTGTATCTATTTACCTAGAGGTCATTTAATAATTAACCATAACCAATGAGGAAAACAGGAAAAAACCCTAAAAATAGTTTGTAAATCTGTATGAAATCATCTCTTTGACCAGTTATACTATCATTGTAGAAACATGAGCTTTATTGTCAAAGTAACATTGTGAACTTGATATTTTGGCTTTCCTGAGTCTCAATTACCCTCTTCTGTAAAATAAACATGACAATCTTTCAGGGCTACTGTGATGACTGGAAATGAGACTGCAATATAGGACACATGTAGGTAATTAAGAAGAGAGAACTATTATTATCAGTATTAGAGTTTTTACTAGCATTACCATTAATATTTACAGCACATTTTCCTTTGCCATGGTTTATATGGGATTCAATATAGAGGAAGAAAGAATCTGTGACTCAACACTCTTGAGTCCTACCTTCATCATTATTTTAGCTTTTTGACTTTAGGTAATTTTCTTAATCTCCCTTGAAATCTGTAACATTCACCTTAATAAATCTTACTTTGTGAGTGGTATCAAATGTCCAGAAACATGTTGTTATTTTGTGTACAAAAGTGAGAAGGGTCACTCATATTTTGCACTAATACCCAGGCATAAAATGGTAAAAAAATAAAATAGCAGGTACATCGAGAAGGGTAAGAAAATGTTAGAAACTAATATTGAAAAACTATGGCAGAATCTTCTGTGTTCCTAACCTACTTCATTCTATGAAAAACTAATGTCTAGTGAAAATTAATTCATATTTGTTTTATCAAAAAATTTATTATTGATTTATATTGATATTTTATCATTATGATCTCATTATCAAGTGGTAGCTTTTTTAAATTAAGAACTTACAATAATATATAATTTGAATAGCACATTGCTCAGTAACAAAATGTCTAAATTCATTAAGCTCTCCCTAAATTGCCAGAGGGCATTGTTTGTAATAGTCATGTCTGATCTTACCAACCTATTTCCCTGAAATGACCCCTAGCATTTTAAATATCCTTCCATCAAGAACTGCATAATTTCAATTTTTCTTCATTTCCAAGTTCAGTTCAGATCCTCTGTTAGAATTAATTCCAGATTATTTTTATGTACTACATTTTATTTTTCTGTCATTAGAGAAAACTAAATTAAAGATATTTACTGCTTTAAGTTTATCAAAAAGATAATTGACTACTGTTCTTATTCTATTTATGTTAACTAAAATAAATATTTCATATTTTTATGTACAAGTTTCATCACTGCAAGAATTACAGGAATAGTTAGAATTCAGTTAATAACAATGGCTATAAATTAATATTTTTCTTATCCAAAATTGTCTAACTTTTTTTTATAAGTGCTACTAACTGAATTACATAAATTACCAAAACTGAATCATGAGAATTTTAAACAACTTACTATGACATTAAATTTCTTCCCTCTATTCTGTGGTGAATAATTCCAGCACTGTTTTTGGCTACCATTTATGACATATATCAGAACACCTCTCACTTCATAAATGAAGTTAATTTCTATAAGAACATAATTTTCCCTGCTCCAAGACTGCTCAGTGAGTGCCTTAGCGTTATAGTTAATGGATTTTAAAAAATGTGTTGCTTCATTTTTAAGACCATACCACACTGTACAAGTGATGTACCATTTTGTAAACCACCTTTTTAGTTGAATTGACAACTTATGTACAATGAGAGTAGATTTCATTTGTAACTTAAATGACTGTAAAGACAAATCAGCTGCATGAAATTGGGTCTATAACAAAAACACATATAATCCCTCGGCAGTAGCACTGTTTTTCTAGCACCAGCCGAAGAAGTAATAAAGTCTTGTTGATACTAACCTAGAGCAATGCTTTAAAGTGTGTGGTTGCCTAATTTACTGATAAAATAATCCATAATCCAGATCCCCAGGGTCAGCTTCTGTATTATGGCATATTTGTATATTTAGTAGTAATAAAATATGTCATTCAAATGACCTGAGGTCTACAATTTCATGCTATGGACACAAAAAATTATCTCCTTCCTTCCACATAGGTCTTCATTTTGGCTAATTTTAGAGCTATGTCTTTCCATTGCAGTTTGTTGTTTAGCTGTTTGGATGGGCTTCGCTGTAGCATTATCAGATCTAGAATAACATGAATCTTTAGGCTAAAAGAGAACTTTAAAGTGTATTTCTTTTATTCTTTTTTTCTCTTAAATAATCTTGGAAGAAACTTGTGTTAGTAATCATTCATAGATCCCAGGGCCCTGGAGCCTAGTATAATTGTACATAGATGTCTCATGTTTGTATTATGCCAAGGACAAGCTAGATTCTCTTCAATATAAATTCCATTATTTATTGATCTGTTTAGATTATTAAATTCATGTGTAGTTAATCTTATCTTATTGTTTCCTAAATTAACTAAGATTTGAGTATTTAACTCTTTTTCTTTAATTCAAAATAATTGTTTTTCCCAGCCCTGGCTGGTGTAGCTCAGTGGATTAAGTACCATTCTATAAACCAAAGGGTCACCTGTTTGCTTCCCAGTCTAGGGCACATGCCTGGGTTGCAGGTCAGGTCCTCAGTTAGGGGCATTCAAGATGCAACTACACATTGATGCTTCTCTCTTCTCTTTCTCCCTCCCTTTCCCTCTCTTAAAAAATAAATAAATACAATCTTTAAAAATATAAATTTCTTTCCTAATACATTTCTAAAAACCTCAGTATATTAATTTTTTTCTTTTCTGATGATATACAAATTAACAAGTTAAATGCATGGGAAATATTGTTCTGAGAAAAAATGAAACGGATATTTTCAATATCTCTATCAAAAATTTTTTAAAAATTGAAGAAATAAAAAACCAGATGAAAGTACTAATTTGATCAATCTAGTGGCTCAAGGAACATTTTGAGGAAATGTTCCATCACAGTAAAACACTTGAGTTTCCACAATTTTTAAGAGTGGCTCTGAAATATAAAAGTTGACCTTATTTCTACTTGAGCATATTTCATAAAATTTCACTTTATTCAATGTTTCAGATAACGTTTTACTACCCATTGTGAAATTAGTTTTTACCTTATCTTAATTATGGATTATTAAAGCCATAACATTAACATATTTGTTATTATAATTCATTTTGTAATACTCAATAAATAGTCTATCTTTGGATATGCTAAGTATACATGAATTTACTAATGTCCTTGAAGCCTTGAGTGGTACTGAAGATTTAATTACTTTAATACATGATTTTATACCAAACCCATCAAATCACAATATTTCATCAATCAATGTGAGCTTTGGGAATAGTATTTGCATTTTTTATGTTTTTCTTTGAAAAAGATATAACTTATTAATTCCTTTGTTAATTGACAGTATCCTTGAAATAATTATTCTAAGACATTTAAGATTCAAATTTCTAAAGCATTGCCATATGTTTTTCTTCTAATATAAATTATGAGTACATCCATTCATTCATTAATTTTCTTATTCATTCAACAAATATTCATTTAACATTCAGTCTCTGTTAGGCTTCTTCTCCAATTTCTAGGAATGTAGCTATGAATAAGACAAAGCTCCCTGCCCTTGCACAACTTACATATAATTGGAGAAAAATAAACACATAAATAAAATTATAGCTTATTCTGACAAGCCATAAAGCAAAATGCCCAAAGATGAGGATTAATGATTTGTTTCCTAGTTTATAACAACACCCAAGGTATAATGTGTTTACTTAACCCACAAATGCAGCACAGTGGATCATTGATAATTTTTTAACAGTAAATAAATATAATCAATAATATAAATATTGTTTGGAAGAAACATTATTACAGTGGGATTAGGGCAGGACTATCCACTTCTCTATCTCATTTGAGGCATATAATATAGATTGAGAAGGATATCTTGTATTTATTTATAATGGAAAAATGGTATAAAAAATCAAATATGTATAGATTTGAGTGTCTTTCATACTAAAGTTGCTTGCAATTTCAAAGAATACCAACAGAGAAAAGTTGCAGACACCAAGCCCTGAGTGGTTTTTCTCATACCTTTGTGAAAGAGCCTGGTGTTTAGGTAGCAGATATACCTTCACACAAAGATGAATATAGTGGAGTGAGGAACATCATTCTTTGTGGGGGATCTCCACCTGCAGGGTACCCCCCCACCCCCCCGCCCCGACCTCCAGCTGCCATGGATGAGAGTAAGTCTACCAAGAGGCGATCTGCTTGGGGAGGAAAGGTGGCTGATCTCTCAAAGCAGAAGGAACAGGAGCCTGTTCCTCAATGGGCTTTTATTGGGTTCATTTGCACAGGAATACAGATAAAACTCATTAATCATTGTCAGGTAGTAAGGATCAAACAATATATAACAAAGAACTCTGAGGGCCTATTCTAAGTCAGGGTCAGATAGCTAAAGATCTGTAAGACTTTGAGGAACAAACTCACTTCTTGCTTGGACCCTTATCATTTAATTGAGAGCATTCTAAACAAAGCAGGTTTCACAGGATTTTACATATTCTTTCTTAGGCCTGATTGCCTGGGGAACCCACCCTTTCCAGCACAGGGCTGCACCACCCTCTGTCATTGTTTCAGGCTTAGGTGGAGAAAAGGAAGTAAGGCAGCCAAGAGATTAGGAGATTTCTCATAGACAGAATGAGGACTCAGGCTTTGTCAAAGCTGAGGGGTGAGGGCCCATCATCCCTTTTTGCTGTACCCCCCTCCCCCGCAAAGTCCTTCCTTGAGGGCCTCCCATGTGATTGTGCCTGTCTTAAGTCATTCCCCCCCCTGGGGAATCTTACCCGTCATTGGATAACCAACCAAGCATTGGGGGTCAGTGATGGATGAAGTAAAAGGAGCAGAAGCAGCGCTCCTGCCAGGGAGATAAGCTTTTGTCTCCTTAGAGGCTTAGAGCCCAAGGTTGCTCCCTCAGCCTTAGCCTTGGCAGGGGTTACAGCTTCTGAAACCAGGCAGGGCAGTTCCCAACAATTCTTGAATTGGAATAATATGGTACTGACAAGTCTCCCTATAAGACTCCTCCCTTCTTTTGTGCTTCTATCATAAAAGGCAGTTGAAAGCCATTTGCATAGGTACTAGTCCTTGAAAAGAAATATTGTTTTCTTTCCTTCTCTTATTTTGATAAAATATTCTTATATTCCTAGAGTACTCTGATTGGGAAGCTCTGCTCATCTTGGTTTTGGTCTAGAGAGAAGGATAAAGTACAATCCAGTTTGAGACCTATTTACAACTTTGCTTAATATTCCTATTGAGAAAAGTCAGGAGATTTTGGAAGGAACTATAATTGCCTTATATTTAAGATATTGTTGAGAATGCAATGGACTGAATTTAAAATGCACTTTGAGATTCAGCCTACTCATTTTAGAAAAAAAATATATATTTTTTCAAGTTTATTTACAAAGTACCAATGAATTATTTTTTCTAGGTTTTGTTTAGTTATGTTAAAAGAGTTAATAAAAAATCTTTTGGTGTAAGAGGTTTTTAGTAGTATTTACCATTATTCCTTTTTGTTTTAAATGTACTTTACAGCCTATTTATTAGTGTAGACTATAATAAATCTGGTAAAAATATTTAAAAAAACCATGAGTTTTACATGAAATTTATTTTGCACTTTCAGAGTCAAATGATGATAAAATAGGACAAGCCAGCAAATGAATAACACATTATCTAGTGACCATTTTGGTCTCAAGGACTCCAACATAAATTTAGTTTTATTTTATCTTTTTTTTAAACTAATAGAGTATTTTGATTAAATATTAATTGAATAGTTTATTTTGTCATCATATCTGATGAAAGGTTTTAGTTCTTATTTATTTGTTTGCTTAATGCCAAGTAAATTGTGACTCATTTCTGTAATTATAGTCCCATTAAATTATTTGATTCCTTTCAATGGTGTTGTATTGTTGAGGCTGTTGTAATATTGTTATAATTATTATTATTTTTGGCTGTTTAAATGAGAATAATTTTAAATGTGCAACACTCTATTTTTTCAGTTAATAGCTTCCCATGTATGATATATTAGAATAGAGGGTTGGGGAATGTTAGAAAGGTTAATATCATTGAGTCTTACCATATCAGAAGGCATTAACTCTGGTTTTTTGGTAGCTTTTTAAAGATGATAACAATCAATAGCTGCCTGAAAGATTAGATGTACTTTGATTGTAACAGAAAACAAGAGAAAATGTTGCCAGAATCATTGTGCCACTTTATTGGGAGAAAAGAAAAAGTTAAAGAAGAAAAACAAGAAAAGCTTGCATCTATGATTAAAGCCCAAAGTTAGAAAAATGACATAAAAGACTCTCAGATATATGTGGGAAACGCCATATATTAAGTCTTTCACTGAATTCCTTATCATTGATACGACAAAAATTTAGTCAAAATAAAAATATTTTTTTAAAAATTAAAAATAATTTTTGTTCATTTTTTTTCATGCCAGATCTGGTGGATAAAATTGTACTGCCAGAAACCTCAGTCTAAAGCCATTATTTGTGTAGCTACTTTTTGTTCAGTAATCAGAAAGTCATTTAAACTTGGGGTAAACACCTGTGTGAAATGTTATCAAGTAAGAGATGGCCATAAATTAATATGCAGCTGCCAGTATCATCTGAAATTTAACAATTTTTGGAAATGCTTTAGAGCTGAAAGAATGGCTGAAGAAAAAGGAAAAAAATAGAAATAAAACTTGACATCTAGAATAAGAATATGAAATATGTAATATATATATATAATTTTAAAGGTAGATTATACTATTTATACTTTTGTTTCTACCATATGTTTTCAAATGTATGTTATGATATTAATTTTCTCAGGAAAAAATAATGTAAAACTAACCATGAAAAGAAGTCTTCAAAGTATATTTTTTATTGTAGCAAGGATTATAAATGGCAAAAAAAGTCCTTACCTCCAGTTTGATAACTTCTAAATGACATTCATAAAATGATTATCTAATAATGCCAATAGGACAAACTTAGGTTGACAAACTATGCCTGAGAATAATGTGTCTTCTGTGTTTTGGGTTTTTTTTTTTTTTTTTTTTGCATTTGCCTAAGTAAAATACTTTTTTCTCTTTAGACAGAACAAATCTATGGGCTCATTGAGTGCCTTTTTCTTTAGTTAGTTTAATAGATTTGAGTTTGAAGTTTGATCCTGCTATTTGAGATTGTGAAGTCATAGTTTACTGAATCAAAATATAAAAATAATATCATAGGAATTGAGGAATTCTAGGGCAATGACCAGGTGTGAGGAAGGTTCTTAGCTAAATATAACAGTTTATTTTTTTTTAGCTGTTGTCTGTTCTATTCGCCTATTGCTGTGTAACAGGGCATGACACAACTCAAGAGTGTAAAAGCAACAATGACCACTTTGCTTACAATTCTAAAGTGTGGCCAAGGTTCCATGTAGATAATTCAGCTCTTCCCCACATGACTTCAGCTGGGCCAGCACGAAGGGAGGAGTTATGTGACAGCTGAAATTAAAATGATTATATGGATCACTTGGCCTGACAATGGATGCCGGATGTTAGCTGAGTCTTCAGTAGTCCTGCTGCTGGAACACCTGCACATGTTTTGTCATGTGGCTACATGATTTCCTGACGGCACATTTGCTGGGCTCCCAAGTGAATATACCAAGAAGGTAAAGTGAATGAGAAAGGCTTTCTTATGACCTAGCCTTGGAAGTCACATGCCATCCCTTCTATTCTTCTCATACAGTTCCACCCAGGTTCAAGGGGAAGGAATGTAGAACCTACTGTTTATGTGATGAATGTAGAACCTATATGTAATGAATATCAATTTAACATATTAAGAAAAACTTGTGAAATTAGATATCTTTGGGGGACTTCTTTTAATAATACAATCAGCCACAGTCTGCCCTTGTGTCACAATAATCTATTCCCCTCTTATGTGAAAAATATATTTGAACTATACCCTAAGAACTTCAAGGCTCATGGTCTTAGGATATCAGTTTAAAGTATGTGATTGTGTCATCTAGATCAACTCTAGGTGCAGATGGTTCTCCTTGGGTTAAGATGCTCGATATTGCTATTTAAGTATATCCCTTCATTTTAAAGACCTGTGAACTAAAGAGGTAAGTTATCTACCCTTCACCTCCAAACCTGGTATTTAATAGCAGCACAGGCATAGAGTAAGGACTTTCCATTCTCCTATTCTAGAAGGGGAAGAATAGGAGGCACAGGCAACCACTAGTTCATAGACATTCTGAAACCCTATAGAACAAATGTTATCATTTCCTTAATTATTTCTTTCCATATTTATTTATTTTTCAAGATAAACTAGAGCACCCTATTACAAAAATGTGCTTTTCACATTTGTTACAGGATGTTCTTTCTCAGTAATCCTCATGCTGCCTTGAAGCTCATCACTTCTCACCATGGGTAAAAGGGACATTGGCAACTGTGATAGGTTATATTTTACAAAGCTCAATATGCCACAATCCACATGCCTTTCTTACCATGTGATGTTGACCTGCTCTCACTGAATGAATGTATTTCATCCCTCTGGAACTGGGTAGAGCTGACCCAAATGAGCGAGTATGATGAAAGTGATGTAAATTGAGTCACAAAGCTAGCTCATGTAAATATTATACATTTTTGCCATGCTTCAACAGAAAGCTCGTTTATTGGAACCTAGTCATCACACTGTGAGAAAACCAAGTAGCAACATGGAGAAACTACATGGAAGTGTTCTGGCTGGTAACCTGTTATGAACCAAGTGTTTTTGCCCCGCAAATCCGTATGTTAATTCCCAATGTGATGATATCTGGAGGTGAGGCCTTTAGAAGTTACTTATGTTTATATGAGGTCATGGGGTAGGAATATTTCATGATGGGGCTAGTACCCTTAAAAGAAGAGGGGATACATCAGAGCTTTCCCTCTCTGCAGTGAGTGGGTACAATGAGAAGTCATACATCTGAAAGCCAGGAAGAGAGCCCACACAAGAACATGAGTCTCCTGACACCTTGGTTTGGACTTCCCAGAATCCAGGATTGTGAAAAATAACTATCCGCTGTTAAGCCAACCTGTCTGTAGTATTTTGTTACAGCAGCTTGAGCTGACTAATACAGAGTCTCATCTGAAGTCCCAGCTAAGAGCTAACATTAATTATTAGATATGTGTGAACAACACTTTGATGATTTCAATCCCTAGTGTCAAGCCATCCTCAGCTTTCCAGTTTCTCTTGCTGATAGCTCATGGGTCAGAAACAAGGCACCTTGTCTAAATCTAGCCTACATAGCAGATTAGAGAGCAATAAAATGATTGTTGATGTTTGAAGTCAGTTGTTTTTAAGATGAATTGAAACATAGGTTGGTACTTGGAAGGAAGTTGCTGCTGTAACAAACCAAACATGGGGTATTAACTTTGGGATGAGGCAGTGGATGGAAACAGAAAGGACATTAAGGACATTGATCATGACAGAAGCTTACAGTGTGAACAGAACCCTGATGGGTTTCAAGATGACTTTTAGGTCAGGCTTAAAGGAAAATTAAAAAATAATATTAAAAGCTAGCAAAAGGCCCCTGGCTGGTGTAGCTCAATGGATTGAACGCAGGCTGTGAACCAAAGTGTCACAGGTTTGATTCCCAGTAAGGGCACATGCCTGTGTTGCAGGCCACAGACCCCAGCAACTGCATATTGATGTTTCTCTCTCTCTCTCTTTCTCCCTCCTTTCCCTCTCTAAAAATAAATAAATAAAATCTTTTAAAAAAAAGCTAGCAAAGGGGAGCCCTTGTTATGTAGTAACAGAAAGTTTTTACAACATCATTTAGAATAACATGAAAAATAAAAAAACAAATGAGAACCACTTGGCTTTATTACACAGCCTAATGTAAATGTGAGAGAAGAGAGACAATCTAGAGAAAGAACGTTAATTGCAAAGGAGCCAGCACTTACTGGGTTTGGAAATAAAACAGTTCCTCATTTTTAGGCTCTCCAGTTGGCAAACTATGCTGAAATTAAGAAATGAATTTTGGGCAAAGAATAAGTCCACAGTCAGAAAAACATAGTATAAAGATGAAGCCAAGGGTATGACTAAAATCTTTGAGGAGACCTCAGAGTGATTTAAGGTGACCTCATAGAACCTTTCAAATCAATATAATTAGTATAACAATGTTATTTTAATTATGACATATCATGTTTATTTAAGGGAAAAGTTCAACTTAAACTTCTGAGCCTGAGTATCCTTTTATTGTGAAATAATATTACTTTTATTAGGAATCATATTTTCAAAATCCACCATATATATTATTTAATTGTTATTTAAATTAAATCTAAGGGGTAGATAGAGCGAGTCTCATTATTCTCCATTCTCCCCAATAGCATTAGAGGTAAGTTTCAAGATCTATTCCTCTTGTTACTCCTTTAGCCCAGTGACTGATTATTGGACTGTAAGAAGTGTTTATTCTCCAATAAAAATAAAGTAAAATAAATATTTAAATTAAAAAATGTTTATAACAAGGTACTGTTCACATTACCTAAGTAACACTATTAGTTTTCATAACAACAGGCAATGATATCATACCCAATTGTTAGATGAGGTAACTAAAAAGCCCAGAAAGCTAAGTAAATTTTTGATGTCACAACACTACTATGTTGCAGAAGAGTCTAATATGATATTTAATGTATAAGAATAAAAAAGTTGTCTTTTTATTTCATATGGCCATCTTGCATATGAGAGCCACAACAAGCCAAAAAGAAAAAGAAAGAAAAGGAAAGGAGAGCAAAGAAATGAAATAAAGCCATTTAATTCCTTATCTTTTTGCTCTAAAATACTGAGACTTTATAGTTCTTCATAAAGATTTTATTTTTAAAATTTTTCATAGTGAGGGGAAAGGAGGGAAAAAGAGAGGGAGGGAGACATTGGTCAGTTGGCTCTTATATGCACCCAGACCAGACACCAAGCCTACACCTCAGGTATGTGCCCTGATGGGGAATTGAAGCAGTGACCTTGTGCTTTGTGAGATGACACCAACCAACTGAGCCGCACCAGCCATGGAGAAACATTATACTTTTGATATCCCTCAATAAGGCAATGCAGTTTATTTTAATTATACCAAACATTTTTGCTTTAATTTTAAAGTTTAAAATTAATGTATAAATAAATCATTTGACATGTATTGTGTAGTTTTTAACTTCATAGATAAACTGTAGAGGGCTGATGATATAGGGATGTTTTGATATTTTTATATTTCTACTTAAATTAAGAACTATAATAAAGAGTGATTTATATACTAGCTCTATCATATGATATATATAAGCAAAACATGGTGACTCATTTTTTTTTAAAATTGCATAGATGTATGTATGCAGGCATTACAGTACATACTTGATATATGTTATTTCATAACATTTTAACCTTGTGTTCTCCTTTAATTGGAATTGTCTTTATAGCTGATTAGTTTTGGTGTCCAGCCCTTAGTAATGTGAAATAAATAAAATTCTTATTTCATTCATTTGTTCATTTATTAATTCTTATTCCAAAACATGTAGTAAACTAGGTGCCATACCCTGTGCTAATCTTTGATTTATGTCTTGGGGCACATAGGCAGTCGAGGGACAAATAAACTTAAAATTCAGTCCAGCAAGTGTTAGAGCTACATACAAGGTGCATGGCATATCAGAGCTGGGGGTCCAAGAGGATTTAGTGAGTAAGGAGTTGTTTTGTTTAAAAACTCATAGGACTTGGTCAAACTGAGTAATAAATTGATGATCATGGAATTACTACTAGATGTCCCTATTACTAGAAAGCAGGCAAAAGGAATGAGTTTCTTACTGAGAGGCAATAAAATAGAAAACTGGCTCCCTTAGGGACTATAAGGAGGAGGAACTTGGAAATAGTAGTGAGGATGGTTTGTCCCTACATCATACTTGGGACTCAGCTGGAACAACTTACTGCTAAGAATTTTAGAATCTCGAAAGCTTGCCTGTTCATTCACATGCCTGTTCATTCAACACTGGGAATAACTGAGGACTAGGATTGCTGAAGGAAGAAGTCTCATGTTGACTCTTCAGGAAGCTTGGATTTCTTACAATGTGGAGGCCTCAAGGAATTCAGAGGGCTTGCTCAGAGCTCTAAGAATTAGTGATCCAGTGAACAATATAAAATCTGCATCACATCATTTTGTCTAAATTTTGTAGGCCCTTATATCACAGAGTCATTCTTGCTGTATTGGTTATAAGCTGGTCACAAGCCCTCCCAGATTCAAGAAGGAAGGACAAAGAGAAATGTTAAAGTCACACTATCTAAGAGCATGTGGAATGAGAAATATTGTGGTGGTCATTTTTAGAACATACAATCTCTCACCATCCATCACCCTAACAACATTAAAAAAATCAAATTGTTTTCCTTGTCTCATTTATTTTTATTTTTTATTAAATTTACCAGTTTCTCAGTTAAAATGATCTTTTTCATATTTCTAAGTGAACCTCTAAATATTTTATCAAAGCATTTTGATGAAAAAATTCATATTGTCACCAAAGAAGGGAGTGTATTCAAGAAAAGAGTGTGGCATTTTTGCCTTTCACTGACTTGTGAAATTGTAAATTATTATGAAAGTATTAACTAAATGGTAGAATAAATCATTTTAGTTTTTAACCAAAATGGAAAGTCAATAGTGAAATACTCTCAAATTTTGTTAAGATAATCTATTTTTCCCTTTAATATTCTTTGACCCTCTACAACCTTTGACTTCACAGACATTTAATATATAAAGTTATCTAGCCCTGGCTGGTGTATCTCAGTGGATGGAATGCCGTCCTGCAAACCAAAGGGTCACTGGTTCCATTCCCAGTCAGGGCATATACCTGGGCTGCAGGCCAGGTTCCATTTACGGGACATGTGAGAGGCAACCACACATTGATGTTTCTCTCCCTCTCTTTCTCTTTTCTTTCCCCTCTCTCTAAAAATAAATCAATAAAATCTTTAAAAAATAATATATAAAGTTATCTTGCTTATCAAGCTTTCTTATCACATTTGCTTATTTACTCTCCATGCAGAACAGTCCTTCTAAAGGCTCTCTTTGACTTCCTGTGTCAGTATATAATTGTACACGATTTTCTTGAGCAACTTTATTATTTTGCATTGTTTTATTAAGCCCATGTTCCATATTGCTATCACTGATAATTCAAAATTCTGGAAACATATCTAGTTATGTCCTGGGAATCTCCATGGATTATTTTAAGGTTATCTGAATTTAGGAGGTCCAAAATTGAAACCATAATCTTTTCTTTTAAATCAGTTTTTCTTTTTATGTTTCCTTTTTTCCAAGCTAGAACCATCATTTATATAGTAATCCAATAGAGACCCTAAGATTGATACTGGATTTCAATATTACCTTAATGTCATATATAGACTTCTTTACTAGGTGCTGTCATTATCATCAGATATGTCTTGTGCTCTGTGTATTCACTCCACCCCAGAGACCACTGTCCTGGTTGAAGTTTCATCCTTTCTCACCTGGTCACCTAGTGCATCAGAGTAATAGCAACTGCCAGTTCATTTTCCAAAGTACTGTCAGAGAAATCTTCTAAATGGTGAGTATGATCATATCACTATCCTGCTTAAAAGTTTTTAAATAGCTCCCCATAGAGTTCAAACAACATTGTGGGGATGTAAACTGCTCTCCATTTTTCCAGCAGCAAATTTAGGACATTTTGCAGCCATACTTAATTTCTTTCACTACCCTTAAATAGTTTACTGTGAAGTTTTCACAGTATTTGTGGTGTATTTCTTTGTGCCAGAGGCTTCCACTTCTGTTGTGTCCTTTTCTCCCCTGTTGACTTCAGGATTCCCTAAGTCTTTCTGGTCAGAGGACATTTGTGTCTTTTACCTCTTTTAGCTGAAATCCACTGTTGGTTCAGTGGTAAAGTGTGGATGAAGGAAACATTCTATAAACTCATTATTGAACCTCACTGTTTGTGGGCTTGTTTCTTGAGATGTGACCTTCAAAGTGTTTTTAGCTTCCCTGCCTTTCCTTTAGGTGAGACAGAAAGTCTGCACAGGCCTGCAGCCAGTAACTGACCACTCTCCAGGGCAGATCAGGTTCTGGTGAAGTCTTTTCTTCTGCAGTTAGGTAGGCATTAGTTTTGGAAGACTCTATGAGCATATTTTACAATGTTTAATTTCTTTCTCCTACTGTTAGAGCCAAATTAGGATTTTTGTTGATTCTTCAATGTAAGAAACTAGCAGGATTCTTCCAATAAAATCCATGAAAGTGTGTAGTCGTCACCCTGCACTACCTCCTTAAGAATTTCTCACCCTCATACTAATCCACACTCAGCTTACAATAGTCCAATACAAGTGCCTTGTAAACACTTTACCAAACTGTGTCTCCAGTAGCTTCTGTCCTGGTAAGCTGACCTCACTTGTCAGCTTTCCTGTCTCTCCAGGTTTCAAGGTGGTGGTTTGCCTTGGACATCATTTCTCTAATAATGAGTCCAAGAAAAAGGTATTTATTTTCAGTTTGTTCATATTCTGTTCATTGTATGTACCAGAGTGATGACTTCTAAGCTCTTTACCTGTCAGATTACTGGATGTCAATAATTTTTAAGTTAATAAAAATTGGGTCATTATTGTATAACCATGTTTGTATTGTGTTTATTTTTACCCACCTAGTTTATTTTTACCTACCTAGTTTCCAAAATACGTGGCATTGTGACTGACCACAGGCCCCCATTTTTCTAAAACTGTCACAACTAAATTGATACTGAGCACTTGTTACAATTGTGGGTGTTTCAAGTTATCCCACTTAATTTCCTCTTCACTACTTTGAGATGTAAATAAAAAAAACTTACTTTAGAGTAAAGGAGACTGAGGCTGAAGAAAATGACAGATTATCCAGAAGAGTAGCAAGATGGAGGAAGAGTAAGAGAATCTACCTTATACCACTTCCTAGAACCAAGCTGAAAATGAAAATTAAGAGGGGAACATATACAAGAAGAGATACTTAACTAAGAACAGGTAGAAACTACCTCAAGGAAGGTAGAAAGGGCAGGGATGCAATAGGGCCTGACACCACTTTCATGGGCAATGAGCGAAGGTTGACACAAGATTGTAGGAGCTTTCCCCAGATAAATTAAAGCCTGGACCCCAGACCAGGTTCCCAAAGACAGAAAAATGATGCTGGGATTACCTTCCCACATAACATCCAGTGGTGAAAGGCCATGGGTTTTTTGCCCACCAGAGAAAGTTGGAGCCCACTGAAAACAAAACCATCATTTCTCTTTTTTCTCCCTTCTTTCTTTTGTTCTCAGGGGCCAACACAGAGGTTTCACGTTCCCTCCACTCAACTTGGGCTCAAGCAAAAAGAGGGCAGTGTGGTCTGCAATGGCATGAGGAGAGTCTGGAGTGGGAGGCTTGGGGGAGAGGCATGGAACCTGGGTTCCCAATGCTAGAATATAACACCATATCACAGCAGCCTTTTTTTATTTTTCAGGAGAAGAACAAGCACCTCCCAGGGGAAAAAATTATTCCACCCTATGGGAAAATGTTTGTTCCACACTCTGGAAGCCTCATACCCCCACCCTCTGGAATCCTACTCACTCCAACCTGCATCTTTTTTCTTAATTTTTAATTTTTATTTTTTATTTAATTTTTTCTTTCTCATTTCCCCCCAACCTGCACCTTATCTGCTGGTGAAGACATAGCAACATAGGTGGACTCAGGGATATTAGAGACTGGCTTTAGGGCATGGCCATTCCACAAACTTTTCTCCAAACAAAACTGGCTCCTTCCCTTCATAGGAGAGCCTAGGAATGCCCTCCTAGTTTTTGGAAGACCCAAACTCTGATTTCTGGAGGACCCACCTATTGGTCTTACTAGGGGCTTCACTCTGCCAAGTTCAGGGAAATAATCTGGGACAGACTCAGACATGCAGGATAGGGGTAGGAGAACCTACCCACTATTTTCCCTGAAGTATGAATGAAACCTCCAAAAAGCGATCCAGGTGTCCCAGCTTCCTGATTCCACCAGAAGACCTCTCAGAAACAGATGGGTGAGTGGTTAGACTAAAACTAAAGGGAGCAGGCAGAGGCAGGTGGAGGAAGTACTGGCAATGACTTCAGTTATTAGTTGTTGCACCTGTGAGCCTTATGCTGCTAAAAAAAAGACTTATAGATCAGCTAGGCCCATCCCAGAATAGCCAAGCCTGAGGAGACAACCACAAACTGTGGATCACTTGCAGCTTTAAACAGGCTGCCTACAGCTAGACTGGACAGCATCAGGAATTCCCTTGCACCAACTGCAGACAACATCAGAGTTGTATCCAGAGGGAGAACCCATCAGGTAAGCACTAAACTCTGCTAAGACTAATTCCACTTTGTTCTTTTTCATTATTTTCCTTATTTTCTCTTTGCATAGCTTTTTACATTTTTTCTCTTTCTTCATTTTTTCCTAATTTTCTTTATTTTTTTTAAATCTTATATTTTACTCTTCTATTTTCTTACTCTATTTTGTCTTCTTCCTTTCTTTTCTTATTTAAATTTTTTCCCTCTTCTTTGTTCTTCTGTGGCAATTGCCTGTTACTCTTTCTTATTCTTATTATTTCCCATCCCTCTACCCCCTCATAATCATTTTTTTCTTTCATTTGTCCTTATCGTATTCATGTTTTTTTATAATATTCTATTTATTTTTCTACTTGTGTAATTATTTGCTCTTTAACACAGATTTTGCTGTTTTTTGTTCATTTTGTTTTGTTTTGTTTTACTTGGGTGGGTTTTGTTTTCTGCATTTTTTCTCTTTATTCTGTTAGCAGTGGTACATAATGTGGTTGGGGTCAAACCTCAGTCAGCCAGGCAGAGGAGAGAACACACTAGTGAATGGGGCAACAATAATTAAGAACAAAATAGAACAGGAAAACCTACATACACCACACAAGAGGCATTCCTAAGACAACCAGCTCAAGAGATCAAGAAGACACCACCACTGAGTTGTACAGGAGTTTTATCACATAAGGACATGCCCATGAAGACAGGGAGTCAAACCAGATCTATCTAATATGGAGAAAAAACAAAAAGAATCACCTAGATGGGAAGAAAAAGAAATAACCCCAAATGAAATAAAAAGAGTAATCCCGAGAAAAAAGAACTAATTGAAATTGAGGTAAGGAATATATCAGACATAGAGTTCAAAGTAATGGTTACAAGGATGCTCAAGGCCTTACAACTACAAGTAACTTAGCGGCAATTATACCAACAAAAAAATGGATGTAGAAACTATAAATAACAACCAGTTGAAAATAAAGACTACAATAACTGAAATAAAGAATACACTAGAAAAAAATTAAAGGAAGCTAGATGAAGCAGAGGATAGAATCAGCAATTTGAAAGACAAGGTAAAAATAACACCCAGTCAGAGCAAAAAAGAAGAAAAAGATTTAAAAACAACAAGGATGGTTTAAGGGAACTTTGAAACAACATGACATAACAACATCTGCATCATAAGGATACCAGAAAGAAAAGAAAGTGGTCAAGGGATAGAAAACCTGTTTGAAGAAATAATGACAGAAAATTTCCCTATCCTAGTGATGAAAAAAGTCACACAAGTTCAAGAATCTTAGAGAGTCCCAATCAAGAGGAATCCAAAGAGACCCACACTAAGACATATTAAAAAAATGACAATGTTAAAGGCAAAGAGAGAATATTAAAGGCAGCAAGAGAAACAGATAGTTACTTACAGGGGAACTCCAATAAGACTGTCAGCTGATTTCTCAACAGAAAAACTACAGGTCAGAAGGGATTGGCATGAAATACTTAAAGTTTGAAAAGGAAGTATCTGCAACCAAGACTATTATACCCAGCAAGACTATCATTTAAAATGCAAGGCAAAATAAAGAGCTTCCCAGGCAAAAAAAAGAAATAATGAAGGACAAAGGAGTTTGTTAATACCAAACCAGCACTGCAAGAGATGTTAAAGAAACTGCTTTAAGAAGTAATAAATAAAGAGAGGAACATAGGTATAAACAATAAAATAGCAATGATCAAGTACCTATCAATAATGACCTTAAATTTGAATGGATTGTATGCTCCAGTAAAAAATTATAGGGTGACTGAATGGATAAGAAAACATGGCCCACATATATGTTTTCTATAAGAGATCCACCTCAGAACCAAAGATTTACACAGACTGAAAATGAAAGGATGGAAAAAAAATATATTCCATGCAAATGGAAACCAAACAACAACAACAACAACAAACTAGTGTAGCAATTCTTATATCTGACAAAATAGACTTCAAGTCAAAGGCCATAAAAAGTGAGAAATAAGCCCTGGCTGTGTGTCTTGGTGGATTGAGTGCTGGCCTGCAAACCAAAAGGTTGCTGGTTCAATTTCCAGTCTAGAACATTTTCCTGGGTTGCAATCCAGGCCCCTAGTAGGTGGCATTCAAGAGACAAACACATTGATGTTTCCCTCCCTCTCTTTCTCCTTCCCATCCTGTCTCTAAAAATAAATAAATAAAATGCTTAAAAAATGAGAAACAAAGTTACTACATAATACTAAAGTGATCACGGCAACAAGAGGATACAGCTCTTGTAAACATACACACACCCAATATAGGGACACCAAAAAATATAGTAAAAATCTTGCTGTACTTGAAGGAAGAGATCAATAGCAATACAGTCATTGTAGGGGATTTTAACACCCCGTTGTCACCACTGGATAGATCTTCAAGACAAAAAATCAACAAGGAAACAGCAACTTTAAGTAACACCAAATTGAATGGTTTTAATTGCTATTTACATAATATTTCATTGCGAAATAACAGAATACACATTATTCTCAAATACACATCGATCATTCTCAAAGTTAGACCACATGGTAGGAGATTAAAAAAGTCTTAACAAATTCAAGAAATCTGAAACCATATCAAGCATTTTCTCAGATCACAATAGAATGAAACTAGAAACCAACCTCAGTGAAAAAATTCAAAATCATTCAAATTCATGGAGACTAGGTAGCATGTTATTAAATAATGAATGAGTCATCTATGTGATCAAGAAAGAAATCAAAAACTATCCAGAGACAAATAAAAATGAACATACAACAGCCTAAAATCTATGAAGCACAAGGAAACCAGTTTTGTGAGGGAAGTTTATAGCATTACAGGCATACTCCTCAGGAAAATATTAACAAACCAGATCGAGCAATACAATAAAAAGACCATATGCCATGATCAAGTGGGGTTTATACCTAGGATGCAAGGGTGGTACAATACTCACAAATCAATAAGTGTGATACATCACATAAAATGAAAGATAAAAATAGCATAATCATAACAACAGACACAGAAAAAGCATTTGATGAAATCCAGCATGCATTTATGATAAAAGCTTTCTGAAAAGTGGGCACAGGTAGAGCATACCTCAATATAATAAAAAGTTCATATACAAAAAACCTACAGTCAACATCAAACTCATTGGAAAAACTAAAAGTGATTCCTCTACAACAAGGTCAAAGACAGGGATGCCTGCTTTCACCACTCTCATTCAACATAATATTGGAATTCATAGCTACAGTGATGAGACAAGAATAAGTTATAAAAGTCATTCAAACTGGAAAGGAGGAAGTAAAATTGTTATTATTCACAGACAACATGATCTTGTAGATCTAAAACACTACAGGCTCCAACAAAAAAATTACTATACCTAATAAATGAATTTGGTAAAGTAGAAAGATACAAAAACAATACTCAGAAATCAATGGCATTTTGATACACCAATAACAAACTACCAGAAAAAGAAACTAAGAAAACAATTCCCTTTACCACTGCAATAAAAAAAATGAGGTACTGGTGTTGCGGCCAAGATGGAGACGTAGGTAGAGACCCTTCACTTCCTCATACAACCAAAAGGAGGATAACAACCAATCTGAAATCAATGAACAACTAAAAGCACTAGAAAATCAAACAGCATGGAAGTCCAACAACAAAGGAATTAAAGAAAAAATCAACCAGAACAACCAGACCAGTAAAGTAGCGGACTACAGGGCCAACTCAGAAAAACTAAGGCAACGCTTCAGACCTTGGGGGCATGCTGGCTGCCCAGCATGGTGGAATGCAAACAGGAGGCTGACTTAAGGGGACTCAGAGGTGGTTGTGGTCTATGGTGGTTGCAGTGGTAGGAAAAGCTTCCAGTCTCACAAGAGAGTCTGTTGAAAAGTAAGCTAGAGATGAGCAGGAGAGACACCTTGTTCCCTCTCTGGCCCCTCCCCCACAGGCACCACTGCAGTGCAACAAAGAGGGTTGTCCTGCCTTGGTGAATACCTAAGGCCTTGCCCCCTTACAACCTATCAGCTGTGCCAAGACAAAGAAATATGGCCCAAATGAAAAAACAGAGTAAAGCCTCAGAAAGATAGCTAAGTGAGGATGAGGTTGCCAACCTATCTGACAGAGAATTTAAAGCCCTGCTAATCAAAATGTTCAAACATCTGACTGACCTTAGATGGAAAATGAAAATCACAAATGAAGGATACTCAAAGTGAAATAAAGCAGAATGTTCAGGGAACCAAGAGTGACAGGAAGGAAACCAGGACTCAAAGGAACAATTTGGAACAAAAAAGAAAAAATAAACATACATCCAGAACAAACTGAAGAAACAAGAATTTGAAAAAGTGAAGAGACTCTTACAAACCTCTGGGACAACCTGAAATGTTCCAACATCCTAATTATAAGGGTACCAGAAGGAGAAGAGGAAGACTAAGAAATTGAAAACTTATTGGAACAAATAATGAAGGAAAACATCCCCTATCTGGCAAAGAAAATAGACTCCAGGAAGTCCAGGAAGCCCAGAGAGTCCCAAAGAAGTTGAACCCAAAGAGGAACACACCAAGACACATCATCATTAAGTTACCCAAGATTAAAGATAAAGAGAGAATCCTAAAAGAAGCAAGAGGAAAGGGAGTTACCTACAAAGGAGTTCTCATTAGACTATCAGCTGATTTCTCAAAAGAAACCTTGCAGGCAAGAAGGGTCTGGAAAGAAGTATTTGAAGTCATGAAAGGCAAGGACCTACATCCCAGATGGCTCTATCCAGCAAAACTTTCATTTAGAATGGAAGGTCAGATAAAGTGCTTCCCAGGTAAGGTCAAGTTCAAGGTGTTCATCATCACCAAGCCATTATTATATGAAATGTTAGGAGGGACTTATCTAAGAAAAAGAAGATAAAAAATATGAACAGTAAAATGACAACAAACTTACAACTGTCAACAAATGAACCTAAAAGAAAAGAAAACCCACAAAAACAAAACTGAAGTAAACAACCAGAACAGGAACAGAATCAGATAAATGGACATAACACGGAGGGATTTCAGTGGGGAGGGGGAAGGGAGGAATAGGGGGAAAGGTAAAAGGAAGAAGAAGCATGGTTAGTAGGCATAAGGCAGATGGGGAGGGATAAAAAATGGTATAGAAAACAGAGGACTCAAAGAACTTATATGTATAACCCATGGACATGAACTAAAGGGGAGAATACTGGAGTAGTGAGGGGTCAGGGAAAAGGGGGTATGGGGGGAATTGGGGAAACTGTAACAGCATAATCAATACAAAATATTTTATTAAAAATGAGGTACCTAAGGATAAATTTAACTAAGGTGGTAAAAGACCTATATTCAGAAAAATATAGGATAACGAAGAAGGAAATTTAGGAAGATAGAAATAAATGGAAGAATGTACTGTGTTCATAGATAAGAAGAATTAGCATCATTAAAATATCTGTACTACCCAAATGATCTGCAGATTCAATTCAATTCCTATGATAATATCAACTGCATGTTTCACAGATCTAGAACAAATATTCCAAGAACTTATATGGAACCAGAGAACACTTCAAGTAGCCTCAGTTGTCTTGAGAAAGAATAGCAAAATTGGAAGGATCTCAATACTTGATTTCAAATTATATTATAAGGCCACTGTAATTGAAAGAGTCTGGTACTGGCATAAGACCAGACACATGGTCATTGGAATAGAATAGAGAGCCTGGAAATAAATCCATGCCTTTATGGTCAATTAATATTTGCCAAAGGAAACAAGGGCATACAATGTAGTAAAGACTGTCTCTTCAATAAATAGTGTTGGGAGAAGTAAACAAAATGAAATTGGTCCACCAACTTATACCATACACTGGGATAAACTCAAAATGATAAAATACTTAAATATGTCATGTACATAATAATTCTAGAGAAAAACAGTCAGTAAAATTTGAGACAACTCATATAGCAATATTATGGCCAATATATCTCTTAGGTCAAGGGAAATAAAGGAAAAAAGAAACAAATACATCAAATTGAAGAGGTTCTGTACAGCTAGTGAAACCATCAGTGTAATCAAAAGGGAGTCCACTTATGGGAGAATGAATTTGCCAATGAGACATTGAATAAGAGTTTGATCTCCAAAATATAAAGACCAACTCAACACCAGGAAGAAAAACAATCCAATTAAAAAATGGGTAAAACACCTGAATAGACAGTTTTCCATGGAGGACACAGGTAGCTTATAGACATACAAAAACTGCTCAACACCACTAGCCATCAGAGGTACAAATTAAAATCACAGTGAGATACCATTATGGTGAGGTACCAGTAATGATACCGAGGGCTATCAATAAATCAACAAACAACAAGTGCTGGTGAGGATGTGGAGAAAAGGGTACCCTAGTGCACTGTTGGTGGGAATGCATATTGTTGCAACCACTGTGGAAAACAGTATGGAGTTTCCTCACAGAATTTAAAGTGGGACTGCCTTTTGACCCAGTGATTCCACTTCTGGGAATATATCCAAAGTTCCCAAAACACCAATTCAAAAAAATATAGGCACCCTTATGTTCATAGCAGCACTATTTATAGTGGCCAAGATTTGGAAACAGCCTGTGTGTCCATCAGTAGGTGAATGAATAAAAAATCTGTGGTACATTTACAAGTGGAATACTATGCCACAGTAAAAAATAAGAGAGTCTTACTTTTTGTGACAGCATGCATAGAACTGGAAACTATTATGTTTAGTGAAATAAGCCAGGCAAAGAAAGACAAATACCATATGATGTCATTTATAACTGGAGTCTAAGGAACAAAATAAAGTAATGAACAAAATAGAATCAGAGGTACAGAAACAAGGGACAAACTGATAACTATAAGAGGGAAGGGGACAGATTGGGGCTGGTTTAAAGAAGGTGAAGAGATTAAACAAAGAATTTATATGTGTCACCTATGGTCCTGAAAATGGTATGTGATTGACTTTGTGAAGGGGGTCTGGTTAGAGGAGCAAAAGGGAAAAATTGGGACAATTCTGATAGCATAAACAATTTTTTAAAAAGCTAAAAAAAATAGATTATCCAAACTCACAGGTTAGAAAGAGGAAGATGCTGTATTTCTACTTAGATTTCTAAATTCAATTTCATAAAGATTAAAATTGGGGAAAAATGTTTATCACCAGAAATTGCTATAAAAATGAATGATATAAATTCAAGTGCAAAACTTTGTGGTAATTGCACCCTAATGATTTTTCCCTTCCTTTTCAGTCATGCTGTAATAGAGGAAGGGGTCAGTTCTAATTTTATGTTGTCTTCAGTTCTCTAGGAATATTCCCCTCTCCACACTTTAAGCTTCTTAAAGAAGAGCAATTTGACTTTTTAAATATATGCAACACAAGCTCTAAAATAGTGTTGAAATATTGCAGGTATTTTAAGCAATTTCACTCATTCAGAAAAAATGACTCAAGTAAGAATTGACAATTTTATGGGACTTATAAAATGAATCAATTGATGTAAATCATGGTTTTAACAATATTTATAAAAATTTGATTTTAAAGCAGCAAACGCTTGCATTACCTCTCTCCAGGAACAGGGTAAAGAACTTTGTTTTTTGTGGATTTACTAGTGCAATATATCCTGGACTATAGAGGTAATTGTGTAGAATTTTTTAACCTTTATTTATTAATCTCCTTAGATTTACAGTTGGTTTTACAATAATGATGTTGTTTCCTAAAATGATAACTATGTTTTTCAGCAACATAATTTACCTCTTTAAGTATCTAGAAACACACACACACACACACACACACACACACACGGTCTTTCCATGGTCTGTTTTTGGCATTACGGGACATTCTAAAATAACACCTCACTTGGCCTGGGTGAGTCAACCTATCAGTTTTATTGGTTCTGAAGACCTGTCTTCTTAGCATTGATTATATTATCTGTCAATTTCTTACATATATGATTAAAAAGTAGACATTCATGAAGTAAAACTATATAGAATGGGATTTAAATTTCTTCATTTATTGGTTCTGTTGCTGATGTGCTGACATTCACTACAGGCAAATGGGCTTAAGGAGGCCTTTCACATTATTCTGAGCTCATATGTGAGCAGCAGATATTAGATTATGTACTCTACAGAGTGTCATAAACATTAATTAACTCCCATAACAACCCTGGGAAATGTGGGCTCTATTATGTCTATTTTGTAGATAGAGAACTTGCAGCTTATAATCAAGCCACACTGAGCCAGATACCAAGGAGTTTCCCATAAACAATCAGATACAGTAACAGGTTTGTGCTCACCAAAGAAAGCAGTCATGTCTGACAGTCATTTTCATTCATGATTTTTTTATTCAGTAAGTTGACTCACATTTTTCCTTGTTTCTCATGAAAGTTGTCTAAAGGTATTCTTTTATTTATCTTCACAGTTACTTACCAACACAGAATAATCTATATTATTGCTTTTATCTTTTTATTGTGGTTTTTAATATCAACTGGTATTTGGTTTATCAATTTCCCAGCAATTTTTCTTTTTATGTAATCTATTTTCACACCCATTTCCATACTTCTGCAGGAGTTCTGAAAAAGAGATGGTTCTTTCCACCTTTGAGTAATTTTACCCCTCTTTGCTTCCTGAAATACATGATTTCCATACTCCTGAATTATTTCTCCAATAGTTACTGTGTCAATCTTCTTATGGATTTCTCCATCTATCATTTCTATTTAAAAATCCATTAATACTCTCTCCTACAAATTACTCTTATTTTCCCATATGTTTAATTGTCAAATCCTTTAACAAGTGTTCTTATTTTCATTGTGGCCATTCCCTTAGTGTGTTACTTACTTTAACAGCTTGCAAAGTCTTTCTAATTTGGCATACTGCTAACTCAGATCTCTCAGTGCTATAAGCTTAATGTTTGTGTTTTTTCCAAAATTCATATGTTGGAGTGCTAATGTGCAATGTAATGCAATTAGGAAGCAGGGCCTTTAAGAGGTGATTAGATTATGTGAGCAGAAAGAGCCCTCATGAATGGGATTAATACCTTTATAAAAAAGCCCCAGGGTACTCCTAAATCCTTCTACCACAGAAGAATAAAAGAAGTTAGCATTCTGTAACTGAGAAGACGCCCTCACCTGACCATGCTGTCCTTATCCAGGACTTCCAGCCTCCAGAACTATGAGACATAAATAAGTTTTTCTTAAACTAGCTAATCTGTGGTATTTTGTTATGGTAGTTAAATGGACTAATACATTGAATAACCAGATAACCTTTACTTCTTCGTATATTTTATAACTTTTTAATATTTTAAATTAATTTTAAACACCTTTCCATTATTTATCATTGTTTTATAAGTCCCTATCTTCAAATTCTAATCTTTCTGATCTTCTAATTTCCTTTGATCTTCTTGATACTGTATTTCCCATATATTTATATATTTTTTTCTTTTTTTCGCTATTGCTTCTTTTTGGTATATTTGCAACTCCTTTCTTTCACATCATCAAATGCCTCCTTAACAAAATCATCCATCTCTCTATTCTTACAGGCTGAACTTCCACTATCTTCAACTACTCACTGCCTTGTAGATTGTAGTAAATAACTGTATAATAGATGTAACCGATAAGAAACAGTGTCTATAAAGTATTCAATAAATATAGAACTAACATTCTTCTATTTCTATTTAACTAAACTTTATTTGCATGTTAAGATTCTATTCCATGGTCTGAGATCTGGTCTTGAGTCTTTGCCTCAGAAGATACTTGCTAAAGAAGTTGTCATGTTGTCAGATTCTTACACAGGACTTCACGTCAGACCCTGTTGACCTGTTTCTACTTTCAGTTGCTTATAGGTAGCAGATGCTTTTGTACAATATCATGTTTAGAGGAATGTGACCATTCACTTGTTTTATGATCACAATAGGCCATGATGCTTACTGAAGAAGTCTAAGATATGTTTTACATGGATTTCCTATGAATCCATTTCCATTTTTGAGCCTTTCTTCCCCCATCTCTCTTTACCCCTCTCCCGGTCTTACCACCCAGAGCTCTGCCTAGTATTGCAAAATGCCTCTTTGAGGCACTGAACTTCTGTATTTTCTTCATTTATATCTAACTTCTTTTTTTTAAGCCTCCATAGGAAGGGCAAATCCCCAGGTCTCACTCACAGATATTTATTTCATGTATTTCATGTATTAAAACCCCTCCAAACATTAAGAGCTTAGCTCTCTGGGTCTAAAGGTAAGGTGCACTTTAATTTCTATTTTCCTTACTGTCATGTTTGAACACCAAGTATAACATTCAAGCTCTTAAAATAGGGATGCTTTTGGTAGCAGCAAAGTTCTTCAGGGGAAAAATAATAAACCTCCAGGTATAAGCCAGAGAAGTAACATCTGGTAGCATTTTGGATCTTTCCATATTGTCACATGACCACAGTTTTGATAGAGCGAGAGCAGAACCTCAGCTCTGCCCAGCAGGCTTGTTACCATCAGAGAACAGATGAAGTAAGTCCTATCATGGTATCCCTATATTCACTCCTGCTGATTTCTTTAAGCAATTTGAATGTTGTCTATGGCTCATTCTCCCCCCAAAATCACATGAACATGCTAGACTAAATGGGGTAGGTGGAGTGAGCAGGAAAACCAGAGCTAGAATACTGAAAAGGTATGATTTATTAGTAGGTATCAATGTAACTGTACATTCCAATTCTGTTGGTTTATAAACTATGAATTTTGTTAAGCTAGGAATGATATTTTCTAGGATCCAGGTAAAAGTTGGTAAAAAGGAGAATAACATAAAATTGGAAGGTGGTAGTCAAGCAATAATAGTTACTCGCTAAAGATTATAGCAGTCAGATGTAGTGAGAGGGAACATAAATATAGCTAATGGACTCTAGCTGCTCTTTACTCTTTTCTGGCCCATGCCCAACTCTTAAACCTATTCACTCACCCTGTTGAACAACAGTGGTCCCAAATCTATGATCAGCTGCATGGTTCTAGATCCAGAATTTTAATCACATGAACGCTTCAACTTCCCAGACAGCACCCTTCATTTCCCCTTCTTATTCCTAATTTGGTGCTTAATTGGCTTCCTGATGCTTGCAGAAGATTTCTGCTGTGATCTTACCTACATTCCAGGCCCTGATTGACTCAGGTCTCCCCTATAGTGTAGGGTCTAATCCCCGTTATACTTTCCCATAACACTTCTAGGGGCTCTGATACCCATAGTGACCTATGAATGGCACAGGGATGAGCTGAGTATTTATTCTGTTGGGTTCTGGAGCTTCTTGCATAAGGCACAAGGAAAGAGAAACAATTGAGTCATAGATGTGGAAGTTCAAAATATACAGGAAACCTGTGCATTAAACTAAATAGAAAAATATCAGCCCTGTCTGGTGTCACTCAGTGGATTGAGTGCCAGCCTGTACAAACCAAAAGACTGCTAGTTTGATTTCCAGTCAGGGCACATGCCTGGGTTGCAGGCCAGTTCCCCAGTAGGGAGTGTGTGAGAGGCAACCACACATTGATGTTTCTCTCCTTTCTTTCTCCTTCTCTTCTCCTCTCTAAAAAGAAATCAATATTTTTTTTAAAAAAAAGAAAAGAAAAATATCAATACAACTTGCTGTTATACTAAATCAAATAATTTCCAATATTTTAATTCTCATTAGAAGAATGTCTTAATGTCTCATTTTTGTGATTTCTAAATATCTGAAATTATATGTCACAATGCTTTTTGTTTTTCACGTTATATATGATAAAGGATATGGTGTCTTTGTGTATGTACGCAACAAAAGTACAATTACTTTAAGACTTTATGCAGCCCTTTTGATTTTATTTTCTTCTAATCTTACTAGTTTTGTAAGTACTAACCACTACTTCCTTAATATTTGGTTTTCTTCTTTGTTCTGTAGAATATTATTTTCCTAACAACACCAACAAAAGTTTTCTACTTACCAAACCCTGTGCTCTGGAGAAACTGATTTGGAAGAAATGGCAAAAGAAAAAATATCTATCTTAAATTTCAGTTAATCTTGATATTAATTTCTACCATGCATATCTATATTAAGTTCTATACAAAATGATGAAAGTTATTTCTATACCTTATAGTTTTCAACTGGTAAAACACATATAGTTTATTGTTTTAGTTAGGAAATAATGTATTGTCATAATAAAAAGTATCAGATATTACAAAAATTACCAAAACATATTATATGGCTTAACCAATAAAAATGACTATTAAATATTTAGTCTTCCACATTTTATTTTCTGCTAATGTCATATCTGTAAACATACACATACACCCATATACTATAGGACTATACTATCTGGAAAGTTCTTTTTTTTTCACTTAATAGTTTATGATTTTTTGTGTATTTGTACATAATTCTATTAAAATATTTAAGTCAAAATTGTTTTTCTTTTTAGTGAGAACATCTTTGATCTTAAAGAATTATTTAATTAAAAAGTATCTTCTGCTTACTTTCTTAGCAATTAATATCAATCAATATTGATAGCACTTACCCTAAAATTCTCTTAAGCTGTCTAATTTAAAACTAAGTTTATTTAGGGTGACAATATGGACAATATGCCAGTTTCTTATTCTGAATGGATATTTGAAGGGGTTTTTTTTTGCTTACTTTTGTGAATTCCTCTAAAAATCTATTGATACTAAGGAATCAATATGTAGTATGATACCCAATATCAAGATGTATTAAATAATGATTTTCTGATATGCAGAAAATTATAAAATAGTGATAGTACAATGTATGCATGGCTTCCCAAAGCCATAGGCATTAACTGTAATATGGTGCTATAAGAAAAAAAAATACTGAATACAAAAAACTCTGCACTTTGATTTATAATAATAGTTACTTAACTTCTTTCCATCTCTTTTATTTCATTATAAAAAGGGAACATGGAATTTACCACTATTACATGTAGTTGTAAATACCACAATGAGACAACAAAGCACTGAAAAAAATGAGCATCGTTAAAAGATTAAAGCAGGAACTTAGGTGTTGTACTGCACAGGTTCATTTTCAGCCCTACCACTCACTAGCTGGGTGATTATAACCAACTTAGTGAGCCTTTCGGTGCCTTGGTTTTCTCAACTGTATAATGGATATGATCATTATCATCACAATAGTATTCATTTTAAGATTACTGTGAAGATGAACTGAGTTACTAATTGAAAATTAGTTGATAACATTGACTAGTAAATTTAAAGGTGTTGTCAGTAGTAAGAGTTCTTTTTTTAATGAAATCTAAGCACAGGAATGCATTTCATATTTTGAAAATTAAATGCAGAAAGGCAGAACATATTATTTCCATATTGCTTCTTCCAAAAAGTTATACAAAAAAGAAAAAAGAAAAAAAGGAAGGAAGAAAGGGAGGGAGAGAGGAAGGGAGAAAAGGGAAAAAGAAAAAGACAGGTAATGTTGCATTTGATATAAAAAAAATGCTGTTTCTGGTGCTTCCTAAGTAATTGAAGTCTGTCTTTAGAATGGCAAATAAAATAATAAAACACCCAGAAACATTCACTGTAAAGATTGCTTCTCTTTAAAAATTTTCTGGGGACTTAGAAATAAAGAACAAACTGACAGCGAACCAGAGGGGAAGTGGGAGGAGGGTAATGGGGGAAAGAAGGGGAAAGAGCAATCAAAGGAACACAAATAGATGACTCATGTGCAAAGACAATGTGGGGGTGACTGTGGGAGTTGGGGGATACAGGGTAGGGGTGAGCAATGGGGAACAAGGTGGGACAACTGTGACTGAACAGCAATAAATTTTAAAAAGTAAAATGAAAAATATTCTGGGGAGTTTTATAATAATATAGTATACTACATTATAATATAAATATGCCTGTAAAATTTCTTAAAATTGGAAGATATTTATAAATTAAATATTATAAAGAATGCCCAATAATTCTTTCAAGAACCATTAGAAGATACAGAGAAATGTAGACATTTTTGTTAATCATACATAATTGCAGGAAAGAAAAAATACATGAACACATAAAGGTAAAATATACTTATTTGCCATCCTATCACCATTTGTTTCATAGTGAATTTATCTAAATGAACCTTATTTTATAATTAAGAATGTATTTTATGGCCAGTAAATTACTTTCAAGATATGCCCTGCAGCTCTATAGAATGCCACCAGGACACTCTGTCTTGAATACAATAGAGGAATTTTTTATATTCATAAAATGAATGTTTTCTGTCCAGAATTGCTTTTGATTAGTACAAGGCTATATTACTGCACTGACTTTTTCTCAGAAACGACGCAAGTGTATTTCATCAAAGTGCAGTAATTGTACTAGAAATAAGATAGCAATGGCATTTGTTAGCTTTGACCCTAATGGCTGTAAAAGCTGCAGGAAAAATAGAACTTTGTGCTACCTTTGCATGAAATAATGACTTCCCATTGCGTGCCTGCTTTTATGGACTTAATTTGTATAAGAATTGATAATGCTGGGTGTGTACTTATGGCTTTTCTTTTTTGAAGATCCACTTTTCATTTTCGAATGATCCTGTCATTGTAGCTGGTAGAATCAAAGAAAAATGGTTTGGGCCTTCAGCATGAGCAGTGTAAACTAGAAAGAAGAACATTTAAAGGACTGAGACTCAGTTACAAACTCAATGACAGCAACTGGATAATCAAGCAAAGGCTACTGTGGCCCCAGCTGTGCAGCTGGCCTGGGGATAGGGAAGAAAGATACAAGGTTCCCTGCCCTTATATTTGTAATTCCATAGAGCCTCTTCCACTGAGAGCTGGTGACCTCTGGTTCTCTACTTAAACTCCCCAAAGATAGCTACTCAGCTTGAAAAAATGCAATTATTATTTTTATTATGCATTACCCATATAATATTTAAAATCTGGACAGGTGAAAACAAAACAAAACAAAACAAAATTTGTTTTGCCTGAATTATACAAAATTATCTTCAAAAATATGCAGATAGTCATGAATTGTTTCGCTTTATCTCATGCAGTTAGAAAGTATAAGGCTATTTTTAAATATATACTAGGGAAGGGTTTGGTAGGAGGAGAAGAATACATAATGTCATTAAGGAAGTTGTAAAGAAAGAAGTTACTGAAAATTTGATAACCTAAATGCTTTTCTTCCCCATCCCCAAGTGTGTTGAGGAGTGTTAAGGAGAAAACAACAATTGAAGGAGGTTTCTCGGTGGATGCAACAGAAAACCTGGTGCCTGGTCTCAGGTGAAGCACAATCTTAGAGAATATAATTTTTCACTCTCAATTAATTTATTGCTCAGTTTTAAATTTCAGTACTTTTATTTTTTTAATCAAGGTTATAAATAGGATCTTTTTTCACTCAAAGACTCTTAAAGCTAATAGGGAAGCCATATAAACTCAATCATATGCCATTTTGTGGTTTTAGAAAACTTAAAATGACAAGCACTTCAATCTGTTTTCCAGGATTACTTTTTTTTTTTTGCAGGGTTAACTAAGAACCTAAAATTTTTTTACACTCAATTTGACAGAAAAAAATAAACCTAAGGAAGTCTTCCTGATGGATTCAGTATTTTGGTAAGGAGCCTTCAATGATATATTGTTATTTTGTCAGAAGTTGATATCTAATTATCATTTTGTAGCAGACTCTTAAAGACTACTGATATAAAATACTGTACACAAATCAGATTTTTTTCTTGGAAGAGAAAAACTAAAATAAATGGTGAAAAAGACATGATCGGAAACAACAAATATTAACAGAATGCATGCACACCTATTTTTTTTTAAGGCTGGACTGGTGAAAAGGCCAAATTCAGAACTTAACTAAATCTAATATATTTTATTGTCCCAAATGCTTCGATCTGGCTTAGAGCCACCTAAACTTCAGCCTGAGAGATTCCACTGTTCGAAGGATATGCAGTGAGCAGAGCAAACTTCATAGCACACAGAGGAGGTGACAAATGATAGAACCCTAAAAGATGAGTGTTGCTTCTCCTATCCATGATTGTCAGGCCTCCTGATGGTAAGGGAAGTACTGACGGTATTGTATGCAAGCAAACCTATGCTACATTTTAAGTGATCACTTTTCTTTATTGTTCTTTTCTGAGCTAAACATAAGTTAGGACATCATCTCAAATATTTCCAAATATAACTATATTATTTATTTATATAGCATGTTAAATAATGCTATATAATTTTTTGTTATAATTTTGGATCTGACACAGTCTTGTATTTAAAATAAATATCACTATCGTTTATTTAATGTCAACTTTGAATGATTAGTATTCACTATCTTTAATTGAGTCATGGATTTTTGAGATAGATATTATCCTTCTTTTAAGATGAAAATACTGAGGCCCAGGCAGTCTAAGTAGTTAAGAGTTAAGGAGATGTGAATCCAGTCAGTCCTTCAGACCTTGGTGCCTCTAACAGTGCATCTCATTTCTTTGTTTGTAGAAAGCACCGATGCAATTTTAGTTAATATAGCATTTCTCAAAAATCGATTGCACATGTATTTAAATATTAAAAAGGAGATTCCTAAAGGTCTTTAAATGTGTCTGTTAAAAAGTTAGTTTTTCTTGCAAAATCACTACAGTTTCTTACATACCTGTGAATTTCATAAACTATCACCAGAAAATAAGTATTCAAATGTTTTGTTCCTTTATTCTGTACCAGACTTATAAGAAGCTGTCTTAATGGATAACTTTGTTTAATTAACATGACAATTTTATTACTTAAGTGGTTATTTTATCTGTACCATTATCATCTTGCCAATAAAAAAACTCAAAAACAAAGAAGTTAGGTAATGTGTTTAAGGTTATATAGCTAGCTAGTGGCAGACCTAGGATTTAAACATTTTATTTCCTCAATCTAAAATCTTAGCTACTATGACAAGTGCCTCTTTAAATAATATTCCCCATAGTATGCTTAATCTGAGTAAAGATAATTTAATACCACATTTTCACATACAGCAATATTACTGCAAGCCTCAAAGTTAGAAGTATTTATTGAAACTGCCCAGTTATGAAATAGAGTTAAAATTCATTCACTTACAGTTAATCATATTTTATACTTAGTTTAATAGATAGATTAAGCTATAACAAATCATTAGAATGTAAATCATTTATTGGGCAATGAGAATCCACCATTATTTTGAAATTATTGTTTTTGTTCATTTTTTTAAAGTGCTTAAGTGACCATATTTAGGAAGCATCACTGTTAAAAATTAGAAGTGCATACTGATGGAAGCAAAGCAGAAAGAAGATAAGACATTTAGAATTTTATTGAAGTAATTCTGGAGAAAAATGATCAGATACTGAAAGTTAAGGTGAAGAGAAAGGTGGACAAAAGAAAAATTGAGAGCTAACTGGGACAGAGAAGGAGCTCTATGGAAGATGATCTTGATTGCCTGTTTGGATGAAGAGGTCCTTAATCCAGATAGGGAACATAGGAGAGTGATGAAGTTTTGGGCTAGGAAGAAATTAAGTCTGAATGGGACCTTTTGAATTTTAAGTGCTTAATGTCCAGTAGGCTCTGGTAAAATCACATCAGTTGACTACAGAACTTCTGTCAGGCACAAAGTCTTGTTTACCTTAGAATTCTTGAGGAATACAACCATTAGTATCAAGTAGCAAGAACTCAGTAAATACTAGAGTGACTGGGATTCAGGGGAAAGATCTAGACCACAGGCTTTTGGAAATCATGGTTGTGGGGGAGAAAGATAAGTAAGTTGTCAACCTCAACCTGAGTATGTTCACTAAGAAAAAAATATTAGCTGATTAGCTGAGAGGAACTCTGGAGAACCACTAATATTAAATACCAGGCATAAAATTAGTGACGAGAGAGGGAGAGAAGGGGGCACAGTGAGAGACTAGTCAGGAAACAACTAAAGTATCATGTGTCTCATGATGGTGGGAATAAAAAAAAAGCAAAAGATGTCCTGTAGGACAGAGAGGACTGACTGGTTTCTTCAGCAGGATGAGATGAGGATTTCAAAGTTTAGCTTGAAAATGAATGACAGTGTAGAAAAGGAGGCAGAATGTGTACTACAGAAGACCAGTTGTGAGGGAGAAAGCACTTAGAAACCCCCAAAATTTTGGTGAAATTGTGTATGATAGGATAAAGTAAATGATCAGGACATAAAATTTGACACACATGATATCTAATATGTGTGTGTGTGTAGATTCTATTACATATACAAACAGTTATGAGGAAATACGCTATAATGTAAATGAAAGACAAAAGCCTCTGGATAACGTGATTATGGATCATTTATTACTGGTTTAATTTTTTTTTTTTTACAATTTACTGGTATTCTATAAGCTGGTACAGATTCCATAGTCACACAAATAGTGAAAATACGAAAAAGAAAGAGATATTTGGCTCTATATCCCTTAACTACCAAAACCCAAGGACCTCTTACACCCTAAATGATTCTGATGTCACTCATTAAGGTTAATGTAAGAAAATACAGTGTTGGGAGACATTGTCCATGCATAATGATTTCTGGGAGGTAAGAACCGCTGACCTGACCTGAAGCAATTTTATAAGAGCCTGCATTTTTGTTCAAAATTCTATTAAGTAGATGAGGTGAAACACCTGACCAGTGGTGTCACAGCTACTAATGAAAGGCCATCTGCACGTGTGTTTAAGTAGAAAGTGTAATATGCCATGCATCATTTATTAAAGTTCACATGTTGAAACAGGCAATATTAAAGCTCTTGGTATTATCTTTCACCTGTGACTAGAAAGACAAAAGTGGAATTATTAGCCTGGGAGAGACCTTGCAAGATTATTCAGTCCATTGCTTGATCTTTAGGAGAACCATAGAAGTATTGTATATACTAGTCAACCAGTCAACCAAGATTTATTGTACATTCACAGGTGAATAGCTTTGCATAGAATCTGGCTCTCAATACCATCAGAGTCATGTTTTCCCAAGAATTTAAGTCATTTTAAACAGGAGCTAACAAAGGTTCAGAAAAAATATCCTGTTTATTTAGTACAAAAAAGTAACACCTCTGCTATGCAGGATTCATTGTGTGCATAAGTAGGAATAAATGTGTATAAAGTGTAGCCTAGTCACCTAAAAATTCACAATTACTGGCAATCCCATCCCACTTACCCCACTTCATACTTATAATTATCACCACAGTTTCATGGCACCCAGCTCTGAAGCATCTGAAACTTATCATATGTTCCTTGGAAAGTTAACAAGCACACACATTACATATGGCAACAGCTTATAGAAGTTTGAGAGAGATTAGATATGTTGTTTTAATTCTAAAGTATAAAAAAATATGTTTTTGTGGGAAAGCAAAATGCAAAATGACTAATGCAGCTAATTCAAACTATAGCTTATATCCAAAAGGAGGTCCCCACTGTTGTTCTGCAACTTGTTTGCCAGTCCTCCAGATCTCAGCTCAGCTGCAAAACCTCATATGCTACCAAGTTGTAGTACTAACACTTCTGTGGCTAGGATCTAGCCAGCTGCTCTGTTAGAAACAATCTGTGTTCCAGGGTTTCTGGTTCAGAGACCATTTGGAATGTACACTCTTCCTTTTTATAACTGTAGAGACAAAAGGCTAAAGAATTCAACTTTGAAATTTGGTTTTTAAAAGGCGTATATATTGTTTGGTTGATGAAGCATAGATTAAAGATACTTGTCACACCAGAGCTGGGCACCAGTAAAATGTCTGAGGGGTTTATGGAGTAATCTTATCTGAATTCCAAACTTCAGAAGGAAGAAGTGTGGCTTTCTGGTGTATCCTACAGGCATAACATTATGCAGGAGGATATATAAAGATGCAATGGTGTGATTTACTAATAAGGTAGAATGTAGAATCACAAGTCAAAGAGAAGGTTCACATTATCCACAGAGATTTGATCTACTTATGAAATGAAGAGTGAATGTCAGCATTTACCAGGTAGCGAAAGTCTTTATGAGGAAATCCTGGTTCTCCATGCTATCTTATATTAAACTTCATACTTGCCTAGCAACACTGTGTCTTCTGAGTAGATTTAAAGGATTATGAATTAGTGGAGTAAAATCTAATTCTGTACACATTACTTTTCTCAGATGGTTTATACAGATATAAATGGACACTGTGAGATTCCTCTGTAGTGTTTGTGAATGGGCTGCCAGTGTGGTACACTGATTTTAAAATATATTCTGCCTAGATATCAATTTTACACATTGTTTGCAGGTCAAATCATCCTATTAAAATGCATTTTCTTTAAGATTAGCTATAAGAGTCACTACTGGGTAGCTAATCTCTAATAATACTTAAGGAGAAAGCAGTTTACTAAATGATAATTTTTTAAAGATTCATATTATACTAAGGAACACATGTGTAATCTATATCACAAAACTCTTTGCAGCACCCTGGTGGAAGAACTAAGATGTAGAGATGGTGGTGATGGAAACTACCTATCCCAGGAGACCCATCATGTAAACTGGAAATGTGAAAAGAACTTCTCTAACATACCTTTAACTTTCTGAAGTCTGATATTAGCAGAAACAACCTGAATATGCCTTTAAATACTTGAAAATTGATATGGAGAAAATAGACCAAAGCATGTAACGAATTGTCTGATTCTATCTCATTCCCCTTTGTGAACATTAAATTAGAATATCTGTATGAGTCCTTTTCGCAATTCTAATACTAATCCAGAAATTGAGCTGTTAAAACTGATTTCTAGATATACTACTAACTGCTGGAATGAGGACAATCAAGTCACCTTATTTCATCCTGGGAATAATTTGTCTGATTTTAAAACTGGGAAATTAATGTCAAGATATACATATCATATCTCCTCCACCTAGAACAGAATATATAGAAATAAATACTATAGTAAATGCAAAGCTAAATTTAATATTATTAGTTAGAAACAAAAGCTGTTATGCATAAAATAACATAAAGCTTTGATATTAATATCATATTTAGCCTTGTAAATAAAGTGCAATAGAAATAAACAGTTCAGGTTTAATAAAATCCTTTAGCTTTCAGGGTGTGGGCTACAGTGAACATGGATAGATCTCTATTAGTGTAAAGTTATTAGAATGCTCGCAGTTAAGTAAATATTTTATTGTTCTATTCAACAGTTTACTTTTATGAGGAAAATTTAAGAAAAATGAGCAGCAAACATAAAGGCTAATGTTAAAAACAAGCCAATCCTCCAAAACCAAGGACTTTAGAATTTTATGACTAACATCTAATTCAAAATTTTATTATAAATAGTTAGCAACAGAAACTTGCTTAAGATCACCAAAGTTCTTTCTTTTATTAAAGGACAGTCTCCTAGATATAGATTAAATTATTCTATATTTTGTTAAACTGAAAACTTAATCCAATAAAACCTCAGTTTCTTTCAGATTTACCACTGCTCAACTAAATTACTCAACTTTGAGTCAATATGAATTTCAAAGTTAAGTTAAAGTTAAAAATATGTTCATAAATTGCTCATATTTAATTTGTTTTACAACCACAAATTTAACAATTTAGACACTCTGGTGCATTTTTAATAATAAATTTATTGACTTAATTTATTGTTTCCTCAAGCACATTATTCAGTGCCTACTCTAACAGTGTAATGTTCTAAGCAGTGCAAAAATGTAGCTGTTGATATACAATGAGAGATAGATGATAGATAGATTGATAGATAGATAATAGAGAGATAGGTACCCCTGTAGTAGGTATGTCCAAATATCCACTGATGGCAAAAACACTTAATTTTTCAATTCAAGGTAAACTTCAGACTTAGATGCACTATTACATATGATACCCACCCCTTACATTCCCTTTTCTGGGGATGAGGATGCAAGGTGGGCATAGGTATATATTATTCCCATATTTGTTTGGGAATAATACATCTTTGTTTCCCTCTCTTTGCTACCTTATCTGGTTGAAGGAATATATTCACCTTCTGTAGATTTGGGGGTCAGCCATGAATCCATGCAGATTTTATCAGTGGGGATGTGAGTAGGTATGATGTTTATCACACTTCAGTAGAAACTTTTAGACACACTGCAAGTACCCCATACTCACATATATTTCACTCTGAGCTTCTTTCCTCAACCAGAGTCCCATAATAAAAAGACACTGAGTGGGGCTGAGTCCAGCAAAGCCCAGAATATCCTAGAAGAACTGCATCTTCCCTAAAGTCCCCCATGTGACCTTACACAGTAAAAACAGGATTGTTAAGACCTTAAGATTTAAGGTTGTTTGTTACCACAGTAAAAGTTGAAAAATATAGATGTTTGCTGCTGTAAAGATAATCTGATGTGTCCACTAATTGAAGTTCAGATGGAACCCACCAAAACAAAGTCTTAAAACAGCCCTTTAGCCATTCCAGGGCCTGGTGATACACTCCTGAACATTGATGAAAATGAAACAGAGGGAGAGGAGTTCATGTTGTAGTGCAAGGAGGCAAATTTAATAAGTAAATTATTTTATATTTGATAAGATAATAATTCCATGGAGAAAATAGAGAAAGGTGATCAAATGCAAATTGATGGGGCAGATGAGATTTAGAACAGTGTTTGAGCAAATCCTTATTTGGAAGGTGACTTTTGACTAAATACATTTAGAAGTCAAGAAATTAGGCCATGAGTTTATGTGAGTATATGGTGTCTTAAGCAGAGGAAAGAAAAGGGAAAATTGCCCTGAGGTAGGAGCACAACTAGGTATTTAATGAAAATGAAGGGGAACTATGAGTTTAGAATAGAATAAAAGATGAGGAATGTGTCAGAATCACCTGGAGGGCTTGTTAAAATGCAGATTTTTTTCAGCTCCCTCAGGGGACTCTCATTCTATATGAGTAGAGAGTTTGGGTAGGACCCATTCTATTTGGGTAGGACCCAAAAGTTTGCATTTCTATCAAGTTACCCAAGAATACTGGTGATGTTCCTCCCACAGGCACCTCTTGGGAAATACAATCTAGCATTTCTTTGGTAGTGAGAATGTGAGGACATTTGTGTTTACTCTGAGTGAGACCAAGTGTTACTGGAAGGTTTACAGCAGAGAAAAGACATTATCTGACTAACAAGATGATTATGGCTGTGTTCAGAATAAGCAAGAAGGTGGTAAAAGGGAAAGCTTGAAGACTAAAAAGTATTGAAATATAGGCCTTTAAACAGGCCTTAGGTAGAGATAAAAACTATCCCTCTAGTTTTCTAAGAGGGAAGGAAGTTACTGATTCAGGTAGCAACACATTGAGAGCTCTTACATTCTATGACCTTAATTTCCTCTGGCAAGGTCATCTAATTTTGGTGAATGATAAGTTGGGAAGGGGCATTTGTTACTTGTGTAAGGATAACAAAAATGATTATGTAACTAATTGCCTGAAAAAAAATCTTATAATTATCCCAGATCATGCTTGTATCAACAAATGAGGCTATGACTATACATTTCTAATTCAGAGATGTTAAATGATACATGTTTATGCATGCTAAACTAAAAGTAGAACCATTCCTGGCACCAGATATCCAAAATCCAAGCCAAATGCAGCTTCCTGGAGGTTGCAGACCCTTGAATTTTGATGAATGCATAATTGCAGAATGACTATGTCATTATTTTATATATAATATCAATATTTTTGAATTTCTGCCAAATATTTCAAATAAAAGTTCAGCAAAATATTGAGTAAAATAAAATAAAAGTATGTTGATAAGGTATGTCTATAATGTAGGATCTAAACAGTATGGTGATTACCAGAAGGAAAGGGCAGAGGGAGTGGGGAAAAGTAGAAGAGGGTATGGGAGGATAAATTGTAATAGAAGGAGACTTTGTAACAGAGAAGTCTGGCTAAAATCCTGGGTGGTGAGAAGAACCTGATGTGACAAGAGTCCTCCTTCGCAGAAGATTGGAGAGGTGGTAGGCAGAGCCTGATGGAGGCAATAGTAAACAATCTAGTGCAGTGCCAGCAAGCATTGCCCAGGTAATGGAGCAGCACAGTGTGACACAGCAGAAGGAAGCTTACAGAAACACATACCTCAGGCTAGTGAAATGTTTACACACAGGTGTGGGACTTTAAAAATGAAGCACACTTGGAAACTTGCTCTCTTTCCTCCTCCTCATTAGCGTGGTCAGGGTGTTGGGGGCCCAAGCATTCCTGTGTTGGTGGGCTCTGTAGACCGGGTGGCCTGGTGACAACCCAACACCCTCCATGCCTAAGAAGCAGTGGCAGTGCTGGAGACTGGCACTGCATGGCTCTGCTCTGCCAGGCACGGGGACACACTGGAGAGCAGACCATCAGAGGGACAGAATGCATGTTCTGGGAGCAGGTAGTGGCCAGAGAAAAGGGCAGTGCATCATGAGTAGGATGCCGGCTTGCACTGACTCCAAAGACCCTTGGAGCAGAATGGTGACTGGGTACAAGCTAAATCACCTGTATTTTCCAAAGAATGGTATTTTTACATGGGAGAAGGAAATCCAGGCAAAGCCTTGAACTGGTCTGGCAAAGGGTGGTTGGGTTATTTGTCTTTGGGTATGTTAAAGGAATGGGCTTTGAAGCAGACACACAGTTATTCTTACAAAACTGTACAGTCTTTAAATAGAAAACTCCTTTTCTTTTTCACCAAACCTCTGCCTCCAGAGTCCATGGGTGGCAGGCAACAGAACTCCACATGGCTGTATGGTAAAGACTTGGGATGATGGACACACAATACAGTACACATATGATGTATTATAGAATTGTACACTTGAAACCTATATAATTTTATTAGGCAATGTCACTCCACTAAATTCAACAAAAAAGGAAATAAAATACTGAAAATAATTTACTAAAAATATATGATGGAAATGATGATAATGGTGATAATAATGGCATCTAAGAGTTCTGAGTTTTATTATGTGACAGGCACTATTCTAAGATTTTTCCTGTTTTAACTCATCTCATCCTCTTCACAATGTGATGAGACTAGTATTAACATTGTTCCCATTTTACTGATAAGGAAATTGCAGGACAGTTGTTGATTCAAAGTACATTGAGTGCAGAAGGAGCAGGGAGATGTCAGCTCAGAAGTTCTGGCCAAAGTGTCCAGTCTGAGCTTCTTAACAACTGTATCTCAGATGCATGGAAATATCATAGAATAATAAATTTAATCCCTTTCTTCTCCCTTTAGTGAAGTGAACTATGGGGAATGGCCTATACTGCTGCACAGTAAATACAAATAGGAAGTTGTTTCTCTATCTGCACAGAAACTTAGAACTCCCTTAAATATATAGGCCAAAAAAGCAGGGGAGAGATACAAAAGCAGGGTGCATGGATATGAATGGGGACGGAAAGGAAGCAAAAAGAGCAAATATACCTTCTGTTGGAGCTTCTAGCCCATTCTTTGAAAAAGACTGTATCAAATCAATATGCTTCCCTATACATCTCCAGATAGCCACACCAACCATACTTACTAAGGGCAGACATTTGGCTCTTTTGTCTTTGAAAGGAGAAATTTGTAGAAAGAAGAATAAAATGTTAAATATAGTTTTTTTCCATTTAATGACTTGTAAAGAGACATATAAAAGGTTTTCTGACAGCTTCACCCTTTCCCTTCCAACATTTTCCCCATAATTTTGCCACTTAAAAAAAAAAGTTTAATTTTTAGAGTTTTTAAGGACAGTGCATAAAATAATTGTTTCTCTTTAATAATAATTTCTCATAGTTTTAGAGTTCTTAAAAGGAAGAAGTAGAGAGTTCCTTCCATTAAAATTGCCACTCTACCACTTTTATCTCCTTGTAAATAAATTATTCATAATGAACATTTAGGAGGTCACTGAAGTTAAAAGGCCTACTATTCCCTACAGAATTGAAATCATTGAGGCTTTTGGCCATATTTATCACTTGTAAAAAGAATTTTACTGACTAGGAATGCATTTACAATGTGTCTAAGTAATGTCTGAGCGTGATTTTCATTTACATGACAATGATCCTTCCCACCCTTTTCTTACAACTTTCCCTTCAAACTGTATGATGTTTATTGGTTCATTATTTGTAAAATAGTAAAACCTCATCTGAAAAAAGAGTGTGTTGTGTCTTTAATTTAAAAATTGCCTCAGGGCCCTATGGGGTATATTAAATCTGTCTCTTTGCCGTATATCTTGATGTACATTTTACTTGAAACCAGGTGTTTTGTATATTGAACTTTTTAACACTGCAGGGAGGTAAGTATTCACAGCTGGAGTTTTATGCTTCGCACATTTTCATGTTTGAGAACAAGAAGTAACCCCTAGGAAAAACTCCTCCAGCATGAAGAGAGTCCAAACAAAGCGCTTCTGTATCTGGTGGCAGGACAGGGATATGATGAAGTCACAGATATCAGACCTGAATGCAAAATAGATGCCAGTGAAACCTAGACAGAAAATTTCAAGGAATCCAAGTGCACAAGTTCTCAGATCAATCACAGGCGATGAGGTTGTCACTGCACAGAAGGGCTGAAAAGCAGCATCAAAGCTTCAAAAGAGAGGGCAGAAGCTTTTGTTTGGCCAGCTTTTGTCTTCATCATCAACATTGCAAGCCAGCTCATATACCCTGAAAGGCCGAGTTAATCTATTTCTAGTGAACATTGTTCAACTGTGTGTAGTTAGCCCAAAATCATTAAAGAAAAATAACTAGGTTGGCACGACCAAAAAATGCATTGATTTTCCTGTGGGGTACATTTATATGAATTGAATTTTTTGTGCATGTTATTGTCTGCATGAGAAGAAAGGTGACTAACCTCACAAAACAAATGCACTTAGCAGCAGTGCTTCTTAGCCTCAAAAATACACATTGTGCTTGTAGATCAGGACATAAGATGGTTTATTGAAGTTAAAAGCATAATGTTTCCAATTAATTTTCTTCTGGATTCAGTTTATCCTCTGAAGTCTTCTTAAAAATATGCTTTCCACTATTTGGTTAAACTTTTGAGAGAAATTTGTCACAGTATTGTAGTGAAAAAAAATTTTTATGGTGGGTGGGAAGGGATCTGGTGAGGGGAGGGAATCAGTGGAGAAGGGCAGGATTAGGGAGATTAAACTAATGTTCTTCTTAGTGTGTGGTTTTGATGACTTACTGTACTGAAAGAGTTTCATTTTAGCTGAAATGTTTATTGACCGAACACTCCTCTATACAAATACAGGAGGACCTGGGGTGGTGAGCACATAATACAATATAAAAATGATGTATTATAGAATTGTACACCTTAACCCTATATAATTTTATTAAGCAATGTAACCCCAATAAATCCAACTTAAAAATTAAAAACAAAATACAAATATCCTACTGCATTTGGTAAAATGCTAATTGCTTTAAGGTTTTTATCTTTTGAGGGTATGCACCTCTAGTGGGTACAGCCTAAACTCTGCCATCTTTGTCTCAAGCTAAATGAAAGCCTCCCTTTTTATGTGCAGTGGTGCTCTAAGGATCTCAAAGACTCACTCTTGTTTTGATGTCAACACTTCCATGCCTGTGATGGCTGAGCATTCAATTTTGTGTAGCTCTAACAGTAGGCACCATAAATTTTCAAGCAAGAAAAAAGATTTTTAAAACTTTATTTTTTAAAATGACACCAAGAATGCCAAAGTAAGAGGGATTATGACTGAGTGTCCCCACTAAATGCTAACTTAATAATTACAATAACTCCTAACTGTGAGTAGGAGTAACTACTACATGAGGAAAGAGTAAATTTAAAGGAGTTTGGTCTTTTTAGAATCATTTTGGGAGTTAAGTTTTGCAGTGGTTGCAATATTCTTCATATTTAGGCCTAGGTCCATCATATTTTGTTGGTGATTCTCTGACTGTGCCTTTTTTTTTTTCACAGTTTTGAAAGGCATAAGTTGTTTTGATGGAAAACAAAATTTGTGTTTTATCTGGGCATGTAGAACAGGAAGTCTGCCTTTCCCTGGATTTTAAAGATACAAATTGCTCTATGCAAGTGATAGAATGCCCTTGTCTATGATGATGAGTACTTCAGAATAAGTAACTACTAGCAATGATTTCTTAAAGAGCATAAGTGAGGGTTATGAGGAAATTTAGCAGAAGCTGTATGAACTGCTCTCCAACCAATGAAGCTCTTTAAGTCATGTTTTTTTTCTATGCACTGAGCTGCTTCTGTGCATCCTCCATTGCCCCCAATTAGTTTTTTTCCCCAGAATATAATTAAGTGAAATTAAGCTTTTACTAGGGACATATTTGAAATGTAAATTTTAGACAACATCCCAAGGGAATTCTAGTTTTTGGGAAGTGGTTTGAGCACCCTGGAAGGTAAAGAGATGCCCTGCTATAATGTTAAGGACAAATAGCCAGAGAGCACGCATATCAGCACAGGGAAAACCTATGACATTAGAAACAGTCATAGATGTGAGGAGTCTCCTTTGTCTACAAAAATATATGTCAATGTACAGAGAACCAGCAGATCCAGAACAGAATCCAAGAAAGACATCTTACTCTTGGGCCATGGGACCATACAGTTACATACTTAGGGAAACACCGGTATCCTTCTGCCTGGTATGGCCAGGTCACACAACAGGGTGACATGGAAGAAACTTGTCTTCAGCTCCATGTTGTCAGCTCTGTGTTCACACTAAGGAAACTCCAGCCTCTCCACTGGCTTACTATGGAGCAGATGGCCAAGTCTTGTACTTTCAACTACATGATGTGGCAAGTTACATTGAAGAGTTGAACACTTCAGCATTGACGAGACAGAAAAAATTATAATTATCTATGGATACTGGATGGAGGTAAGGTTGAGGTCCAAGGTGTCTTTGACTTTTGAACAAATATCTGGCTGAACTGCCCAAAAACATTTATCATTGCTAGAATATCATCTGATCAAAACTTTCAACATTGTCAGCCCTACAAATCATTTGCCACCAATAAGATTTTCTTCTTGTACTAATGTCTGCTGTGCTGAACTCTTTCCCCCCACATATCTCACATGTATGGCTGACTCAGGTGTCTGTTCCCAATAGCTAAACTTATAAAATGTATCTGAAAATAACATTTAGACTCTGACATGTTATTTATATAATTATAATATGTAATTTCTAGACACATATACAATGTATAAACAACTATATATTATGTATGTATGTATATGAATGCACACAGTTGTAAGCTACATATCAAGAACAGTCTCTTGTTGTTCAATAAACAAGTGGTTATCTATTTCCCTATTTGACCAATCATATTTTTATTATTTTAGCCATCTTCTCTAAGCTTAATTGACTTTTCCATGCCCACTTAATATCTGAAAACCCAGTTTAAGAATTCACCTGAAATATCTAATTTTATTATCACTAAGGTCTTTGAAATTTAAAATTTTCATTTTTGTATGCTGCATATATCACCTTTGGAAAATTGTTATGACTAAATGTCAATGATGTCCAGGAAGACAGAATTTTAATCTATACCAAAATGGCATATCTTGGGGTGGGAGTGGGGGAAGCTTACCAAGGACACAGATGTACATATGTTTATAATGATGATTATCCAACATGGGAATCTTAAAAGAAGGGTGTTTATTTATGGGTATATAATGAGCTTTCTGTCCTGGAGCTCAATTCTTTTTAACTACCCCAAACAAATAAAATGTGTTTTAGAAGATCTCTTTAACTTTCACTGTATAGTGTTCTTTCTCCAAACTTTAGGAGGAGAATGAGACCTTTACAGGGTAAGCGAGGTGGTTGAAGGCAGAGTTCCTGTCAGATGAATGAAAGAAAGTGAGGGGGGTGCTGTTCTACAAAAAGCGTGTTATATAGTGAGTTTCTTTTATACTTGCAAGAGACCAGCATTTTATTTTTATCATTGTATGCAAACATCTTTAATGACTAGAGAAAATATAACATTTTACATACTATTTAATAAAGGTAATCGCCGCTTGAAAAAAATCAATGTTATCATCTGATAAATACACTGAAAGCAGTAAGATGACAAATATTGCCTGACATGGTATCTGAGAGTGGGAGGAAAGGCTGCTGAAATAGAATATTTCTAGAGAGAAATATAAACATATTCTGCTTCCTCATTTTAAAAACATTTTATTTAGTTATTTTTAGAAAGAGAGCAAGGGAGGGAGAGAAACATCAACATGTGTTTCTCTTGGTGGCCCCTCGTGTGTACTGTCCCCACGCCCCCACCCAGGGACCTGGCCTGCACCAAGGCATGTGCCTGACTGGGAATCTAACTAGTGACCCTTTGGTTTGCCTGCCAGCATACAATCCACTGAGCCACACCAGCCTGGGCTCATTTTAAAAGTCTTTTTTAATAGAAATATAAAATTGAAGCTTCATTGAAACCTCCTATGTTTATGGAAAAGTATTTTATCTGTTGAATGTAACATATAATAAAGATATAGATATAAATTATAATTCAGGTAATCGAGAAAGCAAGTTTATTCTTATCCAAAAGTGCCCAGTCATAGATTCTCAGTTTCATGTGCTGTTTATTGATTTGTAAATAACTAAATATTGTCCTATGTTGACCAAAGCTATATGAGGAAAGTAAAGAATGCAAATAGTTTAAGTGGAACATCTTCATTTGTATATTCATCACTTATATCTTGTTAAGTATTGAGAGTCTCCCCCAAAGTTGACAACTAGGGGAAGTCTATTAGGATTCATACAAGGAGCAGGACTTCACATATAGGAGAATATCTAGTAGGAGGGGCACCTGCTGGAGCGCTGAATTCAATGCATCAAGATCAATTTATTTTTGCTTTATTTCCCCCAGTTGCTGAGGAGAATGTTTTGAGGACATAAAACTTCTCTTTCTATTTGTGTTTGTGTTGTTTAATTCACTGAACCTCTGCCTTAGATTGTAAAAGTGAGTTACAAGAAATCTAGGGGAATCAGGGGACTGAGGGGTAAAAGTGAAACTGGATGAGTGGAGATGGTAAATTCTCTAGTTTACCTCAGTGGTCAGTCACATATGTTCTTCCAAAGAGCTCAGAGCAGGGGTGGAACACAATGTCCCACAGAATTCTGAGATGTTTCTCAGGAGCTTTTGCATGTATCTCAAGAGTTGCCTCTGAATCATGTAGCTACAGAGAAATTAGACACTCAGGTGATGTTTCTGCCCTACACCTTAACCAGATAATTCCTCTGTTAGCAGCTTTATCTATTGAGGTTGCATATAAGACTTTATTTTGAAGGTCTTGAGAATAACAGGTTGCTAACTGTTGCTAACTCTTTTATTAATGGAAGATGTATAATTACCCAGGCCAGAACATTTGCTATTGGGAAACACTAAGGATGATTCCTGGATCAGACAAGGAAGATGAAGTGACTAGATAGTAAACAAGTATATAATCTTCTCTACTCATTGCTGTAAATGTTCAGATTGAGTCACTAGGTCTTAATGAATCCATGCATTGGAATAAAAAATCCGTGCAATTTTTATTGTGGTAAAATATACATAACATAAAATTTCCCATTTAACCACTGTAAGCATACAGCTCTGTGGTATTAAGTATATTCATATTCTTGTCCATCCATCACTATTGGACGTCTTCATCTTACCAAACCAAAACTCTAGACCCATTAAATACTAATTTCCCATTTTTTCCTTCACCTAGCACTTATCAATCACTATTCTACTGTCTCCCTCTCTGAATTTCATTCCTCTGTGTACTTTACATAAGTTTTGTCCTTTGATACTTGCCCTTTTGCGAATGGCTTGTTTCATTTAGCATAACATCTTCAAGATTAATCCATGTTGTAGCCTGTTTCAGAATGTTCTTCCTTTTCAAGGTTCAATGATATTCAATTACATGAACATATCATATTTCCTTTATCCATTCATTTGTTGATGGACATTTGGGTTACTTCAAACTTTCGGCTGTTGTGAATAAAGATACTATAAATATGTGTGTAAAAATATCTAATCAACTGCCTACTTTCAATTTCCTATTTGGGTATATGTTAGAAGTGGAGTTGCTTGACTATTTGGTAATTATCTTTTTAGGTTAACACCATAGTGTTAACAGCATACTGTGTTACATGGTAGCTATACCATTTTACATTCCCAATAGCAATGCACAAAGTTTCCAATTTCTCTACATTCTCTTCTATACTTGTTATTTTTGCTAGAATTAATTTTAATAGGTGTAAAATGGTATTTTGTGATTTTTATTTATATTTTCTCAATTTTTTAGTGATGTTGAGTATCTTTTTGTAATGTTTTAGAAATTATGTGTGTATGGAAAGGGACCCCAAAACATATTTGCCTAAGAATCCATAGACCCATGGGATGGCTCTGGTGGATTCTAATTCTGCCATCACTTAGCTGTGAAGTGTTGAGTAAGTTTTTTAACAGATTTGAGTCTCAGAATATTAGGCTGGCTATATCTTCCTTGTTGACAATTGTTCTGGAACATCAGTACTATATTATTCCTGTCTTCTTGAAAAGTAAAGGTATATTTTACTCTAAATAAGATCTGGTATTGGCACATATATGCTTTACACACTCCTACATTTTGAATTTCAGTGTCTATGAGAATCTTATAATATTGCAACTCAATATTAATTTTAAGAAATATTTTAAATTATTTTTATTATCATGTTAATTTTTGTAGTAAAGACAATAAGACCCAGAAGAGTAAACATTTAGTGGGGAACAAATACTCTTTTATAAATCAACAATTAAAAGGAAGATCAACTGAAATTTAAAATGTCAACACTAAATTACTATTATTTAGCAAATGCATTAAGATCTAAAACTTTTTCTCCAATAAAAATAAAATACTAAATGTGCACAAGTAAACTAGAGAATGGAAAAATAGTATCTTATTCTGGCAAGAAGCAAGTACTCTAAGACAGGGAGATATAGAAGTTAAGGTATGTTTCATCTTACTTGTTCCCTGTCTCTATGTTGACTCCTCAGTACTATAATGGGGTATACATGGTTGTTGCTTTTATGATATATTTGGTCCAGTTATACTTTACCTAAGAGAAAATTTAAAAATCTGTATGTTAAATAATAATATAATCTAAGTTTATAATTAGCTTTATATTCTTCCAGTTTATATGCTTTGTTTTGGAGAGGTGTTTATTTATTTGTTAGTTAAATAAATAAATTGCTTAAACAATGCTATTTATTTTAAGAGAGTTTTTTTTTTTCTCTGCATAGCCTTTCTTTTCAGTAGTCTTTAAATTCTTAGCTGCTTTGGCATCTGTGAGTTTCTATGTTTGTCTCCTGAACTCACATTACTCATCAACCCCTAGCTGAGAGTGTGTTTTCCCTTTCTTCTGTATAGTGTATATATATTACCTCCAAGCAAAAAGTTCATATTAGAGTTCAGTTATTTATTTCCTTTCTCTATATTTTTAAAGTCCTACAGTGACTTGTCCAATGTCTAAGAAGCATTGTTTTATTTATTTGTTCAATATTCTAGTTGTCTAGAACATAAAAAATTATCATGCCAATTACTTCTTTTGGGCAATAATGAATATCCTGGGGTTCCTTTTGATAGAACACTGGATGTTGTCTTCATTCAGATCAATGAATTAATAGCTACTGTTGTAACAACACATTTTTTTTTCTTAAAATATTAATGGTTTTAATTTCCTGCCTTCTAGGGCCATTGCTTTTCAATTTTGTTTTTATTTTGTGTTCTCTTTAAGAGTATGCCTTACTTGTTTATAAGGCACTCATATTTTTATTTTTTTATTTTTTAAATATATTTTATTGATTATGCTATTACACTTGTCCCATTACCCCCCCCCCTTTATTCCCCTCCACCCTGTACACACTCTCCCACCCACATTCCCTCCCTTTGGTTCATGTCCATGTGCCATAAATTACTTAGCTTCTACATTTCCTATACTATTCTTGCCCTCCCCCTGTCTATTTTCTACCTACTCTCTATGCCACTTATTCTCCATACCTTTTCCCCCTCTATCCTCCTCCCACTCCCTTGTTGCTAACCCTCCATGTGATCTCCATTTCTGTGGTTCTGTTCCTGTTCTAGTTGTTTGCTTAGTTTGTTTTTGTTTTTGTTTTAGGTGCATCATCCTGGTTTAGTCATCCAGGCTTCACATCATTCTGGTTCCATGGATAAAGGTCAGCAAATTTCCCAGGGATGGAATGCCTGGAGGTTGTAGTCTTATCTTTTGAAGTTAGTTGTTGGGATTCTTCTACAAACGTGCTGCTTATCTACAAGATACATATGAGTCAGAATCAGCACTTACAGAAAAAAATGTCAAAAACAGTGGGGTAGGTTATAATTTCCCACTGCTAAAACTTTCCACTGTGACAAAGTTATGTTTGTTTTGTTTGTTTTTTAAATTTCATTTCATGACCTTTGCAATCAATGGAAACTCATAGTGTGTTACACAGAAACCTTATGGGCTGTTCAACATTTCATCGTGACTTGTAGCAAACTTGACATGCTAATTGCAGATTTGAAGAAATTGCTGAGTATGCTCAGATTCAGTATCTACAATTTAAAGTGCAAAATCTCCATTAACTGGTTATTTTTATTCTCATTATCTGCCACCACACAGATCAAAAGTTGAAACTTAGAGTGCCCATTGTAAAAATACCTTCTGTAGTTTCTTATAAATACCTAGAAATGAGTTTTCTCTCTCTGCTGCTGTGGTATATTGGCCATTATATAATTACTTGTTAGATGCTACCTCAACAACTGTCTTCCAGTCTTTAGACAACCATCATTTGATTTAATTTCTACATTGTACCATTATGTTTGCCCCTTGAATGCAGAGAATGTTTATTTTGTTATTTATTTTATGCCCATATACATATGAGCTTCCTTTCATTAGTAAAGAGGCTAATTTTAAAAATTGCTAATAAACTTATTGATCATGAATGGCAAATAATAATAATATAAGAGGACCTTGTTTCCAAATCTAGAGACCTCTAAATTAGATTTTGCTCATGGAGAAATAATATTTATGCACATGAAGTATGAAGCAAATGTACATAATTTAAATATAACTTCCCAGTTTTATACATTAAATTTTATTCTGAATGATGCCTTTAAGGAATCTAATTAAATAACATCTGTGTCATTCTATCTTACACTTGAAAATCAAATATAAAACATTTGGTTTACTTGATTTATATTTCTTAAATTAATATAGAGTTAGATTTTCTTTTACTCAAATCAAGTAATGTCCTGTTGAAACAGATATCACTTATTTTTTTGCTGTTATCTAGCATTTAGTATTATGGCATATTATACTAATAGGGTATATATTACTTCTTGAATAATTTTACTATGCAATTAATTTTATTAAGTGTTCTTGATAAAAATAAGAAATAAGATGATTCCACAAAATATATAAATACTACTGAATCCAACTGACTTATGATAAACAAGGGATTCCACTATAGCTTATAATAAAATGTTCTCTATTTACAATAAGCAAAACCAGTACTAGAAATGCCAGACCATGTAACACTGTTTCAAATGTGACATTCTAAAAACCTGCTGTGTACAGAAACACCTAACTCACCTTTGAATAAACACACAGGGTAACAGGCTGCACTTATCATTATCCTGGTCATTTAGCCTGATAGGTCAAGAAACGTGTCAGTGTTCTATAATTTGAAGTAGAAATACTTCAAAAATTAAAACAATAGAAAGGCATAATTCCATCTCCCAAAGCTTTTTACCTTCTTTTTACTACTGTCTTGCAGCTGATTGAATGAACAATAGTGATTAGGTGATGAAGCATACTACCTATTGAGCTAATAAGGTCAAGATCATAGGGTCAACCCCTCTATGAACTGGTTAGCTTTATGTTGATTCATAGATTTAGATTGCTCCATAATCCTAAGTAGCTACAGGCCAAATGCCATTGATTATAATGATGACAGGGTGAGAGGGTATATATAGTCAGATGAGAGGAAATACACCCCTCTTAGTAGGAAGAAAAAAGGTAAGTAGATGTCTTTTTAACATAAGCTCAATAACTTAAGATCTATATCTTAAGAATATTATTTCTTGAAATCAACCAAGTTCTATAAATGCATAGAATACTATTTTATTAAATTAGTTACAACTCTTACAGCACCCAGCTCTCTCCAGCCCCCATTGTAAAAGAGCATTCAACTTTAGTTAACATCATAAAACCATCAAATAATAGGTACCTGAAGTGACTTCCAGATGTATCTCCTTAAAAAGCTCAAACCAGTCATAATATATATTTTCTGATCCACTTTCATATTTACTTGACTATAATTTGTGTCCTCCATCTAAGAGGTCTTCTGAAAATAAAATGTGATTTTTAAATAAATAAGGTACTAATTACAATGATGCTGTTTTCTTCATAATTTCAATACATTAAATTGTTTCATGAGAAAATATGATAAGAATTTACATAGAACATATGGTATTTGAGGCTTTCTTCAGTGAGGACCTTTCCATAACTTACTGTTAATTAACTAGAATTCATTGAAATTCTATATAACGAATGCATTTATCATTATTCACCAATATATATTGAACTAAATATTTGAGAAAGTAAGGTTTTCTAATCTATTAAGATAATTTAGTCTTGTACATATCTGTAAATCTTTTACAGGAAGACATATTATTATAAAGGAGGCTTGATAAATTGGTGACATGTGAAAAAGTAGATGATTGGCAAGGCTTAGGGTGAAAATGGACAAGGTGTGAATAATGTATGGTTATACTGCCTCACCTTATTTTCATCTTATAGACCTTGCTGTTTTTTGTGGACTGCTACTTGAAAAGGATTTGAAAAGAATGTTAAAGCAAAGTGAAAATTTTTCTACCCCATGTAAAGGAAAGCATTTGCTACAAAAAATATTTCAAGTATTCCTTCAAACTTTGGACTGAATAGAGTGAAATTTAATAAGAAACAATGCAAAGTTTATTATGCCAAATCAGTATGACTGTATCTGGTCATCTGAGTTAAAATTCAGTCACATCAATCTCAGATACATTTGAGTTGCTGTTATATATAACATTTCAAACATTGTAATTGGGGAAGATGAGTGTAGGGTAAACAGAGGCAGTCTCACTTCCTCACTCAGGTGACCAGGTAACTAAAGGAAGTAATTTCCCCATAACCTTTAATGGGCTTTATAATTAGTGTGTTTGTAGCCTTGAGACTGGGTCTGATAAGTGGTTCCCATAACATGAAGTGGATTCACATGTGCAGAATAATGTTATGTCATGTAATTATTTTTTGCTTAATGCAGGCTTTGTTTGTCTCTAGTACTTAAGCAAGTAGGGGCTTCTCACTAGAGAGGCACACATCTTGCAGTGTATGTGGCTCACCCACCCATGAATAAAGGTATGTAAAGCATCCCCGTGGCTCTGTGTTTTTCTTCCATATCCCCAAATCTAGGGTGGACCAACCAGGCCTTGATCAGCTGCAACACAATAACTTATACAATCTTGGTTGTCATTCAGTTCAACAAACATCTACTGTCTACTATATGTACCTAGGACCACCTAAAATATCATATATTTTTGCACTTAAGATGCAAATTATTAAGCTAAATTATTATAGCATAATTTATTTAACACTGAGAAAAACAATGTTGCCAAATTGATATGCTATCAGTTAGTTGTAAGAGGCACTCTCAACTCTTTAGAGATACTATATGAAAAAAATGATATGTTATTAAATTAAACAAATTGTTCAAAATCTGCTCATTTATCTTCATCTCCATGAAAATTACTGTAGTACAAACTGCCAGACTGTCACATGAACTATGTCTTTTAATAGTCTTCCTCAAATTGAGTTTTATCTCTTCTCCAACTCATTCCACCACAATTAATTTCTCTTCCAGCAATCTTGGTGATCTCTTCAAATTTTACATTTTAATATAGTAAAAACACTTCTGTAACTGGTTATTGCTCTTATAGTAAAATCTTTAAAAAGGCAGAATATAGATAGCACAACCTTTCATACCATTAAACAAAATAAACTCTGAAAAATATATTTGATTTTCAGTTACTTTTTTTTTTTTAATTTAAGGCATAGGTTATTTGAGAAGGCTTTTTCTGATAGATTGTATATCTAAAATTGGCTAGAGCAATACTTTTCAACTTAAAGCCTTTTTGCATGATCACCTTGATATACTCCATCAAGAGGCAGGGTCTAGTTCTTCTCTTTTTAATCTTGGCTGCACCTATCACTTACTTTGTACATGATGTGACAGAAGGGAATTTATGATATCTCCACAGCTGTCTTTAGGGGATGTTTAGAGTTCTCTTTTACACATAGGTGATGTTCTTTCAGAAGGCCATTTTGATGATGTGTGAAAGCCCAAACAGCCTTGTGCAATACAGGTGATGCCACCTCACCTGTTTCAAGACCCAGCTGGACTCCCAGCAGGCTGACAGCAACAGCTGCCAGCAGGGATTCAGGCCATTTTGAAAGCTTCAGCCATGACCAACCGCCATCTCAATGTAGCTGAGTCAAGGGCCCTGGGAGAGACCACTGGGTGCAGCAGAGCTGCACAGCCAAACTTAGCTAGCCTGAGCTTCTGACCTCAAAATCAGGAGCACATGAGGTATAATTGACATATAATATCCTGTAAGTTTTAGGTATACAGCATATTGATTTAATATACTTACATATTTCTATATGATTACCACCTTTTAAGCCAGTAAATTGGGGGGAAATTTCTTCTGCAGCAATAGATAAAAGCTATTTCCTATTCAGTAACTTTAAATACCATGTAACAAAGAATTTGAAGTGGAGGATCAGATTTATTACTACATATTTATACAGGTATAAGCATTAAAACAATGTGATAAAAATGAAACTGCTAGAGAAACAAATGGTACTTTTCAAAACAATTCAATCATTATGGCAATACATTTTACAATAATGTTTCAAGAAGAAGTAATTATGTATGTATTTATCTTTCTGATGTATAAATATATAACAGATGTCTAAAATAAATGTTATTATTTACTAATATCATCCTGGGTGCTGCTGGGTAAAAATAAAGGATTTTGAGATTTGCCTCAACTATGATATTTTAGTGCAAAATTATAAAAAGTACATAAAACTTTTTACAAGATTTATTTTTTGCTGTCACCTAAATTTTATTGATATTATTATATGTACTTGTATACCAGGCATGGGGACATGTGGTAAAAATAATTTTTGTTCTTCTGACAGTTGTTTTTATTTAATTTGGCAGCAAAATTATTAGCTATTGATTAAAACATGTTTCAGCTATATTTGCTTTTTTATTCATTTAAAAAACGTATAGATTTTGATTAAATAAATGAAGAATTAGCAAAGAAAATTTCCCTGCGATTGCCATTGTCATGGAACAAACATAGCAGATGTCAGGAATAGTTTCACAATCAAGAGGGTAAAATGATTTAGTTATGGCTCAACGAATGGACCATCCCATCTCAATGTATATGGATCCTTGAGATTAAGGGCAGATCAGTTAATGTCTAGAGGTATTAGAGGGAGAATGAGAGAGAAGAGAGTGGATGTGTTTGGCTATTATCCCTTTTCCAATTCATCTGCATGTAGTTTCCTTAACCAGTGCAAAAGAGAAAATGCTAAGAACAACAACAAAAAATGGTTATTCTTGCAAAATTAAATGGAAAGTTCCCAGTTCCTTAAAATTACACAATGATTTAAATATATTTAATTTATGACTCTTAATTCTAGTTATTTTTATTGAACATCTAATTCCTGAGCTTAATGTTAATGTAAACTGCAACTCCGTTGTGAACAAACTTATGCACAGTATAGTGAGTAATGAAGTAGTGAAGTCATATAGTCAAATTTGATTCAGAGCTCTTCAAATTTCAGTTTTAGCTCAGTAAAGTACACATGGACAAAGCCAAAGTGAGGGTAGGATCAAAGGTGGGAGTTGGGGATGGGTAGGGCAGGGGCAGTTGTGGGCAGAATATGGAGACAACTGTACTTAAATAACTATAAAAACGTTTAAAAATATCCTTGTTTTATAAATGTCATGTGATTGTGAAGATTAGATAGATTACACATACACAACTTCTAGCATATTATCAGACACTAAAGTGTAGAAATGGCGAAACTATTGGTACATTAATGAGAACTGATGAGATGAGTGGGTTAATGCCGAACACTAAAATCCACGTGTTTGTGTTTCTGTCTTCCTTAGCATCCCTAATCCTTTTCCTTACTCATATCTTTAATTGATAAACCCTGTGGTTCTGAGCTCAGAAGTTATAATTTAGAAAGAATTAAAAAAAAAACAGGAGTCTACACTTTCCCCCAAGCAAACCACCCTTAAGATTTCTACTCTAGGAGGCTCTGAGGGACATTTTCAAGTACACTGGAGAGAGAGAAGGGAAGAGGAGTGGAGGAGAAAAGAGGGGAGGGGAAGAGGTGGGAGGGGAAGTGAGGCAAAGGGAGATGGTGCTGAATATCTAAATTTGATTAAATTGTGATGAAACATTTTTATTTTTTAGTAAATATGTTATAGTATATTATAAAATGTTAAAATTTAAATTAAAATGTTTATTTTTAGAAATTTTATCATCACATCTTAATTGCCATTAAAGGAACCAAGCCAGCAATACATAATATATATTTAAAATATTGATATTAAGTAATATCATTTAAGTGCTGTGGGGACATATTAAAGATGGAGTTACAAACTATATAACACATCAGTGGTCTTGGAAGGTTAGAATGACCTTGGAACTTGCTAAGATTAATACTGATTGGTAATTGGAGAGAAATTCCATATGGTCAGGATATAGTTCACATTACATATGACACGTTCACATTACATCTGTCATATGAATATAACTCTAGATTCAGAAATTCATCTCATAAAATTTTCATGCTATTTATCTCAGGAAAAAATACAGTTACAGAGAATACCAGTTTTCCTTACTTAATATTGTTAAATTACTACCATATTAGTTCATATTTTAGGTGTCTAAAATATTTTTAGTGAAAATAAATAAAAGTATTGAATTAACAAAGCATATAGGTTTTTAATACATTGCAAATTATCTGATTGCTATATCCATGGCTATAAGGAAAAATACTTTAACATGTAGAAACATTGTTAGTGAAACACATTATTTTATATTTTCTGTGAAATTTAAAAAAATAAAGAAATTTTAATATGAGAACACCTAAAATATTATATTACATTTGAAACAAAGAGACTAAATTTATCAAGGTGATCACTTCATAAGGTATATAAATCTCTAATCACTCTTTTTTACACCTGGAACTAATATAACATTATACATCAACTATAATTGAAAAATAAAATTAAGAAAGAAAGAGAAAGAAAGCTTAGTTTCTAACAATAATGACATGGCAAATTTTTGAAAAGTCTGCAGAATTATCCAATATCAACTGAATCAAAAATGGTATGTAAATAGTGTAAATATCTGTCATTTTTTAAAGATAATTACTTCAGATTCTTTAAATAGTAAATTTATTCTCAACCTCTTTATATCACTGACCTTTATAAATCTTCAGTGTTTTAAGTGTTTACAACTTTTGTTATAAAATATAATTTTATTTTATCTTTCTCTAAGATAACATGTTGTTTACATTCACTTTGAGATTTTTAAATTATTTTACTTTGTGATTTTCATTCATGAATCTAATCAATATTTACCATTTCCAAGATGCTTACATTATTATCCTTCCAGTGTAGAGGAGCCTGGCTTCCTAGAGGTGGTGGCTCTTACTTACATTCTTCTCCTAAGATGAGTAGTCTTAAATGGCATCAATAAGTAGAAGGGTGGTTGGTACGTACAAAGGCCAGAATAAGAAACAATTTCAGAGGTCAACAAATAGCTTTATTAGGCTAGCATATCATTCATTCATCAAGATGACATAAACTTACGTATCTTTTCCTGTTTCTTTCCTACTTGGAGAATTTGATCATGGTTTGCTAATTCTATTTCCATGTTATATATTTAGACTACAAGGAGTTAATCCTTCCTGTCTATGTTACTTGTATAGCTTCTTAATATTTTTGGTTCCCTTATCAGTAGGTACAGTTGATTCATGATTAAAATAATCAGCCCATGTTTGAATGTGATAATTCATTAAAAAGATCATCTTGTACATTTTCATCACAGTTTCTGTGTATTTTTATTGTGTAGAGTATCATGTCAGGACAAAGTGACTATCATTATTGTTTGTCAGTGACTCCATTCTTAATTCAAACTAATTTTCTGGCTTCTGTTAGAAGTTTTACAAAAGACTAATTGCTCAGTATTTGAATGGAGATGAAAAAATAGTGTCACATTTTCTTCCTTTAAGTATATATCTTAGGTATTCACTATTCCCTTGAACTTCTAAACTATCCAGCTGAGGAAATGATTAGAAGAGATACAGTGAGTAGAAAACAATGTATTGTTGCAAGTTTAGCAAGAGCAATAAGTCAAATTTGATATACATATTAGGTATTTTTCTGAGTAAACCAGAGCCTATTTGAAACTGATTTTCATTAAAGAGTACTTTTGTTTTGAGTCTAAAAAATCATTAAATTAAAAAATAAAATACATGAGTTACCAACCAGAATACTTTTGGCCACAAAGTGAGTGAGTTACCAGAAAATGAATGAGTTCTTGGCCTGAGATATAAGAAGCTCTGGTCCAAAGTAGACGATGACCTAGTTTTGCTCAAAATAAATGTTGCATCCTGGGTGTGATTACAAAAATGAAAACAACCCAAAACAAAAAGACCAATGCAATCCAAGCAACATAGCCATTTCCTAAAAGCAACAGTGTTAAAATAGAAAAGAAAATGAGTGAATCAGTGTTAAGAAGCAATGCTTCTCAACTAGGACTGGAATACCAAACACTGGTAGTCAATGCTGGTCACCTGAGGCTGGCACAACCAGATAACTGGTGCTTATCAAATAGTGTATGGATATTAATGAAGGGACATTAAGAATTCTCTTACCTTGAATATTTGCAATGTTATATAACTCTAAGTTGCCTTAATACTTCCTTCTTTAACTCTTGAATTACAGAGGATAGGTTTTGCTTTTGTGTTCCAATTGCTTTTGTGTATTTTATTTCCTACAGCAAAATTGTAGCAACTTAACAAAAACAAAAGGAAAGGACATATCTAGAATATGCAATGTTCAACCTATAGATAGTGTGGATGTGAATTTCATGCAGATATTAAACATAGTCTTATCATAGGGAGTGTGGATTCTCCAGGTCACTTTATCTCTGATCCTTTATTACTCCTCTGGGGACCTCTGATGAAGAATTTTTGGAGCCCTGGCTGGTGTAGCTCAGTGGATTGAGTGCGGGCTGTGAACCAAAGTGTCACAGGTTCGATTCCCAGTCAGGGTACATGCCTGGGTTGCAGGCCATGACCCCCAGCAACCACACATTGATGTTTCTCTCTCTCTCTTTTTCTCCCTCCTTTCCCTCTCTAAAAATAAATAAATAAAATCTTTTAAAAAGTAGTTACATTAAAAAAAAGAAGAGTAAAGAGATGGAAGAAATCATTTAAAAAAAATTTTGGAAGATTTGTTGACTTGTGCTTGTATTAAATAAAAATCTTTCAGGTACAATGTTATTATCCCCCTGAATAAAAGTGTCACTAATATACTGAATTCTTTCAACATGTTGTATTCTCCCTTTTCTTTGCTTTTGATTTTTTCTATGATACTGGTAAAAAATATGAAGGTTGAACAGGTGGCTTAGGTAAGCAGACTTACTGCTGAGCTTACTTGTGGAAATCCTTTTCAGACCTGTTTCTTTGGGGTCTATTCCAGTATTATGCTCTCAAGCATCTACAACTGATATAAACAATGGAGAGAAAATTTGAACCCCATAAAACTGTTTTAAAATTACAATTTTGTTATACAATTTAAATATCATATACATGGCCTGTCCAGAAGGTATCCAGCCATATAATATAAATAATAGATAAATTTATTGAAGAAGATACAAGAAACATTGTACATAGGACAATGATTCCTCAGTCCGCTTCAAAGTAGGTACCTTGGCACCTCACACAGTTCTCCCATTTGCCATAAGCTGCCCAACTGTATTTTCCTGAATCTCACCCATGGTCTGAAATCTCTTTAGTTTCAAAGGTGATTTTAGTTTTGGAGCCAGAAGTCACAGGGTGCCAAACCTGGGATATAGGGGGGCTGAGTGACCTGGTGATTTGATGTTTCACCAAAAAACTCTGCTTGATACATGATGCATGAGTGGGCACATTGTTGTGATGAAGCTGTCCCTCTCCAGTTGCCCATAGCTGTAGCCTTCTGAATCATTTGAATAGTTTCTATAGAGGAATGTTCAAGCTTAATGCAAAATATGATACAGACTCATTGCTCTACTCACTCAATCATTTTGAATGGGACAGCCACCCAGTATACCTGCTCCCTCAATGGCATCTACCACCTCCACTGACTAGTGCAGTGAAGTTATCATTGTTTACACGTGTGCATTCCAGGTCACTCTCCTTGGCTGCCAGGTTACATGATGTCACACAAACTGTTCTCATTATCTTAAGAATGCCCGAATTTTGGGGGGACATACCTCATTTATATATATATGTATATATATATATATATATATATATATATATATATAATAAAACTTCCTTAACTAAGATTCAGAATCAAGTTTCTCAATCCATCTCTTCTTACTTAGGTGATTGGGGGAAAGAAAGAAACAAACAAAGGAACAAAGAAACAAAGAAAGAAACAAACATTTGAACAGTTAAAACATTCCAGCCACTGCTATAATCACTGCATTAAATTAATAATAAATTAATAGCAATGGCAACTCTTTGTGAAATATAACATCATCATCACTCTCTTAAATGTCATAAAATTGAGGTGTAGAGCTGTGAAGTAAATTGCTAAAGATCTGACAGCCAGCAAGGAGTGGCTATTAGTTTCAAACTCAGAGCCCTTCTTCTTAACCATTCTTGAGTGCTGATTGTTTTGAACTTCAATAGTTTCATGTATAAAATAGAAAAATATGCTTTCTTCACAGAGGTATTCCACAGATCATAAGTCTTAATCTCTAAATCCATTTCTAAGAAGCATTCCCTTTGCTTAAAGATTACAAAATGTGTTACCCCCAGGTTGAAGCAGCCCTTCCTCAGCTGGGGTGGGCAGATGATTGGCAGAATGACTGATTTTCAATCCCCACTCATCTGTTGCCTGGCAAACTCATTGCTGTGGCCAAGGTTCAGGACCCTCATAGTGATCATGGACATGTCATCCCAATGTAAAATTCCTCAGAAAATCCCTGTTTTTCAGAAGCTAAAATAAAATTTATTTTTCTGGGCACAGAAAATCTTTATGATGTGACCCCAGTCTATTTCCCTCCATTACCAATTTTCCTTGCATCAATCTTTACCCAATTCATATTGGACTTATTCAGATTTCTGGATTTGCCCTGCTTCCTCTTTGATCTTTGGGAAGGTTTCCCCTTACATCTAGGAAGAGCTCTCCAATCTGTGTTGCCTAACTAACTCCTACTGCTTCATCAAGTATCAGATCATCATTTCCAATGCCTTTCCCAATGATATCCTAATGCACAACAAGGCAGAATATTCTTTCATATTTCCTTATCACCTATTCTTGTCTTTATCAGAGCATATCCTATCCTGTTTTGTAATTATTTTTTATTATTTTCTTCTTTTAATCTCTGAGTTTTGATTGCAGAGGATCTTTTCCATGCATCCCCATATCTCAAGCAGAGCTTGTTACACTTAGTAGGTGCTTAGAAAATGTTTGTTTGGTTGACTTCCTTAACTGATTATAAAAACAGCAAAATTCTTTTTTAACATTAAAATAACAGGAAATAAAATGGGCAAAATGGGGATATAAGCAATCGCATCAAGAATAAAAATAAACAAAAGATTAAAATAACAATAAAATATATTAATAAAGATAAAAAGGTACATTTTATTAGGTTTACCTTCTCTATATAGTGTGGTGACTTGTAAGTCACCGCAGTTGGCTCTATGGACTCTGATGAGATTATTTTCATTTTTTCTAACTATCCTACTTCATTTTACTTATCTGTATAAGGTCATTTCCTCAGTAATTGGGACTGTAATAATTTAAGTTTCCATCACTTACAGGCTACTTAGATTTTGATTCACAATAGGAAAAACTCCATACAATGAAACAGGATGACAGAATTGAATGGGGGTTTTCAATTCTGATTTGATTTGATTGCCCAGGGTAGAGAGAGAAAGGTAATTGTAGGACACAGAAAAGTATCTCCTGACAATGACACTTAATAACTTGCCCAGAGATTTAGTTTTCTTTGAATGATATCTACATTTCTTCATGGATCAGGGCAAATAAAAATCCTCCAGAATAAAATTATCTTTGTCCAATGAAGAAAATATATTTGGCATTGATTTATGCTTCTTTTTATGGTAGTTATGTCTTGCTTTTATTCACAGATTTTCCTTCTACAATGCACAAGCCTTGTGTAAAAAAAAAGACCTATATACTAGTCATTTTCATTTATTATTTGCCCCTAAAATAGTATTGGCTTCTAAAGGAAATATGCACAATATAACAAAAAAATCCAGAATGTACTGATCAATTCATGTGTGTTTCATATTATCCATGAACATATAATAATCAATTGGCAATGCTTTATAAGGATAATATGCCTAAGGCTCTAATAATGATTTAAACATCTTAAAGTAGTCATCAAATTATTAAATTCATTCTCAGTCTTCTATTTTGCAGATTGTCTTAGACTTCCAGTAACTCACTCAAATTCTTCAGTGACTGAAAAATCTGTCTCTTATTATGTTATGTTCATATTCATAGGCTTTCTTTAGTTTTGAAAATTGTCTTTAACCTGATACTTTGGATGATGTGTGCATTAAAAGCATATATACCTAATAATACCAAAGGGGAAAAGTGCAACTGATTTAATGAAAATCTTTAAAAAAGTGTTATCTATAGTACTGAGTATAAACTTTCTAGAATATAGTTAATGTGTAATAAGAAAATGTGTTTCTTGAATTTATACTAATATACCCTTTTTAATTACTTTGAACTTTAGCTTCTGTTTTTTTTTTTATGGTTCTATGCTCAGCAGAACAATTTCATAATAATTTGAGCTGTAATTGTCAGTAGAAGTGATCAGCAATGTACATGGCAGGTTAATTGCAATTATATTCATATTCTTCCAAGAATATAAGAAAGTAGACATATATAATGTGATCTTTCTCAATGATTTTAAATCATCTTAGTAGTACTAAATATGAAAATAATAAGAGTAAATATGATTGAAATTTTTATTTAAGTTGTTTTTTATAGTTTATCAGTGAATAAATGAACAATGTGACCAAAACTATATAATTATATTTTAAAAGTGTATTTATACATAGAGTTTCAATCTTAGACTATAAGAAAAGGAATCAAAAACAGTAATTTAACAGTGTCAATTTAACCTACTGCATGTAAATGCTGCATCAAATTTGGTTAATTACTCTTACACCTATTCTAATTTTATAATCTCTGTTTTAACTGCTGTGGTTAGACCAATAATATATATTGTAATTAATTTTGACCTTTATAGATTAAATTTGACCTTCCTGCTAGCTATTTTCTATTTGCTCTACTTGTTCTTTCTTTAGGTATTTTTTCTCCTTTATTCTGCCTTTCTTGGTCTTAACTGAAAATGTTTACAATTTTGTTTTAATCTTCTCTATTTACTTATTTTGATACTTATTTTAAACAGTCAACAGTGACTAGGAGGGAGAGGGGAGGGAATTTCAGGGGGAAGGGTTTGCAGGAACAAGTATAAAGGACACATGGACAATAACAAGGGAGGTGAAAATGGGGGGGAGATGGGGACGGCTGGGGGTGGGCTGGGTTGGGGGTAAAAGATAGAAAACTGTACTTAAACAACAATTAAAACAAAAATTTTAAAAAGTCTACTTTAACAGTTGTCCCAGGTTTTACAATGTAGATTTTAAATAATTTGTCTCTAAATAAGAATAATGTTATGTATTAGTCACAGTGACCAAGACATGGAAACAACCAGTGTCCTTTCATAGATGATTGGATTGGATAAAGAAGATGCAAGATATACACACACACACACACACACACACACACACAATGGAATACTATTCAGACATAAGAAATGATGAAGCATATCCATTTACAACAATATGGATGGATCTTGAGAATATCATGACTACACAAAATAAGTCAGAAAGAAAAAGTTAAGAATCATATCATTTCACTCATATACAGGATATAATATGGAAAGCAACATATGAACAAAAAAGAAAAACAAACAAAACCTCAGACACAGACAACAGTGTGGTGGTTACCAGAGGGAAGAGGGATGAAGGGGTGATAAAAGGTAAAGGGGGTAAAATATATAGTGACAAGAGGGATGACTTTGCATGGTGGGCACATAATGTACAGACCATTTATCATAGAAATGTACCATTAAAACCTATATAATCTCATATAGGGACCAATATCACTATATCACTATAGTACATTTGAATAAAAAATAAACTAATCAATTATCTAGAAAAATTAATGTTATGTAACTTCACAAGTAGTGTAAGAGTCTAACAATATATATCCCCAATTCCTCCCTTTTACTCCCATGCCATTTTATTATACATGACAGCTTTACATACATAGTAAAAACAAAATTCTTTGATGCAAGTTTTAGTTTTAAAAGCATATTTTTAGAGCACAAAAATAAGAAGAAAACATATTTCACCTTTACTTATTTTGACACTCTATTTCTTTGAGTGAGTCAAACACTCTGACAATGTCATATTTCTGCAGTTTAAAAATGTTCTTTGATATTATTTTGTAGAGCAGGTCTCCTAACAATGAATTCCCACCATTTCTGTTCATGAAATTCCTAATTTTTCCTTTATTTTTGAAGTATATTTTTAATGTGCATAAGGAATTTTACTTTGTAAGTTTTATCTTCTTTTAGCACTTTAAGGACTCCATTCTTTTAACTCCTTGCTTATGTGGTTATTGCTAAGAAATCTATTTGTATTTGATTTCTCTCTAGGTAAAGTGTCTTTTTTCTCTGACCACTTCAAGGTTTTCTGTTTTGTTTTCAGCAGTGTAAATGACTAGGTGTGACTGGCATTTTTGTTTTGTTTTGTCATTTTTGAAGTTTGATGTTTCCTGTAATCCTTGGGTGTCTGCTATAGTGACCATCTATAATTTATAAAATTATTTGCCAGTATTTGTCCAATATTTTTTCCATGTTGTACTCACTTTCCTCTCTTTCTGAAGCTCAAGTTACTAAAATGTTAAGTCTATTTAATATTGTTCTACAGCTCTTGAATTCTCTGTACTTTTTATTTTGCTCTGTGTTTCTCTTCAAGTGTCTATTTGGGTTGTTTTTATTTACCAATCATGAAGCTCACTGATTGTTTCCTGGGCTGTGTTAAGCCTAATCATGAGCATGTTAAGGCATCCTTCAACTCTGTAAATTGCTTTCCTATCTTAACACTTCCTTTAAGTTTCTCTTGTGGTTTTAATTTTTTACTAAAATTACCTCTCTGACCTTATATGTAGTCTATCTTCTTCATTAGAGCCTTTAAACAATTATTATAGTTATTTGGAAAAGCTTGTCTGAAGGTTTTAACACCTGTATCATATCTGATTCTTGATAATCACTTTATGTCTTCACACTGCACTTTTACTTACCTTTTTTGTTATTATCAAATATTTTTGTTGAAAGATATGCATGTTTGATAAAACTGCATAAGAAAATATAAATATAAACATAAATATAAATATAAATATAGAATGAATGAATTGCAGCATTCATTTCTTTGGCTAGAGCCTTTGATATCCATTGTGTGTAAATCTAGTAACAAGTTGGGAGAATTTGAAGGTGGTCCCCAAAACTGTCTTTGCTCAGCTTTGACTTTTCTATAACTCGACTCTTCAAAAAAATGTGTCTTTTACAGCATCCCTAAAACTATTCCAATTTACTTTCACTTGATGGTTGTTAGTGTGGTGATGAAGGGCAAGATTTGGTGTGCATTTACTGATATTCTGATTAATTGTTAATCTCAAACAGGTGTCACTAATCTGGTTTTCGGAGTATGGCCTGCATAAGTGTTCCCACTCCCCTGGGGGAGCTGCAGAAATATCGGCCATGTTCAGCACTCCATGAAAAACAAGAGCCCATTTTATTCACTTCTTGACGAAATGTTGAATTTAGCAGGTATTTCTGTCCCTGGCCCCCAAGGCTAGAGCTTTTTGTTGGTCTGTTCACTTCTCCTAGCCATAAGTGTTTGTCTTCAGGCTACATATATTTTGTTGTTCTTTGCTCTGAAGATTAAGGCATTTACTTTATATGAGAGATGGTGAAGAAGAGTTAATGTGGATTTTAGTTATGGGTAAAACTTTTTCAGGATTTTCTTCAGCTATGTATACCTGCTGAGGTTCATAAATGAAAAGCTTGTAGAAAGGTATGGAACTCCTGCATTATGGCCCACAGGTGCTTTAATTTTCATCTTGACTCACACTTTAGCAATTTCTCAAAAATTTCTAGCAGATTTTCTCACCAGCTTATATGCCACTCAGGGTCATCTGTGTCCCTGCTAACCCAATTGTCTGGCCCTGTTTTTTGTCCTACATTCCCCTCCCTCTCTCCAGATATTGAGCTGGATGTTTACTCACAAACCTTATTCCTATTACAGTTTCTAGAAAAGTATGTTGTAGCAAATATAAGTGTAAGTGATTCGATTTCAGACATAAATTGCAATTTTTAGCAGAAACTTGAAAAATTCTAAACTAGCAGAAAGGGATGTAAAATCATTTTTTAAATGATAAAAAGATTATATGCTTGTATTAGTGACTTTTACATGCAAAAAATCAATACTGCTATCTCCAATAATTTAGTGTTAAGTTTCAGCCTTCAATCAAGAAGGCAACAGTAAAGCATGAAGATGTCATACTTAGCTGGCTTTGAGATCAGGACTAACATGATATTGGGGTTAATAGAAAATAGCATTGAGTTTTTGTGGGGCAACAGACTGGGAGTCATATGACTTCTGTTCTTTTTCCTTTCCTGCCACTAGCAGTGTGAACTTGGTCAAGTTATTTAATCTTTCTGAGCTTTGTGTTCTTCCTCTATGAAATGTGGGGTTTAGATCTGATTATCTTTACATTTTAAAGACTTTAGCTATGACTTTTAATGTAGGTTAGGGCAGGCCATGTTAGGCATTTAAAGCCAAACTGAACATTTTAGACTTGATCCTTTAGTAAATGGAAAGTCATTGACAGTGTCTGAACAGGAGGTTATCTGAAGCATTCAAAGAAAGGGTTAGCTTGGAAGGATAATGGTTAGCATATGGGTGAACTAGTGCAAAGTGTGGAGTGATGGCTTGGATTAGAGGACTAGTGATGTAAAGGGCTGTTAATGGAGACAACTGTATGACATTGATACAAAAAGAGATGTGAAAATAATGATTTAAAAGAAGGCTTAGTATAGCTAAGATTATCTATGTCTTAGGGATTCAAGAATTTGTTTTAATACATGCTTCCCCTTTTTACTGTACACTTTCCAACTCTTCTTGCTGAGAGTTTTACCATGTTTGTATAACCAAATGCCAGAAGTGTTCCAATCATACCGTTTATTATGATGGAACATTTAATTTTAGGTTTCTAGAGTAATCTTAGTCTTGAGTTGCCTACTTTTAAGTATCACTGAAACATTACATGGGAATACTAGAGAGATAGTTAAGGCCATTTTCTAAACTCTCCCCCCACCCCACTGTATCTTATGTGTGAATAATAGTATTCACACATGCCAGACAGTTCCATTCATAACCATTTCTTTCTGATGAATGATGGAGCTGGGACTTTATAAGAATAGAGAACATAACCCCTACTTTACTGGAGACAAATAAAACTGCTTAGTACCTGCTGTTAACGGCACCCATTTTTAACACACAAAATTGTTCATATTTTGATGCTAAATTATATGGTCAACCAAGTTCAGAGCAAGTCAGTATTGTCTAGACATAACTGTACATTGTTCTCTTCTATAGATTCATAGATTCATGACATTCTATTATCTGCTGTCTATGATGGAGAATTGTTAGCCTCTGGTGTGTGCAAACTATATTTAGAGTATTCTAAATGCTATTTTAAAACATATGAAAAGTAACACATTTGTCTCACATCAGATTTCTACCTCATACTTCCCTCCCTAACACACACAAAGAGTTATAAAACTTGTGTGTCCCAGATAGCTGATAAGAAATACAATGTGTGGCAGAATAATAACCCTTCAAGGATCCCCAAATTTGTCTCCATAACTTGTTAATTCATTATATCATATGGCAAAGGAAACTAAGGGTACTAGTAAAGTGGCTTAGAGATGAGGAATGACCTGGATATGCGTATTATCCATCTAGGTCCTTATAAGTGAAAGAAGGTGGAAATACAGGTCAGAGTGATGCAATTCAGGAATTCTACCCAATACTGACAGCTGTGAAGATGAATGAAGAGGGCCATGAACCAATAAATGTACTTGTCTTCTAGAAATTGGAAAAGGGTAAGGTAAATAGATACCTCCCTACAGCCTCCAGAAAGGAATATGGTCTTGCTAACGAGTTGACAGAATCCCAGTGAAAGCCATTTCAGGCATCTGACCTCCAGAATTATAAAATAATAAATTTGTGTTGTTTTAAGCTACTAAGCTTGTGACAATTTATTAGAACAGGAATAAGAAACACAGGGGTATGTAAAATTCATTAGAATTTTTAAATAATGCTAATAATATGATCACTTACCTTGTTTAATATATTTTATATAAAAATGATTCTAAACAATAGCCTATTTGAGTACTGGGCCAAGCAGAGGCATGTTTTTCTTAATGGTTGTTTCCTTCCTATATTTTGTTTTCTCCTGTTTTCCCCAGAATCTAGGAAAATAAAAGTTAAGTTTTACAGTTAATTATTATGACATTCTGTAGTGGCTATTTCTTACTATGACTTTCTTCTTTAAATTGTTTACATTAAAGATGAATATTTTCCTCTAATTAATGGTTTTCATAAAATTGGCATTGACTATATTCGTAAAATGAAATGTTTAGAATAAATTAAGCTATAATAAAATATAGTTTTGTTTTAACTGGTTAGATATAATTTCTACATGACAGAGAATTGGAAATGCCAGGTTTACAATTGATCATATATGTATATTAAGATAATAAAATTGAATAAAATAAAGAAAATAGTGCATGAGGCAACAATCATTTCTTATTCTATTTTCCTTTGTCTGTCCTTATAGATGGGATCAGTAAGTTAGATTAAATAACAGATAAAACCAATTCAACCCTAACTATTGATAAAATTAAATTTATTGAAAGTTTATTATTTTGCTTTTGGGGTTTAATTAAAATTGTACTCAGGGTGAAAAGAAAGTATAAACATGTTTCTCCAAATTATGTCTCTGAATCTCTTCTATCTATGGAATATTACATGTAATAAGGCACTGCTTGCCAAAGTTTATAAATATTTAGAATATTTTCTTCAAGTCTGCATGGAATTGCATTTATTGATTGAGAAATAACTATATATTTTTACATTGAGTATAATTCTTCAAAATAATTCTATTTCTTTATGATCACTTGAAGGTGTATGATTAAGATCCTACAGAACACTATAGAATTGGGTGGCATTACACGGTACAGACAGCAAGTGGAAAAACCAGAAAATGCAAACTTCAAGTTGGCCTGAGTAATCTGTGCTTCCTAGAAGAGTTAATATATGAATTAGACTCTTTTCATTGATAATCACAGTATTACAAAATGTGATTCTACAGTATAAGCAAGTGTATCATATGTTGGGCAAGACATATACCAGAACTTTCATTTCAGAGATTTTTACATTGAAGAACACTAATGGGTAAGAACAAATAGATAAAGACCCAAAGTTTATATAGATATCATCCTCAGAGGATTCTAACTCTTTGTAAACATGATTAGCTTTTAATTACTATCTTCTCCGGCTTTGCTCTTAATAAAATTTTTATTTGTTAAAAATAAATATAAAGAAACACAGGAAAGATTTATCAGTACATTGAATCATTCATGTGTGTTTTATAAAATTGTAACTTTGAAGGAAGTAATAGAGTATAAACATAGTAATGATCCTGTTCACTAGACTATTACTGAAACCAGCTTCCATCTGTCAAGTGAGTGAAAAATAAATTTTGGTTGCTACAGTTCAACACACAGAGTAACAATTTACAGCAAGTGCATTATAAGACATCGCCATCTATTTTTTTAATCATGTTAGATTCAGAAAGAAACAATATGTCTTTTTATTTGTAAAGGAGCATTATTATATGTAGGATTAGATATTTTTAATATAGACCATTGAGTGCATGTATCCATTCTTCATATACATATGTATACATATATAATTACCCATTTTAATAAATTAAAATAATAAACAAAAACAAATGAAAGTTATGTATATTCTTTTGTCTTAATTGTGGGTTTGTCAAATCAGAGAAAGTACATCATTCATTTACTTAGCTCCAGAATATAATGAAATTGCTTGACATATTGCAAGTGCTTAATAAATATTTTGCAAATAGATCTGGATTACTGTAATCCAGAGTCTGCAGAATGCTACAGCTTTAACTATTTACAGCAACTAATATGCCTAACCTCCACTTAGGCTTTGCTCTGTTTTTTTTCCCCTCCAGCATAATTGTCACATTTTTTCAAATATTTATCACATGAGATTTTCATCAATCACCTACTTATTTCACCCTGATCTTCAAACTCTCAAAGGCTTTTAAGTAAATTCATTCTTCGCAGGAGAGCATACAGAAACAAAAAAAAATAGAAGTCTCTGGCTATTTCTAATAGATCACATAATAGCAAAGATAATAAAGACTTGAGATTTTAGCATGGACATCATTCTAAGTAGCATGGTAAATTCCCAGGTTTTCAAATATGTTTTAGTTCCTCATATATAATATAGCCTTAGTCAAGTGATTATTTTAATACTTCAGTCAGATTCATCTATTTCCTGGTTTTTAGCTTGTGGCTGCTTTGTACCCCAGGGGACATTTGGCAATGTCTGGAGACATTTTTGATTGTCCCCAATAAGGGTGGGAAATACCACTGGTTATTTAGTGGGATAGAAGCCAGGGATGTTCCTTAACACCCTATAGGGCATATAACAACCATCCACAACAAAAACAACATGACCCAAAATATAATAGTATCAAGCATGACAAATTCTGGTATATTTACATTGCAGTATGGCTTTCAAGCTACATTTTTATCATATTAGCAAATGAAAAAACTTAAAAGCATTCAAACACATTTATTATATCACTCAATTTTAACCATCACACTAAATTTGAAAGTTAAGTAGTGGGACCCAACCAATATTGAAATTTTCTCAACTTCTGGTGTTTCATTAATATTTTCAGGTACCAAACTTAAAAGTTATTGAGTCACTAATGTGTCACAATTGCTGGTTTTCTTACCTTTCCATGCAGAAGCTCCTTGCACTATTAGCAAGTATGGAACATGGTCTTGCCTTTAGTTTAGAGGGGTACCATTTTGGATTCTACTACATTGTATTGTTGTCTGTGGATTTTCCAAAGCACTGAAGAAGGAATTAGTTAGGCACTGGTCAAATTGAGTTCATTTGATGTTTTCTGACTGTACAATATTTCTTATGTATAGATAAAGTTCAGTTACACAGTCCTATAATTTATTATTTATGTTACCCTGTGTTATAGTGACTTTTGACATCAAAAGGAACAAATAATTATAATAACTCTATTAATTAAAACAAACCCAGGACATTATTCATTTATCAGCTGGCAAGGCAATTTTTGGCTTTCTTTTGTTTTCTTTTGTAATATGTAATAATTTTCCTGATCACCTCTACCATCTGAAAACATTTCATGGCATTTTTCATGTGTAAAATAATACAGTTTGAAGGGGACTGAAATATAATATCATTTGCTTCTACATTTAGGAATATGAGATGTAGAATGAAGAGCTCACTTTCTTTGTCTAGCTCATTTTGTTGTAGGTGTTAATTTGCCAAGGTCTTTCTCAATTAGTGCTCAGCCCCAAAGCATAATACTCTCTTATTGGGTAAGTATTTATGAAGAGCTTTAAAGAAAATATATCACTGGTAAATGTTTATTCAGTGTTTCATGTTTGATCTTTTTGGTACAATCTTTCTACTAAAGCTGGAATCTATTTTCAATGACTACATATGAATGCAGCACACGTTCTGCGGCCTAACAGATGCCATCTGTAAAAGCATTTACTTTAAATTAGTGGAATAAGTAATCAAAAGGGCTTTGTACTTAATGCAAAACTTTTGGTGACTATTAAATGCTCATTAGAGGGTGTTTTTGCTGTATGACTGTCAAAATCAGCAGGACGTTTATGTTAGATTTCCTGAGTGGGTCAAGATTGAATATGATTTTACAACCTAAATAACATAAATGAATGCAGGTTATTTCAGCATCTCCAGATGTTTTTTAAAGTCTTTGCCCCTAAACCTAAAACTTAGTGTCATTTTAAGTTCTGCAATGGTATTTTAGTGAAGACTTTTTAAATTAAATATTTTACAACTTAAATAAGTATGTTACTTTTATATTCTTGATATTTATTAAGTTAAAAAAAAACTTGATACCATTTTTAATAGTAAATATTATTCCAGCCTATATTTATGGGAATATATCCCTAGGGAATACATAATATTGAATCAGCTAAACTATGTTCTTATTACAATAGCGAGTTATTTTAAATGTTTAATTTTCTTATGATGGCTTATTTAGTAGGTTGTGTATGTGCTGTAACTTGATTGAATTTCTGGAAATATGTCCTTATTATCACTTTGCTTTTAATTAAACATTCAATGGTTGTCTTGTTTAATCTACAGAGATGTATCAATTATTCCCATCATTGTTATTTATGTAGTACTATGCACAGAAATCATACTGTACAGCAAAAATAAATGCTTAGCCCAAATCATGATACCCAAATTGAGAAAATTAAATTTCAGATTTATTAACCAAAGTCTATAAGTCTTTGATTATAAAAGATAATTTTGAAGGCCCTTCCTGTATCATAATGATAGAAAACAGAAATCCAAGAATTCACAAGGTCTTACTCAACTTGCTTGCAGGCAGAATTGTACTTGAAGTACTTAGACCAACATTGATGGTTAAATACAGAAAAGCAAGAACAACTACAAGGTTAAGCTGGAGTAATAAAAGCATACCAATTTATTAAAAATAATGTAAGATATACACAATGTTATTTTCTCTGGAAGATCCATAAATTGGCCAATTTTTCTGCTTCTCTAATCTACTTTTGAAGTTTTTACCATGAAGTTTAATTGTATCCTTCCTTATATTGCCCAGAATTAGAACTATATGATACATAAAACTATATTGTCCACCAACTTTACCACTGGTGGCTCAAAGATACCATATAGTCCCAAGAGGAAGATAGGAAAATCACACTAATATTGTTCCCATTGCAAAAATCTCTTTTCTTTGGGTTAATCTAAAATGTCTCTTTCTCCCTCTAGCCATCTTCTTTTCTAACATAAATTTATTACAGACACAAAAATATTTCATCATTTTAACTGGAGTCATTTATAAATAGCTTCTGAAAGAAAAAATGTTTGGGGTATTATAGGAACTGCAATTAGAAAGCATATTGAAGATTTAGTGCCAGTGTTGGCTGAAGGGGTTGATCCTACCCATGTATGTAACACAAAGAATGAGTGAATGGAGCTAAACTTTATTTGTAATGGGGCAAAAAGTATAATCTTTTAGAAATGGAATTAGATTTCTTATTGATTAATTATTTATTAATTTTGATGTGTTTTTTATTATTAACTTCTGTTTAATAAACATTTCATTGTTTGTATACAAACCTAAAAAGAAAGGCATTCTACATCTTAAACCTATCATAGTCTATTTGGAAATATATTTAAGAAATGAAGTGATAATAAGGTTAGATGTCAGTGATAGAATGGATTGAGTGCTTTGGTATAGACATAAGCAGAATGCTGAAAAAAGGCTTACAGTACTTATAAAACACAATGGGAAATATTGAAGGAAGAGCAACAGGTATACTGAATCTCGAAGGAAGAAAAGAAGTAAAACAAGTCATGGGTGTGGAGGCTTTCTTTGTAGTTGAAAACGAAGCACACATTAAAGACATGGAGGTGAGATTTTCTCCTACAATAGGTCTCAATATCCAAATAAAATAGATCAGTTTCTTTGCATGTTTATCTCTGCAACAAAAATTACTATAAATTAGACAATTTGATAAATTTCAGCAATATTAATCTCTAAAGCAATTAATGTAGCAGAAATAAAATCAAACTATCCCATATTCACTCGATAGAATTTATTCTGACATATCTGAGAAATTTTTTATTGGTTTATATTTAAATAAAGAAAACAGTTTTACTTAAAATGAGAAAGCGAGAGAGAGAGAAAGTATACAACTGAATGTGTGCCTTTGCTCCTCACTGTATAAACAACTTTCACCATCTTAGGAAATAAGCAGAAGGGAAAATATTTCTAAGCGTGCTATTTCAAATACTTTCATCATAATGAAATTTGTGTTTTTCATTAAATATGTTAGGGCAATGTTGGCTAATAAAATTATGTAGGTTTCCAGTGCACAGTTATCTGATACATCATCTGTATGTTGCATTGTGTGCCCATCACCCAAAGTTAAATCTTCTTCTGTAACCATGGAATTATGTTTTAGGGCTCCTTGATTGAAAAAGATTACCACTATGAAAAGGTTGTAAAGATGAGTTCCTTGAAACATTTCTAAAACAACAAAAAATAATTCTTACAGTAAGGTGAACTTTTTCAGTGGAAGATAACAAGGCATAGGAACTCCCATATTTGTGTTTTTTATTGTTTATGCTATTACAGTTATCCCAGTTTCTCCCCTTAACCCCCTCCAGTGTGCCCCTCTTACTTCCATAGTCAATCTCCACACTGCTGTCCATGTCCTTAGGTCCTTCCTACATGTTCTTTGACTAATCCCTTCACCTTGTTTCAGTTGGTCCCCAATGACCCTTCCCCTTTTACAGCTGCCAGTCATCCATGATTCTATGTCTCTGGTTCTATTTTACACACTAGTTTATTTTGTTCATTAGATTCCATTTAGAAGTGAGATCATATGACATTTGTCTTTCACTGACAGGAATATCTGTGTTTTTGATAGCTTATAAATAACTTAGTATTTAAAGATTTATATTTTCTTAAATTTTTATCTGTATGAAGAAAAAATTTAAGAAATTAGTCACTCTGTATCAAATTATGGTAGACAGACAGATTTTGACTTTTTATCTCCATAGGTAATTATGTCCTTTGATAAAACTGGGGGTTCAGGCTGTATGGATATGATATGTACATCTTACTTGAGTTAGAGGTCAGTTAACCATCTCATTTCCTCTATTGGTTCATTTAAAGAGAATGAAAGTATTTTTGAAAAGGAAGAGGATGAACTGTAGCTATGTAGCAAGTATTTTCCAGATTGTTCACATTGGAAGAAAATAAGCCAAATTTGTTCTTTCAATTTCATAGTAAAGAAACTGAGCTATAGGTTCTGTCACAAAATGGAACCATCATGATAAATATTTACTTTGATATTTTATCAAATATCATTTTATTCTCAACATGTTTTTTTGTTTTTTCACCACAGCACCTACATACACAAATAAATACATTCAGGGAAAGATAGTCAATGATTATAGCTTCTATTTCCATCTCAAGTATCCTCTACTCCCATTTCCTATACTTCGGTTTTTTTCAGATTTAAGTTTAGAAAAATAAAATTTTAATATCATGACTTAAGTATTTAAATACATTTGTGGGCTGCATTCATTTTTGTTCAAATTCTATTTTTATTTATCAATATAATTATTCATTTGTTTTATTTAACATGGATTTATTTTACATAACAAATTTTCTGGGCTATTGTAAATGGATCTACTTCACTTTCTTAAAAAAATGTAAGGATGTATTTTCTTAGTCCTTACTAAGATATGATATTTATTTTGTTATAGAATCTGAACTGTACTATATCTAAACTTAGACATATTACTTGTTCCTGAAAAAATAAAGCAGCAGGATACTACATCTAATTGTGTGGCCACTGTTTTCAGTATCTCAGGCTATTTTTCAAGCTCTTTTTGTCATTCTCATGACCTTTCTTGTGAAAATAGGTTACCTTGTTATTCTGAGTATCAATTACAATGTCCTTGACTCCCTCTTGATAGTATGGAATTGAATTCCACCTCCATTGAATGTCAACAATAATGGACTTATTCAGCAGCCTGAAGATGGTGTCATTTGAAGTGAAGAAAGGAAGCCTTCTTTTCCATTTCAATTAGCAATGAAGAGAGAGTGTTCCTCTCTTTTCCCTACTTCGCATTGCCTCTGAAAGGAAAAACACTGAAATTGGACTCCATCACCTACCTAGACTGGTTGAAATCAACCTTATCTAGCAGGTAAGAGGCAGTTTGTGAATATGGAAGCCTGAATTTCAAGATGTCTTGTGTAGGTTACCAACCTATTCTCTAAAGGGAAACACAGTGCAACTATTTTTTACTTTGTGGTAGGATTTTTCCACAAAGACATGTCAAGAGTGGAATTCAAGGAGAGTAAAGATGTGTATGTTTGTTCTATGTAAACAAAAGACTTCATGTAGTAAGCTAGCTAGCACTTCTTTATTGTTTAGGACAAATAGACACCAAGAAAATGCTAATATTTGGAAATGAAGCCATTGCTTACTTTCCCTAATATGTGAATGTGACTTTGTAACAATTCAAACTGGGCTCCAGTTACTTGGCGCCTTTTTATATGACTCAAAATCTGTGAGTTATATAAAAATCCCAGCACCTCAATCTGTGTTGAAGGAAACAGGTTTTTATTAACAGGGTTCCAACCTAAGAGGTGCTGATTGCACTCCTGCTTGGAGCTCTTCTCTCCCATGAGACCCAGTACTTCTCTTGCTTCCCATAGGCTACAAGCCAAAACCACTTCTAGAATTTCCCATTTCCTTATTTGTACATAAAATGGTCACATAAACAGATCCCCATCCTCTCTGGAATGTGCACCTTGTGGGTTTCAGAGTGACCCTCTTCTTGCAGCAGCTCTCTCCTTCAGGATCTGGGGTGCACTGCTGTCAGTCTCCTTGTAGCAATTCAGGAAACCAACCATATGCTGTGCTGCACTGGACCATGGCGTCTCAGATGCCAAAGCTCAGAGGGGACGTGGTGGCACATGTTCCTGGGTGGGACCCTGCTCTCAAAAGTGGGTTTCACCCATGTTGGTTCTAAGCCCCTTGAAGATCTCATATCGCTTGGTCCCATGAGGGCTCCTGTCCATACAGGGAGCAAGGCCAGAGTCCCAGAATGTCCAAATGCCAAAAAAACCTGAGGGAGAGAGCTTGTGCCAAGCTCCAAAGTCCCATACCAAGAAAGCAACATCCTTCCAAACACAGAAGTCTTTAGCTCAGCATTCCCAGTCATAGTCCAATTCCAAGCATTTCTTATGAGTCTGTGTGAACTGGCCTAACTCCTTCTCACAGCATCCATTTTTCTCCTGTGGAGCTGCTTTTACTCCAGCTATCAGCTCACGTGTATGTCTTTGTGCTTGGTCAGGCAGGTTGCCTGCAGCACCATCAGTTCTGTTGCCATCTTCTGTGTTGGAGGAGTGATGAGGATGTTTCCGGCAGACCTCCAAAGCTCTAGATCTATACATAGACCCATAGACAGATTTATAGTCAGACCCACCACTGACTTCCTGTTCCTTGGCATACTCCAATTTTAAAGGCTAGGCTCAGAATTTCATGTGCAGCTGAACATTCAGCTCTCCTTATGATGCATTAGTGTCCTCCATGTGAGCCTCCTTTCAGCTGTCATATTTAGTCAGGGCAAGAATTATCAGGCACAAACAGGCATCCAGAGTGAACATCTAGCCCCTGCAGCTCACGCAAGTGCTTTATGAACTTCCCCCCAGTTACGTTATGAGTAACTGCTCAGTCACTCTGCCAGTGCATGTTCTCCGAGTCACACACAATTTGCCCTGGGTAGCAGCCTTCTTTTGCAGCTCCTCCCTAAATAAGGCACAGGCTGTTAATCTGCCTTTGTTATGCAATGTACCTCAAATGCTGTACATTGGAGATTCCACTCTGCCCTTCCTCTGACTTCTTGCAGGTTTTGGGGATATGGTGGGGTTCCCTTGCTCTATAGATACCCATGCTCTGACCTACCCCATTATAATGTTTCAGTAATCATATTATCTTACTTTTATCTATTCTATTTTTTTCTGATAATAAATATTTATGTTATAAAAACTTATATTTTGTTTATGTGCAAATTATTAAATAAACTTAAAGTTTTATCTGTTGAGTAATATTAAAAAATACTAGTTTTATCCATATAGAAGTTATTGTATGCTCTAATAATTTTGACCCAAATTAAATTTCTGAAATAGAAAAAAGTTATAAATATTTGAGATGCAAATAAGATCATATATACAATCTGTATTTTGTCTATTCCTTTTTGTCTTTATATTTGCCTTAATGAGCCATAAAACTTTATTCAAATTAACATACTTCTTTCATTTCTTTGGTTCAAAATAATTTAGGGAAAGAGAGAGTTTGAGAAGACAGGGCAAAAAAGAATTATGTGAGGATAGATTCTAGAAGTTATAGGTGAAAAAAATAATGACAGAAAATGGCATTGAGGTTTGAGACATTTAAAAAATAGTTACCTATAAATATTTAGTGATAAAAATGTATTACAATGTAAATATAAGGGCATTGTTAAGTAATCATTTTTAGGGGGGAATCAGCAAAGCTGTATCAGATAGATACATAGTACGGTAAACAATGTGTGTCCTCACTGATTAAGGAGTTTTTAATCCAGAAGGAATTGTAACTAAGAATTTATTATTTCAGATATTTTGTGTTATATCAAAGAAAATTATGAGAAAAAACAATGTGAATATTAAAATGTTTTTTCACAAGTGTCTCAATTGGAACAATTAAACATTTTCAGTGGCTATTATGAATAAAGCATACCTACAGTGGTGGCATCAAAGGTAATACATGCCTATTCTCTATTGCACTCCTTCTCTGGTTGTTAATGAACTGAGGGCTAATGGAATCAATATATATAAATTGTCTATAGGATATTTATTAGTCAACTGTGGGGTGGTCCTGAATATCAGAAAGCTAACTGAGATGAATCAAGTCAAAATCTTATTAAGAGACCTTCACCAAATGTTCCTCCTTTCCTCTGACTGATAACCTTGAGAAGGTGTAACAATGTCTAAATACACATAAAATACAGAACTTAAGTTCTGTGATTGCCATTAAGCAAGAGAAGTTCTTGTGGTAAAGTTTTCCTCATTGTTGCAGACACACAACTGATTTTTTTTGCTACAGTTTTAATTATAAATAAAATGCTAAAACTGTAACATAAAGAGCAGTTAGTCTATTTATTCTTTTACTTTTTCATGTACTCAACCACAATTGATTTTCTTTTCTTTTACTCCTCTTCATTTTTTTTTATTTTACACTTACAGTTTACATTCAATATTATTTTGTATTAGTTTCAGGTGAACAGTATAGTGATTAGACAATCATGTACTTTGCAGAGTGTCCCCCCAATATTTCAGGTACCCAGCTGGCCCCATACATAGGTATTATAATATTATTGATTATATTCCTAATGCTATAATTTACCTCTCTGATTTGATTTTCTATTTTGTGTGTCAAGCATTGTGTTGCATGCTGGGGTAAAACAGGAAATAAGCACTCACTGTCCTTAACTTTGTGGAGTTTGTCATCTGCTGGGAAGCAAACATATTCAACAAAAATTACAGTAATTATTATAACAATAATTATAATGACAGCTTCTGGTATATATTGTGAGGAAGAAACAGAGTTAGCTTTATTAGTTATATTTCAGTACAGGGTCCCAAGCTGAGAAAGTTGACTCTCAATTTAGTGTTTTGCTGTCATCTTCTGAAATTCTTAATAATTTTCTTTTTTAATATATTTTATTGATTATGCTATTACAGTTGTCCCATTTCGCCCTTCACTCCCCTCCACCCTGTACACCCTCTCCCACCCACATCCCCCCCTTTAGTCATGTCCATGTGTCATACTTATAAATTCTTTAGCTTCTACATTTCCCATACTATTCTTACCCTTCCCCTATCTATTTTCAACCTACAATCTATGCTACTTATTCTCTGTACCTTTTCCCCCTCTTTCCTCCTCCCGCCACTCTCCTGTTGCTAACCCTCCATGTGATCTCCATTTCTGTGGTTCTGTTCCTGTTCTAGTTATTTGATTACTTTCTTTTGGTTTTGCTTTAGGTGTGGTTGTTAATAATTGTGAATTTGCTGTCCTTTCACTTTATATGTTTGTTTTTTTTTATCTTCTTTTCTTATATGAGTCCCTTTAAAATTTCATATAATAACAGCTGGGTGATGCTGAACTCCTTTAACTTGAGCTCATCTGAGAAGCACTTTATCTGCCCTTCCATTCTAAATGAAAGCTTTGCTGGATAGAGTAATCTGGGATGTAGGTCCATGTCTTTCATGACTTGGGATACTTCTTTTCAGCCCCTTCTTGCCTGTAAGGTCTCTTTGGAGAAATCAGCTGACAGTCTGATGGGAACTCCTTTGTAGGTTACTGTCCCCTTATCTCTTGCTGCTTCTAGGATTCTCTCCTTCATTTTTACTTTGGCTAATGTAATTATGATGTGCCTTGGTGTGTTTCTTCTTGGGTCCAACTTCTTTGGGACTTTCTGAGCTTCCTGGATTTCCTAGAAGTCTATTTCCTTTGCCAGAATGGGGAAGTTCTCCTTTATTATTTGTTCAAATACGTGCTCAATCTGTTGCTTTTCCTCTTCCCCTTCTGGTACCCCTATAATTCAGATGTTGGAACGTTTCAAGATGTCCTGGAGGTTCCTAAGATTCTCCTCATTTTTTTTTTTTGAATTCTTATTTCTCCACTCTTTCCTGTTTGGTTGTTTTTTTCTTCCTTCTGGTCCACTCTATTGTTTTGAGTCCCAGTTTCCTTTCCATCACTATTGGTTCTCTATGCATTTTTCTTCATTTTTTTATGGTAACCCGCATTTTTTCATCTAATTTGTGCCCCAAATCAACCAATTCTGTGAGCTTCCTCATCACCAGTGTTTTGACCTGTGCATCTGGTAGATTGTCTGTCTCTTAGTCACTTAAAATGATGAGCCCTGGGGCATTGATCTGTTCTTCTGTTTGAGACATCTCTCTCTCTTTCTCCCCTTTTTTTTTTTTTTGGTATGGTCACTCCTATATGGTGAGGGGCAGAGCTTTAGGTGTTCTCCAGGGCTGTGCACCCCAGTTGCTAGATTGTGATGTTGTATGTGGGGGCAGGGGCGGGAGAGAACAATGGTGGTAGCTCCGTTCTCTGTGGGACCTCAGTCCCTTCTCTGGAATCCTGGGTTGCACGCTCTGTCCTGCTCCACAATCACCACCTCACTGGGTCTGCCAGCTGCTGCTTGTGTACTCAGGGTCCACCTGCTGTGATCTTGCATGCCCCAGATGCCTTACGCACCCTCAGTTGCCTTATGTGCCCAACTCTTTCTTCTCTCCTTGTCCCTACCTGCGCCCAGCTGATTCTCTCCACCCCTCCTACCGGCCTGGATGAATGGGTCTACTTCAACTTCTTGGCTGTCCAACTTCCATTCAGATAAATTCTCTGTCAGTTCTGGGTGTTATCCTGCCTCTAAATTGTTGTTGTTCTAATCTTGGTTGTGCGTAGAGGTATGATGCGTCCACCTATGCCTCCATCTCTGCTCCTGAAGTGTACGAGGATGCATGCACGATCTCTTTTCCCGCTGGGTCCACCTGGGTCAGTAATTTTCTAATAAGGGACTCTATATACTAATTTTTTAATTGGGCCATGAAAATTACCCCCTGGTCTTGAATAGATCATACGATAGTAAAAACAAGGTATTACCTTATTTGGATAGTGTAGTGAGGGATCATTACCTTAGAGAAGGCCATGCCAGTTAAATTTTTCTAAGGAATAAGTATAGAACAAAAGTAACTCCAGACCTAGAGCTCTTTCTGCTTCTGATAGAACTGCAGCTTTAGGTAAATCAATGGGGTCATAAGAATGAACAAATTAACTGGTATAAGGAGGTATAGATATGCATAATATATTTATAAAGCAATTTCAGAAAAACTATGAAGAAACCCCCTATAAGAATGGACAAAAGATATAAGAATTATAAAAGAAGAAATAGAATAGCCTAATAAAATATGAAAAATATGAAAACATGATCATTCTCAATAGTGTGATATAAAAATATCTAATAATTGATAATAGGTTTTTTCCCATCAAATTGGCAATATAAATTATAATATTCGGAATTGGTGTATTAGTCAAAGTTCTTATTGCAGGAAGTCTAAGGTTTATCTGGGTTATATAGGGATAGAATTTATAAGAAATAAATTAAATAACTTAGAGTTGAGGAGGAAGGATTGAAGAACAAGGCCTAAAACCAAGCTTGTAAGAATAGCACACTCACCAAACCATACTTAAAGACTGCTCAGAAAACAAAACCTCCACGGTAGAAAAGAGAAAACCATCATCACTTCCTCTGCATTTATGACACTTGTGAGCAGAAAACTTGCTACCACTTTACCTCAGTATCCTGACACCTGTGCTTTTAACATTTGCAGTACAATGGGTTTTTGTAAAAAATGTATTCCTTAAGTGATCTATCATATATACCGTTACCAGTTAAAAAAAATAAACTGAACTTTCTTAGTGCTCAAAATTTGTATTTATCAAAAGATATAATTACCTGGCTGGCGTAGCTCAGTGGATTGAGCGCAGGCTGGGAACCAAAGTGTCCCAGGTTCGATTCCCAGCCAGGGTACATTCCTGGGTTGCGGGGCATAACCCCCAGCATCCACACATTGATGTTTCTCTCTCTCTCTCTCTCTCTCTCTCCCCCCTCCCTTCCCTCTCTAAAAATAAATAAATAAAATATTTGAAAAAAGAAGAACCACATAAAAAAAAGATATAATTAAGCCACAGACTAGAAACATATTTGCAGCTTATTGGTCAAACATCTATATCCAAATATATAAAGAACTCTTATAAATCAACAATTAAAAGTTAAATATCACATCAATAACAGTTAAACATAGTATTACCTTATATTCACACATGTTCATAGCAGCACTATTCATAGTAGCCAAAAGGTAGAAATAATCTAAATGTCCAAAATAGATAGATAAACACTAACTGTTTTATACACATGCAATGCAATATTATTTAGTCATAAAAATAAATGTAGTGACACGTGACACTACATGGAAGAACTTCCAAAACTTTGTGTTAACTGAAGAAGGGTATACCTAAAAGGTCATTTATTATATAATTCCAATTACACAAAATATCCAGAATTGACAGATTTGTAGACAAAACACATATGGGTGTTTTTAAGGGGTTAGGGGAAGTAGAGAATGGGGAAATTGCTTAGTGGGCAAGGGGTTTTGATTTAGAATGATGAAAATATTTTAGAATGTGAGTGAGTGGGTGGTTAGACAACAATGTGACTATATTAAACACCAGTTAATTGTTTAGTTTAAAATGGTTAATTTTATGTTATGTGAGTTTCACCTCCAAAAAGTATTTTTAAAATGTATGGTCAAAATACTTGTATACTTCACCAAAAAAGATCCATGAGGGCAGAAGATTGCAGCCACATAGGTGGGAGCGATGTCAACTTTCCCCTGCAAACAGGTGGAACACCTAGCTGATCTTCTGAGGAACAGAGTGAACAGTCAATGGTATCCCAGCATATATAAAGATTGGAGGCCAAATCTTCAACTGTAGAGGACATTGAAAAATCAGACAGTAAGGACGGTGCTTTAGCACAATAAGGTCCCTGGGACCAGTGCAAGGACCAGGGTGGCTGCAGCCCCAGGCCCAGCACCTGCTGGGTCAGCCACAGGATTCTTGGGAGACAACCAGGTCAACGGCTCCCTCCCCTGCCAAACAAGGTTTGAGCAGCATCAGGAGGGACCTAGATTCTTGAAGTCACAGGTGGGGAATAAGGACAAAGTGGCAAACCCACAGAGGTGGTGTACACCCACTGAGACTGTGGATGATGGCTGGGAAGACATGAGCTATGACAGGCCCTGACCCAGTCAGTCCCCAGTCTGGTTGGAGAGGCCAGGTTCTTGTTTGGAGTGGCAGGCTTGAATAGGATAAATTTTTCAAAAATAAAAAGAAAAAAGAGGCACTCATGGCTGTTTAGTGAATTCTCCACAACAGCCGCCCTGGCCTCCTGTGCCCCTATTGCAGCCCTGTGGTGAACTCACACACAAAACACAAGGGATGGTGCACACCTGACCCCACTGCCCAGAGGCACCTCCAACCTGGCTCCTACAACCAGAGCCCTGCAGGGCTGATTGGCTCTCTAAGAATAAGTTGGGGATACCCTGCAGAGGAGAGTTGCAGGGCTCAGGGAATCAGCAATCCCCAGAAAGACTTAACTCAAGGCAGGGATGAACTACCCTAAAGGGGCTCTGAGAATTTCTAGCATCTAGAATAGTAGGAAGGTGGTGTGTGAGTTGCCACTAAATGGTGCACCTCAAGGACAGCGCAACTGGGGACTGAAGGAGTACACTGGACACAGAAGGACACTGGGGTCCCTTCAGGGAACTGTGGAACTGGGCTGGAGGCTGGGCAACTGTGAAGAGTGCAGCTCAGGAAGAGACAAAAGTGAAACCAATCCCTCCTTAGCCTGCTGCAGCCAGGAAAGCCAGCAGAACTGGCTTGGCTGGTTTAAAGCCAGAAGAAGGCTCTTTTACATTTTTTAAAATTCCTTCTTCCTTTCTTTCCTTCTTCCTTTTTTTATTCCTTCTTCTTTTCTCCCCCCTCCTTTTTTTTTATTCCCATGAGGGAGACAATAAAACCTGGAGCTGTGAAAAGACCAGAGTTAGAACCTAAGAGGGGTCATCCCAACAACTGAGACAGCGAGAAATTTCACTTTGCTACTCCAGAGAACTTGCTAGTTATTGCATATTTGTATTATTATTATTTTCATTATTCTTTCAACTTTTATTTTATTGATATTTTTTGTTGCTCTTCTTTCTGTTTAGTCTTCTTCACCTGGTTTCTTAAATTACATTTTTGACTGGTTTCCCTTGTTTTCTCTTTCATAGTGTATTTTTAATTTATTGTCTTTCACTTCACTTGTGTTCCAATAGCACACTACTTTAGGTTCTATACTTCCTGTTCTCGTTATTTGGATCCAATAGATTCTGTCATATGATGGTTGCTCCATTACTATTGTAAATAATTGCTGTTCCACACAATTGTAAATAATCCACAGGACCCCTCCTGAATCTTAGCTCACTTCACTGTTTCCTGAACTTTATTACTGCAGTGGTTGACTCTATTCTCTCATACACTAAACTTATTTTCTATCTTATAGTTTCACTTTACCTCATAATCTGACCTCCCATAAGCTCACTGTTTTCTAGATTTATCTCACAATCCTTCCATATCTCTGGCAAGAGTTTTATCTTTTTTCCTCCCTTTCTAAAACGTGGCTAGTTGGGTGAAATATCATGGTTAACACTATATATATCCAAAGGATCTCCTATCTCTTCTCTATGGTATGGTACTTTAAATAACATAGAATACACTGTTGCTACCTTAAACTATTTTGCCTTCCCCCTCCAAATGATCACAGAAAAGAGTAGGTGGGAGCTGTGAACACCAGTATACCTTATGGAAGAAGAAACCCACCAACAAAGGAACCACTAACAGATAATAACAGAAGAAGGTGGAAGCAGGAGTGGAAGCCACACTAACCTCAACCAAGGACTGATCTGAAAATACAAGTAAATGGTAGAAAAATTACCCAGAACAAATTACCCCCAAAAAACAAGAGCAAGAGAGAAACCTTAAAACCTGGTACAGACAGAGGAACCTGCGTCAACACAAACTGTCAACACCAGCACAACAGAATACAAGACATGGTGGACAGAGTGACCCTCAGTTAACCAGCTGGAGGGATGGGCCCACCAAAGAAAGACTCAATAATAATCAAAACCCAAAGACATAAAGTGAACTAACATAAATGACAGCCCAAAACCACTGAGCTCAGGAGATCAAGGAGACTTCACCACTGAATCTCACAAGCCTTCTACCACAGAAGTTAACACCAGAAACCAAGGGAGTCAGAACAGATCAATTTTAGAAGCAGAAGCTAACAAGAAGAGTCTCACAAACAATGGGAAGACATAAACAATTCCCAAATGAAAGGAAAAGAGGAAGCCTCAGAAAGAATGCTAAATGAAATACAAGTAAGTCAACTATCAGATACTGAGTTCAAAGCAATGATGATCAGGAAGCTCAATGAGCTCCCAGAGAATTACCAAAAACTACAGGGAAACTACAATGAGCTCACTGCAAAATATTTCAACATGAAAAAGAAAATAGAAACTATCAACAAGGGCCAAGAGGAAATGAAGAATACAATTTCTGAACTGAAGAACACAGTAGAAGGAATCAAAGCAGGCTGCAAGAAGCAGAGGATTGGATCAGCAAACTGGAGGACAAGGTAGAAAAAAACACACAGAAAAAGCAAGAAGAGGAAAAGAGGCTCAGAGAGAATAAAGAGGAGTTAAGGGAAATGAAGGACAACATGAAATGTAATAATGTGTCTATAATAGGGATACCAGAAGGAGAAGAAGAGCAAGGGATATAAAACCTGACTGAAAAAGTAATGATGGAAAACTTCCTTAATTTGATGAGAGAAAAAGTCACACAAATTCAGGAAACACAAAGAGTCCCAATCAGGAGGAACACAAAGAACACTTCAAAACACATCATAATTAAAATGGCAAAATTCCAAGACAAAGAGAGAATCTTAAAGGCAGCAAGGGAGAAAAAAATAAGTAACATACAAGAGAGTCATGATAAGGCTAGCAGCTGACTTCTCAATGGAAATGCTATAAGCTAGAAGAGATTGGCAAGAAATACTCCAAGTAATGAGAACCAGAGACCTGCAAACGAGGCTACCTTACCCAGCAAGGCTCACAGTCAAGATAGAAGGCCAAGTAAGGAGCTTCCCAGGCAAAAGAAGCCTAAAAGATACACCTCCCCAAACCAGTTCTGCAAGAGATGCTAAAGGGACTGTTTTAAGAAAAGAAAGGAAGAGAGTAAGAGATAGAAGAACACAAGTAAAAAAAAATGGCAATGCATAACTACTTATCAGTAATAAAATTAAACATAAATGGATTAAATGCTCCAATCAAAAGACATAGAATAGCTGAATGGATAAGAAAGCATGACCCACACAAATGCTGCTTACAAGAGACCCACCTCAGGACAAAAGACCTACACAGACTGAAAGTGAAGGACTGGAAATAAATATTCCAAGTAAAGAAAGAGGGAAAAAAAAGCTGGAGTAGCAATATGCATATCAGACAAAATAGACTTTAAAAAAGGGGCCATAAACACTTCATAATACTCAAGGGAAGAATCGATCAAGAAGACATAAACATTGTAAATATATATGGACCCAACACAGGAGCGCCCAAATACATAAAGAAAATCTTAGAGGACTTCAAGAAAGATATTGACAGAAAAACAATTATAGCAGGGCATTTTAACAACCCATGGTCAAAAATGGATAGATTTTCCAAATAAAATATCAACAAAGATATTGTGGCATGGAACAATGTCCTAGATCAAATGAACATAACTGATTATATATATATATATATATATATATATATATAATTCTGTGTGTGTGTGTGTATATATATATATATATATATATATATATATATATAGGGAGAGAGAGAGAGAGAGAGAACATTTCATCTCAAAGAAACAAAATACACATTCTTTTCAAATGCACATGAAACATTTTCAAAGATAGACCACATGATAACACACAAAACAAGCCTCAACAGATTCAAGAAAATTGAATTTATATCAAGCATTTTCTCTGACCACAAGGGAATGAAACTAGAAACCAACCTCAAGGAAAAAAACCCAAAACACTCAAACTCATGGAGATTCAATGGGATGCTAATAAACAAAGAATGGGTCAAGAATGAGATTAGAGGAGAAATAATTTATTTTGGAACAAATAACAATGAACTCACAACAGTCCAAAACTTATGGGACACAGTGAAGTCAGTCCTGAGAGGGAAGTTCATAGTGATACAGGTCTACCTAAAAAAGATAGAAATTTTTCAAATAAAAAACCTGACCCAACACTTACAAGAACTCTAAGAACAACGAAGACAACCTAGAGCAAGCAGAAGGAAGGAAATAACCAAGATTACAGCAGAACTGTAAATGACATAGAGTCTAAAAGCACAATTCTTAGGATTAATAAATCCAGGAGCTGGTTCTTTGAAAGAATAAAGCAGACACATGAGAGAGAGAGAGAGAGAGAGAGAGAGAGAAAGACAGAGAGAGAGAACCCAAATAAACACAATCAGAAATGAAAGAGGAGAGATTACAACTAATACCACAGAAATACAAAGCATTGTAAGAAATTATTACTACAAAGAACTATATGCCAAGAAATTTGAAAACCTAGGTGAAATGAACAAATTTCTAGAAAAAATATAATCTTCCAAAACTGAATGAAGAAGAAGCAGAAAGCCTGAACAGACAAATGACAGCAGACAAAACTGAAGCAGTAATAAAAAAATTCCTGACACACAAAAGTCCTGGACCAGATGGTTTTACAGGAGAATTCTAGAAGGCATTTAAGGAAGATCTGACCCCTGTCCTTCACAGACTATTCCAAAAATTCCAAAATGATGGAAAACTCCCAAATTCTTTTGATGAAGCCAGTATCATCCAATCCCAAAACCAGATAAAGACAAAACAAAGAAAGAAAACTTCAGGCCAATATTGCTGATGAGCATAGATAAAATTCTCAACAAAATAATAGCAAACTGCATCCAACAATCCATTAAAAAGATCATACACCTTGACCAAATGAGATTCATCCAAGGGATGCAAGGATGGTACAATATTCACAAATCAATAACAGTAATACATCACATAAATAAAAGCAAAGACAAACACCACATGATCCTATCAATGTATGAGGGAAAACATTTGATAAGGTACAGCATCCACTTATGATAAAAAAAAAAAAAAACTCAGCAAAGTGGGAATAAAGGGAGCATTCCTCAACATAATAAAAGCCATGTATGAGAGACCTACAGCCAACATCATGCTCAATGGGCAAAAACTAAAAGCTTTCCCACTAAGATCAGGAACAAGACAAGGCTGTCCACTTTCACCACTTCTATTCAACATAGTATTGGAAGTCCTAGCCATAGCAATCAGACAAGAATAAGAAATAAAAAAATCAAATTTGGAAAAGAGGAAACAAAACTGTCATTGTTTCCATATAACAGCATAGAATACTTAGAATATCCTATAAACTCCACAAAACAACTGCTTGACTTAATAAATGAATTTGGCAAAACAGTGGGATACAAAGTCAATATTCAGAAATCAAAGGCAATTTTTGTACACCAAGAATGAAATATCAGAAGCAAAAATCAGGAAAAAAATCCCATTTGATATAGCAACAAGAAAAATAAAATATGTAGAAATAAACCTAACCAAAGAGGTAAAAGACCTGTACTCAGAAAACTACACAACACTGAAGAAAGAAATTAAGGAAGACACAAAGAAATGAAAAGATATACAGTGTTCTTGCATCAGAAGAATTAATATCATCAAAATGTCCATACTACCAAAAACAATTTATAGATTCAATGCAATACCTATTAAAGTACCAATGACATATTTCACAGATATAGAACAAACGTTTAAAAATTTATATGGAACCATTAATAACCCCAAATAGCTGCAGCAGTTTTGAAAAAGAAAAACAAAGGAGGAGGGATCACAGTACCTGATATCAAGCTGTATTACAAGGCTACTATAATCAAAACAGCCTGGTACTGGCATAAGAACAGACACATAGACAAATGGAACAGAGCAGGGAGCCCAGAAATAAACCTGTCTCTATGGTCAATTAATATTTGACAAAGAGGGCAGCAGCATAAAAAGGGGTAAAAATTGCCTCTTCAACAAATGGTGTTGGGAGAGCTGGACAGTTACATGCAAAAAAATGAAACTGGAACACTAACTTACATCATACACAAAAATAAATTTAAGGTTGATAAGAGATTTAAATATAAGCCGTGACACCATTAAAATCCTAGAGGAGAACATCAACAGGAAATTCTCAAATATTCCATGCAGCAACATTTTCACTGATATTTCCCTTAGGACAAGGGGCATAAAGGAAAGAATAAACAAATGGGATCTCATCTAAATAAAAAGTTTCTTCTGGCTAAAGAAAACAGCATTGAAATGGAAAGAGAATCAACTGTGCGGGAAAACATATTTGCCAATGATACCTCAGACAAGGGTTTGATCTCTAAAATATATAAAGAACTCACATGACTCCACTGTAAGAAGACAAGCAACTCAATTAAAAAATGGGCAAAGGACTTGAACAGACACTTCTCCAAGGAGGGCATACAGAGGGCCCAGAGACCTATGAAAAGATGCTCAGTATTGCTAGGTATCAGATAGGTGCAGATTAAAACCACAATGAGATACTACCTCACAACATTGAGAATGCTCATCATAAAAAAAAAAAAGAAGCAAGAAACAACAAATGTTGGAGAGGTTGGGGAGAAAATGGAACCCTAGCGCACTGTTGGTGGGATTGCAGACTGGTACAATAACCATGGAAAACAGTATGGAATTTTCTCAGAAAACTAAAAATGGAACTTCTTTTTGACCCAGCAATCCCACTGCCACTGTTATATCCTAAGAACCCTGAAACACCAAGTCAAAAGGACCTATGCACCCCAATGTTCATAGCAGCACAATTTACAATAGCCAAGTGCTGGAAGCAACCTAAGTGCCCATCAGTAAATGAATGGATAAAAAAACTATGGTGTATTTACGCAATGGAATTCTATGCAGCAGAAAGAAAGAAGGAGCTCCTACTGCTGCAACAGCCTGAATGGAACTGGAAAACATTATGCTAAGTGTAATAAGGTAGGCAGTGAAAGACCAATACCATATGATCTCACCTATAACTGGAACCTAGTCAACAAAATGAACAAGCCAGCAAAATATAATCAAAGACACTGAAATTGAGAGCAAGCTGACAGTGAGCAGAGGGGAGAGGGGAGGGGAATATAGGAGAAGAGGGTGAAGGGTTTGCAGGAAAAATTATAAAGGACACTTGGACAATAACAAGGGTTGTGCAAACAGGGGAAGGAGGTGAGGAGGGCTAGGGTGGTGGGGAGTGCTGGGGGGGAAGCAGACAACTGTACTTGAACAACAATAGAAAAATGTTTTTAAAAATCCATGAAATAATAACCAAAATATCCATGAAAAGATCATCAATATTATTAGTTTTCAAGGAAATTTAAATTAAAACCACAGTGAGATATCATTTTACACTGACTGGAATTTCTGAAATTATTTTTAAAACATTGATAACACAATGTTGGATAGATAAGGAGAAATTGACACTTTCAGATTTCACTGGTGGGAGTGTGAAGTAGTTACACCATTTTGAAGAAGGGGTTGGTACTTTCTTACAAAGTTAAGCACACAGCCAATGTATGGCCCATCGATTCCACTGTAACTCATGTACCCAAGGTAAATGAGTCATGTGTCAATAAACATATGTCAATAAAAATGACTTGTTCAGAGAAATTCATAGCAGACCAATTCAGAAGAGCTCAAAGTCAGGAATAATCCATCTATCAAAAAATAATGGATAAAAAACAAAGACAACAAAACAAACTTCTGTGGCAGATGCATCCTGTAAATCAGTAGTCTGCCATAAAAATGAACACACTGCTGATCCTTGCAGAAACATGGATGAGTCACAACAAGAATTTCTAAGTGAGAAAAAGTGCGCACAAAACAAATACACTATTTGATTTCATTGATATTATGTCCATTAACTTGGAACTGTTAAGTGACGGAAATCAAATAGTTTCTCTGGAGTTGTTTGGAAAGGGCATGAGAAAATAATCTGAAGTGAGAGAATGTTCAATATCTTTCTTCTGAGTGTTAGTTGCATGAATACAAATAATTTCTGAAATTCATAGGACTGAACATATACAATTTGTACATTTTGATTTGCATTAATGGATGCTGATAGCTTTCCTTTGTTAACCGGGATGATTTTTTTTCACATTTTTTCAATGTGCCTTATTTTATCACAGTAAATTGTTATGAACAATAATGTCCTAGGTATTTTCCATTCTGTTAAAATAGCTTATACCTCCAGTTTTGAATATGTGTTTTGCTATTTTTCTTTTAGAGATTAGTATCATACCTGTGTCCAACCTCACTGAGCACACTAATTGTTATATACTTGCTGATTTGCCATCATATATAATTTCCTAAAGTGCCACTTGTGATAGAACATATTGTGTAGCTTCAATTTCAAAACTTTATAAATATTAAAGCAAATGCTATTGCTTCCTTGAATGTACTTGGCTTTATATTCTTGCTGTGCCTAACCCAGGTGTGGATTTAAAATTCAGTGGCACAAAATGATAATCTATCATTCTAAATTATCTCATATTCTTTTAATTCTTGATGTATCTAAGACAGAAGCCTGGGAACACTTCCTTTCCAATTGACCATATAGTGTATTTTTGTCATTAAAAGCTGACGCTTCATCATTTGGAATTTCATTCTAAACAAAGATTCATAAGTGAGCCTTCCAGCAGCTGCCTTGTCAGGTTTGTGAAAAGGAAAGATTAAATCTACTATATTTATTCCAAGCTTCCCCTATAATGGATCTCATATGAGAGCTTAATTTTATTTTCTGTTTATCAGAAATCAGGCCTATCAAAGACACGACATTCAAGTAATTATGTAAAGCCATCACACAGATGGTGGATAATAAGAAAAATTGTTCATGGAAATTTGTCCCTTCAACAAGCAAAATGAAATGGCATTTGACTCTCCTTCTTATAAATTATAATACCTGGTGCTTCTTAAATTCAGTGGCACTTCTACTTTACCAAAAAAATAAATCTATTATGACAATAAACATTTTCAAATGATGTAAAACAACTCACAGTCCTTCACTTATTTTAGAAGTGTATATAGCATATATATGAATAGATAGATAAGATAAAAGATATGCAATAAATAGATGAATAAAATATATTGACAGATACCTGGTTAGATGATAGATTAGTCAAACTGTAAAAAATAATGAAAACACATAGTTGTGATGAGTATTTTATGGATGACATTTATTCTTTTTTAAAAGATTTATTTATTTTTTTATTGTTTTAGAGAAAGGGGAAGGACATGAGAAGGAAAAGGAGAAAAGCATCAATGTGAGAGAGAAACACTGACCCCCTTGCCTCTTGATCTTCCCCAAACCAGGACTTGGCTCGCAACTCAGGCATGTCCCCTGACCAGGAATTAAACCAGAAACATTTTAGTTTGTGAAATGACACCCAACCCGTTGAGCCACAGCATCAGGGTGACATTTATTCTTTTTTAATTCATTTTTTAAGATTAACATTATGGGGAAAGAATGATACGTTGTCCAATGGTTAATTTTTAACATCACTTTTAATTTTTTAATGATATTTTTACTGTTAGAATACAGTTGTCTCTATTTTCACACCATCACTTTCCTCTGCCCTGCCCACTCCCACCCCCCACCCTCAACCTACCTCCTTTGGCTTTGTCTATGTGTCCTTTATACATGTGCCTTGACAACCCTCTCCCTTCTATCCTGTGTTATCTTCCACCCCTCTTCACTCTGGTTACTGTCAGTGTGTTCTTTATTTCAATGTCTCTGGTTATATTTTGCTTACCTGTTTGTTTTGTTGATTAGGTTCCAGTTATAGGTGAGATAATATGGCATTTGTCTTTCACCTCCTGACTTACTTCACTTAGCATAATGCTCTCCAGTTCCATCATGCTGTTGGGAAGGGATCCTTCCTTCTTTCTGCTATGTAACATTTCCATTGTGTAAATATACCATAGTTTTTTTTTATCCTATTGATGGGTACCTAGGTTGCTTCCAGCACTTGGCTCTTATAAATTGTGCTGCTATGAACATGTGAGTGCATAGGTTCTTTTGAATTAGTGTTTCAGGATTCTTAGGGTATAATCCCAGCAGTGTTACTGGTAAAATAATAGAAGTATAAATTTATTGGTTAAAATATTTGTTCATTTTTGTACTTGACAACAGTTTTAAGAGACCGGTATATTTTATGCACTGTTTTAATGAAGTTGTGGATAAGACAGATTGGACTCTACATCAAATCTAATGAGTGGCACAAGAAATAAAGAAATGATTATTTGACCTACTTTAAATTTTTGAAATGAGATTAAATTTTTCAATCATGTATTCACTTAACCAATATTTATTGAATACTTACTATCTTGCAGCCTAGTGGTGAAGTGAAACTAAAATGGAATTGTTCGCGATAAATTTCAAACCAGGGAGACTAAACACATTTTTCAACCTTCAAAAATTTAAATGTGTTAATATATGTTCACATAACTATGCTTGATACTTATTAAGCATAAAATTAATATTAGCTATTACTGTTAGTTACAGAAATATTAATACTTTTATCATCATCATCACCTTCATTATAATGATTAATACTCTACAAGACCCATTTTAGGCCTTCTTATCTTAATATACATTATATTTCCACTACTGTGAATTTTGGAATAAAACCAAATGATTAAAACAACTGTAAAATGAACAAGGTTTTATACTAATATTTACTGTTACATATTTTGGGATATTATTAATAATCAAGTCAAAAAAGGGGGTAAAATTAATGATTAGAAGAGATGATGACATCAACAAAGTGCATAATGAGAATGAAAATTTTTAGTTAAAATATATTATTTATGTTACTCATAATATTGTGTGTAGACAAATGTGTGGAAACAATTGTTTTGAGCACTGTTTTTACTTTTTATTGGAATATTAGAGACTAACACACCATAGGATACCAATGTGAATCAGTCACTGTAGGAAGATGATGAAAAACCATTAAATCAGCCCTGGCTGGTGTAGCTCAGTGGATTGAGTGCGGGCTGGGAACCAAAGTGTCCCAGGTTCGATTCCCAGCCAGGGTACATTCCTGGGTTGCAGGCCATAACCCCCAGCAACCGCACATTGATGTCTGTCTGTCTGTCTGTCTCTCTCTCAGTCCCTCCTTTACCTCCCTAAAAAAAAATAAATAAATAAAATCTTTAAAAAAAAAGAAAGATTTTATTAAAAAAAACATTAAATCAATGTTATTATATTCATTTAAAATGTATTCAGAGCCATGCAATTCTTTATTTTTTGTAGGGGAGAGGGTTATATCTTGTGCACTGTAGGATGTTTAGCAGGACCCTCAACCTGTACACAGTAGGTGCCAATAGCACCCTCACTGCCTCCAGGTATGACAATGAAAAATATCTCTAGATATTATCAAATATCCCTGAGGGGACAATAGTGTCACTTGTTGAGAACCACTGATTATGAAAAAATGACTGGGGAGACATGTAACTTATAAAACCAAAGTCTTTGAGAAATGGCTCACAAATAAGGAGCTCTGACCAGTTTGATAGAAGCTATAACTGAGTATGACTAAGGAGAAAATAAAAGTGTCAGTTATTTAGATTTAGTAATCAGAAATAATTTGAGGATAACCTGAAATATAGGTGTAGGCTAAAAAAAAAATGAAAGCTGATAGAAAAATCTCCACAAATAAATAAAACTGTCTATTCAATAAGTAAGTAAAATCTTGAGTAATTGTATAATTTTGTGACAATAGAGTCTTAATTATAAATATTATTTATTTAAACATCTGTTTCAATGTTGTACTTCTCGGGTTACAAATATAAAGTGAAGTTATCAGATATAAATTTTGTTTAAGTATGCAATCAATTTTGAGTTTCTTTTTTTAAGATCAAACATATGTATACTAAATATGTTATTATTGCTTTTCTCAATTATCAAAACAGTAATTATTCCTAAAACTGACTTTAATGAAACACCTGGTGCCTTTAAGATACTTAAATTTACCTGGGATTTTACTAGCAATTTCAAAGCATTTTAAGTATAGAAATTTCCCAACTGGTGAAGATTTCCTTATGATAAATGTGACTTTCCCTGAACATATTTTAGAGGTGTTCAGAGTCTCAAAGTTAAGTTTCTGCCTAATCTTACACTTGGGAAAATAAATCAAAATGACAGCCACAATAGTAGTATTAATATAAAGATGTTAAAATAAATATTAAGAATCCAGATTATTTTATTGATTATATTTGATAAAATTTTCAAGAATATTGTATAATGGGAAAATTATTCCAAAAAATTTACTTTCAGTTGAACTGATGGTAGACCAGTGGCCACCACCAATTCATTCTATTGTTATGTTTATGCAGCACAAGGTAGGATTATATGTGATATTGTGATTTCCTCCTGTGTGTAATTTAAAGTCATTCTCTCTACCTATGTGTAGAATTTAACCCACTTGCTTTATCTTTGTATACTGGTTTTAATAAACTTTGAACATTGACTATGGACCTCTTCATCATAACTTCAAAAAGAAGTCCCAAGTATACTTTTAGGAATTTTAGTATCAAAAGATTCTTATAGGCTTTAAAGGGAAAAAAAATTTCCTTTGGTTTTATCACTTTGGGAAATACCCTATTATATTTTTTAAAAAGAAATCTTTTATGGAGCCCTGGCTGGCATAGCTCAGTGGATTGAGCGCAGGCTGCAAACCAAAGTGTCACAGGTTCAATTCCCAGTCAGGGTACATGCCTGGGTTGCAGGCCATGACCCCCAGCAATGGCACATTGATGTTTCTCTCTCTCTCTCTTTCTCCCTCACTTCCCTCTCTAAAAATAAATAAAATAAAATCTTTTTAAAAAAGAAATCTTTCATGGAAAAAAATGAACTCTTTTCAATGGGTAGGAAATTGATATTCAATGGTACAAAAACATTAATAATTAGAAATATGTAAAAATTTAGATATAGTATTTTTAAACATTGTTTAATAAGCATATGGAATGCATTGACAAAAATTGCCATCAAAGAAATCACATAAAGGAGCTTAAGGAGCAGACATTTTTACATCAGGAAAAGGATTACAGCATATACTGGGCAAGTTAGGCAACTGAACTATGATAAAAGTGGAAAGACTCTTTAAGACACATGGTACCTTCAGTTCATCCATCAAAAATATAAATCTATAATTTTAATTAAAATATGCCTCCTGAAACCAGTGCACATGGCTTAACATGCTTAGAGTTAAGCTAGCACTGGCCTTGGGCATATTTTACATACGGGTTCAAGTCCTTGGATCATTAATGAAAAACATACAACTCTAAAAGGAAAATTGATGAAAATATCTATCATGCCTTTTATGCATAGCATTAATTTCACTGTGAAACATGTTAGTAAAGAGAAGTTTTTATGTTAGTAGATCATAGGCAAAGTATGCACATCTAATAAAGCATATGTTATATTTTAACCATTCCATTTCATACTTTTAGATTTGATTTCTGTTTAGTACTGGACATAAGGATTTAGTTTTTCTGTTTGAGTTGTGTTCTTCAACCTCTATCCCACCAGACTGCTGCAGGTGAAGATCTTCATTAACTATTTCTGGCCTCCTGGGACCTATTCCCTCTCCTTTTTCTGGCTTGTCACTGGCTGATGTACCAGTACTGGAAAAGGGGACTGGTTAGTTTTTGCACTCAATACATCACTCTTAAAGTTGCCATTTCTAGGACAATAATAAGTACCAAACACTAATAAGTGTTTTATAATAATCAATATATTAAATCTTAATTAGATCACTAAGAAATTGGTTGACTCTATTTTACGAATAAGTGCTCATTCACTGACCTTTATGCTGCTGAGGCTGTACTCAGCCTCTTATGTATGTTGCATTACTTCATCCTTGTAAAATTCTAAGAGGTTATTTTTTAGTAATACTGTAATGAGCTAAATTGTGTCCACTGAAAATTCACATGTTAAAATTCTGTTTACATTACTTCAGAATCTGACTTATTTGGAAAATAGTGTCATTGTATATTTAATTAGTTAAGATGAGGGTATAAAGGAGAAGGGTGGACACTTAGTCCAATATGTTTGTTGCCCTTACAAAAAAATACAATTTGGACATAGAAGTATACAGAGGGATATCTGTAGATGAGGATGAAGGCAATTAATGATATAATGTATCTACAAGGCAAGAAAAACCCAAGATTGCCAGAAAATCCCCCCAAACATGAAAACACTGGTAGAAACATTTAACAGTTTTACTCTCAGAAGGAATCAACCCTGCTAAAATCTTGATCTTGGACATAGTCTCCAGAACTATGAGATGATAACTTTTTGTTGTTCTGAGCCAGCCATTTCATGCTACTTTGATATGAAACACACAAGAGAATAACACAATTCCCATTATGCAATTGAGGAGATGGAAGATCTCAAAGATGGCAATAAAAGAGCCCAGGCCTGAAAGTGGGACCATCTTGTTCAGAAGTCCAGTGGCTTTAGCACAAATGCACAGTCCTCCTAGTTCACTTATTTTCTCTCTCACTTTCTTTCTTCCTCATTCCACCCACTCTACTTATCTTGGGAACCATGAGTCATTCTTCCCAGGCATACAACTAACTCCAGAAACACTGATTTATTGGCAGAAGCTGGAGAGAGAGGACATTTGAGTCAGTGTCATTTTCTCAGGGAACTCTCTACTAAGCCATATAAAAACTTTTTCTTAGCAAAATAACTCTTACCCTATTAGAACTAAGAGTAAGGATTCACACTCCCATAATCTCATACCAATTTCCATGCCCACATCCGCCCATATCTTTTTCTATGCCAAGCTCCTGCCTACTCTGCAGAGTCTGGAAAAGTTTTGTATTTGTGTGCTAAAAAGCTTCTGCTATTTAGTGCTTCACAAAAATCTTATCAGAGAGAGAATAAGTAGATAGTGAGCAAAGCTGCTTTTCCATGTCATGTATGCATAAAAAGGAGAAGGTGATGAATAGGACTAAATAAAGTCTCTTGTTTTTTAGGTAAATTAATTAGGGTCACATTGGTAAAAAAAATTATATAGATTTCAGGTGTACAATGGAATACTACACAGCCATAAGGAAAAGTGAAATACTGTCACTTGCAACAACATGGATGGATATTGAAAATGTTATGTTAACTAAAATGATTTGTCTCTTTGATATCCCTTTATACATGCAATGATTCTACAAAGACCAGGATAGTGATAGCAAGCTCTCCTTACCACTGGTAATGGGGTCTTGATGATCACATGATTTTTATGACTCAGCTGCTCAAGCTTAGCTAGCTTCTATATCCAGCTATTCCCAGAGACATTCTGAAATTCCAGGTGTTGATTACATTCTCTGCACTTACTCTGTTTTTCTTGTGGTGTCTGTTGTCCTTTCCCTGCATTCTTTCCCAGCTGTGCTTCTATTATCTGTCTACATGTTTTCCCTTGCTCTCCATTGCACTCCACCTTGGATGAGGTAGTTTTGGAGTGCTTTTTCCAACACCAGCAACCCTTGTTTTGGCACTGAATTGTTTGTTTTTATATTCTCAGCACAAACCTACTTACCCATCTGCTCCCAATTTCCTTTTCTCTTTTGAATAGAAGGGTGATATTCTTGAATCTTCTGCCATTCTGATAACTGCTTTTCTGTCAATGTCCCTTTTTTCTTTACTTATTGCTAAGGCTAGTTTTATACTATCCTAAAACATACTGACCTTTCAAACATGTCTTTAGGAGAAAATAGATCTTTGAACAAAAAATATTGTGATAGATAATTGATTCAGTGACCTCAGTCACTTATAATTTGAAGGAGTTATGGAACAAAGAGCAAATGCATCGCAAGATTATTATGCCTACATTATAATCTAGTTGCTTCACTAATAATTATCCTAGCATGCATGCTATAACCATCGAGGCCATTGTACAATTTGAGAAAGGACATAAGCTTGCTAAAGTAAAATCAAAACATAAGTGACCCAAGATCATTCCCAAGGAAAGGGAATGATGAAGAGCACTCTGCAAGAGTAGGTAGTGTCAGATGGCAAACAACTGGCTAGGAATACAACTTTCTCACCCATTAGTCATATAACTGAATCACATAGTTTCTTCTAGTTCTAGTGTTTTCATCTGAACAATGAAAGAGCTTGAATTAAACAACTTAAGTCTCTCTACATTTCTAGAAAAAAAAAACAATGTTAAATTTTCAAAAATTATTTTTTCACGTTTTTTAAAGTCCACTAAGAAATAATTAAATAAATATAATGAGGAGGAAAAGAGGTAAGAATAAATTAAAGTCTATTATAGTTGAGTGATAATAATCACAAATGATGCTAAATATTTTGATTTAGCAAAAAGATGTAAAAATTATATACCAGGAAGGAAAAATATCCAAGAGACTTCTCAGCTGAGCTATCAATGATGAGAAAGAAAACTGGTGCATGAGCAAGTTGATGGGGAGTGTGTGAGAGGTGATTGGACTGTATTTCTTTAACAGAAAAAAAATGGTGAAAAAGAAAAAAGGTTTCATAAATTATGAAATAGAATTGAAATAATTACCCAATAAATGGGCTTTAAATGTGGTAGTTATCTGATGAAAAAGAATTTGTATGCAGGGTTAATTTGAGCAATATGAGGTACTAAGATAACTTTTTCTCTTCTTGTCTCAGAAATCTTCTCAGTCCATCCTGGGACCTATTTGTGGAGGTCATAAAGTCACCTATCAAAGATCTACTCTGATGACTATAGGGATAACTAAGTATCTTCTCTTATAAACTTCTGGACAGTTGTCTTTTCACTTTTGGGGCTCAAACTTTTTTACATTATTAAAAATCATTGAAAAACAACCCCAAATATATTTACTTCATTAGAAATTAAAACACAATATTAAATATTTATTTGTAATAAATTGAATGTTACAGTAAAGCTATAAGATGTTATATCAATATAATATTTTATTAAAAAGAGCTAGCCCTGGCTGGCATAGCTCAGTGGATTGAGCGCAGGCTGCAAACTAAAGTATCACAGATTCGATTCCCAGCCAGGGTACATGCCTGGGTTGCAGGCCATGACCCCCAGCAATGGCACATTGATGTTTCTCTCTCTCTCTCTTTCTTCCTCCCTTCCCTCTCTAAAAATAAATAGATAAAATCTTTTTTAAAAATTTACTACATTTATAAAAAAAGAACTATAAAATTATGATAAGGATGTGTTGGGAACCGCCCTGACTGTTATCAGAAGCTGAAACCCCCACCTAGGCTAAGGCTAAGGGAATGCCCTTGGAACTGTAAGCCAGCAAGGAGACAAGGGCTTGTCTCCCTGGCAGGAATGCTGCTTCTGCTGCTTTATTCATAACTGAACCCCAAAAAGCTTGGTCGGTTAGCCAAAGACGGGTAAGATTCCCCACGGGGGGAACGACCTAAGCCAGGCACGATCACTTTGGGAGGCCCCTCAAAAGAAGGACTTGGGGGGCTGCAGCAAAAGAGGGTGACGGACCCTCGCTCCTCGGCTTTGACATAGCCTGAGTTCTCATCCTCTGGGAGAAAATCTCCTTATTGCCTTTGTTCCCGTGCTAAGCCTGAAACAATGACAGGGTGGTGCAGCTCTGTGCTGAAAAGAGCGGATTCCCCGGATGATCAGGCCTAAGACAGAACATGTAAATTACTGTGAAACCTTCTTTGTTTAGAATGCTCTCAGTTGAATGAGAAGGGTCCAAGGAGGAAGTTTGTTCCTCAAAGTCTTACAGCTCTTTTACCCCAACTCAATAGAGCAGCAGAGTTCCTTGTTTTCTATAGTTCCTTACTTCCCCTGATGAGTACTGTACTTTACCTGAATTATTATGCAAAATAAGCCCAATAAAAGCAGGTATGGACGGTGGTAAATCAGGGCACTCCCCACTAGGAGGGGGTGGCCATTTCGTCCCTACTTCCCCACAGAAACTAGTTTGTCTCTGTGCATGTTTGTTTGTTTCTCGCGTGTTTTTCGGCAAGCCATCCGCAGCATTCCGTGGTCACTGCTGGCGGGAGACCCACGTGCAACAAGGATGGAACTGCATTTTATATTTACAAATCCCTAGTTTCAGGTTTAATTGAAGCTAACTGGATTCTCAAATTTGTTTCTCATTCAATCTGTGGCAATATGTATTTTGATTGAATTATATGATGAAAATCCAGCTTCAAACAATAGTAGTTTTTTAATGATCATTTCAAATAGTTAGGGATATTTTTCTTTGATAACTACATTGAAATGTGACAAATTCTGTTTTTTAAATTTTAATTTCAACTAAAACCATATTAATAAATATTTCATATGATGATACACTAAAATACAATAATTTTTCTCATACTTTAGAGGACCTTTTACTCATATGGGATCTTATATTTATGCATTGATCATTGGGAAAGTATTTGCTCACTCTATTATTCACATCTTCTACATGTTGACATACTTTATGACTCAATTTAAAAATTCACAGTTGTTAATATCACCATGGAGAAAATCTTTAAGTATGGGGAAGTTATCAAGCTGATGATAGTAAAGACAGTCTTGAATTCTGATTTTTGGTTTTAAGATCAAATTTTGTCATTGGTCAATCATACTACAAATTATTTTTCTTGAAGGTACAGACTCACTTTGCTCATTTTTGAGAAAATGTTGGCCAAATTACTGAAATATAAATAACCATGGTGTGCCTACAAGTGGGCTGGGGTCTGGAGAATTAGTTTACATATTTACTAATAAGTAAATTTAATAGGCTAGCATGGGTGGGTTGATGGTCTCAGAGGTCCAAGAGTAGGCTTTCTTCTTTCCCAGGATGTTTTTCTCTAATTAACTGGGTTGTAAAACTCCTATTTTTAAAACTAGAGCATGCTGAGGTGTTGATTCTGCTTTCAGGCAGAGCCCAAAGTGCTATGTATTGGAGTCAGCCTTAGTGCAGCAAGTCAAGTGCTTTCTCTGTTGTGCACTTAAATACCCCATCTGGAGTAGCCAGGGTTGGCTGTGGTTTGTAGGAAGAAAGGAAGTAAGGGAGGAAGGAAAGAAGGGATGGAGGTTGGGAGGGAGAGAGGGAGAAAGACAGGCTATAAACTGGCTTGAGTCTATAATATGTGTGTAGAAATATTGAGAGGTTACAATTAAGATTCTAGAGTCAGATATTTTATTTCATATCCTGGATGCAACACTAGCTTTCATGCCTTATTTTTCTTGTTTGTTAAATGGGGTGGATAGTGGAGCCTATCTCATAAGACTGATGTCAGAATTAATTGAAATAGCACATACAAAGTAATTATCCTAGTGACTGGCAGTATGTAATTCTCTGAAAATGTTAGCTGGTTTTATTATTGATGTCTTCAAAAGCATCAAATAGTGATCATCCAATTTTTGCCAAAGAAGAAAGACTGCTTTTTTTCTCCTTCCAACAGACATACTTAAATTTATTTCTGCTCATTTAAAGCACATGACATAATCTCAATGTGTCTGGCCCCTCAAAGTAGATTTTTTGTTGTTGTTGTTTTTAAGCCTCAAATATGGTACTGTTCACTAGAAGTTCCCATACCCACACCAGGTCATTACTTTGGAGAGCCAATTTTTAAAATGGATAAATAGATTTAGAAAACCTATTATTCTAACATTCTGAAGAGAACATTAGATTATGATTCTCTTATGTTATGAACATAATGGATTTGTCCATGTTTCAGAGTTGGTAAAATAGTGAAAAAAATCTGAAGTGAGGAGTGCCTTGAAGAGAGAAAAACTGGCAGTGAAAATTCTTTTAGGAGAATGTTAGGTTAGGCCAGGTAAAAGTCAATGAGAACTTAAACTAAGTAGCAGGAGAGATGGAGGAAAGGGAGTACCCAAGAAATAGAGAGGATCACTTTAATCCTATTTATTCTTGTTTTCTCAAACATGTTTGATAACATTATCCTCTAATTCTTGAATCTGATTAAACATCATTCATTAAGAGGTTTGGAGGGCAGAAGGTGTTGGCTGAAGTTTTTAACATTAATGAATATAGTGCCACTTCTCATAATTCTTATATCTTATACTTCCTTCACTATCCCTTCTAATTCTGTCTATTTCAATTGTCTTATATTCTGCTGATTAAAAAGCCATAAAATTTCCTAGAATTACTCTTACTGTGTATTCCCTTTACTGTGATTCTCCCTCAGTTGTGTGACTCCTCCAAAAGCCCTAATTTGATTGCTCAGAAGTTACTGATTTCTAATTATCCCAATTATGATCATCAGTATTTTTGAATTTCTTATTTTTTAAAGACATTGCACTTGGAGGTATTTCTCTTTTATATTTCCTGCATTCAAAAGCCCATTTTACTCATAGGAATCTTTCTATACCTGGAAAAAAAAAACTCTATCCAACCTAGGGTCTAATCTAAAATAAGATAGTTCTTTCCATTATTTATATATATAAATATTGTATATATATTTATATATATACAATATTTATAGAGCCACATTAACATCATATATAAAATAAAATGTGTAAAACCTCTCTATCTGAATTTTTGAGGCTGTCTTGTTAGGTTCTCAAAACGAGTCAACATCTTGACTATATATTTCTTTCTTTTTGTGAGGTAGTATCTCATTGTGGTTTTAATTTGCATCTCTCTGATGACTAGTGATACTGAGCATCCTTTCATATGCCTCTGGGTGCTCTGTATGTATTCCTTGGAGAAGTATATATTCATGTCCTTTGCCCATTTTTAATTGTATTGTTTGTCTTCCTAGTGTGGAGTTGTGTGACTTCTTTCCATAATTTGGAGATAAAACCCTTGTCCAAGGTACCATTGGCAAGTACATTTTCCCATATGGTTGGTTCCCTTTCCATTTTGCTGATGCTTTCTCTAGCTGTAAATAAGCTTTTTAGTTTGATGAAGTCCCATTTGTTTATTCTTTCCTTTATGTCCCTTGCCCTAGACAATGTATCAGTGAAAATATTGCTGCGTGGGATATCTGAAATTTTCCTGGTTATATTTTCCTCTAGGATTTTTATGGTGTCATGACTTAATTTAAGTCTTTTATCCATCTTGAGTTTATTTTTATGGATGATGTAAGTTCATGCTCGAGCTTCATTTTTTGCATGTAGCTGTCCAGCTCTCCCAACACCATTTGTTGAAGAGACTACTTTTACTCCATTTTATCCTCCTGCCCCCTTTGTCAAATATTAACTGACCATAATGACGTAGATTTATTTCTGGGCTCTCTATTCTGCTCCATTGTTCTGTGTCTGTTCTTATTCCAGTACTAGGCTGTTCTGATTACAGTGGACTTGTAACATAGTATGGTATGAGATATTGTGATCACTCCTACTTTATTGGAGAGGATGTGGAGAAAAGGGAACCCTAGTGCACTGTTGGTGGGAATGCAGACTGGTGCAGCCACTATGGAAAACAGTATGGTATTTACTCAGATAATTAAAAAGGAAACTGCCTTTTGATCTGAAATTCCACTGCCAGGATTATATCCTAAGAACTCTGAAACACCAATCCAAAAGAACCTATGCACCCCAATGTTCATAGCAGCATGACTTACAATATCCAAGTGCTGGAAACAACCTAAGTGTCCATCAGTAAATGAGTGGATCAAAAAACTGTGGTACATTTAAACAGTGGAATTCTATGCAGCAGAGAGAAAGATGTAGCTCCTACCTTTTGAGACAGCCTGAATGGAACTGGAGAGCATTATGCTAAGGGAAATAAGCCAGGAGGTGAGGGACAAAAACCATGTGATCTCACCTTTAAGTGGAACCTAATCAACAAAATAAACAAGAAAGCAAAATATAAAAGAGACACTGAAATTAAGAACAAACTGACAGTAACCAGAGGAGAAGTGGGAGGGGATAATGGGGATTGAGGGGCAAAGGGTTTTTAGAAACAACTATAAAGGACACATGGACGAAAGCAAGAAGAGGGTGTGGAATCAGGGGAGGGAGGTGGGGATGGCTAAGGTTCAGGGGTAGTGATAGTGGAAAAATGCAGACAGCTATCCTTGAACAACAATAAAATAATAAAAAAATAAAAAGGAAAACATTCTAATTCTTTATTCTTAATGCTCAAGTTAAGTCAGAGGCTCATTTAAGATATACACTAGATATGAATAAGTGTGGGAGAATAAAATGATCACCAAATTGGAACCTGAAATAGTTTGCAGTTGATGTCCAACCAAGATGTCAAAATACTGTGCTCTGAGAATTAAATCAACAATTGACCTTTTCTATTACATAAGCAATACATGTGTACTTTATTAAATTCATTCCAAGTATAACTAATGCTAATAGTTATATATTTTATGTCCATATTACCCAAAGCAATCTATGGATTCAACAGAATCTCTGTCAAAATACCAATGATATATTTCACAGATATAGAACAAATTATTTCAAAAATTTGAGAAAGAACATACATTTCTAAGCCCTAAATAAGAGATTTCTATTTTCTACAAACCAGTGGTGAATAAAGATATATAATCTTGAAGAAAATTAGTTGCCAAGGTCCTTTCACTCAATTGCAAGATTAATACATCAATATGCTTAATTTTACTAAGAACATGGAACCTTGAAAGTTTGATACTTATTAAACTTTTTTATTTTCAGAAATTTTATAAAACATGGTATTCACATAAGGACATAGAAACCAAAATAAAATAATGGAAAAAGTCTCACAATAAAATTTATGTACTGAATTGTACAATGTGTCTCCAAAAATAGCTCTTGGAACCAATCTTTATATTTTATTCATTAAAAATAAATTTTTATAATAATAAATTTTCCAGTAATGTAGTAAATATTATATCATAAAAGGGAAAATAATTTCTGTCCACTATGAGAACAAGTTAAATCAATATTCATATGTTTACCTTATTCAGAATATTGAGTGATTTCTACTTGCTCTTACTGATCTGTTGCCTTTGATTTCTCATATGCACTTCTTATATTTTCTTAGACTTAATCCACAGAATTAAAATATTGTATTACATTTATAGATATATTTAAAGCTATTTATGAACCTCGTCAAAATAAGTCCCCCCAAAATTGAATTTGTTTATTGTTTCCTACTTGTGGGGAAGAAAATCCATCTCAATATCATCTAAACAACATTTGAGCATTAAAAAAAGATGAATAACTTTAATTTGAAAATCATCAGAAAAGAGAGATGATAAGACTGTATTTTTATTTCTCTCCTAGTAATGACCATCATTTTGGCCAACTGTGGCTGTAATATAAGGGGCCAATTAATATGACATAGTATTGAGGTAGTTTCAAAAATAGAAGAAATCTCCCAGGCAAGCAGACCATTCATGTTTGTTATCCCAAGTGGCTGGCAAATTTGCTTAGCACATGGCCTAAATGAAGGTAATATTTTGTTTAATCTATATATATCCCAGTTACATTTGTTCTAATATGTGGCTACAGGTAACCTCTCAAATCCTAGCCAGCAACAAGCTCCAGGCTATAATAAATTATAGTGAGATAGTATAATCTAATACAAATCAAGAGACTATCTAGAAAAAAGTTTGGAAAAATATATTATTACATATGAAGTACAAAATAATTATTATTGAAATCAATTACCTTAATAGTTAATAATAGGATATTTATTATATAAATGAGGAACATATATATTAATATTGAATGCTGATGAAAGATTTGAAATATCTTAGCACTATTTTTGATTTGTAGTTCACTGAAATAATGGATGAAATTTAATATTTTACCAGTATTTAAAATGTGTATTTCTTTGAATCTTTGATACAAAATTATTCTCTGAATAAAATTACATTAAGTCTTGTTTAAGGGAGAATATGAAACACAGGCTGAAATGCTTGTGCATATAAGCTGTACAAGTGAAACCATGAACTTACAAAGGTAGATGATACTTTTAAGCTATAAAAATTCTAGAAAGACATGGCATTATTTTGAAAATAATTGCTTACTATATTTCCAATTGAATATATTTGTACCTAAATTTTAATAATTTTAAAACATAATGTAGTTTGATTTTTTCATTTCCAATATAAAAATCATTATTATGGGGAAAAAATGAAATGCTCCTTTATGTGTAAAGGAAATTATTCCTTTATGAGAAGGAATAATTTTGCTTTTTTAAAATGGTATGATGTTCTATGACAGAATTTTTTTATTGGTTTAAAGTACTCTACCAAAAGTAAGAATCTTTGTCTTGGTGTGTTTTCCTTATTACTAATCATCAGAAATTTTTAATTTAAATTGTATTTTTTATTTTTCCTTTGCAATAATTACCACTTATGTGAAGTGTATGGAGAAGAGAGTTGAAAAGGAAGAGAGAGGGGAGTGAAAGAGATATATTGAAGACAGAAATAAAGCATATGCATACATGAATATAATGCACTATAGGAGAAAAAAAATGGGAACTATAATACAATTATTTCATGCTATTTGTGTAGAAAATAATGCTAAGAAAAATTAAGAATAAAACTATAAATTCTGTTAAGTGGCCTTAGAAAAATTTTAGTTTAAGTGCCAAATATTATGTACAATGAAAGTTAATCTTTCTCCTGGCTTAAATTGATTTGATTTTAACACATTTTTATTAAATGCATAACCAATAATGTATAGTTACTGTATTATCAAGGAACAAAGAAAGCCAACTTTTAAAAAATGTATGTCAATAAAATCTGATATTAGACATTATACTGTAACTAAAATTAAATAGGCTCTAAAATATGTTGCTTATTTATTACCAGGTATTCATTATTATGACTGTATTTTAGTACTGAAGAGTAAGCACAACTATGGTTGTAAATGATAAATTTACATTGTTCACTAAGTTATTCAGAGCCAGTGAAGTAAGAGTCTGTTCAATTTGGATAGCTCCCTTAATTTCCCTTTCTCTCTCCCTCTCTCTCTCGGTAGTTTTCCAGTCTTCATTTTTTTTTAATTAGAAGGAAATTTACATTTACTATTGGGACTAAAAATAGAAACAATTTCAGGCCCTGGCTGGCGTAGCTCAGTGGATTGAGCGTGGGCTGCGAACCAAAGTGTTGCAGGTTCATTTCCCAGTCAGGGTACATGCCTGGGTTGCAGGCCATGACCCCCAGCAACTGCACATTGATGTTTCTCTCTCTCTTTCTATCTCTAAAAATAAATAATAAAATCTTTAAAAAAATAGAAACAATTTCACTTAATTAATGGTCACTTCAAAATAAAAGCAGCAATAAGATTGTGACCACTTTGCAACATTTCCATTGACAGAAGTTATGAACACTTCATTAATGAAAAACAATACAAAGTTTTGGTATACTATTAGGAAAACATGACTACATATAATCAAAATGAAATAAAATAGAACAAAAACTACAAATATGCCCCATTGTTGAGGAATGCCAATGATGGTTACTACGGTATATCAATCACCCATATGTTCCATCTACAAGAGGCAGTGCTCTGGCACTGTCAACTCTGGTAAGTGAGCCTGAGGCTGGATGACTTGCCCAACTATAAAAAGTTAGGTAATGGATCATTGGGTATCCAACTGCTCTTTCAAAGTGCTATGATGACTTAAGCCATGTATCTTTGTAGAATACTAATCTTAGATGATATAGGTTATCAATACAATTGGTGAGAATTGTATATATGAAAGCACTGACAGATTACAAATTACAATAAAACTATACAATGAGAATATATTTGATATATACAACCACATATTCATTGAGAATATAACTGATGTATTTCAGTCAATTTTTGTGCTTGCCGTGAACATCAGCAAGCATCACTTTATGCAGTAACACATGTGCAGAGTTCCAGAGTGTTTATTGACCCAAGTGACCCTAATTCTCTTGATGTCTTGTGGAAAATCATGTTCTGGTTGATGAATAATTGGACATACCTCAAGTCAGGGTCAGAGGGCAGTGGCAGTTTCTATTGCAAATAATAATACTGGCAATAATAATAATAATAATAACTTAGCCCACTAGTTTTCCCTCCTTTGTTCCTCTTTCATTCCCCTATTCCCATGCTTCTTGTATCATCTTTGGATAGAGATCCAGAAACCTGGTAGAAAAAGATTCATTTCCTGACATTGTTTATATCACCTGTAGTTTTTCTATAATCATGACACTATAACCAATTATTTTTGACCAGTTTCAGTAAAGGGATTCCATTTGGCATCACGGGTTTGAAATTTGTCAGGAAGCTTCTCAGAAAGCTGTATGGGATGTGCATTTGAAGTCACCAGCAATGAATTTAGAAATAAAGTATATATGACTGTCTACTACTGATTAATAAATTCAGAAAATTAAATCTGCAGTCAAAGCTTTTAAGTTAACTGCCTGTATCCAGCTCCCAGAATTTACTCAACCACATGTATGTATCCATTTGATCTAGAGATTCCTCATCTACTCAGGTAATCCCTTAGGAGGCAGCTCACATATCCTGCCCAAAATCCCAAATGGACTATTTTTATCCTTTAATCTGCATGATTAAGTATTATAAGAGCTTCCACATTTGTGAAGAGGAACCAAGTAATAGGATGGTTGGCCACATTACACTCCAGGTTTCCCTTAAACTTCAGGATCTCAGAATGACCTGCCCACTCATGAGTGTTGTGGCCCTGTGACAAATAATGTATACTAACCCCATGACCTGCCTTTATGCAACTTGCCTTATCACAGGCTTTAGTGCCCTGTGGATCCTGTGAACACTTGGAAAGTAGTTGACTCATCCACCTTTGAGGCATTTGGTATTCACAGTAACTCACTGTCACCCTCCAGAACATGTTAGCTTCCTTTATCTCAAGGACAGTCATGGTTCACAGACAGCAGCATCTCCATTTTATTCTTGTCCATTCTTATAACTTACCCTGGACCCTAAGGGATGTCTCCAGCTCTTGGGGTGACCCAGATTAAGAACCCTGCAATAGCCCAGCACAACAGACAGCATTGACATCAGTTTGCACAAATGACTTTCTGCAAATATCACTTGGTTCAGGAACTCATGGGCAAAGGTGAATGAGGTGTATGTTTCCCATGTTCCGGCATCTTGTAGCGAGGCCTATAAATACTTCACCACCATATTTTTGTCTGGGAATGCAGTTATAATTGGGGAACAAATATATCAATTTAAAGCTTTCTGTTTAGGAGGGTGCTAGCAAATACCAGTTCCTCAGTATCTGGAAACCTGTTGTTGGAGAATTGAGATCAGACAGGATAAGAAGTGCACTTGGAAAGGGAGGTCTAGAACTCAGTTTTGTATTGACAAGCTAGAAATGTCTCATGGGGTAATTCACAGGAGAACCTTGCCTTTCTCTATATAATCATTTAAGTATGAAAGACTTTTTTTTAAAGCACCTGTTAAAACTGTGCTCATCACCCCACCACCAAAATTTGAATCGTATCTTTTTCTGAACTTATCATTTTGTTTTATCCCTGGTCTTCCTTCAGTAATCTAAGGATAGAATATCTTGACTTCTACCAAATGCCAATCACTCTTGGTCTATAGATATTATCCCATTTTTATTTTAGCAATTATGCAGTTTCTCTTTGGCATCTCTAATTTCTTTTTCTCCATTGGATTATCCTCATTATTCTACAAAGACCCAATATTCCCCATCTTTAAAAAAGTAAAGTAAAAAATACCTTCACACATATTTCTAATCCTTGATCCAATTCTGTATAACTTTTCTCAACAAAAGTCTTGAAATTTCTGGCTATAGTCACTCTCCCAGTCCCTCTGTCACTGAATAGTCTTTGGCCACATCACTTCATCAAGACTGTTTTTATTGTCTCCAAACATGTCCACATCACCAATTTCATCTGCCTCTGTGCTCTTCTTCAATAATCTCTCAGCAACATTCACCAAATAATAACTGCATTTTCCTTTCTTCAACTGGCTTCCCAAGCACTGAGTTCTCTTGCCTTTCCTTCTACCTCTGTTTTATTCTTTGCTGATGGCTCTTCTACATTTTTATCTCTAAATTACAATACTCTAGGCTCTTGTCTGAGTTCTATTCCCACTTGTAAGTATTTCTTGTTAGGTATTTCTATTCAGTCCCATTACTTTATTACAATTATATTTAGCTCCAATTAGATTTGATATCCAACTTAATTTTTCAAATTGATCTCTAACAAATATTCCTAAACCCAAACTCTAGGTGCATATATCCAATTCCCTACTTATACATTGAGGCAAATATGTAGCAGTCATCTTAATTTTAACTTGATAAAAAGAACGCTTTATTTCCCACACTTTCAAAACCATTTCCTTTCCTAGATTGTGACATTTCCATAAGTAGAACCAACTGTTGCTCATAGTTAAAAATAAATACTTTTTTATGCTTCTACTTTTTTGCTTACTCCCTAACATTATATATTTCTAGGTTTGGAATGCTGGGATTAAAAAAGAAGTGTTAATTATCTCACCAACATGTACTCCATCACATCACTTCCATTTTTATTATTGCTACTGGATTCAAGGCACATTTGTCTGGACTATTAGCACAGACTCATTTGGCTTCTGCTCAGCTTTTACACCTTCTGTGTGCTTTCCATCCAGCAGCCAAGTGAACTTTGAAGACCACATAAACTATGTCATGACAATCTCATGCTTTAAATATTTAGCTCACTTGTAATCAGTCTTAGAAAAAATTAAATTATTTTCTAAGTACTTACTAAGTGTCATATGCACTGGCCCTGTCTCATGCTATTCTCTTCTTTGCTTTCTGAACATGGGAGTGAAATTAATCTACAAAGCCAAATTTTTGTACAACTGAATTTTCTAAAATTAACCAAGTAAAAATGAAATGGGTTAGAAACAGCCTGACTCATTACTGCTCTGGGTATATTATCACTGGAGATAGAGGCCATTGTGTTCTCATTCATCTTTTAGTTGAGGAGATTAAGTAGGTGGAAAAATTGGGACAATGGTAATAAATAACGATAAAAATAATTTAAAAATTGACATGATCTGCTCAAGTTACAAGGCTATACATCCTTTTTATGTGTTATGAGTTCCAAATTTAAAATATTGACTCGAAATTTTCCCCAAGTCTACTTGAGACTTGTATATGGAACTATCTGCTCAAAATCTCTGGTTAAGAATTTAATACTAACTTTAGAGTGATAAAATATATCTCTTTATTAACTTTTCCCTAACCATCTTACCCAGATGAAAATATGACAATACCATTGATCCAATTGCTCAAACCAAAAGCTTAGTAGTCATCTTTTGCTTTTCACTTTCCTTCATGGGTTGTATATAATTCCATGTTACTCTTCCATGACCTCTTTTTTTTTCCACTGCCATAACTGTGATCCTAATCCAGATAATTTGTACCTTTCAACCAGACTACCTTTAGTCTACCAACTAGACTCCTGATTTTATGCTTTATCTTCTGAGACCAAGTTTCTACAAGGCAGCCAGAGTAATCATTTAGAAAGAATAAAATTAGTCAGTGACTTTCCATTACATTGAAAATATATAACCCCAGTTCCTTACCATTGTCTATGGAGCTCTTTATGAATTAAACCCTCTCTCCCACTTGAATACTTCATACCACACCTGGTCTTGTTTACTGCACTTCAGCTACATGTTTTCCTTTCCACACCTCGTTTTAACAACTTCCTTTTTTCCTCAAGGCTTTTAAAGTTGTATGTTTCTCTTCCCCCACAGTTATGTTTTCTTAATTTATTCAGTTAACTGTTCAAACATTGTCTCCCAAGGAAGGCAATTTGTACACTGCAGTGTACATTGTGTTGTCTTAACAGATTTTCTTTTGGGAAAAAAGTACACACTTCCTCAGTACCAGGAGCATGGCTTGATGTTAGCAATCTGTTCAGTCTTTCCTAGGAAAGGGAGTAGTACCTCTCAAGTATATATTCACTCCCTGGAGATTGCCAGCAACTAGTAGATATTGGGGGTACACAAGTTTGGATCCTTTTTTTCGGTTCATAAAATCCCTTGAACGGTGATCACAGCTCTAGAGTTCCATGTGTAATTCACTAAGGTCCTTGGTGCTATTGCAATTTATTCAATCTCTCTTTCTGTCCAGTCCTGCTTCATTCATTCCTTGAGTATGAGTGCCTATTCCAGAATTTGTTTCTTGGGAAGCTAACCTAAGACAAATATCCCATTTAACATAGTAAACCCTTAACCCATAGGTCTTTATCCCAATTACTTGATTTACTTTTTATAGTTTTTCCTACTTTCTGATATTAGATTAAATATTTATAAATTATTTTTGTCTGTATATGCAACAGCACAATTGGAATAGGGTACCCCAAACAGCCCTGGTCTAATCTATCTTGTTCCCCACTTTATTCCTATTACCCAGGAAATGCTCAACATCTACACAATGTTATTGAAGGTATTCTACAAATAGAGTGAGACATGGAGAAATTCCAATTTATGAAAACATCAAGTATTTCTTCTATTATTTAGTCATTCGACCATTTAAAATGTTTATTAGAGATATACTGTGTTCCAAAGTAAATCTCTATTTTAAAGATAATAGTGATAAGTGTTGTCTCTGAATTTTCAATGCTTTACAATGTCATCAAGAGAGAAGAGGCAGGATTGACAAGTAAAGATACACTTTTATCAGTGACTTAAGTGCAAGAGTACATTTATATAAAGGTAAATTAAGTGTACAGAGAGGAGTTTCTGAAACTCCACTTGGTAGTGAATGCTAAAGAAATGATTTGAGCTGAACTGAACATGAGCAATCACTTGTCATAAGGGAGAAATTGAGGATAAATGGAGATTATGACCAGAAGTCTATAACTGCACAAAGAAAGGAAAATAAGAAGAATCCTATTTTGCCTAAATGTATGCAAGTAATTTGCAAAGCCTTCAGGAAAGGAATAAAGAAACAAATATGTAATGGCTCTAGAAAGTGTTTCAAAAGCCAAATTGTAAAATGTTTATGGATAATATGCTAAGATTGTTCAGTGGTAATAGAAAATCAGTAAATAAATTTATGCAGTGCAATGTCATGAAAAGACTTATCTTGCAATGGTCATTCTAATGCAATTTTTATATTAGATGTGAGTGATTAAGTAAAAACATCCCAGGTAGACTAGATATGTCAGATATAATTAATAATAGTAAAAGAGTATTTAGCCCTGGCTGGTGTGGCTCAATGGACTGAGCACTGGCCTGCAAACCAGAGTCACCAGTGGGATTCCCAGTCTAGAGCACACACCTAAATTGCAGTCCAGGTCCCCAGTAGGGGACACATGAGAGACAACCACATTGCTGTGTCTCTCCTTCTCTTCCTCCCTACCTTCCTCTCTTTCCTTACCTTCCTCTCTCTCTAAAAAAATAATAACTTATTGAGCACATACAATATGTAAAGTATTATTCCAATCCCTTTAAATACATTAACCCATGTAATCACTCACAAACTCATTATTCCCAACCACATTGTACTTATAAAAAATGGTACAAGAACACTAAAATTCTTGCTTTCAGTTACAAAATTCTATATAGTAGAGTGGAAATCCAAGTCTGTTATTATACTGGGAACCAATTCTGCTTTGCCGACTTATTGTAGGTAAGTATCTGAAGCTCCTTGTTTCATTTAACTCATGCTTCAGGCTCCTTCTCTAATGAGATAAACCACTGCACATGCTGCCTTACCTGACTTATTGATTTTTCTTGTAACTTCATATAGGCAATTAACATATAGGCAATTTTTACCTGATTCTGTAGAATCTTTCAGAACTTTGGTCAAAATTCTCACTTACACTCTACTACTCAATTTCATCAAGTATTTGAATCACATGGATATACTATTTTCATCTGATTGAGTTCCCCATACTTATCATTTTTAAATCCAATATTTCTAAAAACTTATTTTTTTAAAATTTTACTTTAATCATTGTTCAAATACAGTTTTCTCCTTTTTACTCCCAATCCAGTCCCCCCCCCACCCTTCCCACTTCCCTCCCATTACCACCCCCCCTTAGTTTATGACCATGTGTCCTTTAAGTTTGTTACTGTGAACCCTTCCCACTGTCCCCTTAAATTCCCTCTTCTCTCCCCTCCGGTCACCATCAGCCTGTCCTCTATTTCAGTGTCTTTGGTTATATTTTGCTTGTTTCTTTGTTTTGTTATTTAGGTTCCTGTTAAAGGTGAGATCATATGGTATTTGTCTTTCACTGACTGGCTTGTTTCGCTAAGCATAATGTTTTCCAGCTCCATCCACGCTGTTGCAAAGGGTAGGAGCTCCTTTCTTTCTGCTGCATAGAATTCCATTGTGTAAATGTACCATAGTTTTTTGATCCATTCATTTACTGATGGGCATCTTGATTGCTTCCAGCATTTAGCTATTGTAAATTGTGCTGCTATGAACATTGGGATGCATAGGTCCTTTTGAATTAGTGTTTTAGTATTCTTAGGATAGAGTCCCAGCAGTGGAATTGCTGGGTCAAAAGGCAGATCCATTTTTAGTTTTCTGAGGAAGTTCCATACTGCTTTCCATAGTGGTTGTACTAGTCTGCAGTCCCACCAGCAGTGCACTAGGGTCCCCTTTTCTTCACAACCTCTCCAACACTTGTTGTTTGTTGCTTTGTTTATGATGGCCATTCGGACTGGTGTGAAGTGGTATCTCATTGTGGTTTTAATTTGCATCTCTCTGATAGCTAGCTATATTGAACATCGTTTCATGTGTCTTTGGATTTTCTGTATGTCCTCCTTGGAGAAGTGTCTGTTCAAGTCCTTTGCCCACTTTTTAATTGGATTCCTTGTCTTCTTAGAGTGCAGTCATGTAAGTTCTTTATATATAAAAACTTCTTAATGGAAAGAATTAACATTAGGCAGTGAATTTTGCATTTCCCCACTTGGCCTTGAATATCGTATATCCCCATTGGCCCTGAACAGTGTTTGTTTTGTAAGCACTGTTTACTGACCTATTAGCAGCATGTGATTCAAACAAATATGCCTTAAATGCTTACCTTGCCAGAGACCTACTAGAAATACTGAGAAGTACATAATCCAGGAAGATGATCATATATCACCTTCTTCCTCATGAAACATGAACGAAATGTAGGTGATTCCCAATTATCTGGAGGCTGTGATGATAGGGAGAGAGGACTATCTTGGTGGGGAAAGGAATCTTCCCTAGTGTTTCCAGGAAGCATCAGCAGTTGTGGCTTTATTACGTAAAAGCAGGGGAAAGATTTAAGACCTGGATGGAATAACTGAACAATGACCAAGGCAGTGAGTTATTATATATGGCTCATGTGCCAAAAACTGGTACTAAGAAGACCAGTGCTTTCTGGCTTTGAGAAAGTCAGCTGCTGTAGCCCCTTTCTCTCTTTTGTGGGCTCTCTCTTCCCTCTCTACTCACTCTTTCTTCATTTTCCTTCTCCTTCCCTTAAATTCCCATTTCTTTCTCTCTTATTTGTTTATTTTGTACTCATTTTTCTGCAAAAACAAACAAACAAGTAAACAACCAAGCAAACAAAAAACTACCTGCCTTGAGCAGACTCATCAAAGAACTGTGTTCCCTTTGGTCACTTGGCTTCTACACTTTGAAATTCTCTAAGTTCTTCCAAGCTCATTATCCCCCAACTCAGGGTCTAGACATTGGTTTTCATTTCTACCTTTGTTGGATTCTCTTTCTCTTTTCCTTCTACTTCACCCCCTACCAAATTAAAGTTCAGTCATCATTTATATTTTAGTTTCAATATATTTTCCTTTGTGCAAAAAAAAGTATATTTATATTGAACACAAAAAGTCACCTAATAGGTACAAAACTTTGTTTCATATATATAATGATATGTATCATATATTAAACACACACATGTGCATGCACACACATGTATGTGCGCACATGTATGTGCACACACACATGTGTGTATACATATATGCATGTGTGTGCATGTGTATATATGTATGTGTGTGCAATTTGCCTGAGGTCACATACCTACTATGGGTTTTGAAACTTGAAAAGCTCTGATTCAGGATGCAGACTGTCTTGAGTCCATTAGGCTAGGTTGGACCTCTATGATAAAAAGTCCCACAGGATAATCCTATCTACTTTCTATGCACTATTTTTTCCATGAGTATTAATTGAAATAATATTGTTAGTGATGTATTCAGTGCTTGTTTTCTCTCCTGGGCTCCAGACAACACCAGGGCAGGGAAGTCATCTGTTTGGTTTCCCCTGCATCCTTCACGCTGGCACAGGCCCTGGCACAGATTGGGTATCGGTAAATGCTTGTGCACAGACTATTTATTACAAGAGTGGCTAATTAAACCAATTCACAGCAAGAAGAATGCCAGCTGCTAAAGGTATCTGACTGCGAATGATCTTCCACTGGACTGAATTTTATGTAGAACACTATAGAAACTTTCTCATAGATGATTAAATAAAAAGTGGTACCTTCTCAAAGTTATCCCTCAGAAAAGAAAGTCACCTTGTATTGAGGCCTACCAACATCTCTCATATTACAGAGCACTTCTTAAATGGTTTTATTTTGAACCAGAATGTACTGTTTGGGGAATACATGTGGCCTAAAAGAACCTCAATCAATGGTAGCTCAAAATGTTTATAGAGGTCACCTAAAGTTACAGGAAAAAATAGACAAAGAAATTGAATACACCTTTATGAAATTTTTTGTGGGGGAAGGAGCTCATGATTGAAGGTGTTGGATGACATTATAAACAAGTTCTGTAAAATATGTGGGAAAGGAATTTAGTATTTTACTCACATGGAGCTTATACATTTACATATAGAAAAAAATGAAAATAGCAATAGTCTTGATATTGTGTGAATCAAGATTTGTGGCTTGAGATGAAATCTCTAATAATAGCATCAAACATCTATCTCAGAAAGTACTGTATCTCACACTTGGATGGAAGTACAAAAGATGTACGATGGATGGCAGTGGGTAGGTGGCTCATGGAAAGAATATATTGAATACAAACTCATTGATACTAAAATATGAGTTCAGAGTTTAAATTAAAGCCTTTAATTTAATATAATGTAGTGGAAAGTAAAGAGCTCTATATTGACAGTTTATGATACAGAGGTAAAATTTGGATTTATATGCATATATAATCAAATAAATGCTGATAATCAATTACACAAATATATTACATAATTATATATAATTCATTACATATAATCATAGTATAAGTTATAATGTATGATCTGTTATAGAATTATATATAATATGTGTATGGAATCATCAAAAAGTAAGTCATATAAATATTATATTTAATTATATGTGCATATGAGTATAAAATTAAACTAATTTAATGTATATATACCCCGTTGACCCAAACATTTTTTGGACTTTTTCATTGGAAAACCAGTTGGGCATTTTTATATTTATGTTCACCTGACATTTATTAAAATATTCAACTTCTTATTTTTCCTTCCTTACCTTTAGCAGAGTTAAATAGACTAACCTTAATCACTCAGGGTGATGGCACCTTGATTGAAAATGTTTGGACCAAGTCCCAGTGTCCTCTGTGTGTATGTTTGTGAAACCAACAATTAAGAAGGAAATCAGCCTGAAATATTTGTTCACAAGAAACAAAAGATCAGTGTGTTCTTCCTATTTTATCTTTCCTGTTTCTGTTCTTACTCTTTTTTCCATCTGAACCTTAAAATACTTAGCTTGGGTTATAAAAGTATTATAAATTATGCTGATCAAATAAAATTACTTATGTGTAAATGAATAAGGATCCTTTTGTGAATGGTAACCATTTTGCATAAATTACATTAATGTAAGATTAAATTTGTTATACGGTCTACTGAACTACATGACCAAAATGTTTCCATGTATCTTTTGTAATTTTAGCTATTTAGGGTCCATGACAATAAACTCAAAAATGGAAGAAGAAATCTAAAACAGCAAAGCAAACATAGCTTATGGCAGTAATCAATAAGAGTAGATATGTATAATTTTAAATATACTGCTATTTCATTTAAGAAGCACATTATTATTTTTCTGTTTTCTATGTAATGATTTACTTCTTGTGGTATACTCAGTTATGCTTGTAACAAACAAAACACAACATCTGGCGTGTAGGTGTGTAACAGAGGTTCAATCTGTAATTGCCAAAACTATGAATATTCACATGGGGATTTTTTTATGTAGAACATTTTCTTCCCTTCATCTTAATCTTTATGCTTAACATTGGGGAGGGGGAGAATGTTTTGAAGTATTTATTAAATTCACTTGTATTTTATTGTGAATAAAAACAAATTGAGAGATGTTCTATCTAATAAATTATTTTAAATAAAATATTCTATTGTAAAAATTTATATTGCATTCATGGATATCGGTAAAATACATGTACTGAGTTCTGAGATGGCTGCTTTATAAATCTAAAGATCATTTCAGGGAAAATGAATAAGAAAATGCCCACGTGTGGTGAGTATTTTTCTTGCTGGGCACCATGTACATTGCATTCCCAGTAAAAATTTTATCCCTCAATGTGGTTTAAATTGAGTCTGTCTTTCTTGATAACTATTTAAGAAAGCAAGAGGTAGTATGTGGCTACATGTTTCAGATTTCAACATCAGCCTTGGTTTTGTTTCCTTGGAAATGGTGAGCCTCAAGTAGAGTAGACTAATGTAATCTGTTATAGGTTCATACAGACTTAATTCTTGCCAGGTGGGAAATCCGTTGAGCTCACTGTAGATTTAGGGAGATATGTGTCCTTTCTCTATTTTAATAACTATTTATAATTTCTTATAATATTAACTATCACAATTTCTAAACAAGTAGATTCTAGTTTTTACCTAATTTCTGGAAATATGATTTACCTACTTTTACAGGAAACATCCCTCTCCACAGAGGCAGCCTGGCCAACTGAATAAGAAATATACCCACAGCCTGGATTCCAGTGTTTTATGCGTTTCTCTGCCACTTCTTACTCATGGTCTTGGACAAGTTGTTTAATGTATCTCTGTTTCAGCTTCTGCAGATGTAAAATGAAGATAATAATAGTTGCTATCCCTAAAGAATTATTTAGAATATATAATGAGTTAACATGTGACAACATAAAATACTTCCTGACATACAAACAGTGCTATATGAGTTAGCTTAAAAATTATTATAGGAACTATTTATAAAGAAAAGCACATGCTTGCCCTTTTTTTTGAGTAGGTGCTATGTTGCAGCTAACACAGCTCATTGTCCTTTGGTCTTTATGAAAAGTATGTTACATGCCAGAATATTTCTTCATTGCTTTATCAAATGCTTATTGAGCCCACTATGCATCAGGCCCTGTGTTAGTGACAAAAAGATGTTCCAGTCTTCAGGAGCTGGTAGCCCAGAGGGGATACCTCACATATACAGGAAGATAAAAAGCAATATGTGCATTAGAGAATCACCTTTGCAAGTTGAAAGACCCTGGAGAGTTTTATTAAGATCACCCTAATGTGACCATATCTAGAACTTTACTTAGTATGCCTTAGTTTTTGCTAGATGTGTTAATTACCAAACTTATAAGAAAAAAATATATTCCTTTACCCTTTTAGTATCTATTTCTTTTCTGCAAAATATGTGAGATAAAGTACTTACTTTACAGGTTTAACATGGTAATAGATACTTTTTTTAATGTAACAAGTATTAAACATTCAAAAACAACCATAAAAATTTATTTTAGTTCCTTTAATGTCACATGAATCTGCATCTGAGCTGATTTTCCAGTAGTGAGTTGTTCTATGCCAGACTCTAGTTTCCCACTCATTTTCTAAAGAGTCTGGTTGAGTTTATTATTGAGTGAAGACAGGAGAGACCCAAAGGTCTTATGTTTGGGGAGGTTTATGGATATGCAGCTCTGTCTGGAGTTATTTACATCAATGAATGAAGGTAAATCATTAATTCTGAAAGGTCATAGTGACATTAGAAGTTGTCTGACATAATCTGGACACCTAGTAAGGTGAGGATCTTTGCCCTCTTCTGCCATCCCATTCCCCACTCCCACAGTAAATTCCCACACTGTTGTCCATGTCATGGGTTATTCTTACACGTTCTTTGTCCCTTCCTTTTCTTCTCCCAGCTATCCCCCTTCTCTGGTTACTTTCAGTCTGTTCCATGTTTTCACACCTGTGGTTCTATTTTGTTTGTTAGTTTATTTTGTTCATTTGATTCCTCCTATAGGTGAGATCATATGGTATTTTTTCACCAACTGGCTTATTTCACTTAGCATAATATTCTCCAGTTCCATCCATGCTGTTGGAAAATCTAGGAGTTCCTTCTTTCTTTCTGCTGGGTAGTTTTCCATTGTGTATGTGTATCACTTTTCTTGATCCACTCATTTACTGATGGGCACTTTGGCTGTTTCCAGTACTTGGCTATTGTAAATAGCACCACTATAAACATAGAGGTATGTAGGTTCTTTTGAATTAGTCACTCGGGATTCTTAGGGTATGCTCCCAGCAGCAGCATCGCTAGGTCAAAAGGCAGTTCCATTTTTAGGTTTTTAAGGAAATTCCATAGTGTTTTCCACAGTGGCTGCACCAGTCTGCACTCCCATCAATGGCACACTGGGGTTCTCTTTTCTTTGCATCTACACCAGCATTTATTGTTTGTTGATTTATTTTTACATAAAATAAAAAGGTGTAAAACTGAGTTTTGAAAAACAGTTATGAAGAGGTTGATCAACAGGTATAATGGTGTTGGTGGAGAAGGGTATTTCTCTGTGGTACAGAAACTGAAAGCTCAAAAAAGTACAAAATGTTCAGTATGCTTTTAAAAGAGATGTACGCAAGGAGTAGGAAATGATGCATTTCTATAATTACAGAGTGATGAACAAATAATAAGCAAATAGAAATTTTATGCTAAATAGTCTGTATTTTGTTCTGACAACAATTTATTGAATTATTTCTTTAGAATACACTTATACATAGTGGCAAAGGGGAAGGAGAGGAGTGGATAAATTTTAGTTTGGTTTAGAATTTAGAAAGTGAAGATTCTGTTGCTCATGAAATGTTTTTGGGATACCTATGACTGATTCCCATACTTCTGATTATAATTACTGAATAAAAGTTTAACACCATTTTTTTAATCAATTCATTGGTTCAGCAAATGTTAACTGAGCTATTATGGATCAGATACTCTTCTATGTAGAAAGGATATCAGTGAACAAAATAGACACATTTTCTGCTGTTCCATTTATGTTCTAGTATAAAAGGAAATTAATATAAAACATGAATTAAATATACAGCTTAAGTATAATAAAGTATAGATGTTAATTATCCATCTAATCTCTTACATGAACCACCTGTAATGGTTTGTGGAAGAGACAGAAGTGAGTAAATAAAAAAAAAAGGAAATTGAAAAAGGGAGGGAATAAATGAAGTAGTAGATAAAAGCTACAGGATTAAGAAAAAATATATTTTTTTTCTGTGAAGAAGGAAAGAGATGTCCCCAATTTGATGTGCTGGTGAGGAAAAGGAAGTGTAGTGGAATATTTTGAAATGGAGTACTGTGAGAGAAATGATTGATTTACTTAAATTTCACAGAAGGAAGTATATTTAGTTGCTATAAGAAATATAGTTTACAAAATATAATACCACAAGTATATTTTCATAATATGTAAAGTGAAAACTATAGTAGTTTATAAATAATATTTAATCATAACATATTTTGAACATATAGAAAAATAGATGAAATAATATTTTAAAAATTATTGCAACTAGTATTACACTATTTTGTTGGCATTGTTGTTATATTTATGTATGTCACTTCTATTTCTTACCTGAACCAACTCAAGTTAGGTGTAAGAAAGTTAAATGTGAGAAAATTTCATGTATGTAACATAAGAGCTAATCAAAACACAGACTGAAGCTAGGATTGTATTTATACTGAGGTAGCTCTTAAACCCTTTGAAGGTACACTTATAATTTAGGCCCTTTAAAATCAGTACTTATAATCAAATATATATTTACTGTTTGTTATTTTTTAAAGATTTTGTTTATTCATTTTTAGAGAGAGAGGAAGGAAAGAAGGAAGAGAGGGAGAGAAACCTTGATGGGTGAAAGGGAAACATTGATCTGTTGTCTCTTGCGCACCTCCACCCAAGGTCTAGGCCTGCAACCCAGGCATGTGCCCTGACTGGGAATAGAACCAGTTACCTTATGGGTTGCTGGACGATGCTCAAGCACCTGAGCCACACCAGTCAGAGGCAAAGATATATTTCATAAAGGAAATTCCAACAGTAAAAAAAAGAATAGTCTTCTTTTACAACATGATAATTGCTTAAAATTTGTTAATAAATAATCATGAGAGCATTTAACTTTTAAAAAATGTCCTAAAACATCCAACAAAAACTGCAGAGTATTAATGAGATGGCATAATATTAGTGGGTTTTGACCATAGAAATTCAATTTCATATTTATTTTTGTGCTAATATTTTGTTAATTTCATAACTAAAATATTTCCACTATATTTTATTTCAAATCTGTTCTATGAATTACCGAAGTGAACCAAAAATACTTTTCATTTAATAGGTACATAATGAAAGCTAAATGAAAAGCTAGTGAAGCTCTTAAACTAGACTATTCAATTAATCTCAGCGCTAACATTCCTACTCTATGACATGAATAAAACAACAAAGTTTATAAACTTTAATTACATTCTGCAATCATTATTGACAGAAAAAAGACATAGCAAAGTATGTATGAACAGATCCTTTGTGTTTGAGGATTTGAAAGATGAGAAACATGTGTATGTATAAATACAAATATTACTGGACACTAAATATTGCATTAGATGCATGACAATGTGTGTATATTTTTATCTGAGGAATCTGGGTACAACCTGTAACATAGATGGAATAAGACTTTTATTAAAACACTAAATTGGTTAAATAAGTCTCATCTAACAGAGCTATAATTTCATATAAAAGAATGTGGGGTTTCCAAAAGAGATGATCCACACCATGTTTAGACCATTGGGTGTCATTACCAAATTAACCAATGTCAAAATAGGCAGAGTACATACAAATCCTGAGACTATGCTTAAATTGTTCAGTAAGACCAATGATGCAGTACAAAATAGTGTAAGTCAAGTGATTAAAAGATAAAAGGAAGTAAGCCCTGGCTGGCATAGCTTAGTGGATTGAGCGCGGGCTGTGAGCCAAAGTGTTGCAGGTTCGATTCCCAGCCAGGGCACATGCCTGGGTTGCAGGCCACAGCCCCCCCGCATGTTGTTTCTCTCTCTCTCTCTCTTTCTCTCTCCCTTCCCTCTCTAAAAATAAATAAATAAAATATTTTTTAAAAAGATAAAAGGAAGTAAAATGACTCAGGTTGTCATAAGTATATTTTGCTTCCTGTGATGAAAGGAGATAATTACAATATAAAAGAGTCTGCAAAAGCATTAAAACAATAGCTCCTCTATAACAAATTTTTTCAGAGCTTCATTTCATAAAATGTTGCTCTAATTCAGGGTATCTTGATACGAGGGACAGCTGGAATTGATTATAGCATTTCTCAAGGCTGTCATTAGTTCTGCAATATTAGCTTAAATTAGTATGGAGGAGAATATAAAGTTCATACAGATTTTTGTTTCAGCTCTTTACAGCACACAAAAGATAAAATGACATGTTCCAATAAATTATTGGGACTTGTTTCCTTCCAAGAAGTGTAGTCTCAAATATATGTAGTCTCAAATCCACACACACACACACACACACACACACACATATAATCTTTATTAAGTGTATAAAAATTAACCTAATTTTGTTGAATCTAATCACAGAATAAATTACCTATAAATACATAAAATGTTTTTACTAAAATAAATATAGTTTTACTAAATTATTTATGCAAAAATCATTAAGATAATATACATTTATTAACAAAATACATATCTGTGCAATAAACAAAAATATTTTGTTGATTGAAATATTAATAACATACTTGTTATTAAGACAATCAGTTAATGTCCCATGTTGAATCCAACATGATTACTGTTTACTCCAGGTTAAAATTCCATTAAGGGAATCTAAGATGGTGTCAGAGTAGGAAGGAGCAGATTTGGCTTCCCTCTGCTCAGGGGAGAAAATCCTGACCGATCTATGGAGTAGAGACACAAGCAACCAACATACTTCAGCATATGTGAAAATAAGGGACCAAGGAATGTGGCGGAACCGAGAAACCGGACCCTAAGAAGAGTGCTGCAACAAGGTAGGGTCCCAGGGACCAGCGTGGGGTCTGGGGGCTGCAGTCCCAGGCCCAGTACCCGCTGCTGGGTTTGCCACAGAGTCCTTGGGAGAGAGCCGGGACAACTGCTCCCTACCCAGCCAAACAGCGTCTGAGCGGTACTAGGAGGAATCCAGGTGCTAGCAAACACACCAGGGCTGTGAGCACCTTTGGAGGCTGTAGACATCAGAGGGGCTGGGTCGCTCAGAGGGCCCTGATCCCCACAGTCACTGGTCTGGCTGGAGAGTGTGTCAGCAGGAGGAGCCAGGCCACTGTGTGGAGTGGCAGGCTTGAACGCGAGGAATTTCTCAAGAGGAAGGAGTGAATAGGCAGACACTGTTTGGGAATTCTCCTAAAGTGATCAATCGCTCCAGCCTCCACGCCACCCAGCCAAGGGCACACAGGCATAGGAGCAAGGGGATAGCAGCCCTGCACCCCAGTCCACAGCAGTAACCCTGGGGAAAGGCCTGATTCCCACACCCAGGGCACAGGGCTGAGGAGCCACCTTAGCTTCCCAGACAGTGTGCACTGCTGACCAAGGAAGAAAAGCCATACCAATCACCCCTCAGTCTTCCACAGCCAGCAAGAGCAGAAAAACTGGTTTGGCCACTTTGAAACCAAGGGACTTTTTAAATTGGTTCTATTTTTTTAACAATTCTTAATTTTTTTTAATTTTTATTATTTTTATTCTCTTTTAATTTCTTTTTCCTCTATTTCCTGCTGTCTTGTTTTATTCCTTCCTTCTTTCTTTCCTCCAATTTTACCTCTTCTTCCTTCATTTGCCTTTTTTATTTTGTATTTTTTTTAAATACCTACAAGTGAGACAAAACCCTGGATCTGTGAAAAGACCAAAGATGAACCCAAAGAAGGGGCATCACAACAGCTGGAACACTGAGACAAATTTTGCTCTGCTATTACAGAGAACCTGCAAGTTATTGCATATTTGTATTATCATTATTTTTTCCAGTATTCTTACATCTTTTTAATAGTATTTCTGTATCTCTCTTCTTTTTGTATAGTCTGCTTTGCTACACTGCTTATTTTGTATGACCTGACAGCTTTCCCCTGATATCTCTTTCATAGTGTATTGCTAATTTACTGCCTTTTAACTCATCTGTGTCCCCCTAGCATATTACTCAAGGTTCTGTACTCTCTATTCTTATTACCTAGATCTCATAGATTTTGTCATATGATTGTTGACCTAATATTATTGTAAATAATTGCTGTTCCATGCAATTGTAATTACCTCACAACACCTCTCCCAGAATTTAGCCCATTTCAAAGTTTCCTGAACTTTAACACTGTAGTGGTTAACTATATTCTCACACACTACACCTATTTACTATCTTTTACTCTCACCTTACCTTAGAATCTGACCTCCCACAACCTCACTGCTTTCTAGATCCAACTCAAAATCCTTCCTTCCCCAACAAGAGTCTTATCTTCTTTCCATCCTTTCTAAAAATCAGCTAGCTGGTGGCAGACCACAGTTAACACTATACATAGTCAAAGGATCTCCTATCACTTCTCTACATGCTGCTATTGTAAATATCATAGAATACTATTTTGCTGTCTTAAATCATTTTGCCTCCCTAACCAACTGATCACAAAAAAGAGTAGGTGGAAGCGGTGAACACCAAGATACCCACTGGAAGAGGAAACTCAACAAAAAGGGAACCATTAACAGATAACAACAGCAGAAGGTGAAGAAGAAAGTGATAACCACACAAACCTCAATCCAGGACCTATCTGGAAAAAGGTAGAGTCAGTATCCAATACAAACAACTGAACAAGAGCAAGAGAGAATCCTTAAAACCTTTTACACACAGAAGAGCCAGCTTCCACACAACCTGCCATCACCAGCACAAAAAAAAAAATACTAGAGGTGGTGGACAGAGTGACCCTCATTTAACCAGCTGGTGGGAAGGAACCACCAAAGAAAGACCCAACAACAATCAAAACCCAAAGACAAACACAAAGACAGCTTAAATGACAGCCCAAGACCAGTGAGCTTGGGAGATCAAGGAAACTGCACCACTGAAACTCACTGCTATTCTACTACAGAAGTTCACACCACACACAAACCCAGGGAGCCAGAAGAGATCAATTTAAGAAGCTGAGGCTAACAAGAAGAGTCTCAGAAACAATGGGAAGACAAAGAAACAATCCCCAAATGAAAGGAAAGGAGGAAGCCTCAGAACAATGCTAAATGAAATAGAGGCAATTCAACTGTCAGATATTGAATTCAAAGCAATGATCATCAGAAAGCTCAATGAGCTCACAATCAGCTACCAGAAACTACAGGGAAGCTACAATGAACTCACTGAAAACTACATCAGCATGAAGAAGGAAATAGAAACTCTCAACAAGGGCCAAGAGGAAATGAAGAATACAATTTCTGAACTGAAGAACACAGTAAAAGGAATGAAAATCAGGATCGATGAAGCAGAAGATCGGGTTAGCGAGCTAGAGGACAAAGTAGAAAACAACACCCAGAAAGAGCAAGAAAAGGAAAAGAGGCTCAGAAAGAATGAAGAGGGATTAAGAGAAATGCAAGACAATATGAAATGTAGTAATATCCATTTAACAGGGATACCAGAAGGAGAAGGAGAAGAACAAGGGATAGAAAACCTATTTGAAAAAATAATGATAGAAAACTTCCTTAAATTGATGAGAGAAAAAGTCACATAAATACAGGAAACACAGAGTCCCAATCAAGAGGGACCCAAAAAGACCCACATCAAGACACATCATAATTAAAATGGCAAACTTTCAAGACAAAGAGAGAATCTTAAAGGCAGCAAGGGAGAAACAGGAAATAACATACAAGGGAGCCCTAATAAGGCTAACAGTTGACTTCTCAATGGAAACAATCCAAGCCAGAAGAGAATGGCAATAAATATTCCAAATAATGAGAACCAGAGGTCTGCAACCAAGGCTATTTTACCCAGCAAGGCTCTCAAGATGGAAGGCCAAATAAGAAGCTTCTCAGACAAAAGAAGTCTAAAAGAGATACACCTCCACTAAACCAGCTCTGTAAGAGATGCTAAAGGGACTGCTTTGAGGAAAGAAAGGAAAAGAGAGAGAGAGGAACACACATACATAAAAGGCAATGGATAACTGCCTATCAATAATAACCTTAAATGTAAATGGATTAAATGCTCCAATCAAAAGACATAGAATAGCTGTCTGGATAAGAAAACATGACCCACACATATGCTGCCTATAAGGGACCCACCTCGGGATAAAAGACCTGCACAGGCTGAAATTGAAGGGCTGGAAACAAATTTTCCAAGCAAATGGACAGGAAAAAAAAGCCGGGGTAGCAATACTCAATTTGACAAAATAGACTTCTAAAAAAGGACCATAAAGAGAGACCCAGAAGGTCATTTCATAATACTCAAGGGAAGAATCCACCAAGAAGACATAAATATTGTAAATATATATCTAACCAACATAAGAGCGGCCAAATACATAAAGAAAATCTTAGAGGACTTCAAGAAAGATATTGACAGCAACGCAATTATTGTGGGGGATTTTAACACCCCACTATCAAAAATGGACAGATCTTCCAAACAAAATATCAACAAAGATATTCCGGCATTGAACAATACCCCAGATGAAATGGGCTTTACTGATATATACAGGACCCTCCATCCCAAAGAAGCTAAATACACATTCTTTTCAAATGTACATGGAACATTTTCAAAGATAGACCACATGATAGGACACAAAACAAGCCTCAAGAATTTCAAGAAAATTGAAATCATACCAAGCATTTTCTCGGATCACAAGGGACTGAAGCTAGAAACCAACCCTAAGGAAAAAAATCCAAAACACTCAAAATCATGGAGATTAAATAGTATGCTATTTAACAATGAATGGGTCAAGAATGATATTAGGGAAGAAATCAAAAGGTTTCTGGAAACAAATGAAAACAAACTCACAACAACCCCAAACTTATGGGACACAGCCAAGGCAGTCCTGAGAGAGAAGTGCATAGCGATACAGGCCCACCTAAAAAAGTTAGAAACATTCCAAACAAACAACCTAACCCTACGTCTATAAGAACTCAAAGAACAACAACAAACACAATTGAGAACAAGCAGAAGGAAGGAAATAACCAAGTAGTCTACTTTTTGCTCAGTCTCTTACCATCCTTGCCTTAGCTGCTATATTTGAGTCTGTTTCTATTTTGGTTGTTAGATTCATTTGTTCCTTAGACTTCACATATGAATGAAATCATATGGTATTTGTCTTTCTTTGACTGGCTTATGTCCATCAGTAGATGAGTGAATAAAACAACTGGGACATTTACACAATGGAGTACTATTTGGCCATAATAAAGAAGAAAAATTTTACCCTTTTTGACAGTATGGATGGACCTGGAGAACGTTATGTTAACTGAAAACAATACTTTTTTAAATGTTTATTTTTCTCTTAGTGTTGACAGTAAATTACAAAAAAAATATGAGAAATGTATTAAAAATGCAAAAATGACACTAATTGTCCATAGATATAAAATAATATAGCTTTATAATATTTTAATTATATAATAATTAATCCATAATATGTTTAATTCCCCACTAATTATCACATCATATCATATACCATACATCATATCATATCTATATACTTTTGCTTGGATTTTAAGGATATATGAATAAATACAATAATAAATATTATTATGTTTTTTTCATTATTGTACATAAGTGCCCAGTTTTTTTTTTACTTTATGAACATTGATAAACTGCTTAACTGCATTTTATAAATAGCACTTCACAATTGATTGTAGTTTTCCAAGTAAACTCTCCATATGAAGGTGTGGATTACAATCTGAATATTTGAATATACCAAGTGCTACTTGCCAATTAGAATAAAGGACTGAAGGTAGCCCTGGCTGGTGTAGCTTAGTGGATTGATCGCAAGCTGCAAACCAAAAGCTTGCTGGTTCAATTCCCAGTCAGGGCACATGCACGGGGTTGTGGGCCATATTCCCAGGAGGGGATGTGTAAGTCACAGTCACACATTGATGTTTCTCTCCCTTTCTCCTTCCCTTCCCCTCTCTATAAAACTAAAAATAAATAAAATTTTAAAAAAGAGCTGAAGGTAGATTGTGCCCAAATAAATGATGCAAGCACTTCAGTATCCATCCTCCTTGTTATGGAAGTTGGGAGACTTGGATTATCAGAGGCATAAGAAAGAGAGTCTGGGATTCAGAAACAGAACTGAATCTTCAAGGTAGGCAGAGTTACCAAGTTAGGTGTGGTAACGTTCCAAGAGTAGTTGATTGAAGAAAAAATTTTTTAGAGTAGAGTGTTCCAATTTAGACTCATAGTCTCATGTGCATTAAAGTCAAACAATGAGTTCCCAATCAAGGAACATAAATACTCATGAAGTTGAGCCACTATGACTGAAAATAAGCAAGCACAAATAAACAAGTTTAGGTAAGTAAAAAATTTTAATATCTCCAAAAACTGAAAATATTGGAATGATCAAATACTAAATGTGAAATAGTTACATATGACTACTTAATGGAACATCATATGATTTCAAAGATGAATATGCAATAAATCATTATCAGAAATAAACAGATTTGAAAATACATAAACTTATATACAGACACATATATTAAAGAAGAAATACATACACATTTTACATTATATTATACCATGTGATAACAAGAAGGGACCCAAAAAACAGAATTTATTAATTCAAATGTGTATTTATTCTTGTATGTTTAAACTTCAGTCACCTTCAAAGTACTCTCCATTTGACTCAATACACCCATTGAGATGTTTTTCCACTGCTCAAAATAGTTATTGAACTCATCAATTTTTATGCCATTTAATTCTTCTGCCATTTTTTGTTTCACCTTGTCCACACTGGCAAAATGTTTCCCTTTGAGGACTTGATCATCCTGGGACACAAAAACAACAGAAAAATAGTGGCTTGGGGCATGATTGGGTGAATAGGGTGGGTAGTGCACAGGGATCATACTGTTTTTATTCAAAACTGATGAATGCTCAGGTTGGTGTGAGAAGGCGTGCTGAAAAATCACCCATCCTGAAATTGGCAAATATGTTGAAAGAGTCTTCAAAAAAATTCACTGAAGCTGAATGCAGCCCCTCACAACAATGCCAGCTAGTACACTGATACAGATGGGTTCCTAGAATACTCACTTAGCAGAAGTCTTTACTACATGGAGCCTGCCCTCCAGAAGATAATCCATTTTGGGGGTCCCCCCTCATATAGTACCTAATACTTATCATATATCTATATTTCAAATTGCTTAAAAGTAAAGTCAATAGAAGGGTTTAGCAACATACAAGACAGAGTTAAAGAAACAGACAGTAGAATATACAATGAAATGCATAATATTTTCTAATATCAAAATGAAATATTGAGAGAGAAGAATATAACAGTATGAAATAATCATTAAAGTATATAGAGAATAAATGAGAAGGTATGATATATATAACAACTAGAGTCAATAGATAAAATGAAACGGATTTAGTATAGACAGATATAATGGTTAAAATTATTTCAGATCTTATAAAAATATGAATCTATAGATATGGAAGCACAATATACCTCAAACAAATAAAAATAAATTCAGAGGGGAGGAGTGATGGGACTGAGTAAAAAAGGTAAAGACATTAGGAAGTATAAATTTAAGTTACAGAACAGTCACAGAGATGTAATTTACAGCATAGGGAAAATAGTAATATTGTACTATGTGTGGAGCCAGGTGGGTACTTGAAATATCAGGGGAGGGGGAAATCTATAAAGTACATGATTTTCTAACCACAATGCTGTACATCTAAAACTAATACAGAATAATATAAAATGCAAACTGTGATTGAGAAGTAAAATATTAAATAAATATTTTTAAATTGCCTGTAATCCAACTGCGTCCTTTGAATATTATCAACTTTAAATCCAATAACACAACAAGGATGCTAATTCTCTGTGCTCTTCAACCAAGTATTAGCACTTTAAAACAGTACAGATGGGGGGAAAGCATAAAGTTGGGGAAGAAATAAATACAGAAAATTCAATTAATTACTTTAAAATACAAACATGCTATAAGCAAATGACCTACAATAATGAGAGTAGCTTAGTACAGCTATAAGCTTAATACAAATCTATTTTAGCATGCTGTGCACTAGAACAGTTTTAAAACTTAATTTAAAAATGCATTATTCAATTATATGTCTATAATAAAGATGTTTAAAAACAAAAATAAAAACAAAACGTTGCACTATCACTATTCAACTAGCCACCTGAGAATGTCTTATAAAAGATCTATAAAATATATGTAGAGAAAATTATTTAAAACTCTACAGTAAAAAGAACTTAATATTTGGAGCAAATACCCTTTGATGAATCAAAATCTGGGAGAAAATATTTGGAACATATACAAATAATAAGCATTCGAATCCAAGGTATATAAATTATTAAGTCAAAGGCACTTACACAGTATATATATTATTCAAAAAACAATAATAACAGAAGAGGAAACATACATACAACATTATTAATTATGGAAATGCCCATTACAACCAAAAGGAGATAACATTTTATATTTACAATACATGAAAAAAAAATCTATAAGAAGTGTTGGATAGGCTAAGGAGAACTCATATATTGCTCTGGGAAGATAAATTGTGACATCAATTTTGGAAAAACAGTTTAGTGTATGCATAGCAAACAACCCAGCCATTCTATGCATAGTCGCACACAAGAGAATTTTCTATATATTTCCATCAGGAATCATGTATAAGCTATTTCAGAGAACATCACTTTATTAGAGAATACATTGTTTACTATACATTAATTACTATATATTACTATATATTAATAAACTAGAAAAATTTACAAAAGTCAAATGAATGGACTATAGCACATTTAAAATCACAGTTAAATATTAGAAAACTGAAGTTGAGGAAATTTCCAGAAGACTGCATAGGGTATAAGATCACTTTTATGGTCTTGTCTTGTGTGACTCAGTTGGTTGGAGTCTCATCTCATAAAGTATTGGGGGATTGATTCCCATTAGATCATGTACCTAGTATGGGGTTTAATCTCTGCTTGGGATATGTAAGGGAGACAATCAATTGATGTTTCTCTTTCCCATCCATGTCTCTTTCTCTCTCTCTCTCTCCCTCTTCCTTTTTTTTTTCTCTCTCCCCTTCCTCTCTCTCTAAAATCAATAAACATGTTTTTTTAAAAATTTATAAGGCTTAAAACCAAATAAGGCTAAAAAAAGTATTTCTTTGCCAGGTATAAGTGTGTGATAAAATTATTTGTAAAGCAAGGATAGATTAAACAGAAAGCTTAAGAGAGTAGTTTTTTATAAGTAGAAAGCAGGGGATGGGATAAAGAAGTAGAAAAATATGTGCAGAAGTAGAAAAATATGTGCAGGTTGTTAGCATGTTCAATTTCTTGGGTGAAATGATAGATTTGCATGTATTTTATTAATTATATTCTCTATAACTTAAAATATATAACATATTAGGTTATCTGTGTGTGATATTATATATCAACATAAAATAAAGCAAAAGTTAAATGCTCTACATAAAAAAGCTTTCAAAATATTTACCAGAGACACCCATGAATGTGTTCACAAATGTTTTTACTAGAGGCAATAACATTCCCCAACATTTTCTTCCATGAATTTATATAAAATATAGTTTTGGAATTTCCCATTTATTTTTATCTTACCTCACAACTTTTGTCTCCATGGCATCATAGGTGTATATGCTCTGTCTTAGTGAAAACTATACTGAACTACAAATGGGAAAAGTAGATCCAAATAGTACCTGTACAATGAACTCTCAGTAGTAAGTTTGGGGAAGTCACTTTAATTTCTTTCAATTTCCTCACTTGTAAAATTAACAATTTAATTAAGGGCTCTCTGTGGTTCCTTCCAATTCTAAAGTTTTATGTAATTTTGACCTTAATTGGTTGTAAACACAAAGTTTGAAATAATGTTGTGCAAACTGGACTGCTGTGGTATCAATATGCCTTATTATTAGAAATTGTGGTGAAATGCTTTTTGCAATTTACTTGGCACTTCATCACAAGCTTATAAAATATTTGTTACAAAATCTAACAAAATGTTGATATTGGCTTGGCCAAAAAGTTCACATGGTTTCTTCCATAAAACAAAGACATATTGTTCATTTTCACCAATTATTTTATTGATTTGGATATTGTGATCATGTCAGCTCTCTCTCTTGTGGTTTAACATTGATTATTCTCAACTAATATTTCAATTTGATCACTATCAATTTCAACTGGTCTACCCATGAGAAATCTCCAGCATGAAATTTTGCAAACAACTTTTGACATATTCAGTCAGTCACAGCAACTTCTCCATACACTCTACTAATCTTTTTTTAAACATGTCAGTTGCATTTTTACCTTTCTTGAAATAATAAAGCATAATATGCTAAAAATGTTACATATTTTTCCATCTTCAATATTAAAATGGTTACACAAAATGTACCAATTTTTTAATGCACACTGATATGACAGTTGTCACAATACAATCTAAAGAAATTGTTTTGAATAAAGTTAAAGACAACTAAGCACTATTAGAGCCATCTTACCAAAAAAATGGACTCTTTGGCCAATCCAGTACTTGATATAAGGCAAAAGATTTAAATATTCTGTTGTAGTTTCATTACTTGGTAGATGCAGCAGTGTCTTGGAGTAGCTAATGCACTAAGTAAAAATTTAAAAGTTAATATATTTGCCAGACATGAGAAATTTCATATTTACATATGAATTGAAACAGACTCTTTTTCCACTTACAAAACAGAAGTATTAATAAGGTAAAATTGATGTTTTTCTACTACTGAAAACTAATTCTTTTCCAGATGTTTTATATGTAGCTAGAGGAAAACATAAGATTTAGAAGGAATAAGATTAAAAGAAATGATAAGAGATAAAACATCAGACTTCCTACTATTTCTGTCTCCGTGTCAAGTAAAATTAAATATCTGACTACACTTAATATAAATTTTGAGATTCAATAATACCATTAAATGTATTAAATACTAGGAAAGCTCTAAGAATGATTGCTTATAAGATATCTCAGAATTTATAAGCAATATGAAAATACAAGCAGATGAATTACTCATTAAATCTAATAATTTCCCCTAGAAACAGGTTTTGACAGAATTCTGACTTTTAAGAAACCATATTATTACTTTGCCTAGTATAACTGTCAAAAGTGTGTAAAATAATAAGATAATTCACAAGTTTCTTTCAAATTCATCTTTTCTTTTAGCTTAAATTTATAACATATAACTTTCCTTTTTAAAAAAAAGTCAAAATATTTTTCATGGGAGAATTGTCATTATTTTATTTTAATTTTTATTGATATATTTTCTAACCAGATATTTATTTGTTCTCTTAAAATATTTTATTTTTTTGTTATTATAGTTGTTACACTTTTTCCCCCTCCACTCCCCCTACCCAGCCCACCCTATACTTCCAGAATCAGTCCCTTCATTATTGTGTATATCTATGGGCCCATCTGTTCTTTGACTAATCCCTTCACCTTCTTTCAACTATTTCTCACCTACCCTCACCCCTCTTATAGCTGTTAGTCTGTTCCATGATTCCATGCCTCTGGTTCTATTTTGCTCATTAGTTTATTTTGTTCATTATATCCCTCTTCTAAGTAAGATCATATGGTATTTGTCTTTCACTGACTGGATCATTTCACTTAGTGTAATAGTCTCTAGATCCATCCACTCTGTCCCAAAAGGTAGCAATTTCTTCTTCTTTCTGATACATAATATTCCATCTTGTAGATGTACCACAGTTTTTAACCACTCATCTACTGATGGGCCCTTAGTCTCTTTCCAAATCTTGGCTATTATAAATAAGGCTGCTATGAACATGTGGGCGATAATTCTTCTAAATTAGTGTTTCAGGATTCTATAATACTTTCTGATAAGTAGATATTTTCATTGATCAACCAAATTTATAGAAAGAAATGTATAGTGATATTAAAAACATTTTAGTATAGTATGAAACATACTTAAATTACAAAATAACATTCTCCATATAGAATCACTTCCCCGCTCCTCTCCTATGACTATGACATCTTGATTTTGTCCTGTTGTATTCATAATGTCCCATTCCTATCCCTGCTCCTACCTAGTTAAATGATATTCTAGGTTTCCATGAGTCATTGTCATTAATCCTTTTCATTTCCGTATTTTTCTTCAAATTACAGTGTCTACTGAATATAAAAACATACTTGAATGAGGATGCAGGAGAGGAAAAGGGATGAATCTAGTTGCCCCCAAAACTCCCTTTATGTTATCCCAGGTTGTGGTAGCAAAGTTGCATGTCTCTCCTCCAGTTTTGTTGCATTGAAATTGACAGAAAAGTGTTACTTTGTCTTTTTTTCTGCAAAGTGATTCCTTTCCAAAGGCTGCTGATTACTTGCCAATATATTTCTACTGTAGATATTTCTCCTTAACATTTCCTTATCATGTATTGATTTTCTTAATTTTCTGAAGTTATATTTTGAATATCTGTCTCTCTTGCTCATATACCATGTGTTGAAGATAGCTGAAATCCTCAAAATATCCTAAATAATAAAGTTATTAGTTAAATTTAAAAATGTGTCTTTTATTTTACAGAAAAAATATGAACATTTTGCACACCTGATACACCTATTTGATAACAATATGATATACTATCTAAGCAATTACTGGAGCTACATTAAGATTTTTAGGAAGTGTTACACTTTCTTTAACATTACATATTTAATAGAAAATATTTTTTGTGTGCAACAAGTTCATATTGTACATGTTTTATTGCAATATAACACAACACAGACTCCATGGCTTTTGATGTTCTGACCATTTACAGGCATAATTTCACTCTGACTTTTTTGCTATTTTTGCTACTATGAAGTGTTAAAAATGAGAGTCTTCATTATTAATATGTTAGTCTATAGATGCCTAGTTTTCACTACAAATCTGTGAATCAATTTTGAGAAAGCCTAAATGCATGCATTTTCATATATTATAGGAAATGAACATTTGGTAAAAGACAAGGAATAAATCAAAAGTAGAAATAAATTGGGGAAAATTTTTCAGCTGTACTAAATAATGGCTTCTAAAGAGAAAATGCAATTATTTTCATAACCACCTCTCTATAATGCTTCCCATTATGCCATTCAAAGGATTTGGTAAGTAATAATTGATGAGCATTTTCTGTGGTCGGATGCTTTTGGAGAAATTGGAGAATTAAGACAAAAATAAGGATAAAATCCTGTTTCTTATGTTGCTCTATGTCAGAATGCTTTCAGTTTAATAATGTTACCAGTGAGTGGGTCTTTGAGAGCTAATTGTGAGTATACACAATGATGTTACCCAGGTTGAACATGGTTCTCCATATTGATGTTTTTAGGTCAGTGACACTAATAGGTCAGTGGTTGTCACACTCCACTTTGGCCCCTCATATAACATACCATCACCATCTTGGAGAACTTCCACGATGGGCCCGTAGACCTAGTTAGTCTTTGGATCTTTGAAATGGTTCCTCAACGGATCAAATAAAATTATCCTTGTTTGTATATAATTAGGTTCTAGCCATAGATATACACATTCAAGTAATTTATATATCTAGAAAAATCAGTTGAAAATAAAATTAAAAGGTGCCTAATGACTGTTTGTCTGTATATATGTGACTTGTTTGAACAGATTTTACTGATTTTCATGAATATAAGTAGTACAGTGATATGATTAAGATTTGATAAAAGTAGAAAATTACATTTTATAATGATGTAACTTTCTTTAATTGATAAAACTAAATGTTAATCATTTTTAAGTTGAACATTAGGTATTTCAATGATTGCTTTCCCACAAAACACTTGAGAAGGTCTGTGTAGCTTTAGAAGAGTTTCCTCAAAACAAATAATCTCCATTTAGACAATTTTTCTCTTGTCATGGGTTATTTTATTAATTAACACAGAATTGGAAAATGACATGGGTGATGCCCATATAAAGAATAAAGTACAATGGTGGTACTTGGTAACTTTCTATAGACAAGGTAGCGCATTTAACAAGATGTAATATGTGGTACCTGTGTGTTCTCAGGATTCTGGTATCCATTTTGAAATGTATTATTTATATAAACGTTTGGGGTGTTAGATTTTTGCTGTAAAATGTCATCATCATAATCAATTATAGACAAAACCTACCTGGGAGAAGCACATAATTTTTAATGGGGAAATCTTAGTTGGACACCAATTAGTATTAAGGCATAAAGATTTTGATAATCAAAACTGCATTAATAGTCCTATTTTTTTAGCTATTTTAATGTCACACACACAAACACAAACACACCATGATTTACAGATATGTGAGTTATTAAAATTGGTTAAATATTTTAGTTTATTCATATTTACCTATAGGTAAGCAATGCTCATTTTAGAACAGTATATAATACAAAGATAGTGATAGGAAAATTATGAAGATTTCTGAAATTTCCTTTTATTTAAGCTTTGTGAAAATATACTTAAAATAATTTTCTTCACAACCAAATTCATTGATCATCAAAAAGTCATAAAGTAATGAGGGTGAAAATATAGGGACACAAAAATAAGACTAATAATGTGCTTTCTTTAAAACGTCTATAACTGATCTATCAACAAAATTATCTGGACTGGTTGAAAATTTCTTTGTTTTTCATATTATTTGGACACTTGAAATTCACATTTGTCCTCAATTATGTAATATATTGATTCAGTGTTTATTTGTATTTAATAAAAAAAGTGGGTTAGAGGATAACATATAATCCAACATAATTTTTAAAAGGAACAAAATTATTAGCTTTATCCTAATATTTACATAAATTGATAATGGTTAATATTTTACAAATAGGTACCTAATTGACATTTAATCAAGCATATACAAGTGTATGTTAAATATAAATTAATTACTGTATGTTCGAGATACTCTAATTTTATGGTGTGTAAACATTTAAGTACATTTTAGTTATCATTTAATTACTGATTTCACAGATTATAAATGTATAATTACCTAACTAACAATTCACTACCTTTCTAAGGAAAACAATTTTCAGGTTAAATATGAGAATGATATAAAGTTAATTATATGTTAATTCTACAATAATACTTAAAAAATTTGTAAGTGATTTGGGCCATTTATTTAACTTCTGAATTAACTCATCCTTACAGTAACATATATGGAAATCATAATGTGCATAAAAACTACTTATAAATGCATAGGTATGTAATTATGATTTAATTATCCAGTTCAGTGCAATAGCATTTTTATGGAGAATACCAAGAAATATGACCTGAAGTTTTAAGAAAATCTATTTATAAAGTTAATTAAATAAAAGTGATTAAATAGTATGTAAAACACATTTTAAAATGTAAATGTTCTTAAATATATGGCAATACAAATCATTGCATTTTGCATTATTTCCTTTTTCCTGATTGTACCCATTTTTACTGTTTTTCTAAATACTAGCTTTCTTTTATTATTTACCTTTTCCTCTTTCCTCAACTGTAAATTCAATGTGGAGCAAAATAAAATACTGTTGCAAACTGACCTCAATTAGTTTGGTCATTAATAATTATTCTGTTCTTTGTGTCAGGCATCAGTAACCTTGTACAGGTTTACAGGTCTTTTACTAAGTATGGTTCATAATAAGTTATAATAAAAGCTAGTTCCAAACAAATGTGTGCCACACATACAAGTGTTTATTAGCACACAAGCAGGAAAATGATTATCCACCTTTCTTGTTAGCTAGTGAAAGCCAGCATTCTGACCTTTCACATGCTAGGAAACTACCTTACATGACAGTTCATAAGAGGCAGCTGCAACAATATTCTAGCAACAGTATTTATATAATGTTCTAATTAGAGTCAGATTCTCTGTTGAGTTGTTTAACAGGAGAAAGTTTCAAAAATCCTAGTCATATTTCCACTTCCTCTGGAAGTGATGAAAGACTTTGAGATCAGTAGAGAACATGGTTTATAGAAGAGTTGGGTTGCTTAGGCAATATCTCTAGTCAATGCACAAAGATTAAACATCACTCAATTAATTTTAATGTCTATGTTACATCAAGTCATCAAGCGCTGATCAAGATCAATATAGCAATAGCACTTAAGTAACAGGTTACTGGGATATAACCCTATGCTTATAGTTTACCAACTAGTGATAACAAATATTAACAAACATCCTTAGTTTGCAGAATGCTGCAAATAACTACATATAAATATATAAAACTATAGATGCTGAAATATTTAAAATTAAATTACAGATAGTATAGCATACCTATTTTATTATTGTAGCTATTATGCAAAAAATAATACATTTTAAGTTGCCCAAGTAGTTTATAAACATATGGAAACAGCTGTTTTAAGCAAAAGGAGCAATATTTGGGAGAATATAAAGCTTACTTACAGGTTAATTTTGCCTACATTTACAATAATTTAGGATACAGATATTTTCTTTTTAACAATCAAAGATGAAATGTGGATCATTGCCTCATCTAAACAAAGTATTGTGAAAGGTACAGAGGGGGTTCAGATAGGACTAAACCACAAGCTCATCCCTAAATATGTTTATATGCTTTTGGAAACATGATCCATAAAATAATCAGAGGCAAAGAGAAAAATAAAATTACTCAGTGAACAATGCAAATCCACATTTGATTAAAAGCAGTAAATTGCTTTACATAAACATAAGCCCAGGGAGAGTTTGATAAAGAAGAAATCAAAATTATTCAGAAAGTCTTCATAGAGAAAATATTATGGGAATTATAAAAGTACCCATAATCAATGTAAATTTTAATAGATTATAAGGATTTTGCTTATCTCTTCAGGAGGTACTTGAAAGAAGTCTGGTTTCTATTGAGTTTCCAGAAAGTAAGCGTTGACTCTACAATGCTTGGGAGGAAGGGAGTAAATGTATCTTAACATGTACACATCTTCCCCTAATGTCTTTTAAATTACATTTAGAAACCATATATACATATATATACACATATATATACATATATATACACATACAAATATAAATATTTACACAAATATAAAACAATACATTACTGTCTTTAGTTTTCTAAGGTTTCTTTACAAACATCTAACTTTTCAAACAACTTTGTTTTTCCATTTTGAAAAAAAATTGAGGACTCCAAAGAATTTTTGTTTTTCTGAATTATCTACCAATATTTGCCACATTGAAATTAAATCAGTGAAATTTTAAAGATATCCTTACTTCATTAAATATTATAGCAAAATGCATTATATAATATATCCTATAAATTAAAATTTTTCAAAAAAATTAAATAAGTAAAATGTCATTGCTTTATATTTTTACATATCATTTTAGTGACTGGCTTAATCTAAGAAAATGGTGTATCTTTCAGCTTCTTCATTCCATATGAAGCAAATTACAGTCTTAAAGAATATGAACAAAAAATCTGGTCTTCCATAGAAATGTAGTTGAAAACTTTTCAAATTAATTGTTGATAATCTTTTTTTGATAGCACACTAAAGCTTATCAAATGGCATTTTTAAAAAATGTCCATTGCAATATGTAACCTGAAAAATATTAATAATTTTTAAAATGTCTTTACACAGGAAGACAATGCCCTGTCCTTCATTTTAAATAAGTTTTTATTTACCCAGCAGTGATTTTGCATCATGCATTTGTCAGTTGAAAAACGTTGCTTCACTGGCTTGTACAGAGTTTCCAAACATCAATATAATTCACTACTTAATATAACATAAATCCACACTCAGTTTCTCATCAGAAAATCCTTCAAGTATTGGGAGGTTGAAAAGTTTATTTTGGTTGACAGGAGATTTCCAGAATTCTGATTATTCCTTGAAAATTTGGATTTTGCCATTGGCAATGCTTTCTATCAGTTGTTTTCCTGGAGGAAGTGACTTCATTCATTTTTTAGAAAGTCTGCCAAATACCTAAAGGTGCATAACCTTAGTTTTCTGTCAGCTGTTCTTTTAAACAAGAGTGGTTTTCCATAAAAAAGAAAAACAGGTAATTAAGTTCACAATTCCAGCAATCACATGTGTTCTTTGCCTCAAGAAAAACTTTACATGCATATATGCAGCTGACATGTTTTCAGTCACTTTCTATAAGATATGTACATAAGGCTCAAGATTAATTTTATTAAGAACTAGTACTACTTCGTCCGAACAGTCTCATCTGAAAATGGCACTCTATTTTTTTTCTGGGAGCACGAGGGGTGACAAGCAGTGTGTTTTAGTATAGTTAGGCACCACTTTCCCGACTCCTGTTAAGGTGCCATTGCTGAACAAGCCTATAGAGTGGAAAAGACAGTATCTTAGCTTTATTATGAAGATAGTTTCCATTTATGAACACCTTGGGAAGTTTGGGAGAATCCTTCAGGGGTCTCAAACTGCACTTGGAGAATCACAGCTGTGCAATAATAAGAAAATGTACACAAAAGAGCTATATATTTTGATATTCCTATTTTCTACTTCTGTTTTTTAACCATTTATATAAGATGGTGTGTGGAAGAATGGGGAATAATAGTGACTTTTTGCCCTCTGAGTGCTAATGGTGAGATAGAAAAGAACGACTTTCTCCCTATAAGTAGTCCATTCAGACAGTTAAGTTGATGTAGTCGTTAGTTTTGTAAAGTAATTTATAGACTCTGACCCAAACATCACAGTTTTCTAAATTTTCTAAAAACCCAAATTTACTAAAAAAATATGTCCCTGGGATTACTACTACCTATTTCAAAGGGTTGTGACAATCTAATAAATCAAGACATGAAAAGGTATTCAACACTTACTGAAACTTACCAAGCCTCCTCTACTTACTTCTTTCCTTCCCTCATCTTCCTCCTCTTCTCCCTTCTTCTGTTCCCAAAACTCCTCCTTCTCACTTCTCCCTCCTCTTTGTTTTGTTTCACTTTCGTGGAGCTTAATTCAATGACTGGCAAATGGTGGAAAATAAGGGTGTGAAAACTGTTTGTCTAGTAGATGACTTCTGAGTGCAGTCGGGTTCCCCCCTTTCCACATTTTATTCTCATATCTTCTTTGTTGTACAAAGGTGGGGTCTTCTTGGATTTTGGCAATGTGTTCTTTTTTCCCCTTATTTTTGCTATGGGAATAATGACCCATTATATTCTAAAGTTCATGACCTACATTTTATTTTTGGTGTTAACTATACTTAGGCATGGTTAGACATAAATAGAACAAAGGGTCATAAATATATTTACAGAGAGTAAGCTAAAAAACAAAATAATTTCCATACAGGATGCCACAGGTTTGGATCCTTTGCCAAGCATTTTACTTACCCTGAGCTAAAAAATTGTACATGTGCCTTTTACTACCATATTTTGATAGGTTTTATATGAAAGCTACTCTGGCATTTTTCAATACTCAGAAGTCAATAAGAATTGTGTGTGTGTTTCTTTTTCATCTTTTTACTTGAAAGGTGAGGAATTATAAATGGATGCTGTGCCTGTGAATATGTGCATTCTTATAATGCATGCGCATGAAGAATGTCACTGGAAAACAAAATTGGTTCATTGACATATTTTAATTCTGGAATTAACTCATTCTCTTCAGGCCTCTTATAGATGCAGTTATCAATTCATTATGTCCCAAAGAGAGGAAGCACTTTGAGAAAGAATAGTATAGCATGAAAAACTGCTTTTCGAAAGGGAAGAAACTCAACTCAAAGTATTGAAATGGAATAAGAGGTACTTCAGAACAATATTAAGTATCTATTTTCATAAAAGCAGTAACCTATATGAAAACATGGAAAGTTATTTGAATACTGTGATGCAGGAATATATATGTTTATATATTTATTTATTATACTTATATAATTCATGTATATATGTTGCAGGAATGTATATAAATATATTATTTATATATATTCTTACATCACATCTATTAAATTTACAATAGCCATGGCCTGAATTTATATTTCATGGTATATGGTGTGTGTTTTCTTATAATAATATATTGATTCATTTGATATTGGTTATATTTATTTAATTTATTTTTAAATATTTTATGTATTTTTAGAGAAAGAGAAAGGAGGTAGGTAGAATAAAGGGAGAGAAACATAGATGTGAGAGAGAAATATTGATCAGTCACTTCTCATGCACACCCTACTTGGGGACAGAATGCACAACTCAGGCCTGTGCCCTGACAGAATCAAACCGGCAACATTTTGCTTTATGATACAACACCCAACCAACTGAGCCATACTGGTCAGGGTTCTTCTTTTACATTTAAATTATTTTTCAATTATAATTGACATATAGTATCATTTTCAGGTGTACAACATATTGATTAGGCATTTATATAACATAAAGTAATCACCCTGATAAATCTAGTAACCATATGATAACATACATAGTTATTGTAATATTATTGACTGCATTCCCTATACTATACTTTACTGAATTTAATTCTATTTTAGTAGACATTTTTATATTACTTATGCTTGAATTCCAAATCCAGGGGAAAAAGAATATTTAAAGCAAACTATTTTATAGAGATTAGTATAATCATCTCATAGCATCATCAGCTTCACCTATAAAATGCATAGATCATAGGGAGAAAAAAAGCAATCTCACAAGGCAAAACCACACTGCATGATATAGTACTGAGAGCACAGACTTTGGAATCACTTTAAGAGATTCACTTTCAACTAGGCCCCAATGCATGGTAGGTATGAGTCCCTGATCATTTGCTCCATTAAATCAACAATGAAGACCAAATAAGTGTTAGAATAAAGCTTCTGGCACTTAGTAAATATTCAGTAATAGTTTTCTCTTCTGTAATTTCCTCACAATCTCACACATATTTGCAACCTTAATATTTTAGTGCCCTATTTGAGTTCTACTCAGTTTGACCATATTTTTTTCATAAAATTTCTTTCATCTTTGACAGTACAATTATTTTTAACAGCTACTGTTTGTTTATACCATTCTTTAACTAGTCCTGTGTCAATGGATATCCAGGATGTTTATAATTTCCCAATATTTTCAACAGGGTCATAGGGAACATTCATTCTTCATAATGCATACTTTTATACTTGTGTCATTATCTAAATAGGATAAATTCCTGGAAGTAGAAGTTGATTGGTGATTGATATACTCAATTATATTTTGATTCATTTGACAAAAATGCTCTCCAATGTTTGACAAGTTCGTGTCCTTTTGAATAGTATGCATGGTTTCTTGTTTTTCAGCTTTGGAAGTTTTCAGACTTTGGAAGTTTTCAGGCCTGAGAGGCAAATAAATTATTAATTTTTATGTTTTATTTTTAATTATTGTATTATTGCTCAAATACAGTTGTCTGCATTAAATTTTTAATTTTTAAAATCACATCTGCATTCCCAGCCAGGGTACATGCCTGGGTTGCAGGCCATAACCCCCAGCAACCGCACATTGATGTTTCTCTCTCTCTCTCTCTATCTCCCTCCCTTCCCTCTCTAAAAATAAATAAATAAAATCTAAAAAAAAATAAAATAAAAAATAAAGGAAAAAAATCACATCTGTGTTCCTTAGTTATTTGATTATTAATAAGGTTGACTATCTTTTTATATGACATTTATTTCACTTTTCTTTGATGTAATATTTATATACTTTGCCCATTTTCATATTGATTATTAATCCATTTTTGTTTCTTTACAAAAATTTTAATATTAAAGATATAACTGTCATATTTATTTTATATATTTATTTTAATTTAATATTTAACATCAATTATGACTCTTTTGATGGAAAGTACATTTTTATTTTATATTGGTAAAAATATAAAATATGTTAAAATTTTTTATATTTCTTAATATGTTTATCATGCATTTAATTATGTAATCTTCTATTTGGAATTATTTTTATGTATGATATGAGATAAGGAAAACTTTATTCTTTAAATACTTTTTAATTCTCACCTGAGGATATGTTTATTGATTTAAGAGAAAGAGGTGTCTGGGGGAGACAGAGAGAGAGATCAATTGGTTTCCTTCTATACACTCTCTAACACAGATTGAATATGCAATCTGGGTACGTTCCCTGGCCAGGAATCAAATTTGCAACTTTTGATATGCAAAACGACACTCCTACCAACTGAGTCACCTGTCCAGGGTAGGCAATCTTTGTATTTTCCAATTGTTCTACATTTCTAACCACTTTAAATTAATTTCTATATTTTCTTCTAAAATAAAAAAGTACCTTGCATTTTGTATAATTTTTGGAATTGCCATTTCAATTTCTTACAGGAAAGAATTCTCTTAGCAGACTACGGAACTGATTGATTTTGGGTGCAATTTAGATTTAAGGATGCAGGTTACCATAAAAGAGGTGCAGGAAGATATACAGAGGAGAGCCAATCGTGAAAGGAAGGAACCTGAGTCTCAAAACAATACAGTGGACCAGAAGGAAGATAGAGTCAACCAAGCAGGAAAGCATGATGAAATAAGAATTCAAAAAATCGAGGAAAAGCTTAAGAGCATCCAAGACACCTTTAAACTTTCCAACATCCGACTAATAGGGGTACCAGAATGGGAAGGGGAAAAGCAACAAATTGAGCATGTATTTGAACAAATAATAAAGGAGAACTTCCCCATTCTGGCAAAGGGAATAGACTTCTAGGAAATCCAGGAAGCCCAGAGAGCCCCAAAGAAGTTGGACCCAAGAAGAAACACACCAAGGCACATCATAATTACATTAGCCAAGGTAAAAACGAAGGAGAGAATCCTAGAAGCAGCAAGAGATAAGGGGACAGTAACCTACAAAGGAGTTCCCATCAGACTGTCAGCTGATTTCTCCAAAGAGACCTTACAGGCAAGAAGGGCCTGGAAAGAAATATTCCAAGTCATGAAAGACAAGGACCTACATCCCAGATTGCTCTATCCAGCAAAGCTCTCATTTAGAATGGAAGGGCAGATAAAGTGCTTCTCAGATAAGGTCAAGTTAAAGGAGTTCATCATCACCAAGCCCTTATTTTATGAAATGCTAAAGGGACTTATCTAAGAAAAGAAGATAAAGAAAAGACGAATAGTAAAAGGACAGCAAACTCACAATTATTAACAACCATACCTAAAGCAAAACCAAAAGAAACTAAGTAAACAACTAGAACAGGAACAGAACCACAGAAATGGAGGGCACATGGAAGGTTAGCAGCAGGGGGGTGGGAGGAGGAGAGAGGGGGAAAAGGTACAGAGAATAAGTAGCATAGAATGTAGGTTGAAAATGGATAGGGGGAGGGTAAGAATAGTACGGGAAATGTAGAAGCTAAAGAACTCATAAGTATGACACATGGACATGAACTATGTGGGGAACTAAGGGGGGAAACATGGGTGGGAGAGGGGGTACAGGGTGGAGGGGAGAGAAGGGGGGAAATGGGGCAACTGTAATAGCATAATCAATAAAATATAATTAAAAAAATAAATTAAATTTTAAAAAAAGAAGTTAAGAATATTTTTTACATTTATACGAAAGTGTCTATTCACTATTTTTCTTACATATATAAGAAACTGTTACCAAAATCAAGATTCCATAAGACAGGAGAGGAATAGAGAAATAAATATAATACGTTCCCAATTCTTTAAAGAAATTGCATACTTAGTAAATATTTAGCATAGGATCACACACAATGCAAAAGCAAGGCAGATAAATGTTACTGGGCTTCAAAGTAAAAGAAAATGACATTGTTTGATAATAATAAAAAAGATTTAACGTGTATCTTAAGCTCTGAGTAAAAAATGACAATTAGGAAGAGAGAAGAAATTTTAGTTGAAGAATATGATATAAATGTGAAAAAAGGAATATGACAGACATGTTCTTAAAAACAAAATCAAATGTAGATTAGAATCTACATTTACAGAAATTAATGGCAGAAAATCTTTAAAAGAATGTCTGAGGCAGAGCCTTGAGGACTTTATTATGAATGTCAGAATGAGTTCAAGTTAATTAATTAGTCTATGGGAAATTATGAAATTTTATGACAAGAATTTTGATATGATAAAATTAACTATTAAGACCAGTTTCAATTATGTCACAGCTTACAAGGCCTTCATCATCTCCTAGCAAACAAATCATAAAGAGGCATAAATCCTTTACATTTTGAATGCATTGGTGACATCTGTCATCCTTTTCTTTGTAAACAGAAAAGTATATCTGATTTTAAGATAAACAAATGTGAATAAAACTCATTAATAAAAGTTAAAAGAAACAGTTTGTCAGTATTTCTTAAAATTTGGACATCATTTTTTCTTCAGTGAATAATACATATGTGGTACCAATATTGGAATAAAAAATCAAAAATAATTTAATACAAGGTATATTTTAAGTTAAAGAATATATAAATGTCATATCAATGTCAAAAATTTTATCATTTATAAACAATGTGTTTATCAATGGTGTCAGTCAATTGGCTAAATCATAAATCCCATTAAGACTGATAGTAAAACAAAAACAGGTTTTCATGCAATGACACTTTACTGCAAAAATTGTTATGCATGTTCTCTGCATATCAAAACTTGATTAATATTTTAAATTATTTTATTTCAGTTTAAAATAAAATATATGCTAACATAAAGAAGCATAGTGTTTTATTTTTCATCTCTGTATAATTAATTTTGATATGTCTAATGGTATAATTTGATTAAGGAGTTTTACTAAGAGCTATTTTTTCTGATTTCAAATGGAATATATTTATCATCAACTTCTCAGAAATGTTGTAAATTGTGCCTGTTTTAACTATTAGGAGTGTGATTATCAATTCTTCCTTTGTGCTTTCTTATCTTCTTCACCTTAAACTATAAAATTTATTTTGTATGAGAAACATTTTTAAATGGTTCTTAGAAAATTTAATTTATGTGTTAATTTTTTATGAAAATGAATGGTTCATCGACTTTTTGTTCTTAGTTAACCCAGTTTTGTAGAGACATTGTATTGTGGATCACTGAGTTAATACTATTCCATTTCATGTATGTATCACCAAGTTTTTTATCCATTCTTGGATTTTCCAGTTGTTTGCATAGAATCATCACAACAACTAAACATATCCCACCATATTCAGATTCACATTCCTCATTTTCACTGGAGTTAATTCACTAGTTACTTTTTTACTTTATAGTGAGTAGTAGTTTTAAATTACTATTTATAGCAATATATTATGTTTTAATTAAGTACTTTTATAGGACATAATCATTTTGGTAAACATAAATAATAAGAAGAAAAATATGAATTTAAGTAAACTAAATAACTTCAAATTTAATTATTTTTTTACTAACATAAACCATACTATTGAGTATAGTCAAAATGAAATGACTAATGTGGGTTTTGCAGCTCATGAACAACCTTATAGAGCAATAAAATTATTAAAATATAATTACTTGATAAAAAACAAAACTAAACTTTAATTCTACAATACAAAATAAACATGAGAATATTGCTTCATCTACATTTTTATTCAGAAATCAACAGTATATTTTTTAGTATAATATGAGAACAGCACTAAACTTTCACTATTTCCCAAATTTTGTTATCTGCCTAGAGCTGCTTTCTTCATATCAAATATGACAACCAGTTCACTCTTTCTATTCACCCAGTAGATGTTGTAAAACCTCCCTCCTCCTTTGCATATTTGTATTATTTATTTTGGGATGACTGATCCATGAGTGACAGGATGCCTTCAAGGAGTACAGAAACTTAAAAATGACTTAAATAACAAATATGATGTAGGGACTAAGGTAGTTAGTAAAGATGTGTATGCCACATGCCTCCCAATGAATTAAATATATTAGCCTCTAATTTCCCTTTATTGAATGGTATGGTAGATTATAAATTATAGTGAACAATGGCAAGGAAATATAAGTATAGAGTGAGATAAAGATGTACTGGTATATCCACTAAAAGTTAAAAATTTCATTTCCTAGAGCAATTATATAACTATCTTCCTTTAACATTACAGTAATACATTTCTTTTATTTATGAGATCTGCATTTAACATAAGGAATTTATTTACTATTTTATTTTACTTTTAGACACCTCATAAGTAGAAAATGAAATGATGAAGAAAAATGTCAATAACTAAAATTGAAACTTAATATTTTAGCTTGCAGGTCACAACTGTACATAACTTCTCCAATGATATAATAATCAAGGTATAATAGAAATTGAGTCAACAGAAGAAGTTTTCTACTCCTTCTTGTACTCTTATAATCCAAATATTGTGCCATACTAATGCAGATTTTAATGATAAGGAATACTGATTGTGATGTATATGGGAGCAGACTCTACTAACTGCATAAATTTCTATACAACTGAAACTACTCTAAAATTTAAAAAATATGAATAAAGAAAAAATTGAGTCATCAGCTAATCCAGAAATGTTTCTCTTAAGTGAAAGAGCCAAGAGGCAGAAATGAGAAGATCTTTTGAAACAAATTTAGCTATATCAAATGAAACCCCAAAGCTAACATAGATGGTAAGAAATGAACCTAAAAATTTGGAGGTACTGCAGAGACTGGAAAGGAATTCAAAGAACAAATGATAAGCAGTGTTGAGAACTGCCGGTGGGTGCCATGTCTAGGTGTGAATTTCAAAAGTGAGATATGAGAATGGGAATATGGGAGGAAAGCTTTCCCAAGAGCCAAAAGGACTGTGTTAGATAAGTGTTTTTAGATCATTTTGGAGTAGACTTAGTCATTTATGTTTGTTCTTTACTTTGTTCAATTCTAAAGAGCTTACATTTTACTCACAGATTGTCAATTCAACTTGTAAGAGTTGAACTTGTATGCTGAATGAAGAAATATTGGTCAGGGAAGAAACGATTGTAGGAAAGCTATTTAGAGATGAGATGAAAATGACTTGATAATGGCTGAGCATGAGCAATCAACAATGAAAAGAACAAAGAAAAAACAGACACAAAAAACATTTATAAGGCAGAGTTAGGAGACCTTGGTAAGTGGCTATAAATAGATGGTAAGAAGAAGAAAGCAAATAATACTACATGATTTTAAGCTTGAAGGATGGGGACATAATGATGAAAAGAAAGATAATGTATTTATATTCAGTTATGCTTTATTTAAAATTGCAAGGCTGCACCCATGTAGAAAATTCTCAAAGCATTTGAATACATGAGTTGAGAAAAAAAGAAAGGATCAGGGTTGAAGATACTAATGTATAGAGAAGTAAGTATTAAAAATTAGGTGTGGATTAGATTATCAAAGCTAAGTTTTATTGTGGGAAAATGAACCAGGGCAGAATTTCAAAAATCACTCTGTGGTTTGTTATATGAAAACAAGCTAGTTAATGAGAGGGAAGACATGGTGGTCAAAGAAGTAAGAGGCTCCGAAATGTGAGATAGCATTAGTCTAAGGAAATGTCTCTACAGCAGTCCTTTCTCAATGCTGGAATAAATTAGTGAACAGATTTGTAGGTGAGGTCTTCTGTTTTTGCATGGAGAATTCTTTCACTGTGCATCTTAACATAAAAGAGAGGAAGCTGCACATAATCAATGTATATTTGATCATGATCATCTTCATATAAGGGGCAACATATTTAAGCACAGACATTAAACACTATTTTTTGAAATACGATTATGCAATATAATTTGCAAACACTTGGTTAATACCTAATTGTCCCACCAATGTTTTACTTTTTGATGTTGGTATTATAACATATCCAACATCAAACAATAAAAAACATGTTACTTCTCTCTTACTCTTAGGCAAGAAAATTTTCATGCTGTCCTCATTTACTCTCACCTAAGGAGGAGTCTCAAGTTTAATCTGGGAATGGGTAGTATATATAATTCCTTCTATTATGGGTTGTGAACTCTGAAACTAAATGCTGAATTGTGAAACTAAATTTAAATGTTTATTCAGTTAAAGGTAAAGGTGCCCCTGAAGTATCACTAGTCTCTGAATACTGCTAGATGGAGTATAGGGTGTAAGAAAAAATCAGAAGAGGTAAATAATAGACTTAGTTTTAAAAATAAAAAAGAGGTTCAGAAGGGGTATGAAAAGGCATTAAAGAAAAGCCTAGATTGGAGCCTACATATTGAGGACAACAGAGAGAGCACTAAAGAAAATTTCTGCATAAATATATAAAATGTCATATTCTGGTCGTGTTCTGAATTCCCTGGAACCTGCAGAAAGGCAACTGCATTGAGGAAATGCTGCCCCACACTGGACTTCTGGTCCTAGCAATCCTGGCCAGATGCCACCAGCAATGCAGATGCAGCCCAGAATAGCACACAGAGTAAGTGGGAGCAGTGAACGCCAGTGTACCTTCTGGAAGAGGTACCCCCCCAACAAAGGAACCACCACAGATAATACAGAAGAAGGTAAAGGAGGGAGTGCAAGCCACACTAACCTCCAGCCAGGGCTGATCTGGAAATACAACTAAAGGGTAGATAAGTTACTCAGAATAAACAATTGAACAATAGCAAGAGAAAAGCCTCAAAACCTCATATAGACAGGACAACCAGCTTCAACACAACTTGTCCACATGTGCACAACTGAATACAAGACATGGTGGACAGAGTGACCCTCGGTTAACTAGCTGGTAGGAAGGACCCACCAAAGAAAGACCCAACAACAATCAAAACCCAATGGAAAACACATAGCCAACTTAAATGACAGCCCAAGACCAGTGAGCTCAAGAGATCAAGGAGACTGCACTACTGAATCTCACAGGACTTCTTCCACAGAAGTTCACAGCATAAACGTAGGTAGTTAGAGCAGATCAATTAAGAAGCAGAGGCAAACAAGAAGAGTCTCACAAACAATGGGAAGACAAAGAAACAAGCCCCAAATGAAAGGAAGGGAGTAATTCTCAGAAAGAATGGTAAATGAAACACAGGCAAGCCAACTATCAGATACTGAGTTCAAAGCAATGGCTATGAGGAAGCTCAATGAGCTCCCAGAGAATTACCAAAAACTACAGGAAAACTACAATGAACTTACTGCAAAATATATCAGCATGAAAAAGGAAATAGAAACTATCAACAGGGGCAAGAGCAAATGAATAATACAATTTCTGAACTGAAGAATACAGTAGAAGGAATCAAAAGCAGGTTAGATGAAGCAGAGGGCCCAGTGAGTAAGCTGGAGGACAAGGTAGAAATAAACACCCAGAAAGAGCAAAAAAAGAAAAAGAGACTCAGAAAGAATGAAGAAGTTGTAAGGAAAATGTAGGACAACATAAAATGGAATAATATCCATATAATAGAGATACCAGAAGGAGAAGAGACAAGGGATAGAAAACCTGTTTGAAAGAATAATGATGGAAAACATACATAATTTGATGAGAGAAAAAGTCACACAAATCCAGGAATCACAGAGTGTGCAAATCAAGAGGAACCCAAAGAGGCTCACTTCAAGACACATCATAATTAAAATGTCAAAATTCCAAGATAAAGAGAGAATTTTGAAGGCAGAAAGGGAGAAATAGAAAGTAACATACAAGGGAGTACTAGCAGCTGACTTCTTAATGGAAACACTCCCAGCCAGAAGGGAATGGCAAGAAATATTCCAAGTGTCCGGGCAGCTTGCAACCAGACTGCAACCAAGATACTCCATGCATCAAGGATCTCATTTAAAATGAGAGGATAAATAAGGAGCTTCCTGGACAAAGAAGGCTAAAAGAATACACCTCCAACAAACAAGCATTGCAAGAGATTCTAAAGGGTCTGCTTTAAGAACCAGAAGAAAAAGAGTGAAAGAGAGAGGAACACAGGTACAAAAAATGACAATGATTGATTACCTATCAATAAAAACCTTAAATATAAATGGATTAAATGCTCCAATCAAAAGACATAGAATAGTTGAATGGATAGAAAGCATGACCCACATATATGCTGCCTACAAGAGACCCACCTCAGAACAAAAGAGCTATACAGACTGAAAGTGAAGGACTTGAAAAAATAATGTCAATCAAATGGAAAGGAAAAAAAAAAAGCCAGAGTAGTGATACTCATGTCAGACAAAACAGACTTAAAAAAAAGAAGGTCCATAAAGAGAGACCCAGAAAGTCACGTCATAATACTCAAGAGAAGAACCCATCAAGAAGACATAAACATTGAAAATATATATGCACTCAAAACAGGAGCACCCAAATACATAAAGAAAATCTTGGAGGACTTCAAGAGAGATATTGACAGCAACACAATTATAGTAGGGGATTTTAACACCCCACGTCAAAAATGGTTATGTCTTCCAAACAAAATGTCAACAGAGATATGGTGACATTGGACAATGCTCTAGATCATATGGACTTAATTAATCTTTATAGAGCCTTTCATCCCAAAGAAGCAAAATACACGTTCTTTTCAAATGTACATGAAACATTTTCAAAATAGACTACATGATAGAACACAAAACAAGCCTCAACACATTCAATAAAATTGAAATCATATCAAGTATTTTTTCTTACCACAGGGACTGAAACTAGAAATCAAACTTAAGGTAAAAAAAAAAACCCAAAACACTCAAAATCATGGAGATTGAATAGCATGTTATTAAACAATGAATGGGTCAAGAATGAGATTAGGGAAGAAATTAAAAAGTTTCTGGAAACAAATTAAAATGAACTCACAACAATCCCAAACCTATGAGAAACAGCAAAGGCATTTCTGAGAGGGTAGTTAACAGCCATACAGGCCTACCTAAGAAAGATAGAAACATTTCAAATAAACAACCTAAGTCTACACATAAAACAAAACAAAACAAAACAAAAACACTTGAGGAACAACAACAAAGACACCCCAGAGCAAGAAAGAGGAAGGAAATAACCAAGATCAGAGCAGAATTAAATGACATAGAGACTAAAAGCACAATTCTAAGGATCAATAAACCCAGTAGGTGGTTCTTGGAAAAGATGAACAAAATCCACAAGCCTTTAAGCAGGCTCAATAAGAAAAAAAGAGAGAGGACCCAAATAAACACAATCAGAAATGAAAAAAGGGAGATTACAACTGATACCACAGAAGTACAAAGGATTGTAAGAAATTACTATGAAGAACTGTATGCCAAAAAATTTGAAAACCTAGGTGAAATGGCCAAATTTCTAGAAAAATGTAATCTCCCAAAACTCAATGAAGAAGAAGCAGGAACTCTGAACAGAACAAAAACAGCTGTTGAAATTGAAGCAGTAATAAAAACTCCCCACACACAAAAGCTCAGGACCAAATGGTTTCACAGGAGAATTTTAGAAAGCATTTAAAGAAGAACTAAGCCCTCTCCATCACAGATTATTCCAAAAAATACAAGAAGATGGAAGACTCCCAAACTCCTTTTTGAAGCCAGCATCGTCCTAATTCCAAAACCAGGTAAAGACATAACAAAGTAAGAAAACTTTAAGCTGCCCTGGCTGGTGTAGCTCCATGGATTGAGCGCGGGCTGTGAACCAAAGCATCGCAGGTTTGATTCCCAGTCAGGGCACATGCCTGGGTTGCAGGCCACAGCCCCAGCAACCGCACATTAATGTTTCTCTCTCTCTCTCCCTCCCTTCCCTCTCTAAAAATAAATAAATCAAATCTTTATAAAATAAATTAAAAAATAAAAGAAAACTTTAAGCCAATATCACTGATGAAAATACACACAAAAATCTTCAACAAAATACTGGCAAATGGCATCCAGCAATACATTAAAAAGATCATACACCTTGACCAAATGGGATTCATCCCAGGGATGCAAGGATGGTACAATATCCACAAATCAATAAACCTAACACATCACATAAACAAAATGAAAGACAAAAATACACATGATCATAGCAATAGATGTGGAAAAAGCTTTGGATAAGGTATAACACCCATTTATGATAAAAACATTTAACGAAGTGAGAATAGAGGGCTCATTCCTCAACATAATAAGGCCATATATGAGGGGCCTACAGCCAACATCATACTCAGTGGGCAAAACTTAGAGCTTTCACACTAAGATCAGGAACAAGACAAGGATGCCTGCTTTCACCACCCCTATTCAACATAATACTGGTAGTCCTAGCCACAGCAATCAGACATGAAAAAAGAAATAAAAGGCATCTAAATTGAAAAGGAGTCATCAAAACTGTCATTGTTTGCAGATCACATGATAATGTACACAGAAAGCCAAATAGACTCTACATAAGAACTACTCAACGTAATAAATGAATTTGGCAAGACAGCAGGATAACAATGTCAATATTCAGAAGTCAAATGCATTTTTGTATAGCAATGAAATGTCATAAACAGAAATCAAGAAAAAAATCCCATTTGAAACAGCAACAAGAAAAATAAAGTACCTAGGAATAATCTTTACCAAGGAGGTAAAAGACCTGTACCCAGTAAACTACACAACACTGAAGAAAGAAATTGAGGAAGACACAAACAAATGGAATCATCATCTATGAAAAGCCACTCTGCTAGACATGGAAATATAACTCAACACCCACGTAAGAAACCAGTGGGGGATGAGTCAGTGTGCAGAACTGCACCTGTGAAGAAAACCTCCCATAGGAAGTCAGTCCTGCGTCATACTCAGACTGCCTTGTGATTTACCTTTCCTGAAATCCATGTATTTCTCCAAAATATTGAAATATAATCAGACCTGTGAATCCTGTTTTTCCAATATGTTCTCTTAGATTGAATTTAGGAACCTGGGTGTTGGCAAATTGTATGATCTCTTTCCTTTGCTTTAATTTTTACTGGTGCCTTATGATGTATGTAGATGTTGCTTTTCTTCTGATTTGCATTCAAAACAGCAAATAGTAGGTTTCACAGGCTTAACAACCACAATTGATTTTAAAAACAAAAAAAGGAGAGATGTTGGGAACTGCCCTGCCTGGTATCAGAAGCTGTAACCCCCACCAAGGCTAAGGCTGAGGGAGTAGCCTTGGACCATAAGTCAACAAGGAGACAAAAGCTTATCTCCCTGGCAGGAGCGCTGCTTCTGCTGCTTCATTCGTAACTGAACCCCAAAGCTTGGTCAGTTAGCCAGTGACAGGTAAGATTCCCCAAGGGGGGAATAACCTAAGACAAGGATGATCACGTGGGAAGCCCCCCAAAGAAAGACTTTGGGGGCTACGGCAAAAGGGGGTGATGGACCCTTGCTCCTCAGCTTTGACACAGCCTGAGTCCTCCTCATCGTCTGGGAGAAAATCTCCTTACCTCTTGGTTGCCTTACTTCCCTTGCTCCACCTAAGCCCGAAACAATGACATAGGGTGATGCAGCTCTGTGCTGAAAAGGGTGGATTCCCCAGGTGATCAGGCCTAAGAAAGAACATGTAAATTCCTGTGAAACCTTCTTTGTTTAGAATGCTCTCAGTTGAATGAGAAGAGTCCAAGGAGAAAGTTAGTTTGTTCCTTAAAAGTCTTACAGCTCTTTGACCCTGACTCAAAATAGACCCTCAGAGTTCCTTGTTATCTACTGTTTGATCCTTACTTCCTCATAATGAGTAATGTGCTTTACCTGAATTCTTATGCAAAGCGAACCCAATAAAAGCAGGTTTGGATGGTAATCGGCTCGCTTCCCAATAGAGGGGGTGGCTGTCCCATCCCTACTTCTCCACAGAAACTAGTCTGTCTCTGTGCATGTTTTTTCTTGCGTTTTTCGATGAGCCACCCGCAGCGTTCCGTGATCACTGCTGGCAGGTGACCCACGCATCAGCTGGCACCCCACGCCATTCCCAACAACAGTGCACTAGAGCTCTGGCACCCCACGCCATTCCCAACAACAGTGCACTAGGGCTCTGATGCGTGGGTCACCGGCCAGCAGTGATCACATAATGCTGCGGGTGGCTCATCGAAAAACGCAAGAAAAAACATGCACAGAGACAGACTAGTTTCTGTGGAGAAGTAGGGATGGGACAGCCACCCCCTCTAGTGGGAAGCGAGCCGATTTACCATCCAAACCTGTTTTTATTGGGTTCGCTTTGCATAAGAATTCAGGTAAAGCACATTACTCATTATGAGGAAGTAAGGATCAAACAGTAGATAACAAGGAACTCTGAGGGTCTATTTTGAGTCAGGGTCAAAGAGCTGTAAGACTTTTAAGGAACAAACTAACTTTCTCCTTGGACTCTTCTCATTCAACTGAGAATATTCTAAACAAAGAAGGTTTCACAGGAATTTACATGTTCTTTCTTAGGCCTGATCACCTGGGGAATCCACCCTTTTCAGCACAGAGCTGCACCACGCTCTGTCATTGTTTCAGGCTTAGGTGGAGCAAGGGAAGTAAGGCAGACAAGAGATAAGGAGATTTTTCTCCCAGACGATGAGGACTCAGGCTATGCCAAAGCCAAGGAGCTGTTACAGGGTGCAGCCAAGAGGGGGTACCCCAAATAGGCATTTGAAATGGGGTCCAGAACTCAAGGTGTCCAGGAGATTTTAGGATGTCTTCACCCCTGCCCCCAGGGTGTGGGCTGGGGGAAGGGACACATGGAGCAGGGCCTTTGAGAGCTGTTTCGCATAGCAACAGCCTTGTAGCTAACCTCTGGTGTGGCCATTTAACATATCTATAGCCTTTGGCTGGTCGCTTAGATATGTTAAATAGCTGTGGCTTGCTCTGAGCCAGGGGAATGGAAGTAACTACCCCACCAAGACATAACTGGAGGGCAGGTCCCCTGAGTTACAGCACCTGCATGGGAGCTTGGAGAAGATTGGCTCCAGGACATGGGGCCACACCTGCCCGGACTCATGATGGCAGTCCAGTAAAGCTGGAAGGGTATGAGTTCTGGCATGTGAAGCCGAGTGTGGGAGGAGTCGGAAATGGGGCTGCAGAGAAAGATTGGCGCGGGTATTTAAACCCAGATGCAGCAGCCCTGAGAGGAAGAACCATGCAGCTGTGGAAGTGCAGAGAGGGTCACAGCCATTGGAGAGAGAAAAATCACGCCGTCTTGACAGAGTGGAGATTCCCGCAACCCTGAGAGAGAGAATCACCATGAGGCTTTAGCAGAGAAACGCCACTCGGCTTTGGCAGAGTGGCGACCCCCCCCACCCCTTGCAGCCATTGTGCAGGGGGAGAAGCACGCAGTTTTGGCTGAATGGAGACTCTCGTGGCTCTGGGAGAGAGGACCATGTGCCTTTGCCAGAGTGGGGACCCCCACAGCTTTAGAAAGGAGAACCACCACCTGGTTTTAGCAGAGATCCTGGTGACTCAGCAGAGGGTGCCGGGAACCCAGGGAGGTCTCCCAGTGGAGATAGAGTACTAACTGGGAATAACCAGAGGCCTGCCTGAGCCATGGACTTCTATTTCCTTTCCTGAGATACAGTACTCTGGACTGGGCAAAGGGGGAAGGAAGGAAGGACTGTGTCTGTTTGTGGGTGTTTTAAGGGACTTGAGGATTTTTGATAAAGACATTAGACCACTACTTTAAGTTTGTATAGCATTAAATAAACATTTCCTTTCCTTTTCATGAATCTCTGGCATTGAGAGACATCTTTCCTCTGGCGGCGGACATAATGGACCTGGGGGCTTCTTTCAGTAATAGTATATCGTCCCAGGCTGCCCTTGTTTGTTCTGTAACAGAGCCAGGGTCCATCACACCCTTTTGCCATAGCCCCCAAAGTCCTTCTTTGGGGGGCCTCCCACATGATCGTGCCTGTCTTAGATTATTCCCCCCTTGGGGAATCTTACCCGTCATTGGCTAACTGACCAAGCTTTGGGGTTCAGTTATGAATGAAGCAGCAGAAGCAGCACTTCTGCCGGGGAGATAAGCTTTTGTCTCCTTGCTGGCTTATGGTCCAAGGCCACTCCCTCAGCCTTAGCCTTGGTGGGGGTTACAGCTTCTGATACCAGGCAGGGCAGTTCCCAACAATCATCAAAATGTCCATACTACTGAAAGCAATTTATAGATTCAATGCAATCCTTATTAAAGTACCAATGACATATATCACAGATATAGAACAAACATTTCAGAAATTTATGTGGAACCATAAAGAACCCTGAATAGCTGCAGCAATTTTGAGAAAGAAGGGCACAGTGGGAGGGACCACAATACCTGATATCAAACTGTGTGACAAGGACCCTGTAATCTAAACAGTCTGGTCTTTGAATAAGAACAGAGACATAAACCAATGGAACAGAACAGGCAGCCCAGAAATAAACTGAAGTCTCTATGGACAATTGATATTACACAAAAAGGAAAGAAACATTAAATGGGGTAAAAATAGCCTCTTCAACAAATGGTTGTGGGAGATCTGGACAGCTACAAGTTACGTTAAAAAATGAAATTTGATAACCAACTTACACAATACACAAAAATAAATTCAAGGTGGATAAAAGACTTATATATAAGTTGTGACACCATAAAAGTCCTAGAGGAAAACATCGGCAGGAAAATCATAGCCATTCCACTCAGCAACATCTTTACTGATATTTCCCCTAAAGCAAGGATCATAAAGGAATGACTAAACAAATGGGACCTCATCAAATTAAAAAGCTTCTTCACAGCTAGAGAAAACAGCAGTAAAATGAAAAGAGAACCAACTATATGGGAAAACATATTTGCCTATGATACCTTGGACTAGGGTTTGATTTCCAAAACATATTAAGAACTCACATGACTCCACTGTAAGAAGACAAGCAACCCAATTAAAAAATGGGCAAAGGACCTGAACAGATACTTCTCAAGGAGGACATACAGAGGGCCCAGAGACATGTGAAAAAATGTTCAGCATCACTATCCATCAGAGAGATGCAAATTAAAACCACAATGAGACACCACTTCACACCAGTCTTAATGGCCATCACAAACAAAGCAACAAACAACCAGTGTTTGAGAAACTGTGGAGAAATTAGAACCCTAGTAACTGCTGGTGGAATGCAGACTGGTACAGCCACTGTGGAAAACAGTATGGAATTTCCTCAGAAAATTAAAAAATGGAACTCCTTTTGACTTGGCAATTCCACTGCTGGGATTATATCCTAAAACCCCTGAAACACCAACCCAAAATAACCTATGCACCCCAATGTTCATAGCAGCACAATTTATAATAGCCAAGTGCTGGAAGCAACCTAAGTGTCCATCAGTAAATGAGTGGATCAAAAAACTGTGGTACATTTACATAAAGGAATACTATGCAGCAGAGAGAAAGAAGGAGCTCTTACCCTTTGAGACAGCCTGGATGGAACTGGAGAGCATTATTCTAAGTGAAATAAGCCAGGCAGTGAAAGACAAATGTCATATGATCTCACCTTTAAGTGGAACCTAATCAACAAAAGAAACAAGCAAGCAAAGTATAACCAGAGATATTGATTTTTAGAACAATCTGATAATAACCAGAGGGGAGGTGTGAGGGGATAATGGGGGGAAGGGTTTTGAGGAACAACTGTAAAGGCCACATGGACAAAACCAAGGGGGAGGGTGGAAGCAAGGAAGGGAGGTGGGTTTGGCGGGGTGAGTGGAGTGGTTGTTGGTAAATGCAAACAACTGCAAATGAACAACAATAAAATAATTAAAGAATTAGAAATTTAATATTCTCCCTTTTTTGAAGATTAGGTGGTAAGGTGCAGTACAAAAGTATTTGAAGTCCTTCTTTTAATTAATTCTATATCAATCCACAGTGCAATAAAAAGAACACATATATAACACTTGCTTTGTTTTCCCTTTTATCAAATATTAAGTAAGTTTTTGAATCAAGGAGACCATGTCCAATGAAAACACTTGTTCCTGTTACTTATGCCACTTAATCAGGCAGTTGATTATATGAAAAGTTAAAATTCAGAAAGTAATCTATTTCTGAATAAATAAGAAAGCAAAATTATATTTTTCTGTGTCTTGCCTTTTCATCTCTTAACTTCTATCATAAGAAAGACATTTCCAATAGTTTTGATTCACACATACCAAATCTACCAATTACCAATACAGATTTTAGGAACATTTGTAAAATTACTTGCATTAACTTAATTTTGGGGCTCATATATATTTGAATATAGTAACATTAATCCAAATCCATGATTTTCTACTCTGAATTTTTCCCTTACAAGATTCACTCCTTTTCATAGACACCACCCTGCCTCTCATAGAAAGTAGTTCTTGTTTTTTCTTGTGCTCCCACTTAACAGCAGTCATTAATTTGCTGATACCCCTGTCTATCAGGCCCACATCAACTTGATTAGGGCTGTTATCCTAATCAAAAGACTGATAATTAAGACTATCCATCTGTAGAGTCTAAGTACTGAGATGAGTTGAAGATTCTAATTAAGATTATTTAGGTGTTACTTAAATGCCATCATTTGATTCAGCTAATCATACCAGCAGGTACATTAGATTTGCATTAATGTTCTGCTGAAGCCAGCAGCTATTTAGGCAGGTCAAAAATGTATATTGCATACACTACTTCAAACATCTTTACTTGAAAGTGATGTTGAGACAATACATTAAGATAAGCAAGATGTTAGAAAAGGTAGGCTATTCCACTGTTTCTTAATTTACTTCATGATAATAAGTAGAGTATTTAAAATAAACAGTCTCTTTATTGAATTTACTGTGCATCTTCCATCATATTGTTCCCTCAGATATATACAGACACACATCAACAGTGATACATTTTTATCAGCATTCCTCATCTGTTACCTATTCTTACTGTAATAGGGCAAATGTGCCTACAAACTAAGTTTCCTAAATATAAATCCGTAAGAACAGTAAAGGATTTTTGTTTCAATAAACACCTGATGATACATTGAGAATAAATAAAAGAATACTTATTCTGTTTATAAGAATTACATTAATATCCAATTATCTTCTAATAGAAATAATAAAAATACTACAAAAGTATAATTTATTAATATCTTGTTTTCTATATTTTTATCTTGATTTATAAAAATACAAAATATATTATTCTTTTTAAAAATAAATAGTCATTATGGAATAAAGTGTGTTCATAATATCTATGCTAAGTCTTTCTTTCAAGTTACTTTTTCCCGAATTTTGATGATGTTATTATTTGTAAAGAATATGGAATTATATTTATTCAAAAATAATTAGCAAAATATTGGCTGATATTTTGTGTTCTATTGTTCTGGTGAGAAGGGAAAATACTTGTATACCTGAGTTTTATGTAAGTATGTAACTTCTGAAATTGTTGTGTTAAGATATGTATGATGGGTGAGATAAGAAGATCAGTTAAAAAGAGAGATAGTATAAGGCATGGGAAATGAAGTAAAGCTTATAAATCTCCTTCTCCATGAACTACATCTTTAACACACTTAGTAACATACATTGTGGCTATTATAACTTTTTTTGGGGGGGTATAGTTGTGTGTAAATGTCTCTTAAAAATTTGTATTATGTATATACCTAATTGCTTTTCAATTCCTTCAGTGTATAGATATTTTAGTGTTCTTTTTTCCTAATTAATATGGGACTTAAGGAAATCAATGATGTCTATAAATCATTATTCATTCTCCATGATTTAAATAGTGTACTAGTATTTGAGATACAGCATACTTTATCATTCATTTTCATAATATGTATGTGATGTTAAAAAAACATTGGTTTATATTTTAAATCATAATTTAAAAATACACCTGATCTCAAATATCCCAACTCCACAACTGTGAAAAATAAGCTTATAAGCCATCCAGTTTGTAGTTCTTTGTTATAGCAGCCTGAGCAACTTAAGACATCACTCCTGTGCTTAGAGCCCTAAGTCAAGATGTTATCACTGCCCTCTTTTCTACATGTCCCTTCCCACCACCACCGTCTAGGACCCTAAGACCACTCCTTATTGAAAACACCTGTGGCTCTTTTCCTTAGGAATTATTCTGGTGTGTGGTTAATCATGGACTATGAGAGAGCAGCCCAAAAGTACAGAAGTGTTAATACCCTTAGTAGCACCCCTCAACCAATGGCAGAAGGAAGTGGTGGATAAATATTCCAGTATTCTGAGCCCTCAGAAGAGACCAGTCTGACAAATGTGATAATGCCACCTCCCAAAACTTCCAACAGAATATAAGTACAGTTACCATCAGCAGTAACCAGTTTGTGAATGATCTCTAAATTTGTTCCTTTCCAAATTTCAATATTGGTATTTCCTAGAATATCCTCCCAAATAAGCACCTCACTCTCAAATCCTTGTTTCAGGGATTGCATCTGAGTGAGAAAGGCTCTACATCTTGCCCAGAGACAGTGTTCTACAAAATCTCTCCCACACAAACCCTTTCTCTCACTGACCTCAATTCCTACAGTTCTCTCTGGTACATTCCATTCCCTTCACTCTCCTCCTAATCACCACGCTTTTTCCCACCTTGAAGCTTTGGCACTTGCTGCTCTTTCTGCAGTAATGCTTCTTTCTCCCTTTCTGTTTTCTTAGTGAGTCCTCCTTGTCTCTACCTCTGCCTCTCTTGCAGTCACAAACACTTTCTATCTTCATAAGGTTATGAAGGTTATATTGCTTTTCATAGTCCTTAAAATCACTTGACATGATCTATATCTTATTTATTTTAAATGTTTCTTCCCACTGAACATAAATCTCAAAATAGAAAGAGCACAGAAGTTTCTGCACACTACTGGATCCTCAGGAACAGGAATAATGACTATAATATACACAGTAATTACTCAAATAATTTTTATGAATAGATTGTTATTCAGCTAGTTTTTTGAACAGATTGCTATCATTTATTTAGTGTTTATTTGGGAAAACTATTAAAATTTTTAACTGATAAAAACTTCAAACTATTAAACCTTATTAAGAAATTTTTCTTATTTAATAAATGGAGATAAAAAAATCCCAAGTATATGTTAGGTGCCCAGTAGAGATTATTCATTCTTTTATTTAATATTTTATGTTATTTTTATACAGTTAAATATTTGTAAAAATGTTGTGGAAACTGCAAAAGTAGTAGGAATGCTTGCACTATTAGAAATTTAAGTTCCATTGGTGACATCATGATAAAATACCAGTTTGAATTGAATGGCAGGGTGTTCAATACTAGAAATGGTCAGAGTGACAGTGTGTAGATAGGAAGAATTAATTCAGAATGAAACTTTTGAAAATTTAACTTGGGTTGTTGCATGTCATAGGAAGAGTCATATGTTTTAGAAGATTAGAAGAATTTAAAAGAAGAGAGATTGAGAAGAATAAACTTTCCTAATTTTTTGTCTTATTTGTTTTGTGTTGTAATGTAGAACAAAGGAGTTAAATAGCAAGGAAGTTAATGAAATATCTTGAAATGAAATGATGGCAGTGAAGGTCAGTTGTAAAGTGACATGTGAAGGAAAATTTCAGAGAAAGAGTGACAAGGTCATAGCCTCATGGACAATGCAATTCCTCAAGGCATTGACTATGTTAATTGAGAAGGGACAGTTCTTTACAATGGGTACAATATAATAATCATGTAAAAAGAAACTGAGCTGAGACATATCTACTTAAGTTATTTCATGTTTTGTTTTCTAGAACCATTAAATATCAAAGTAATGTGAACTATGGAGTTAAATGATAGTAGTAGAAATACTTTGTAAGATAAATTTATGATTATAATTGTGAGACTGATATGAGAGATGTGTCATTGGATATATCCTTGTTTATAGTTGCCCCCAAACTTTTGAAAAACAGTTTTTACTATAATAAGTGAGTGCACCCACATACACATAGATGCATAGACACACATATATACATTGAATTAAACAGTTGGATGAGTTTAATGAACTGAATGCTGCTTCTAGATCCACAAACAAAATGTCAGTGTTATCCCAAGATTCCCTCCTCGGACATACCCATGAATATGGTTTTGTTGGCAGCAACTTAAAGGAACAGAATGTGGTTTAGCCATTTCTATTTTACTTTTTGATAGTGGCAGCAGATTCAGACAGTGTGAAGATCAGTAGGTGCACTGTTTTTCCTTTAGTCTGCTTTGGAGATGAATACTAAAAACATTTCTGTAAGTTATGCTTGCAACCTATTTCTATATTCCTCCTAATGATTCTGTGAGCTTTCTAATATCCTTTAATAAATCCCCTGTTTTTAAACAAGCTCCCATGGATTATTTTTCCTTCAGTCAGGGACCAACAATGAAACAAAAATTAATCTTCTCTATGGTGGTGAAAAGTGAAAATTTTTTGAATGAGACCCTACAGGATTTTGAATCAAAATAAGGCATTCAAGAATAATTTCACACTACAGAATTGATAATTGACAGGTATTTGAAAAAAAAAACATAGGGAGGTAAGATAGGCAACAAAATGAGGTTAACTTTGAAGCTGATTCTTTAGGAATGTTATAAACTAGGTGTGTTATGGTGTCCCCTAAAATTTGTATATTAAGCCGTAATTCCCAATATTTTAGCATGTGACTATATTTGAAAATAGGATCTTTCAAGAGGTAATGAAGGTTAAATGAAGTAATGAGGGTGGCCCTTAATCCAATATGACTAGTATCCTTATTAAAATGAATTAGGACACAGATGTGCAGATGAAGATCATGTGAAGACACAGAGAAGAGAAGACAAAAGTCTACCACTCAAAGAAAGGGGCCTCAAAAGAAACAGCTCTTCAAACACTTTAATCACAAACTTCCAGCCTCCAGAAGGGTGAGAAAATAAATTTCTGATGTTTAAGCCCTCCCTCACATTCTGTGTCAATTTGTTACAACAGCCCTAGCAAACTAACACAAAATAGGAAGAATGTTTTTAGGTGTCCAAGTGAGCACCCTGGTTATGAGGAACAGAAAAAGAAAATTATTATGGAGCTGTAGTTATTAGTTAAAATTTAGTGACGATAAAAACAGAAACCAAATTTACCTGATTGAGGAGACTCACTTTTTAAAGAAATGAAACCTTTCAGCTCAAAGTGAGATCACAATGCAAAATACTAAGCGAAAACTGTTAAACACCAAATCTAAGAGCTTTAGGCACAGCTATTCAGTATCCGGTATATAGAATTGTGAATCAAGATCTTGTAACATAACATATTACTTTTACAGTTTTATCAGCCCCTTTGTTCAAGAAGAACAAGACAAAATATACTCTCAACAAATTGCATTAGAAATATTTTGTTGAATTATTATGTAAAATATATAAGAAAAAAATAAGTACAAAAGAAATATCCCAGAAAGCACATGACCTTTATTTTTAAGGCCACAGTTCAAAGCATAGATTTTTAAGTAGTTCTAAGGGTCAGGATGTATGATCCCAAGTATAGGCTGTTTATATGGTTGATAGTCTTCAATTATATGAAACTAGTATCAAATTAATTCTAAAGTAATATACTTTAATTAAATATAAAACAGACAAGGACATAAAGAAATTATAAAAGCTGAAATTATTAGATGGATATGAATTAATTTGAAAAATTAAATAATGACTGGAAGTATTTGTGTATTTTTTACATAGACTCAATGCTAATCCAAATCCATTTATTTATATGTAGCAATATAAAATTTTGATTAAAATTATTATTCTCACTTTTGCAAAGGTGTTTTAGGTGATTCAGGTTATTTGCTTAGTATAGGAATATTTACTTTAGAAAGTATATTTTAAAATTTTATTCTTATTTTCTAAAATATACAAGCCAATGTTTCCTGCACTTGACCTTAGAAGCTCATATTTCTGGGATATTTCTCTTTACTTTGCCAAAGTGTTTACTTTCCTAATTACCTCCTGTTACATTAGTTAAGTTCTCTCATGCTGGCCTAGGGAGTTCTTCTAGCCCACTGGTATTTGCACATGGAATTTAAATATTTGCAAGAGTACTTGCCTTTTTCTTTACTCATCAGTTAACAAAGTCAAACATCATTTAGTCTCAGACTTCAACCAGCATGGATAGAATGATAGTGAGTCTTTCCTTTTGTGTTTATATGTTCTCTAGACAACATCCACTTTCCATGCCAGGGTCAGTAATTATTCATTCATTCACCATTCATTGAACATCTATATGACAGGAACAAAATTTGATCTGTGAATTTAAATAGTTTTACCCTAATGAACAATGACAAATGTAAGCCAAGGTGACTTGACATGTTCTGCTGTGCACAACATGTAATGAGCACATGAGGATGAAGAATCCAGTTCCAACTAGAAGAACGAGGGATGTCATATTAGAAAAAGTTCTTTCTACCTCTTATAGAAAGAACTAAGGTGCTGAGTTTTACCTTTTGTTTAATGAATTGAGATATAATTGCATATAATTAACTGTACATATTTACAATGTAGAACTTGGTAAATACATATGTATGTATGGCATTAATTCATGAACCCCACCATAATTAAGATAATGTGTGTATGTATTACTCCAAAAGATTCCTCATGTCTTTTGGTAATTTTCCACACCACTATCTTTCAGGATCCTCTCTCCTCCATCATTTAATATTTTTATAACTAAGTCTTTTACTAAAGTTGTTCATTCATTCACCTGATAATGGAGATTTCAGTTGTTTTTAGTTTTACCTGTCTAAAATAAAATTACTATGAATAATTTTATACATAGGAAGTATAAGTCTTTATAAGAACATATACAAGGCATGTTCAAAAGATATCCATCCATGTAATATGAAAAATAAACATTCATTGCAGAAGAAACAAGACACTAGAAACATTTACATAGGACAATGATGCCTCAGTCTCCTTCAAAATTGACACCTTGGTGCCTCACATAGTTCTCCCAATCACCATCAGCTGCCTCATTGTATTTTCCTGAATCTCATCAACTGTCTGAAATCTCTTTCCTTTCAAAGTTGATTTTAGTTTTGGGAAAAGACACAAGTCACAGGGTACCAAATCTGGGATGTAGGGGCCTGAGTCACCTGGGTGATTTGATATTTCACCAAAATACTCCACATGAGATGTGATGCACAAGTGGATACCTTGTCATGATGAAGCTGCTGTTCACCAGTTGTGCATAACTGCATCATTCTGAGTCATCCAAATAGTTTCCACAGAGGAATATTCAGGCTTAACTCAAAATTTTATGTATATTTGTTGCTCTACTCATTTGGTCATTTTGAATGTACACATGCTCACACAATGGTGTCTGCTGTCCTCATTGACTAGTAGGGTGAAGTTGTCATTGTTTATGCATGCACATTTCAGTACACTCTTCTTAGCTGCTAGGTTACATTGATATTGTACAAACTATTCTCATTATATTAACAATTCCTGGACTTTTTCTGGATAGATCTCATATACATGTGAGGAGAGACCAAAATATGGATTTTTTTAAATAAAAATGTGTATTTATTCTTACATGTTTAAACTTCAGTCACCTTCAAAGTATTCTATTTGATGCTATACACCTATCAACATGTTTTTTCCACTTCTGAAAGCAGTTTTTGAACTTGTCAATTTTGATGCTTTTTAGTGCCCCTTCCATTTTTCTTTCACCTATCCCACATCAGCAAAACATTTCCCTTTGAGGAGTTTTTTTTTTTTCCATATGGGGAAACAAAAAAAATATTGCTGGGGTAAGATTAGGTAAATAGGGAGAATGATGCACCAGAGATCATACCATTTTTGACTCAAAACTGATGAACATTCAGTGCAGTGTTGGCAGGTGTGTTCATAAATTAATGTAATGGGCAAACACATTGAGTCTTCAAAACAATTTCATTGAAGCTGAACACAGCCTTTCACAACAATGCCAGCTGGTACACTGATGCAGATGGGTTTCTAAAACACTCATCTAGTGGGAGAGGCCTGTACTACAATGGGTCCACCCTCCAAGATATATATATATATATTTTTTTTTACATATGTAATATTATAATATTAGTATAATTAGTATACTATAATACTATAATATTAGTATAGTATAATATTAGTACTAATACTAGTATATTAGTATAATTAGTATAATATTAGTATAATACTATTATACTAATATTATAATAGTATACTATTATACTAATAGTATACTATTATACATATTACATGTATACAATACATATACATATACATGAGAGAGTTTATTTCTCTTGGTTAAATTTAGGGATAAAATGACTAAATCCTAAGAGCTTAAACTGTCTGGAAACTGTAACCTGTATTTCAAAGTGTTTATGTGACTTTTTATTTCCATTACCAGTTTATAAGAGTTCCAGTTTTTTCATATCTCTGCCAATATTCAATATGATCTATAAACAAATAGTTTCTAAAAGAAGTGTAGAGTTTCATAACAGGTAGCATGATTCCTCTAACTTTGTTCTTTCTCAAGATTGCTGTGGTTATTCAGGTCTTTTGTGATTCCTTATACATTTTTGAAATATTTGCTGTAGTTCTGTGAACTATGCTATCAGTATCTTGATAGGAATTGCATTGAATCTATAGATTGCATTGGGTAGTATGGACATTTTAATGATGTTAATTCATCCTATCCATGAACATGGAATATCCTTCCACTTATTTGTATCTTTTTCAATGTCTTATAATTTTCCAAGACAAGGTTTTTTACATCTTTGGTTAGGTTTATTCCTAGGTATTTTATTATTTTTGAAGCCATTGTGAATGAAATTGTTTTCTTCATTTTCCTTTCTGATAATTCACTATTAGTGTATATACATGCAACTGATTACTGGATATTTATTTTGTATCCTGCTACTTTACTGAATATACTTGCAACAACATGAATGAACCTGGAAAGTATTATGCTAAGTTAAATAAGCCAGTCAGAGAAAGACAACTACCATGCGATTTCACCTATACGTGGAATCTAATGAAATAAAATAACAAAATAGGAGCAGACTCATAGATACAGAGAATAAAGACAGCTCTCAGAGGGAAGGGTGTTAGGATTCTGGGTAAAAAAGATGACAAGATTAAACAAAAACAAAATAATAGATACAAATAACTTTATGGTGATTACCAGAGGGAAAGGGGATTGGAGGGATGTGGAAGAGGGTAAAGGTAGAATAGATGGTGATAAAAGGAGACTTGATATGGGGTGTTAAACTACAATACAATATACAGATGATGTATTATAGAACTGTATACCTGACACCTATATAATTTTATTAACCATTTTCACTGCAATGCATTCAATTGAAAATAAATAAAAGAAGTGTAATGTTATCACATTGTTATGTTAATTTGCATTTGTAGTGACTAATGATAGTTGACATTTTTGTTCTGTTGTCTGCCATGAATCTTCTTTGATGATTAATTTCTATGAATCTTCTCTACCTTTTTAATTGAGTGATTTGTTTTCTTAATGTTGAGTTCTATAGTTCTTTATATGTTATAACTCTAATCCATTTATGATTTATATGATTTAAAAAATATATTCTAGTCTGTGGTTTTCCTTTACATCTGTTTTAGTATCATTGTAAGTAAGAGCTTGTTAATTTTGATAAAGCTCAACTTTTCACTTTGTTCTATTTCACCTTATACTTGGTTGTAGTATCAAAACAATTGCTGCTTAACTCAAAGTCACAAGAGCTTTTCTCATAAGTTATCTTCTAAAAGATATATTTTTACCTTTTCTATTTATGGTAATAATTCATTTTCAATTAACTTGTTTCTAAAGTGCAAGATATGTACAAAGGTTGTTTTTGCTTGTTTGTTTGTTTGTTTTGCTTAGGGATACCCAATTATTCAAGCACAATTTATTTAAAAGACTGTCTTTCCTCCATTCAGTTGCCTTTGTTGAAAATTTGTAGTCTATAAATGTGTGAGTATATATTTGAATAGTCTGTTTTGTTCTAGTGAATTGTCTATATCATGAGAGTTAGGAACCCCAGCAAAATGGTTAAACTAACCGTTTGGTACACCATAGAAATAATCTTGCTGCCCTCACAGGTCAACATAGCTTCACCATCCTCCAGGATTTTGTATATTTTTCTCTCCATGCTTAGTTCCTATTTATACTTTTTCACATATTTCCAAATAAGTCCAAAATCTTAATTTGGAAATTTGATAAAAAATATGGTTTGCAATCTGTTGTACTAGAGTGGGAATCACAAATAGCATTTCTGATTTTTTTGCTCCACCAACCAGACACTGAATAACATAATGCTACAATATAACAATTTCTCCTCATAGAAGGCAGTTACTTATGAAATAATAAAAATGTGCTGTTCACTCATGTTTTATTCTAATATAATTAGATGGCTATTTCATTAAGCTAGTGGGATAAAAAAAAAACAGGGAACATATGCCTATATCTCTTGATAGTGTTTAATTAGTCAAATATGCACTTAACAACAAAGTTCTGCCCTGGCTGGCATAGCTCAGTGGATTGAGCACAGGCTGCGAAACACAGTGTCGCAGGTTTGATTCCCAGTCAGGGTACATGCCTGGGTTGCAGGCCACAGATCCCAGCAACCGCACATTGATGTTTCTCTCTCTCTCTCTTTCTCCCTCCCTTCCTTCTCTAAAAAATAAATAAATAAAATCTTAAAAAAAAGAGCAAAGTTCTTATTTCAGTGTATTTGTTTAGTCAGTCAATGGAATATTATAAAATGTGAGGAAACCATTCTTAACATTTTAGGATAATTGAGGTACTTTCTACCATTTTTTATTTTCTCATGGCAATGATTTCATCTTATGAAATCATTGATCTGTTTTGTAGTATGCTTTTTGTGTACTAGAATTTTCAATATTTATTACATAAAATTCCAGATTACATTAAATGGAAAAACTATTTTAAATTGAATAAGAATATGTATATCCAATAAGTGGTTAATATCTAAAATATACAAGGAAGTCACACAACTCAATAACACAAACACCCAAATAACTCAATTAAAACATGGGCAGTCATGGCCAGTATAGCTCCGTGGATTGAGTGCCAGCCTGGGAACCAAAGAGTGGCCAGTTCAATTCCCAGTCTAAGTTGCATGCTTGGGTTGTGGACCAGGTCCCCAGAAGGGGACACATGAGAGGCAAGTACATGCAAAGTTGCTCAACATGACTAATCCTCGTGGAAATGCAAATCAAAATCACAATGAAATAACACTTAACACTAGTAAAGAAGATTCTACTCAAAAAGACAAGACATAGCAAATGCTGGTCAGGATATGGGAAAAAAGGATACTTTGTGCCCTGTTAGTAGGAATGTAAGCTGGTACATTCCATCTACTGTGGAAAACCTAACTACCCATTACTAAATGAATGGATCGAAAAACTATGGTATATATACATGATGGGATAGTATGCAGCAGAAAGAAAGAAGGAGCTCCTAACCTTTGTGACAGCATGGATGGATCTGGAGAGCATTATTCTAAGTGAAATAAGCCAGACAGTGAAGGACAAATATCATATCATCTCACCTTTAAGTGGAACCTAATCAACAAAACAAACAAGCAAGCAAAATATAACCATAGACATTGAAATAAAGAACAAACTGGCAGTAACCAGAGAGGAGGTGGGAGGAGATAATGGGGGGAATGAGGGGAAGGGTTTTCAGGAACATGGATGGGGGACACATGGACAAAACCAAAGAGGGGCAGGATAAAGGGGGGGGGATGAGTGGGGATGTCTGGGGTGGGGGGAAAATAGAGACAAGTGCACTTGAACTACAATAAAAAATGTAGAAAAAAGAAAATATTTTAAAAATGTTAATTAAAAAAAGATTTTTAAGATATTAAAATTAGAACTAACATATAGTCCAGCAATTCCACTCTTGGGTATATATACAAAGAAAATAAAATTAATATCTTGAATAGTTATTAATACACTCCTGTGAGCACACATACACACAAACACACACACAATAGAATATTATTGAGCCTTTAAAAAGAAGCAAATCCTGTTATTTATTTAACATGGATAAACTTGGAGGACGTTATGCTAAATAAAATAAGACAGAGAAAGACAAATACTGTATGGTGTAACTTATATGTGGAATCTAAAAATAAAAAAAAAAGTTGAACTTACAAGAATAGAAAAGTAGACAAGTTGTTGCCAGGAGTTGGGGGTGGGAATGGAAACAGGGAGAGGTTGGTAAATGGGCTAAACTTTCACTTATGAGATGAATAAGTTCTGAGGATCTAATATATAACATAGTAAATATAGTTGATAACACTGTATTGTGTAACTGAAACTTGCTAAGAGGGTAGGACTTACATGTTCTTACTAAAATTAAAAAAAGGCAAATTATGAGGTGATAAATGTGTTGATTAAGTCAATGGGGAGTGACCTTTCACAATGTATACAAATATCAAAATCATCACACTCCACACTTTAAATACCTTAAAAGTTTATTTGTCAATTATACTGCAATAAAATTTTAAAGAAAATAAAAGCCAAAGTTTCTTCATTACAAAAAGAAATATTTTAAAGAAACATTTAATTCTATTTCAATCATTAAAATATGAATTTATGATTAAGTAAAAACAATGAAATTCATTCTAAATGATTCTGAAGGCATGTGGCTAACAGTGTTAAGATAACAATGAGTCTGTAAGCCCTTGGAGAAGAAGGTAATTTACTCCAGGGCAATGAGCTCATCCTCAGGCTATGCTTTGCAAGATCTGAGACCAGTCCTGCCTCTCTTCCTCCATAAACCTGGTGTAAGTTTTCAGATTTGCCAAAGATAACACCTGCTCCCTTTGGTCTGGCTTCTTCCCCCTTGTTTTGTAGGCAACTGAAAAGGCTTTGAGACATTTTGCATCTCATGTGAAAACCACACATTAAAAAATACCCTGTACTTGTGAACATGTTTCAGGAACTTGTGTGAGGCTTCAACCCATATCTATGAATTCTGTATGGATTCAAATTTTCCTCTTGTTGAAAAGTGTTCATTGGCATGGACCTTCTCATATTGGAATGTGTGTATGTAATTTACCTTAACAGATAGTACAGGGGCAGATTCATTTAACAATGTATATTATTTATACTTTCTTTTTGCACTGAACTTTTCTCTGTTTATGTAAGCAGCATTGTTCCAAGTTACCATCCCATCAAGTAACCCAGTCATGAGAATATTCTTCTCCAGTATTTGTTGAAGGAGTAAATGTCAGGAGCAGAAAAGATGTTGACATTGTAGTCACCTTATCTTCTTAGGCTCTGGGTACATATAACACACTAGGATGCTTGGGATAGGTTCTATTTAAATCCACATGAAACACTTTTTCTTGCTAAGACAGTCATAAATGGGCCAGGTAGTATTCTTTAAATCCATTGTGATTTAATATAGGGTGCAATGAGAATATTTATTGAATAGAAATAAAGTAGCCTCTCCCTACTTCTCAAACCCTCTAACTTTTTTACATCACCAAACATTCTTGACAAAACTTTATATTAGATACAGAATTTAAAGTGTATATATATATAGGTGACATCTTTATGCAAAAATACTACCATGTTTTGAGGAGCTGTAATGGAGTATTAGGAAAGTCTTTCCTCCAGGCAACCAGGATGGCTAAAGAAATGACTATCTTTCCTATTTATTTCAACTTGCTCCTGATTTTACAGAATATTTTCTTCCAAATCTGTGAGACAGTTTGGAATGCTATCTTTCCTGCCTCTCTAGACAGCTTGGCAATATCTTAGCTTTGTCTCACTTCAGTCACTTACTCTGAAACTCAGAGGACACTGCATACTTTTCTCAATTGGGAGATTGTGAAAAGGGAGGAGCAAGCAAGATATATAAACTTTTTTCTATTTCTTGTCATTTATTTTCTTCCCACTATGTCTTTCCTCCTGTGTTTTTTGTTTGTTTGTTTGTTTGTTTGTTTGTTTCAGTTGTACTGAAGGACAGGAGAGCTTTTGGTCATCATGAAAATTTTCACTTCTTGTCACTCTGCAGACTCTTCCCCCTAAGGTATTTCCATCATAATATTCAGTCCCCTATATTCTGCCCACATCCCACTCCTAGGAAACATACTGTGTCATATGTCTTCCAACCTGTCCGGTGGGTTAAAATGTTAGGCTTGTCTTTAGGATGACACAGAATGACAAATGGATGGAAAAGGAGCCCAACAGGAGGCCAAATATATATTATATGGGTACTTAAAGGTAGAATGATGAATATGACATTGTGCATCAGGGGAGAAAAGTAAAAAGTTAATATATGGTGTTGGGCCAATTGGCTAACCATGCGGAAAAGGAAAAAAAATTAAACTTCTACCTGAAAACATGCATCCTAATTAAATTAAGATGAATTAAACATTTAAATGTAAAAATGAAACTATGGAACTATTGAAATCTCATACGTCACAGATACTAAAAATATCTCCTTATATTAACAAATACAATAAATGGGTAGAAAATTGGGGCTAAGAAATAAAGGGCAAATGAGCAATACATGTATGTTAAAGCAATAATTAGATTCTATTTTACCAGTAAACGGAAATTATTCAGTATTTATAAAGCTGGGGATAAATATGGCTCCTCATATATATTAGCTTAAAGTTAATATTGCCTCCTCCTGATGAACAACCTAGAAGAATGTTTCAATAACTTTAAAAATATTGGTATTTAATGCCAATTTTTAATAGTAAAAAAATCTAGAAACAATATATTATTTAAAATAGTTAAATATTAAAACCATTTACATATTAAATTATAAAGATCTGACTAAATAAATTATAGTACATAAAATGGAGATGCTATGATAACATACAATGATTTTGTAGACTATTATTTAAAACTGGTAAACAATTACTAGTTAGGTTTTATGCATGTATTAAGGTCATACATATTTAAAAATACTATATGAAGTCTGATAAGATACTATGTGTATATTTAAATATATTAACTAACATAAGGTGTGTTCTTTTTTAATACCCATTTTTCATCAACTAAGAATGTTTAAATAGTACATATCTATTTTCAAGTATCACACAAAGTTAAAATAGACATCTTTTAAATCCAAGAAACTGAGGTGTTAATGTCCATTCATAAAGTTCTTTTGATTATTTCTGGCAGGCAATTTGGTGGTTAGAAAAGGTTAAGCAGATACAATGGGGAACATGTGGGAATAATATTTGCTTTTCAAATTTTTATTTTTTTATATTGCATGTTTCTACCTTCTCATGTCATTCAAGCAACCACTGAGACCTGGGCACATATTTTGAAAATGTTAGCCTCTATCCCTTCTTTTCATCCTCCCTGACTTTAATTCATGAGTGTATTTCTTTTTTTAATATATTTTATTGATTATGCTATTACAGTTGTCCCATTTTACTCCTTCACTCCTCTCCACCCTGCCCACCCTCTCCCACCCACATCCCCCCCCTTTAGTTCATGTCCATGTGTCATAAGTTCTTTAGCTTCTACATTTCCCCATACTATTCTTGCCCTAGCCCTGTCTATTTTCTACATATTGTCTACGCTACTTATTCCCTATACTTTTTTCCCCTCTCTCCTCCTCCCACTCCCCTGTTGCTAACCTTCCTTGTGCTCTCCATTTCTGTAGTTCTGTTCCTGTTCTAGTTGTTTGCTTAGTTTGCTTTTGTTTTAGGTGTGGTTGTTACTAACTGTGAGTTTGATGTCTTTTTTTTTACTGTACATATTTTTTATCTTCTTTTTCTTAGATAAGTCAGTTTAACATTTTATATAATAAGGGCTTGGTGATGATGAACTCCTTTAACTTGGCCTTATCTGAGAAGCACTTTATCTGCCCTTCCATTCTAAATGAAAGCTTAGCTGGATAGAGCAATTTTGGATGTAGGTCCTTGTCTTTCATGACTTGGAATACTTCTTTTCAGCCCCTTCTTGCCTGCAAGGTCTCTTTTGAGAAATCAGCTGACAGTCTGATGGGGACTCCTTTGTAGGTAACTGTCCCCTTATCTCTTGCTGCTTTTAGAATTCTCTCCTTCATTTTTACCTTGGCTAATATAATTATGATGTGCCTTGGTGTGATCCTCCTTGGGTCGAAACTCTTTGGTACTCTCTGAGCTTCCTGGACTACCTGGAAGTCTATTTCCTTTGCCAGCTTGGGGAAGTTCTCCTTTATTATTTGTTCAAATAACTTTTCCACTTTTGCTCTTCCTCCTCCTTCTGGTACCCCTATAATTTGGATGTTGGAACATTTAAAGATGTCCTGGAGGTTCCTAAGCCTCTCCTCATTTTTTTGAATTCTTGTATCTTCACTCTTTTCTGTTTGGTTGTTCCTTTCTTCCTTTTGGTTCATTCCATTGACTTAAAACCCAGTTTTCTTTCCATCGCTATTGGTTCTGTGTGCATTTTTCTTCATTTCACTCATTGTAGCCTTCATTTGTTCATCTAATTTGAGACCAAAATCAACCAATCCTGTGAGCATCCTTATCACCAGTGCTTTGAACTGTGCATCTGATAGGTTGGCTATCTCTCTTTTGCTTAAAAGTACTGGCTGAGAGACTTTCAATTCTGTTTGAGCCATCTTCCCACCCCATTTTGTCTAGTCGCACCTGTTATATATGAGGGGCGGAGCCTTAGGTGTTCACCTCATTCGCTAGGTTGTGACGTTGTATGTGGGGGCAGGGTCCAAGTGGGAAAAATAGCACCTGCTCCGCTCTCTCTAGGACTTCAGTCCCCTCTGCTGCTTCTCACATGCAGATTGGGCCCTTCTGGTGTTGGCTCCCAGGTGGGTGGGCTTGTGTACTTTCTAGGACTTTATGGGTCTCCCCAAAGAGGTCTCCTGTGAGGCTGAGAGATTCTTCTGGCCTCAACCCCCACAGGTGTTTTCAATCGGTGCTTTTCGGCTTTGTTTCCCTGCGCTGGGTCCCTGGATTGTGCGGACTGTGTCTGTCAGGTTTTGCCTAGTTTATCTGCACACGAATGTGTGACTGTGGACAGACAGCTGCCTTGCGCACCTCACTGGGTCTGCTGGTTGCCTCCCACACCCAGGGTCTGCCACCAGGTCTGTCAGCAGCCCCTATGCTTCTGGGGTCCTCCAACAGTTTCCTGTGCCCTGCACACCCATGTCTGCCAGCCACCACTTTTCCCTGCCGGGACCCCTCGACCCCTCTCTGCAAGCCTCCAACTCCGCCCCTCCTTACCAGTCTGGATGAATGGTTGTCAGACCTCCATTCAGTTTATTTCTGTCTGTTCTGGTTGTTTTTTTGTTTCTAAATTTTTGTTGTCCTTAGTTTTGGTTGTACAAGAAGTCACAGTGCGTCTACCTATGCCTCCATCTTGGCTGGAACTCCCAATTCATGACTGTATTTCTTATGTGACTTCTTCAATTTCCTAGAAAATAAAACAGAAATTATATCACCTAATATTAGGATTGTTTGAGAAGCAGATATAATGCATGTGCAACCCAGCGTCCTTTGAATTAACCTGACCTTTGATATGCAAAACTAACTAATTCTTGAATTAATGAGAGTTTCCTCTGTTCCACCTTAGAAATCTGTGGGAATTCTGGTGAGGAATAGATGACTCGAATTTTTCTCTGTTATCCTGGCCTCCAAATCTACAGGATCCTCATGTGCTTTCTTGTTCCATATATCATTATCCAATACATTACCACTGATTTTCCTCTAAAAGACAATTTATACCAGCCATTGGTGATGTAGCAGTTAAATTTCTAAAAGTAGGCATGACTAACAACAAAGAAAGAAAACTACAGGCCAACATCACTGATGAACATAGACGCTAAAAATCCTCAACAAAATATTGGCAAACAACATACAACAATACATGAAAAAGATCATACAACATGATCAAGTGGGATTCATCCCAGGGATGTAAGTATGGTATAATATTCACAAGTCAATAAATGTAATATATCACATAAATAAAAGCAAACACAAAAAACACATGATCATATCAACAGATGCTGAAAAAGTATTTGATAAGGCACAGTACCCATTTATGATAAAAACACTCAGCAAAGTGGGAGTAGAGAGAGCATTCCTCAACATGATAAAGGCCATATGTGAGAAATCCACAGCCAACAAAAACTAAAAGCTTTTCCACTAAGATCAGGAACAAGACAAGGATGTCCAATTTCATCACTTCTATTCAACATAGTACTGGAAGTCCTAGCCACAGCAATTAGAAAAGAAAGAGAAATAAAAGGCATCCAAATTGAAAAGGAGGAAGTAAAATTGTCACTGTTTGCAGATGACATGATAGTATACATAAAAAACCTATAGACTCAACCTAAAAACTACTTGACTTAATAAGTGAATGTGGCAAAACAACCGGATACAAAGTCAATATTCAGAAATCAAAGTCATATTTATACACCAACAATGAAAGATCATAATCAGAAATCAGGAAAAAAAATCCCACTTACTATAGCAACAAGAAAAATAAGGTACCTACAAATAAAATTTGCCAAAGAGGTGAAAGACCTGTACTCAGTAAACTACACAACGCTGAAGAAAAAAATTAAGGAAGACTCAAATAAATAAAAGCATGTACTATGTTCATGGATTAGAAGAATTAACATCAACAAAATGTCCATGCTACCCAAAGCAATTTATAGATTTAATGCAATCCCTATTAAAGTACCAATGACATATTTCACAGATATGGAACAAACATTTCAGAAATTTATATGGAACTATAAATGACCCTGAATAGCTGAAGCAATTTTGAGAAAGAAGAAAAAAGTAGGAGGGACCACAATACCTGGTATCAAACTATACTACAAGTCCCTGTAATCAAAACAGCCTGGTACTGGCATAAGAACAGACACATAGACCAATGGAACAGAAGAGACAGCCCAGAAATAAACTCAAGTCTCTATGGACAATTAATATTTGACAAAGTGGGCAGAAGCATAAAATGGAGTAAAAATAGCCTCTTCAACAAATGGTTGTGGGAGATCTAACAGCTACATGCAAAAAAAAGAAACTCAACACCAAGTCATACTATATGTAAAAATAAACTCAAGATGGATAAAAGACTTAAATATAAGTCATGATACCATAAAAGTCCTAGAGGAAAACATAAGCAGGAAAATCTGACATATTCCATGCAGCAATATTTTCATCTATATGTTCCCTAGATCAAGGGACATCAAGTAAAGAATAAACAAATGGGATCCCATCAAAATAAAAAGCTTCTGCACAGCTAAAGAAAACAGCATTAAAATGAAAAGAGAACCAACTATATGGGATAACATATTTTACAATGATACCTCGGACAAGGGTTTGATCTCCAAAACATATAAAGAACTCACATGACCCCATTGTAAGAAGACAAGCAACCCAATTAAAAAATGGGCAAAGGTCCTGAACAGATACTTCTCAAGGAGGACATACAGAGGGCCCAAAGACACATGAAAAGATGTTCAGTATCACTAGCTATCAGAGAAATGCAAATTAAAACCACAATGAGACACCACTTCACACAAGTCAGAATGGTAATCATAAACAAACCAACAAACAACTAGTGTTGGAGAGGTTGTGGAGAAAAAAGAACCCTAGTAATTGCTGGTGGGAATGCAGACTGGTACAGCCACTGTGAAAACAGTATGGAATTTCCTCAGAAAACTAAAAAATGGAACGCCTTTTGACCTGGCAATTCCACTGCTGGGATTATATCCTAAAAGCCCTGAAACACCAACCCAAAATAACCTATGCACCCCAATGTTCATAGCAGCACAATTTACAATAGCCAAGTGCTGGAAGCAACCTAAGTGACCATCAATAAATGAATGGATTGAAAGCTATGGTACATTTACACAATGGAATGCTATGCAGCATAAAGAAAGAAAGAAGGAGCTCCTACCCTTCACAACAGCATGGATGGAACTGGAGCGCATCATTCTAAGTGAAATAAGCCAGGCAGTGAAAGACAAATACCACATGATCTCACATTTAAGTGGAACCTAATCAACAAAACAATCAAGCAAGCAAAATCCAACCATAGACCTTGAAATAAAGAACAAACTGACAGTTACCAGAGAGGTCAAGGGAGAGGGATAATAAGGGATAATAGAGGAAAGACCAACAAGGGATAATAGAGGACACATGGAATAAGCCAAAAAGGGTAATTTGGAAGGTGGGAAGTGGGGTGGGTTGGGTAGGGGTGAATAATTGTGTGAAAATGGAGACAACTGTACTTCAACAACAATAAGAAATAAAAAAAAATATTTTATTATAAAAAGTATATGTAGATGTTGGTGTTACTGGAAGGTTATGTGAACTGTTCTGATTCACTCTTCTTTATGATGATGTGTTCCTCTTTAAGCTGCCTCCCCTTAGGCTCCCACCCCTTAGGCTCAATTCATAACAATTTCCAATGTACCTAAAGCATCATTAATTTGCTAGCATAAATTATTATCTGTTCTGTTAGCATGGGGAAAAACTGATTAGAGACTTTGGAATGTTTGTCTTTATCTTTCTTCATCCCACTGTTGTCTTCATAGAATGCCAATGAAGCACAGAATGACTTGCAAGGATTATTTTTCCACTAGGATTAATCAATTTGTTTGCCAAAATATCACTTGTTTTCTCCAGGTTTTGTAAGTAAAAAGTATAAAAAATGTAATAATGGTTAATTATTTGCATAATAATTACTAGGTAAAAGTTCACCATGATAATTGTTGTTTTAATAATTTAACTTCCTCGGCCATTATTCTAGTAGAACAAAATACACAGCTTCTCAAGACAATTTCCTCGTAGGAGCAGTGGTCATTGTTCTAAACATATCTTTCTGACATGACAGGGTATACATACTGATGCTTATGATTCTGTATGTTATAGAGGGTGATTGTTACTAGAACACCTTGTTTATTTATTAAGTAAAACTGTCTATTCAGAATTTTAAAAAATTAAAAGGATGTGATTACAAGACTGTAACTAATTTGTTCTTTGTGTTCACATATTTCAAATATTTGTTGGAAGCTCTAAGGTCATTAGATCTCCTCCTACAAAGCCTTTAAAAGAGCCACATATAATCTTGACAAGGAAGAGTGTATTCAGCATTATTCATTTTTGCAAAATATATGGATATTCCACCTCTGCTTTAGTAAAGTATTTATATATTTGCTGAACTAGAAATCATGCTTAAACTTATGTAAATCTCCCTAGCTGCACTTCAATAGATTGATAACTAGTTCTATTTAGTTTATAATTTAAGTGTATTCCATTTGAATCAAGGAGGTTAAAATGCTTGTGACTGTCACATCTCAGGCACCCCCTAGTATCCTGTATTTCAAATCAGAAAACATCAATTCATGTCTCTATTTCATCATGCATTCACTCTATAATATTTGACAAGTTACATATCATTTTTTCATCTGTTGTAGTAGAACCTATTTTATGAACTTCTGAGAAATTACAGACATAATTCATTTCAAGGATTTTATAAATTAAAAGGAGATGCCATAAATAAATGTTAGTCATTTTTAATACAGTAAACATATTCAGTTAATGTGATGTTTTTGGTGATTCTTTTAAATAATTTAACAGAATGTTATATAAAATTGGTTTATCATGCTCAGTTTGTTTGACAATACTAATTTAACTCCAAATTAATATCAATAACACATCTTCCTGGTATCAAAATATGACAATCATGAAAAATTTGGTTTATACCAAGTACAATCATGAAAAACTTGAATACATTCATTTATACAGAGAGATGTACCCTTATGTACCATTATTCAGGATGGCAAAGACATGGAAACAACGGAAGTGTCCCTTAATGGATAATAAGAAAAGATGAAACTCTTGCCCTTTGGGAGAGCATGGATGGACATTGAGAACATCATGCTATATAAAATAAGTAAGGCAGAAAAAAAAACAAGAACCATATGACTTCACTCATATGTGGGATATGAAACATGAAGCAACAAATGAACAAAGGAAACAAAAGAAAATTCATAAACACAGGGGAAATGGGTGAAGGAAGTTAGAAGAGGGTAATCAGGTTCAACTACAATATACAGTGACAGAAGGAGACTTAACTTTGAGTGGTGAACACATAACACAATATACAAATTATGTATTTGTAGAATCGTACACTTCAAACATAAACTTATTAACCAATATCATCATGATAAACTTAAAAAATTAAAAAATAGAAACTCCAATGACAAAAAAGCCAAATTATTTTTCAACCTTTCTCTTTTTATTTGCCTGTATGTCAATAATGATCAAATCTATTTATCTTTATACTTAAAATGTCTTTATCACTCTTTTTTTCACCTACATTCTTTGACTTTTATGTTTGTTTATTTTATTTTTATTTTTTTCCTTCAGCTCTGGCCAAGGAGAAATAGATTTCAGTGTAAATTCTGACTGGTAGTTCCTATCTATGTGACCTTGGTTATCTGTTGTAATCTTAAACCTCACTGTTCTTATCTGTAAAATGGGGATAATACAAATCCCTCTTAGTAGATACATTTAATGAAAATTTAATTATAACATTAGTGTGTTCAAAATCTTCAATGACTTGTTTTTAATAAATAAAATTAAAACTTATCAGGCAGTCTCTTAAGACCAATTTTGTAATCCCCACCTGATTTTATCTCTTAACTCTTTTCCAGGTATTATTACCACCCACTAGATTTTGCTACTTTGACTAGAGACACGGAACTTACATCCCAGCAATGTCACTTAATTTAAGGATAATTGATTCTTCCATTCTTTGGCTCATCATGCAATTTGCTGAACTAACAAGATAAACATAGAACAGACATTACTGTGGTTATCATGGGGAGCGGGTGAAGGGATAGTAGAGGGTAAAGGGGATCAAATACATAGTGACAGAAAATTTGCCTCTGGTGATGGGCATACAATGCAATATACAAATGACGTATCATAGAATTGTACACTTGAAACCTATGCAATTTTATAAATGAATGTCACCCAATAAATTTAATTTTAACAGAAGTTGTTAAATAAATGAATTTAAAAAAATCACCATGCCTTCTTAGTTTCTCTAAATTAGAGTAGTGGGAGATGAAGATAATAGAGACAAAGAAATTTATTTTTAAGTATATTTTATTGATTACCCTGTTACAATTGTCCCAATTTTCCCTCTTTTGTCCTCCTCTAGCTGGCATCCTTCTTCCCCCCAGCAATCACCCCTTAGTTCATGTCCATGTGTCATGCACATGTCCTTGGTTTCTCCATTTCCTATACTATTCTTAACATACCTCTGTTTACTTTGCACTGACCAATCATGCTTTTTAATCTTTATACATTTTTCCCCATTCACCCCTCCCACTCTTAGCTGATAACCTTTCAAATGATCTCCATATCTATTATTCTGTTCTTGATCTGCTTGTTTGCCTAGTTTATTTTATTTCTAGATTCAGTTATTGATAGTTGTTTGTTGCTATTATAATGTTCAAAGTTTTGATCTTCTTTTTCTTAAATACATCCCTTTAACAATTCATGTAATAAGGTCTTGGTGACGATGAACTCCTTAACTTGACCTAATCTGGGGAGCACTTTATCTGCCCTTCCATTCTAAATGATAGCTTTGCTGGATAAAGTAATCTAGGTTGTAGGCCCTTGTTCTTCATCACTTTGAATACTTCTTGCCAGTTTCTTGTTGCCTGCAAAGTTTCTTTTGACAAATCAGGTGATAGTCTTATGGGAACTCCTTTGTAGGTAACTATGTGCTTTTCTCTTGCTTCTTTTAAGATTCTCTCTTTATCTTTAACCTTCGGCATTTTAATTATGATGCATCTTGGTATGGTCCTCTTTGGGTCCAACTTGTTGGGGACTCTCTATGATTCTTGGACTTGTATATATGTTTCCTCCACCAAATTATAGAAGTTTTCTTTCATTATTATTTTTCAAAAAAGTTTTCAATTCCTTGCTATTCCTGTTCTCCTTCTGGCATCCCTATGATTTGTATGTTGGTACATTTGGAGATGTTCCAGAGCATCCTGATACTATCCTTGATTTTTTTTAAACCTTTTTCTTCTTGCTGTTCTGGTTGAATGTTGATTTATATTTATTTCTTATGTCCCAAACTGTTGATTTAAATACTGGCTTCCTCCCCTCCACTGAAGTTCCCTGTAGATTTTTCTTTATTTCACTTAGTACAACCTTTATTTCTTCCTTTATGTTGTTGTACTTAGTGAGCTCTTTGGACATCCTGACCACTGGTGTTTTGAACTCTGCATCTGATAGGTTGATTATCTCCATTTTGTTGAGTACTTTTTCTGGGGTGTGGAATTGGTCCTGACTTCCAGTCAAGATAGAGGCATAAATAGACATGTTTCACCTCCTCACAAAGACATAGAAACAATTACAACTAGATCTCAAAACAAATAACACCTAGAACCATAAGAAAATCAAGCTATATGGAAGTCAGACAATCAAGAATTTAAAGAAGCCACATTCATCCAGATGGGTAGGAGGAACAGAGTCATGGAGACAGGTGGAGAAGTGGGGAGATTCAGTGTGGTATGGAAATGTGGCAGCAGTGGCAAACAGACAATTCCACATTCACATATGATGGATAAAAATCAGGAGGGATCCCTTAGGAGAAAGTGATATCAAACCCAGACCACACTGCACAGCTCAGGGTTCAAGCACCAGTAGGATATATCCCCATAACTTCTGGCTGTAAAAAGCAGTGGGGGTTGGGGCAGCAGAAGAAACCACAGGATTTTCAGGAGACAGCTTAGAGGGCCTGCATGGAATTAGAACATAAGCAAAACTATTCCACCCTCAGATTCATCACCAAGGCAACAGCTGAAAGGGTGCCAGTCACTGGAAGTGAGTAAAGTGACTGGAAATGGAACAAGCACACTGCAACCCTCCAGAAGCTAGGCAGTGGCATTGCCCCCGTCTTATCCCTTCCCCCACACAGAACCACAAAGCTATGTAGCAGGCTGCCCCACCCTGATGATTACCTAAGGCTCCACTCCACAGAATTTATAAGTACCTTTTCAACGATAGGCCACTCTAATAAGATAGGGAGTCAAAGAAGCTCTACCTATTACACAGAAACAAACACAGGGAAGCTGTCAAATTGAGGAGACAAAGAAATATGGCCCAAGTGAAAGAGATAAAGAAATTTCTTATCTCATCTTTACTTTTGTACATGGTATTATTCACTTACTTTACTGTATAACATATGACATTGTATCTACGTCTTAAAATCTGTGAACGTAGGTTGTTTTTTATAGATCCAAAAGGGAATATTAAAATATGGTAGTTGTGCTATAATTATCTGAATAAATGTGCTCTGGTCTATATGATATTAAGAATCATATATCTGTTTGAGAAACAAAGAAATAAGATTGAAATTTGAGATAATAGCAACAATCCAAAAATGCTTTTAGAAGTAGAATAATTGTGATATATTTTTAATCAGAGATATATTTAATATAAAATAGGTAATAAAGAGTAAATGGCTTACCTGGGGTAAAACAAACAAACAAACAAAAGACTACCCTATTCCTTTGGTTGCTGAAATTAGTTGAATCTCAATGCCTTATACAACTTATTTAGTTAATTGTTTTTTTAAATTTCACACTCCTTTTAATTAAAGAAAAACACACTTAATTTAAAATAACACCCATGATAATTGGAAGTCAAACCAATTTTCAAATTATCCTGATGTATTCTGCTAAGAAAATGAAATAAGGGCAATGTGTCAAAAGGAAATTTGCAATGATAATGATAAATATCACTCTATTATGAGTACCGAATTGTAACTATTTTGCCTACTTTATTTTTTTTTTGGCTAGTCAGTTATGTGAGGTTAATGCTATCTTAATTAATCTTGTTCTCTTTATAATATATGTGAAATTTTAAGGATATATGAAGTAATAATTAAAAATTCTCAAAGTAGAACTTCTGGCCAAGATAGACGTGTAGGTAGACACACTGTGCCTCCCACCACAACCAAAATAAGGACAATAACAATTTACAAACAAACAAAAAAAACAGTACTTACAGAAAATTGAATTATATGGAAGTCCAACAGCCAAGGGATTAAAACAGACACATTCATCCAGACTGGTAGGAGGGGTGGAGATGGGCAGCTGGGTGGAGAGGATTCATGCAGGGAAGTGGCTGGAGGACCGGGGCAGGCAAAGTGGTGGCTGGCCGACAAAGCAGCATATGGCAGACCCCAAGAGGTTGTAGCTGGCTGAGTGGGCAGTCTCACATTTGGGTGCAGATAAACTGGGAAGAACAACTGGGGAGTGAAACAGACCTCCCAACCCAGGTCTCCAGCATAGGGAAATAAAGCCTCATACCTCTGACTGAAAACACCGGTGGGGGTTGAGAAACTTCCAGCCTTACAGGAAAGTTCACTGGAGAGACCCATAGAATCCTAGAATGTATACAAACCCATTCACCTGGGAATCAGCATCAGAATGTCCCACTTTGCTTGTGGATAGTGGGGGAAGTGAATGAAATCTGTCAGAGAGTGGAGCAAGCATCATTTTTCCCTCTCGGACCCATCCCCCACATACAGTGTCACAACTCAGCAACTGGGTTGCCCTGTACTGGTGAACACCTAAGGCTCCACCACTTACTATGTAACAGGTGCTTTGAGACCAAAAAAAAATGGCCCGAAGGAAAGAACAGATCAAAGCTCCAGAAAAAATACAACCAAGCAACAGAGAAAGCCAACCTATCAGATGCATAGTTCAAAACACTGGTAATCAGGATGCTCACAGAATTGGTTGAATTTGGTCACAAATTAGATGAAAAAATGAAGGCTATGCTAAGTGAAATAAAGGAAAATGTACAGGGAACCAATAGTGATGGGAAGGAAACTGGGACTCTAATCAATGGTGTGTACCAGAAGGAAGAAAGAAAAATTCAACCAGAACAGAATGAAGAAATAAGAATGCGGAGAAAAAAATGAGGAGAGGGGTAGGAACCCCCAGGACATCTTTAAATGTTCCAACATCCAAGTTATAGGGGTATGAGAAGGAGAAGAGAAAGAGCAGCAAAGTGAAAACATATTTGAACAAATAATGAAGGAGAGCTTCCCTAATCTGGCAAAGGAAATAGACTTCCAGGAAGTCCAGAAAGCTCAGAGAGTCCCAAAGAACTTGGACCCAAGGAGGAACACACCAAGACACATCATAATTACATTACCCAAGATTAAAAATAAGGAGATAATCTTAGAAGCAGCAAGGGAAAAGGAAACAGTTACCTACAAAGGAATTCCCATAAGACTGTCAGCTGATTTCTCAAAACAGACTTTACAGGCAAGAAGGGGCTAGAAAGAAGTATTTGAAGTCATGAAAGGCAAGGACCTACATCCAAGATTACACTATCCAGCAAAGCTTTCATTTAGAATGGAAGGGCAGATAAAGTGCTTCTCAGATAAGGTCAAGTTAAAGGAGTTCATCATGACTAAGCCTTTACTATATGAAATGTTAAAGGGATATCTAAGAAAAAGAAGATAAAAAACATGAACAGTAAAATGACAGAAAACTCACAATTATTAACAACCACACCTAAAACAAAAACAAAAGCAAATGCAAACTAAACAAACAACTAGAACAGGAACAGAACTACAGAAATGGAGACCACATAAAGGGTTATCAACAGGGAGGTAGGAAGGGGAGAGAGGAGGAAAAGGTACAGAGAATAAGTAGCATGAATGGAAGGTAGAAAATAGACAGAGTTGGTTAAGAATACTATAGGAAATGTAGAAGCCAATGAACTATATATGTATGACCTATGGACATGAACTAAAGGGGGGAATGTGGGTGGGAGGGGGTGTACAGGGTGGAGGGGAATAAAGAGGAGGGGAAATGGGACAACTATAATAATGTAATGAATAAGATATATTTTTAAAAATTCTCAAAGTAAACAAAAAGAATATAAGCTGTTGTATGGTTGGGTTTACTTTAAATTATCCATGTAACTATACAATTCATCCCCTTAAATATATAATTTTGGTAGATTATTTTAAAAAGTTGGTAAAACATGTCTTCCTTTTGAAAAAGGATTATTTTATATAATCCAGATTTTTTTTTACTAACTCAATCATTGTTTTAAGAATACTCCAAGTTTATAAACTGTGTCTACATGCACAGAATACCTCTGTTCAGACAAAGGCCTGGGGATATTTACAAAAATGTGACAATCAAAACTCAAGAGTTGTCAAAGATTCTTGAAGTTCATATGGTACAATTCTCTGTTTGCCCTTCATGTAACTCACAAGAGAAGGGCCTGGAGGATGGATGGATGAAGGAAGCAAGACAAATAGTTTCTCTATCTTTCCCTTATACAAACCAATTGGATTATTTTGGAGTTTTAACACCAGCCTCCTTAGCAATTTCATTAAGTAGTTTAACAATGAGAATAAATTGAAAATAAATTCTACAGTACTCATTCTGTACATAAGAATCAAATGTTTTTAAAAGTTATATTTTTTGTAAAGTCACATGTGTTGTTTATGGAACAACTAGGATTCGAATCTTGTTCCCTTTATGTAACATTCCATGATTAAAAAGTTAGAAGTCTTTAAATAATTGTCTCAAATAATAAGACTTTCTATAATGTGGGTTATAGATTCAGAGAATTGACCTAAAGGATATACATTTCAAGAAATAAATTATACATTTCTTTACAAAATTATATCCTATGATCTATTGAATAAAGCTTATGATTTTTTACTTAAAAATATTTTGAAATTCTAACTGCTTTCTGCTGACCACAATGAGCTATTGCACAGCACTGTAATCGCTATGATCCTAGGGGAGGAATGCATTTACTTTCATTTTCTGATTATGCAACCCACATTTTGTACTAAACAGTGCAGAGAGTGCTAATGCAGGGATGTTTTCAGAGTTCATGTTGACAAGTCAGGTGGCTGTTGGCAGCTGATGACACAATCGAAAAGTTCAATGATTCCAGTGCAAAGATGGGAGAAATAAGTCACCAACCACCACCACCCCAAAACTTGTCATTGTTTTTTCTACACCAGTATGTTTTGGTTCTAGAACACTATGTAGCATATAATCATCCTTGTCAATATAAATTCATCAAATGCAGGGAAGATATATTCAGGACAATGAAGATATCTTTTTACCTGCCAATCTATGTGGTATTAATTTGGCAGAAAAATATTTATAATTGTATATATATATTAAATATATATGAATATACACATATAATATAAATATATAAGTATATCTGTACACACATAATAACATGAAAGTACCTTCTTCAGGAATAATATGAATGCAGAGGAAATTTCCTCAGGATCTAATGGTACTTGTCAGTGGAACACAAGTTTCAGCAACATTTACTGTGACATTGCAGTGTCCTAACAACTTTCTTTGCTGCAGTTTGTTGCTTTTTATTTTTGTTGTTCAAATGAAGATAAATTTCAGTATTTCACTTGCTTGCATAATCTGGTGTCACATTCTAGACTATTAGTAGCTTCTCCACATATAAATTATTGGTCTATCACTTTGCAGAATTTGGTGTGTTGCTATTTTTATCATTCCATGCCTCTTCCCAGTTTTCTCTTGGTGGCACTACTGTTACAGACCCATTAGAGGAAACAGAACTGCTGTTAGTGCACAATGCTAGTAATATATATTAGGAACCAGATGGCTACAAGCATACATATTTAATGAAGCAAACCTAAATACAAGGTTATACTGTTTAATAGCCTAAAAGGAGTCAGAAAAAAAGCAAAATTATCTCCATGTCACTGGATGCTAGATCCCTATATTAGGAAAAAGCATCCCTCATGGGGTTTAGAAAAACTATTCTCTGATATTTTCTGTCACTATAACAAATAAAATGAGTTTCTTATATATGTGATTCAATCAACATGGCATGGCTGCATTACTAATGTAGTAGGAATAATTAACTAGTTTTATGTTCTAAATCTATGATGTAAGTATATTTCTAAGGATAAAGCACATTGCACATAAAGCCCTATGTAAAATATCATTTTCTAAATAACCTTAGTGTATCTGTTTTTTTATATCTTTACTTCTCTGAATAACTGAAAAATGTGAAATCATCAAGCAATGAAAGCCTCATGTTTTTTTACTTGCATGTTTTATTCATTTTTTATTAAAATGGTATGTAAGAATTAAAGAGATACTAAAATATGAAAACTAAGCAAAAATGTTGTTCCTTTAAAAATGATTTTATTTAACATGAAATACAAATGATAACTTTAAGTAAATAACATTGCATTTTGTAACCTATAATACTGTATTTACCATTTGTACCTATGTCTTATTATTTCATAGTTGGCAGTAGTTGTTAAGGCATAATCTAAATATGACATTTTCTTTTCACTCTGATGTCATCCTGATGACAGATAACCCAGGGTTGGCTTTCTGTTAACAAATGATAATCAAGCATTATGCCAAAAGGCATGTGGGAATCCAGAATTTATTTGTACATCCTGCATGTAGAGGATATTTCGGTTAATTTATCTAGTGTCTAGAAGAATCCTTCCTCATAGTAAGGTCCAGATGACAGTTCAGTGTAGGTTCTTGACCAATCATAACATGGTAAATGACATGTACTGACCACCCTTGACTAGAGCATTGCTGACCATTCCCGACATGGCCATTGCTCCTATTCCTGATGTGACATCACTGATCATCCCTAATAAAAGCATCACTCACAACACCTAAAATCCCATCACTGACCTCAACAACCCTTTGAAATAGAAAAACAGGCTCAGAAAATTAAAGTGAATTGCTCTCACTATTCATAAAACACATTTAAAATTAATTCTATTTCTCTTCCTCTATTCAGTGAAATAATTTTTGATCCTTAATTACAATAGAACAGGTTAGGTGAAATATGTCATGAAGATATGTACCCAAAACATGCATGCATCAAAGCTCTCATGTGTTTAGTTATAAGTGGATATTTTTCAACACTTATTACTCGAATCATCATTCATATAATTTTCACATGTTGACATTTTTGCTAATATTTTATATATTTTATAACCAAATTATTCTTTCATATCCCTGATTATAATTTTCAAAGTAAAGGATGCACTTGCATAATAATTTTCAGACAAACCAAACATTTTTGCTTCATTTTTTATTTTTATTTTTATTGTGTTTTTTTCCATTGCCATTCAGTCCCTTTATACTTTTCCTGCAACCACCACCCTGTTGTCCATGTCCATAAGTCCTTTTTCCTTTTTGCTCAATTCATTCACCACCTAAGTCTGCCTCATCTTAGCTGTCATCCTGCTCTCTATCTATGAGACTGTCTCTATTTCTTTTGTTAGTTTCATTTGTTCATTTGATTCCACATATGAGTGAAATCATATGTATTTGCCTTTCTCTAATTCTCTGACTGGCTTATTTCACTTAGAGTAATGTTCTCCAGGTACATCCATACTGTGGCAAAGGGTAAAATTTGCATCATTTTTATGGCTCACCAGTATTCCATTGTATAGATATCCCATAGTTATTTTATCCACTCACGTACTGATGGACACTTGGGCTGCTTCCATATTTTGGCAATTGTAAATAATGCTGAAATGAACATAGGGATCCTTATGTTCTTTTGAATTAGTGTTTTGGGTTCCTTCAGATACACTCCCAGAAATGAGATATCTGGGTCAAAAGACAGATCCATTTTTTATTTTTGAGTTGTATCCATACTGCTTTCCACAGTGGCTGCACCAATCTGCATTTTTACCATTAAAGCAAAAGGATTACCCTTTCTCCACATTTTTGCTAGCTCTTGTTGTTTGTTGACTTATTGAGGACAGCTGTTATGACAAGTGTGAGATGATACCTCATTTTGGTTTTAATTTGCATTTCTCTGATGATTAGTGACACTGAACTGAGCATCATTTCATAATATTTGTTGGCCATCTGTATACCATCTTTAGAGAAATGTGTATTGAGGTCTTTTGCCCATTTTTTAATTGGGTTGTTTGTTTTTTTTGGTGTTGAGCTTTGTGTGTACTTTACAAATTTGGGGTATTAACCTCTTATCAGGTATATCAGCGTACATGTTCTCCCATTCTGTGGGTTTTCTTTTTATTTTGTTGATGTTTTCCTTTATGTTCAAAACTGTTTTGGTTTTATGTAGTCCCATTTATTTTTTCTTTTTTTTCCTTGCCTTGGAAAATATATCTGATAAAATATTGCTATGAGCAATATCAGAGATTTTGCTGCCTACATTTTCTTCTAGGACTTTTATGATTTCAGATCTGATATTTAAGTCTTTAATCCATTTCTAATTTATTCTTATATGTGGTGTAAGAAGGTGGTTTAGTTTCATTTTTCTGGCATATATCTGTCCAATTTTCCCACCACCATTTATTGAATGAACTATCTTTAGCCCATTGTATGTGCTTGCTTCCTCTGTAGAATATTAATTGACTATCAAGGTGTGGGCTTATTTCTGGGTGGTCTATTCTGTTCCACTGATCTATGTGTGTGTGTTTATGCCAATACTGTGGTATTTTGATTACTATGGCCTTATATTATAGTTTGATATAAGGTAGTGTAATTCCTTCAATTTTATTTTCCCTTCTTGGGATTGCTGTTGCTATACAGGGCCTTTTGTGGTTCCATATAAATTTTTGAAATATTTGTCCTAGTTCTGTGAAATACATCATTGGAATCTTGATAAGAATTATTGAATCTATAGATTGCTTTGGATAGTATGGACATTTTAATTATGTTAATTCTTCTTATCTATGAATATGGTATGTGCTTCCACATAATGTATCTTCTTCAATTTCTTTTTATGTATTATAATTCTCCAAGTATAGATCATCTATATCTTTGGTTAAGCCTATTCCAAGGTTATTTTACTCTTTTTGAAGCAATTAAAATGGGTTTGTTTTGTTAATTTCCCTTTATGATAGTACATTTTAGGAATATAAAAATGTAACTGACCTCTGGATATTAATTTTATACGCTGCTGCACTTCTGCACCTTGTACTTCATTTATCAGTTCTAGTAGTTTCTTGGTGCAATCTTTGGAGTTCTCTATGTACAGTATCATGTCATCTTCAAATAAAGACAGTTTTTTCTCTTTCTTTACAATTTGGATGCTTTTTTTCTTCTTGTCCATTGGTGTGGCTAATAATTCCAATTCTCTGTTGAAAAGGGGTGGTGAAAGAGACATCCTTGTCTTGTTTGCAATCTTAAGGGGAATGCTTGTAGTTTTTGCGCATTGACTATGATGTTGGCAGTGGGTTTTGTCATATATGGCTTTTATTAAGTTTAGGTATGTCCCCTCTAATCCTACTTTGCCCTGATTTTTTTAATCACAAATGGGTACAGGATTTTATCAAATGCTTTTTCTGCATCTGTTGATATAATTATGTGGGTTTTATCCTTCATTGTATTTATGTGGCTAATCACATTTATTGATTTGCAAATGTTATACCAACCTTTCATTCCAAGACTAAATCTCACATGATCATGGTGCATGATTTTGAAAATATATTTCTATATTCAATTTGCTAATATTTTAAAAGAATTTTAGCACGTATGTTCATCAGACATTTTGGTCTATGATTTTCTTTCTTTGTAGTGTGTCTTTATCTGGTTTTGGAATTAGGATAATTCTGGCCTCATAAAATGACTTTAGGAGCCTTCCCTCCTTTCAAATCTTTTTCAGTAGTTTGAGGAGAGTTGTTATTCTTTTTGGAATGTTTGGTAAAATGCACCTGTGAAGCCATCTGGTCCATAGCTTCTGTTTATTGGGAGTTTATTTTTTTATTATTGTTTTAATTTCACTAGGTGTTATTGTCTACTCAGATTCTCCGATCATCTTGATTTAGTGTAGGAAGACTGAATCTATCTAGGAATTTATCTAGTTCATCCATGTTGTCCATTTGTTGCTACATAGTTGTTCATAATATTTTCTTACAATCCTTTGTATTTCTTTGGTATCATTTGTTATTTCTCCTATTTCATTTATGATTTTATTTATTTGGTTTCTCTCTCTTTTTACCTGATGTGTCAGTTTAAAGTTTTGTCAATCTTGTTTATCTTTTCAAAGAACTAGCTCTTGGATCATTGGTCTTTTGTATCATTTTTTTAGACTCTATTTCATTTATTTCTGCTCTGATCTTTGTTATTCCCTTCCTTTTATTCACTTTGGGCTTTGTTTGTTGTTCTTCTTCAAGTTCTTTTAAATATAAAGCTAGATTGTTTACTTGAGCTTTTTCTTGTTTTTAAGATAGGCCTGTAATGGTATGAATATCCTTCTTAGGATTGCTTTCCCAGTACCCCACAGATTTTGGATTGTTTTGTCTTTATTTTCATTTGTTTTGAGGTATCTTTTGATTTCTTCTTTGATCTCGTTGTTAACACATTCATTGTTTAATTTCACTTGCCTGTTTTTGCATGTTTTTCAGTGTTCTTGTGATTGATTTCTAGTTTCATAGCTTTGTGGTCAGGGAAGATGCTTGATATGATTTCAATCTTCTTATATTTGTTGAGATTTGTTTTGTGACCTAACATGTGGTGTATCCTAGAAAACATTACATGTATACTTGAAAAGTATGTATATTCTGCTGCTTTGGGGAGAAATTATCTAAAGATATCAATTAAATCCATTGATTTAGTGTGTCATTTAAGACCACTGTCTTCTTGTTGATTTTCTGCCTGGAAGATGTATCCATTTAACTCCAATGGGGTATTAAAATCTTCTACTATGACTGTATTTCTGTCAATCTCTCCCTTCATGTCCATGTGTTGCAACTTGTCAAGGCCTGGCAGGTCCTCTCTAGATTCAGGCAGATGGGATAAAATGCACAAAGTTGTGGGGATGCTTGACCTGCCTTTTTTCATGGGCAGGCGAGCCACACACACTGCAAGCTGCATGTGTCCAATGAGAAGCCCCTACCTCCTTAAGTGCTAGAGGCAGACAAAACAAAAAAAAATGCCAAGATATTATATAACATAGTGTGATTCTGTGTATGAGAGTCCACTTCATGTTATGGGAGCCATTTATTGAATCCAGTCTCACAGCTATGAGAACCCTACTTATCAGGCCCATTCAAGGTTATGGGAAACTGCTTCTGTTAGTTATCCAGACATCTGAGTGAGAAAGCCAGACTGCCTCCATTTACCCCTAAAGACCATTAAGATTTGTTTTACATATTTAGGTTTTACATATTTAGGTTGGATGCATACATGTTTACTAGGGTTATATCTACTTGTTGGATTTTCCCTTTATTATTATGTTGTGTCCTTTTTTGTCTCTTACCATAGCCTTGGTTTTAAAGTATATTTTATTGGATATGAGTGCTGCTACCCCAGCTTTTCCTTTTCCTTTCCTTTTGCAAAAAATAACTTTTCCATCACTTCACTTTTAGTTTGTGTGTATCTTTGGATTTGATTTGGGTATCTGGGAGGAGATATATGATCTCTTTTGGTTGGAACATTTAAGCCACTTACATTTAAGGTGATTCTTGATAGATACACATTTAGTGCCATTTTCTTGTTAGACAATTTTCCTCCATTTTTTTTTTCTTTCTTTCTCTTTCTTCTTCTTAAAGTAAGCCCTTTAACATTTGCTGCAATACTGGTTTCATGTTAACAAACTCATTTAACTTTTTCTTTTCTGGGAAGCTTCTTATTTCTCTTTCAATTTTAAATGCTAGCCTTGCTGGGTAAAGTAGTCTCGGTTGTAGGTCCTTGCTTTTCATCACCTTGAGCATTTCATGCCACTCTCTTCTGGTCTGAAATCTTTCTATTGAAAAATCAGAAGACAGTGTAATTGGTGTTCCCTTGTATATAAATATCTGTTTTTCTGTTGTGGAGTTTAGGTTTCTCTACTTGTCTTTAAGCCTTGTCATTTTATTTATTATGTGTATTGATGTAGGCTTCTTTGAGTCCAACTTCTTTCAAAATCTCTGAGCTTCCTGGACTTATGTGTCTTTTTCCTTCACCAGAATAAAAAAGTTTTTGGTCATTATTTCTTCAAAAAGGTTCTCTATCCCTTGCTCACGTTCTTCTCCTTTTGGTATTCCCATGATGTGGATATTGTTATGCTTCATGTTGTCCAAAATGTTTCTTAGTCTCTCCTCAATTTTTTAAAGTTATTTTTTCTTTTTGCTGCTCTGCCTGTTTTTTATTTGTTTTATTTTTTTTTGCTTTGTCCTCCAAACCACTAATTTTATCATCTGTTTCATCTAAATTACTGTTTATCCTTTCCAGTGTATAGTTATTTCAGATATTACATTCTTTATTTCTAACTGGTCCTTTAATATGGTTTCTGTGTCTTTGGTCATGCTGTTCATTATCCTTATAGTCATTGCTCTAAACTCTCTGTCCTATTAATTGCTTAATTTCGTTTTGTCTAATTCTTCTTCTGGAGGATTCTATGGTTTTTTCACTTGGGGTCTGTTTCTTTGTCCATTTTGGCTGTTTCTTTTTATTTGTTTCTGTGTATTAGGTAGATCTGCAAAGACTCTGGTGTAGGCCTTTGTTAGATGCTGCTTGTGACTGGCCTTGGGCAACATGTTTGGAGCTTTCAGTGGTCAACAGTGTGTGGGTCCTTCTGCTGGGTATGTTTGTGGAAGAACTAGGCTATGCACCAAGGCTGGCTTTTTTCAGCAACTGGTCTCAGGAGAGTCAGCTAAAGTCCTAGAGATCCATCTAGTTGTTAAACTAATCACTAATATAGCCTCAAGCTATATTCAGCAGCCCAAGTTAAGCTCCACAGGGTGAGGCAGAGTAATTACTGCAGGTAGGTCTGTTGCTTCCCGGCAGCTGATGCCATGTGGGTGATGACTCAGCACAGAGATCCTGGAGGATCTTCCTTCAGTTCTCTTTCCAGAGACACCAAACCCAGGACTTTTCTCAAGTGTCTCCAGTCCATGCTGCCCACTCTCTGCCAAAGGTCAGGGTAAGTGGCTGCAGATGAAATTTTGTTTATTGGCCCTTTAAAAAACCCTCTGTGTCTCACACTGTCTCTATTTGGAGGACAGAAAACCCTGTTTTCATGTTCTCTTGGTTCCTTTCCAGGCTCTGGTGTTTTGGCTGGGGAGCCCAGTTTAGGCATTAAACCCCACACTTCTCGGGGGAAATGCCCCAGCCACCGAAATGTCCCTCCAGCACTTCAATTGCTGTCTGTTGGAGCCTAGTCAACCCTCTCATGTCTCTTCCACACTCCCTACCAGGCATGTTGTGGTAATGTTGCTTCTTCTATCTGTCTTTGGTTTTAGGGCTTCTTTCTAGCTAGTGTTCATATTGTTATTCAGGATGATTTTTGTAAAATTTAGTTGTAATTCCAGATAGGTCCTGGGAGGAGGTTACTATAGCTTCCACTTACTCTTCCACCATCTCGGTTCTGCCCAAATAACTATTTTAGTAGTGATACTGATTTTTTTCTTGAAAATGTTTAAGATTAATAAAGGAAAGTGAAATTTGTAGAGGTCATATATTTAAAACAAACTTTTAAGAAAATAATTTGTAATTGTAATTTAATTAAATTTCCAGTGTTTGCATTTTTAAAGCAAAGATAGTTGACATTTACACTGTGATAAGATCAATATTCAGTTAATCATTTGCTTCTTCAAAGCCTTGAAAGCCAGGAATTTTATGGTCTTCATTTTTTACATTTGACCAATCTTTACTTATTTGTACAGGCAAGAAATATTAATGGGTAAACAACAAATAAAAGGGAATACCAAAAATGGGTTATGAAAATGATTATGATCTGGAGAACAATCCCGAGAGTAATTTATAGCTGAGTAACAGAGAAGAATAAGAAGTACTATATGTTAGATCTGTAGAGTTTATAAAAATAGAAATAAAATGTGATTGTAGTTCAGTTTATATATTTTCCACATGTAGGTGTGCCCAACATAGATATTGAATTTATTTTTTCTACTGCTCTCTAGTTAGCCAATCACTAACTAGATGTACTACTCTTTCCTTTAACTTCTTTACTCTCCTCTACTCATCTTAAATAGTTCAATACAGTTACAGAATTATACTGGGACAATCTTGCTAAACAAATGGTTGAGCTTTAAAGTCATATTACAGAAAACACTATTAAATTATGGTCCCCAAATAATTTTTCCTATATTACATTTGTAACTTTATTCTTCAAAACTATAATGAGAGACTAATTGCAATTTTAGAACAATTTACTAAAACAGAGAATGCAAAATGCATTTCTTAGGATGAATTTGATGTCCCGAATCTACTTAATTTGTTCTAGTTTTGAATAGGTGTTCTCATATATATGGGGGCCAGAACTTGATGTGGGGCAAATCTGATAGTCCAAAGTCCCTCATGCTCTTTTACATAAACTTCTTTAATACTCACAAGCTTTCTATAGTTCCATTTCCTTCTGGGATCCTACAAGCAGCCTTCTACATATAAATTTGTCCAAAAACTGAAACAAAAGAGAAGTTAGGAGAGTTTTATATAGTGAGTCTATTCACAAAGTAAGGCATTGAATAAAATCATGTAAATAATAAAAATAATATGTTACTTTCCTTGATCTGATTAGTTCACAACTTGGAAGTAGAGGTTACTTATTTCCCTTCCATATTTACAAAACAGCAGACATTAAGAGATCACACATAAGCCCTGGCTGGCATAGCTCAGTGGATTGAGTGCGGGCTGGGAACCAAAGTGTCCCAGGTTCGATTCCCAGCCAGGGTTTCAGGCCATAACCCCCAGCAACCGCATATTGATGTTTTTCCCTCTCTCTCTCTCTCTCTCTCTCTCTCTGTCTCTCTCTCTGTCTCTCTCTCTCTTTCTGTCTCTATCTCCCTCCCTTCCCTCTCTAAAAATAAGTAAATAAAATCTTTAAAAAAAGAGATCACACATATATTTGAACCACTAGAAAGGAAGGAAGTAATAGACACATAATCCATGTTCACTAAATTTATAATATTTTTGCAAATAAAACATCTAAACTAAATAAACATGTTAATATTTTGTTAATGTTAATATATTGTCAATTGATTGACAGCTATGAACAGGTGATTCTATACAACTTTGAAAATTTATAAAGAGCTTAATATGAACAAATACCCTCATTATTTGTTCCAGCTCTGTAGATAGATCAGTGAACAAAGCTTTGTAGCTATCCTCACAGAGCTCACCTTCCATGAGTGAAAGCCCTGCGATCACATACACATACTATATAGAAAGTTAGGTTATTGTCATACAAAAAAGAAACAAGGGAATGTAAGGGAAAGAAATAGAATGTACATGTTGAGGTGTTAAGTGTATTAATTAGAATAGTGAGAAAAAGCCTCCTTGATAAGAGCACAATTGAGCAGAGACTGAAGGAAGGGATGAAGTGGGGCATGTGCCATCTGGTAGGAGAGTCAGCAGACAGATGGAAGGCTTTCCCAAGGTAGATTATGCTCAGTGGCTCAAGGAGCAGCAAAGAGGTCAATGTGGCTAACTCCAACTGAGTGAGGGAGGTGCTAATAGGAGGAAAAAATGGAGATTTGAAGGAAAGTTAAATCATATAGGGCTTATAGGCTCTGAGATGAAATTTAATAAAGAGTAATATGGGAATGTAGAAATTGAGACTCAGAGAAGTTAAGATATTTATCCAGGTCATAAGTCAAGAAAAGGCAAATGTAGGTACATCTGACTACATTGCCTATGCATTAAGCAAGTATAATATACTGCATACTATATATAAATATACTATAAGAAAAAGTTGTGTAATCATCTCTGTGTAATTCTGAAGCCATTTAGAGAGAAAAAAATAATTTATTATTATTTAATTTTCAGATAAACCTGCACAAATAATGTAGAATAGAGCCAAGCTTTGAAGGATGGACACTATTTGTAAGAAAAAAAAGAAAATATTGAGAAGAATGTGAATGAAATCAAACTTTAATTAAGAGACTGGAGTGACTTCAATTTAATGTCATTTTCAGTTTGGTAGGAAGTATCTTGAGAAAAGAAGCTAAGACTTAGAAAATAAAGATATAACATTAAAATTTTTTACTTCATTCTCTAGTCAGTGGGGAAATATAAAATTATGAATGAAGGGAAACTTATTTACTCAATTAGACAGGTATAGAAATTTTCAACAAAGAATGGTAAGAAAATTGATTTTTTAGTAGTTTATTGGCTGTAGCAATACAAAAAAAGTGGTTGTTGACATAGGGAATAATTAGAAGAAACACTCGAAAGACTTTATTATCTGGGAGTAGGGATGAAAAATTTCTCTGTCCCTGCATCTTCCATATATCACAATAGGGTTCTTCTCCAGACTCTCTTATTTCTAGTAGTGGTTCAATATTTTCCCCAGCACGTTTCAAAAATTTTGAAAACTTCCCTATTCTTTTCTTTCTCCCTTTCTCTTTTGCACTTAGTTTGTTAGCATTATAGCATGCATCTGTGTTATGTTTCTCATTCTGTCCCTTTATTCCCCTGACCTACCCTATGATATAGATAACTGCTTTCTTGTGTGGACACTTGGATAAATATCTCACTTTTTTCCTGTTACTATATCTATTGGTGCATTATAAGGGCTCCTTCATATGGCTCAATATTCTTCTCCAGTTGTTTCTACTATAAAATATAAGCTCCTGCCCCCACAGAAAGGCTATTGTTAAATGAATATAATACTCTTCTTTTAATATCTTTCTTCTATTTGGCTTGTACTGTCAGTTCCCTGTCTCACAACTATGGACACATGTATGTGCATATTTGTGCATATATATGCACACAAATTCACACCCACAAAACAAACCACTTGATTTCTACCAATTTCCCTATTTAAAAAAATGTTCTGTTATAACCAGAGACGTGAAAATTGAGAACAATCTGACAGTAACCAGAGGGGAGGTGGGGGGCGATAATGGGAGGGAAAGGGGGAAGTGTTTTCAGGAACAGCTATAAAGGACACATGGATAAAACCAAGAGGAACATGGAAGCAGACGAGGGAGGCAGGGTTGACTGGGGTGAGGGGGAGTGGTGGGACATAAGTACAGACAACTATACTTGAACAGCAATAAATAATTATAAAAATTTAAATGTTATACTATAAAATCTTTCAACTATATACAAACTGCATAGAATAGTAAATTCCATTTACTCAGCTTCTATAATCATCGCATCATGGTCAGTTTCTGTATCAGCTAAACCCATTCTTCATTCTCCCCATTATTCTCACCGAACCTCTGCTCATTATCCTTTCTCTCGTTTCCTCTTTTCTCTGCATCTTTCTTCCTCTCTGCTCCCTTTCTACCATTTATCAACCCTTTGAGAACACAAGCTACAGCCATCAAGATCTGGTATAGCTAGAAACAGGACTATAGAAGACTTCTGATCCCTCCAAGATATTTTCGTTAAAACAAGACAAAACAAAACTACAAAAGTCCCCTAACAATGAACTTAAAAAGACCGAGAACTAGAGAAGATATCTGTCAGGATCTGAAGTCATCTCAAAACCACTTTTTATCTCCATCTTTGTGTCTTGATCTGCAGCACCTGTATATATTCATAATCACATTGTTTCATTTCCTGAATCACTCTCTTTGTTGATATAATTACTTCCTATTTTCTTGGGCAACATTAATGGCCTATATCTTTGGCTTATATGTAACCTTTAATCCTCTCCATCTATGACTTACCCATGATGTTTTACTTCATCTCTGCCTCTCTCAAGACTAGCAATGGCCTGATTATAAATAAAAGAAATCAGCATGTTTGATACCAAGTTGAGCATGTTACTCTCTTTTAATATATCCCCATGTACTTTATATAGATATAGATACAGATATTCATTTATTTATTCTAGAGCCTTAGATTTCAACTTCTTTGCTCCAGAATGATGCAGTAAGAATTAAAAGTATTTATCTTCTTCTTTTTTTGAAAATTATTTCTTTATTATTCAATAACAGTTGTCTAATTTCCCCCCACAAATACCCCCACCCCGACAAAACCCACCTCACTCCCTTGCTTCCACCCTCCCCCTTGGTTTTGTCCATATGTCCTTTATGTAGCTCCTGAAAACCCTTCCTCCCACTATCCTCTGGCACCTCCCCTCTGGTTATTGTCAGATTGTTCTTAATTTCAATGTCTCTGGTTATATTTTGCTTGCTTTTTTTGTTGTTGATTATGTTACAGTTAAAGGTGAGGTATTAGTCCCTTACTGCCTGGCTTATTTCACTTAACATAATGCTCTCCAGTGCCATCTATGTTGTCTCAAAGTGTAGAAGCTCCTTCTTTCTTTCTTCTGTGTAGTATTCCATTGTGTGATGTACCATAGTTTTTTGATCCACTCATTTACAGATGGGCACTTAGGTTGCTTCCAGCACTTGGCTATTATAAATTGTCCTGCTATGAACATTGGGGTGATAGGTTCTTTTGGATTGGTGTTTTAGTGTTCTTAGGATAAAATCCCTGAAGTGGAATTGCTCAGTCAAAATGCAGTTCCATTTTTAGTTTTCTGAGGAAATTCCATATTGTTTTCCACAGTGGCTGCACCAGTCTACATTCCCAGCAGTTGTGCACTAGGCTTCACTTTTCTACACAACCTCTCCAACACTTATTTGTTGAATTGTTTAGGATGGCCATTCTGACTGGTGTGAACTGGTATCTCATTGTGATTTTAATTTGTATCACTCTGATGGCTAGTGATAATGAACATCTTTTTATTTGCCTCTGTGCCTTCTGTATGGGCTCCTTGGCGAAGTGTATGTTCCAGTCTTCTGCTCATTTTTTAATTGGGTTGCTTGTCTCCTTACAGTGGAGTCATGTGAGTTCTTTATATATTTTGAAGACTAAACCCTTGTCTGAGGTATCAAAGGCAAATATGTTTTCCCATACAGTTGATTCTCTTTTCATTTTACTACTGTTTTCTCTGTTCATGCAGAAGCCTTTTAGGGGGGAAGGAAGATGGCCACAGAGTAAGAGGGAGCAGACTTGGCTTCTCTCCACACACAGGAGAAAATCCTGGCTGATCTATGGAGTAGAGGAGCAAGCAACCAACATACTTCAGCATATGTAAAAATAGTGGACCAAGGATTGTGGAAGAAGTGAAAAACCAGATGGTGAGAGGAGTGCTGCAACACACTAGGCCCCAGGGATGCTACAGCCCCAGGCCCAGGGCCCGCTGCTGGGTTTGCCACAGAGTCCTTGGGAGAAAGCCAGGATAACTCTCCCTCCCCAGCCAAACAAGGTCTGAGCAGCACTGGGAGGAACCCAGTTGCTAGCAAACACACAAGGGTTGTGAGGACCCTTGGAGGCTTTGGACATGGGCAGGGTTGGGTTGCACAGTGGGCCCTGATCCCCATGGTCACCAGTCTGGCTGGAGAGTTGGGCTGTGGGAGAAGTCATGCCATTGTATGGAGCAGCAGGCTTGAATAGGAGGAATTTCTCAAGAGGAAGGAGTGAAAAGACAGACACTGTTTGGGAAATTCTCCTAAAGTGATCAGTCTCTCCAGCCTCCTTGCCATCCAGCCAGACAGTGGTCCTGAGTTGCACAGAAGGTGTGTTTCTGTGGAAGACCCTGCAAACCCCCACAACACTGGGAGGGGTAAGGCAGTCTGGCAGAGTGCAGTGGCAGCATGCATGGGAGAGCATCCCTGCACCCCAGTCCACAGCAGTAACCCTGAGGAAAGGCCTGATTCCCACATGCAGGGCACAGGACTGAGGAGCCATGGTAGCTTCCCAGACAGTGTGTGCTGATCCAGGAAGAAAAGCCACACCAATCACCCCTCAGCCTGCCTCAGCCAGCAAGACCAGAAAAAACAGTTTGGTCACTATGAAACCAAGAGGCTTTTTAATTTTATTCTGTTTTTTAACAATTCATATTTTTTTAGTTTTTATTATTTTTATTCTCTTTTAATTTATTTTTCCTCTTTCCTGCTTTCTTGTTTTATTCCTTCCTCCTTTCTTTCCTCTAATTTTATCTCTTCTTTCTTACTTCCTCTGCCTTTTTTATTTTATTTTATTTTTTTTAAATACCTACAAGTGAGATAAAATCCTGGATCTGTGAAAGGACCAGAGTTGAACCCAAAGAAGGGGCGTAACAACAGCTGAGACAGGGAGACAAATTTCACTCTGCTATTACAGAGAACCTGAAAGTTATTGCATATTTGTATTATTATTATTTTTCCAGTATTCTTACATCTTTTTTTTTAAATAGTACTTTTGTATCCCTCTTCTTTACCTATAGTCTGCTTTGCTAGCCTGGTTATATTGTATGACCCAACAGCTTTCCCCTGACATCCCTTTCATAGTGTATTACTAATTTACTGCCTTTTAACTCACCTGTGTCCCCCTAGCACATTACTCAAGGTTCTGTCCTCCCTATTCTTGTTACCTAGATCTCATAGATTCTGTCATATGATTGTTGACCTAATATTATTGTAAATAAGTGCTGTTCCATGCAATTGTAAATACTTCACAACACCCCTCCCAGATCTTAGTCTATTTCAAAGTTTCCTGAACTCTATTACTGTAGTGGTTAACTCTATTCTCTCACACACTACACCTGTGCACTATCCTTTACTCTCACCTTACTTCAGAATCTGACCTCCCACAACCTCACTGCTTTGTGGATCCAACTCACAATGCTTCCTTCCCCAACAAGAGTCTTCTTTCCATACCTTCTACAAATCAGCTAGCTGGGTAGTAGATCACGGTTAACACTATACATAGCCATAGGATCTCCTATTTCTTCTCTACTGGCTACTACTGTAAATATCATAGAATACTATCTTGTTGTCTTAAACCATTTGCCTTCCCCCTCCAACTGATCACAAAAAAGAGTAGGTGGAAGTGGTGAACACCAGGATACCCACTGGAAGAGGAAACCCAACAACAGAGAAACCACTAAGAGATAACAACAAAAGAAGGTGAAGGAGGGAGTGGAAACCACACAAACCTCAATTCAGGACCTATCTGGAAATACAACTAAACAGTAGATATGGTACCCACACTCTACAAACAACTGAAAAAGAGCAAGAGAAAATCCTCAAAACTTTATATACATGGAAGAACCAGCTTCAACAAAACCTGCCCTCATGTGCACAACAAAATACAAGAGTTGGTAAACTGAGTGACCCTCATTTAACCATCAGGTGGGAAGGAACCACCAAAGAAAGACCCAACAACAATCAAAACCCAAAGACAAACACAGAGCCAATATAAATGACAGCCCAAGACCAGTGAGCTCAGGAGATCAAGAAAACTGCACCACTGAAGCTCACTGTATTCTACCACAGAAGTTCACACCACAAACCCAGGAAGCCAAAACAGATCAATTTAAGAAGCTGAGGCTAACAAGAAAACTATCACAAACAAGGAGAAGACAAAGAAACAATCCCCAAATGAAAGGAAAGGAGGAAGCCTCAGAAGAATGCTAAATGAAATAGAGGCAACTCAACTATCAGATATTGAGTTCAAAGCAATGATTGTCAGGAAGCTCAATGAGCTCAGAATGAGCTACCAGAAAATACAGGGAAGCTACAAGGAACTCACTGAAAACTATATCAATTTGAAAAAGGAAATAGAAACTCTCAACAAGGGCCAAGAGGAAATGAAGAATGCAATTTCTGAAATGAAGAACAAAGTAAAGAAATGAAAAGCAGGATCGATGAAGCAGAAGCTCATCAGCGAGCTAGAAGACAAAGATGAAAAAACACCCAAAAAGAGCAAGAAAAGGAAAACAGGCTCAGAAAGAATGAAGAGGGATTAAGAGCAATGCAAGACAATATGAAACATAATAATATCTGTATAATAAGGATACCAGAAGGAGAAAAAAGAAGAACAAGGGATAGAAAACCTATTTGAAAAAAGTAATGATGGAAAAATTCTCTAATTTTATGAGAGAAAATGTCTCACAGATTCAGGAAACACAGAGAGTTTCAATCAAGAGGAACCCAAAGAGGATCACTTCAAGACATATCATAATTAAAATGGAAAAATACTAAGACAAAGAATCTTAAAAGCAGCAGGAGAGAAACAGGAAGTAACATACAAGGGAGCCCCAATAAGGTTAGCAGCTGAGTTCTCAATAGAAACACTCCAAGCCAGAAGAGACTGGCAAGAGATACTCCAAGTAATGAGAACCAGAGGTCTTCAACCAAGGCTATTTCACCCAGCAAGGCTCAGAATCAAGATAGAAGGCCAACTAAGGGGCTTCCCAGACAAAATAAGTCTAAAAGAATACACCTCCACCAAACCAGCACTGCAAGAGTTGCTAAAGGGCCTGCTTTAAGGAAAAGAGAGAGAGAGAGACACTCAGGTGTGAAAATGTTAATGAATAAGTACCTATCGGTAATAACCTTAAACGTGAATGGATTACATGCTCCAATCAAAAGAAATAGAATAGCTGAGTGGATAAGAAATCATGGCCCACACACATATTGCCTACAAGAGACCCACCTCAGGACAAAAGATCAACAGAGACTAAAAGTGAAGGGCTGGAAACAAATTTTCCAAGCAAATGGACAGGGAAAAAAGCCAGGGTAGCAATACTTATAACAGACAAAATGGACTTTAAAAAAAAAGGGCCATAAGGGCCTAAAGAGACCCAGAAGGTCACTTCATAATACTCAAGGGAAGAATCCACCAAGAAGACATAAACATTGTAAATATATATGCACCCAACATTATGAGCACCCAAATACATAAAGAAAATCTCAAAGGACTTTAAGAAAGATTTTGACAGCAACACAATCATAGTAGGGGATTTTAACACCCAGCTGTCAAAACTGGACAGATCTTCCAAACAATATATCGAAAAAGATGTTGTGGCATTGAACAATGCCCTAGAGGAAATGGACTTAACTGATATATATGGAGCCCTTCATACCAAAGAAGCCAAATACATATTCTTTTCAAATGCACATGGAACATTTTCAAAGATAGACCACATGATAGGACACAAAGTAAGCCTCAACAAATTTAAGAAAATTGAAATTATACCAAGCATTTTTTCTGATTACAAGAGACTGAAACTAGAAACCAACACCAAGGGAAGAAACCCAAAACACTCAAAATAATGGAGATTGAATAGCATGCTATTAAACAATGAATGGGTTAAGAATGAAATAGGGGAAGAAATCAAAAAGTTTCTGGAAACAAATAAAAATGAACCCACAACAACCCAAAATTTATGGAATACAGCCAAGGCAGTCCTGAGACGGAAGTTCATAGCAATACAGGCCTACCTAAAAAAGTTAGAAATATTTAAAATAAACAACCTTACTGTGCACCTACAAGAACTTGAGGAAAAACAACAAAGAGAGCCCAGAGCAGGCAGAAGGAAGGAAATAACCAAGATCAGAGCAGAATTAAATGACATAGAGACTAAAAGCACAATTCTAAGGATCAGTGAATCCAGGAGCTGATTCTATGAAAATATAAACAAAATCGACAAGTCCTTAAGCAGGCTCATAAAGAAAAAAAGAGAGAGGACCCAAATAAACACAATCAGAAATGAAAAAGGAGAGATTACAACTGATACCAAAGAAATACAAACAATTGTAAGACATTATTATGAAGAACTCTATGCCAAAAAATTAGAAAACCTAGGTGAAATGGCCAAATTTCTAGAAAAATATAATCTTCCAAAACTCAGTAATAAAGAAGAAGAAAGCCTGGACAGACCAACAACAGCATATGAAATTGAAGCAGTAATCAAAAAACTCCCGACACACAAAAGTTCAGGTCCGGATGGTTTCATAGGAGAATTCGACAAAGCATTTAAGGAACAGCTAATCCCTATCCTTCACAGACTATTCAAAAAAATCCAGAATGATGGAAGACTCCCATACTCTCTTGAGGAAGCCAGGATCATCCTAATCCCCAAAACAGACAAAACATAACAAAGAAAGAAAACTTCAGGCCAATATCACTGATGAACATAGATGCTAAAATCCCCAACAAAATATTGGCAAACTGCATCCAACAATACATTAAAAGGATCATACACCATGACCAAGTGGGATTCATTCCAGGCATGCAAGGATGGTTCGATATTCCCAAATCAGTAAATGTCATACATCACATAAACAAAAGCAAGGACAAAAAACACATGATCATATCATTAGATACATAGAAAGCATTTGATAAGGTACAGCACCCATTTCTGATAAAAACACTCAGCAAAGTGGGAATAGAGGGAGCATTCCTCAACATAATAAAGGCAATATATGAGAGACCTACAGCCAACATCATACTCAATGGGCAAAAATTAAAATCTTTTCCACTAAGATCAAGAACAAAATAAGGTTGTCCACTTTCACCACTTTCATTCAATATAGGAAGTTTTAGCCACAACAATCAGACAAGAAAAGGAAATAAAAGGCATGCAAATTGGAAAGGAGGAAACAAAACTGTCATTGTTTGCAGATGACATGTTAGTGTACATGGAAAATCCTATAGACTCTGCTAAAAAAAAACAAAAAACTGCTTCACCTAATAAGCGAATTTGGCAAAACTGTGGGATACAAAGTCAATATCCCTAACTCAAAGGTATTTTTGTATACCAACAATGAAACAGCAGAAACAGAAATCAGGAAAAAAATCCCATTTGATAAAGTGAGAAGAAAAATAAAATACTTAGGAATAAATCTAACCAAGGAAGTAAAAGACCTGTATACAGGAAACTACACAACATTGAAGAAAGAAATTAAGGAAGACACAAACAAATGGAAACATATACCATGTTCATGGATTGGAAGAATTAACATTATCAAAATGTCTATACTACCCAAAGCAAGTTACAGATTCAATGCAATACCTATTAAACTACTAATGACATATTTCACAGACATAGAACAAACACTTCAAAAATTTATATGGAATCATAAACGACCCCGAATAGCTGCTGCAATTTGAGAAAGAAAAGCAAAGTAGGGGTAGGTACTGGTCACAATACCTGATACCAAACTGTATTACAGGCCACTGTAATCAAAACAGCCTAGTACTTGTATAAATACAGGCACATGGACCAATGGAACAGAACAGAGAACCCAGAAATAAGCCGAAGCCTCTACAATCAATTATTATTTGACAAAGGGGGCAGCAACATAAAATGGAGTAAAAACAGTCTCTTCAACAATTGGTATTGGGAAAACTGGACAGCTACGTGCAAAAAAATGAAACTTGAGTACCAACTTACACCATACACAAAAATAAATTCAAGGTGGGTAAAAGACTTAAATATAAGCCATGTCACCATTAAAGTCCTAGAGGAAAACATAGGCAGGTAAATCTCAAATACATTTCAGACAGCAACATTTTTACTGATACATCCCCCAGAGCAAGGGGCATAAAGGAAAGAATAAACAAATGGGATCTCATAAAAATGAAAAGCTTCTGCACAGCTAAAGAAAACAGTATCAAAATAAAAAGAGAACCAACTGTAGGGGAAAACATATTTGCCAGTGATACCTCAGACAAGGGTTTAATCTCCAAAATATATAAAGAACTTACAGGACTCCACTCTAAGAAGACAAGCAACCCAATTAAAAAATGGGCAAAGGACTTGAACAGACACTTTTCCAAGGAGGGCGTACAGAAGATCCAAAGACACATGAAACGATGCTCAATATCGCTAGCTATCAGAGAGATGCAAATTAAAACCACAATGAGATACCACTTCACACCAGTCAGAATGGCCATCAGAAACAAAGCAACAAACAACAAGTGTTGGAGAGGTTGTGGAGAAAAGCGGACCCTAGTGCACTGTTGGTGTGATTGCAGACTGGTACAACCACTATGGAAAACAGTATGGAATTTTCTCAGAAAATTAAAAATGGATCTGCCTTTAGACCCAGCAATTCCACTGCTGGGATTATACCCTAAGAGGCTTGAAACACCAATACAAAAGAACCTATGCACCCCAACGTTCATAGCAGCACAATTTACAATAGCCAAGTGTTGGAAGGAATCTAGATGCCCATTAGCAAATGAATGGATCAAAAAACTATGGTACATTTACACAATGGAATTCTATGCAGCAGAAAGAAAGGAGTCCCTACCCTTTGCAACAGCATGGATGGAACTGGAAAGCATTATGCTAAGTGAAATAAGCCAGGCAGTGAAAGACAAATACCATATGATCTCACCTATAAGTGGAACCTAATCAACAAAAGAAACAAGGAAGCAAAATGTAACCAAAGACACTGAAATAAAGAAAAGACTGACAGAGTTCAGAGGGGAGAGGAGAGGGAATTTTAGGGGAATTTCAGGGGAACAAGGGAAAGGTGTACAGAAACAAATATAAAGGACACATGGATGAAAACCAGGGGTGGTTTTTTACAGAAACAAGTATAAAGGACACATGGATAAAAACTAGGGGCGGTGGACATGGGAGGGAGAAGGGGATGGCTGAGTGGGTAGGTTGGGATGGGAGTAAACAATAGAAAATTGTACTGCAACAACAATTAAAATAAAATTTTAAAAAGCAAAAAAAAAAAAAGAAGCCTTTTAATTTGATGAGGTCCCATTTGTTTATTTGTTCCTTTATGTTCCTTGCTCTAAGAGACATATCAGTAAAGATACTGCTGAATGGAATTTCTGGAATTTTCCTGCTGCTGCTTTCCTCTAGGACTTTTATGGTGTCATGACTTATATTTAAATCTTTTATCCTCCTTGAATTTACTTTTGTGCATGGTGTAAGTTGGTGCTCAAGTTTCATTTTTTTTTGCATGTAGCTGTCCAGATCTCCCAACACCATTTGTTGAAAAGTCTATTTTACTCCATTTTATGCTTCTGCCCACTTTGTCCAATATTAACTGACCATAGAATCTTGGGTTTATTTCTGGATTCTCTGTTCTATTGGTCTATGTGTCTATTCTTATGCTAGTACCAGGCTGTTTTGATTGCACTGGTCTTGTAATACAGTTTGATATCAGGTATTATGTTCCCTCCTGCTTTGTTCTTCTTTTTCAAAATTGCTGCAGCTATTTGGGTTGTTTATGGTTCTATATACATTTCTGAAATGTTTCTGTGAAATTTGTCATTAGTACTTTAATAACTATGGTGTTGAATCTGTAAATTGCTTTGGGTAGTATGGACATTTTGATGATGTTAATTCTTCCAATCCATGAGCATGCTTCCATTTGTTTATGTCTTCCTTAATTTTTTTCTTCAGTGTTGTGTAGTTCACTGAGTACAGGTCTTTCACCTCCTTGGTAAAGATTATTCCTACGTACTTTATTTTTCTTGTCACTATATCAAATGGGATTGTTTTCCTGATTTCTGTTTCTGATATTTCATTATCAGTGTATAAAATTGCCTTTGATATCTGAATATTGACTTTATATCCAGCTGTTTTACCCAATTCACTAATTAGGTTGAGTAATTTTTTGGTGGAGTCTATATACACTATCATGTCATCTGGAAACAATGACAGTTTTGTTTCCTCCTTTCCGGTGTGGATGCCTTTTATTTTTTTCCTTGTCTGATTGCTGTGGTTAGGACTACCAATGCTATGTTGAATAGGAGTGGTAAAAGTGGGCATCCTTGTCCTGTTCCTGATCTTAGTGGGAAAGGTCTAAGTTTTACCAATTGAGTATGATGTTGGCTTTAGGTCCTTCATATATAGTCATTATGTTCAAGGGTGCTCCCTCTATTTCCACTTTGCTAAGTGTTTTTATCGTAAATGGGTGTTATACCTTATCCAATGCTTTTTCTACATTTATTGCTAGGATCATGTGGTTTTTATCTTTGCTTTTGTTTATGTGATGTACTACATTTATTGATTTGAGAATATTCTACCATACTTACATTCCTGGGATGAACCCCGCTTGATCATGTTGTATGATCATTTTAATGTATTGCTGGATGAAGTTTGCCAACATTTCATTGAGGATATTAGTGTCTATGTTCATAAACAATACTGGCCTGATATTTCTTTCTTATATCTTTATCTGGTTTGGGGATTAGGATGATGCTGGCTTCATAAAGAGTTTGGGAGGCTTCCACCTTCTTGGATTTTTTTGAATAATCTGAAAGATATGGGTTAGCTTGTCTTTAAATGTTTTGTAAAATTCTACTGTGTAATGATCTGGTCCAGGGAATTTGTGTGTTGGAAGCTTTTTGATTACTGCTTAAACTTTGTCAGCTGTTATTGGTCTGTTTAAGTTTCTGCTTCTTCTTAATTCTGTTTTGGAATATTATATTCTTCTAGAAATTTGTCCATTTTGCCTAGGTTTTCTAATTTCTTGGCATACAGTTCTTCATAGCAATTTCTTACAATCCTTTGTGTTTCTGTGGTATCAGTTGTTAATCTCCCCTCTTTCATTTCTGATTGTGTTTATTTGGGTCCTCTCTCTTTTTTCCCTTGATGAGTCTGTTTAGTCTTGTCATTTTTGTTTATTTTGTCAAAGATCCAGCTTCTGGATTTATTAATCCTTAGAATTGTTCTTTTAGTCTTTATGTTGTTTACTTCTGCTCTGATCTTGGTTATTTCCTTCCTTCTACTTGCTCTGGCTGTCCTTGTTGTTGTTCCCCCAGTTCTTGTAGGTACATGGTTAGGATGTTTATTTGAAATGTTTCTATCTTATCTAAATAGGCCTGTATAGCTATGAACTTTCCTCTCAGGATGGTCTTCACTGTGTTCCATAAGTTTGGGATTGTCCTGAGTTCATTTTCATTTGTTTCCAGAAACTTTTTGATATTTTTCCCTAATTGCAATCTTGACCTATTCATTGTTTAATAGCATGCTATTCGATCTCCATGATTTTGGCTGTTTTGGGTTTTTTCCTTGAGGTTGGTTTCTAGTTTCAGTCCCTTGTGGTCAGAGAAAATATTTGATATGATTTCAATTTTCTTGAATGTGTTGAGGCTTGTTTTGTGTTCTATCATGTGGTCTATTTTAAAAATGGTCCATGTGCATTTGAAAAGAATGTGTATTTTGCTTCTTTGGTATGAAAGGCTCTATAAATATTAATTAAGCCCATATCATCTAGAGCATTGTCCAATGTCACCATATCTCTGTTGACATTTTGTTTGGAAGACCTAACCATTTTTGACGTGGGGTGTTAAAATCCCCTACTATAATCCCCTACTATATTGTGTTGTTCTCAATATCTCTCTTGAAGTCCTCCAATATTTTCATTATGTATTTGAGTGCTTGTGTTGAGTGCATATGTATTTTCAATGTTTATAGGATCAATGTGTCAATGTTAAAATGTTGAAGAATCTTGATAGGTTCTTCCCTTGAGTATCACGAAGTGACCTTCCGGGTCTCTCTTTATGGCCCTTTTCTTTGAAGTCTGTTTTGTCTGATACGAGTATTACTACCCTGGCTTTTTTTCTCCTGTCCACTTGCTTGGAAAATTTGTTTCCAGCCCTTCACTTTCAGTTTGTGCAGGTATTTTGTCCTGAGGTGGGATCAACACATTATATGTGTTTATCATGGTTTATTATCCATTCAGCTATTCTATGTCCTTTGATTGGGGCATTTAATCCATTTACATTTAAAGTTATTATTAATAGGTTTTTATTTATTGCCATTTTTTGTACCTTGTTACTCTCTCTTTCACTGTTTTTCCTACTGTTCTTAAAGGAGACCCTTTTGCATCTGTTGCAGAGCTGGTTTGTGGGAGGTATATTCTTTGAAGCTTCTTTTGTATGGGAAGCTCCTTATTTGGCCTTCCATTTTAATTTAGAGTGTTGCTGGATACAGGAGTCTTGTTTGCAGGCCTCTGGTTTTCATTACTTGGTATATTTCTTGCCATTCCCTTCTGGCCTGGAATATTTCCATTAATAAGTCAGCTGCTAGTCCAATCTGGCCTCCCTTGTATGTTACTTCCTGTTTTTCCCTTGTTGCCTTTAAGATTCTCTCTTTGTCTTGGCATTTTGCCATTTTAATTATGATGTGTCTTGAAGTGAGCCTCTTTGTGTTCCTCTTGATTGGCATTCTCTGTGTTTCCTGGATTTGTGTGACATTTTCTCTCATCAAATTAGGTAATTTTCCATCATTACTTTTTCAAACAGGTTTTATATCCCTTGTTCTTCTCCTTCTGGTATCCCTATTGTACACATATTATCATGTTTCATGTTGTCCTGCATTTCCCTTAACCCCTCTTTGCTTGTTTTTGAGCCTCTTTTCCTTTTCTTGCTGTATCTGGGTGTTTATTTCTAGCTTGTGTTTCAGCTTACTGATCTGATCCTCTGCTTCATCTAGCCTGTTTTTGATTCCTTCTATTGTGTTCTTCAGTTCAGCAATTATGTTCTTCATTTCCTTTTAGCCCTTGTTGATAGTTTCTATTTTCTTTGTCATGTTGATATATTTTTCAGTGAGTTCATTGTAGTTTCCCTGTAGTTTTTGGTAATTTTCTGGGTGTTCCTTGAGCTTCCTGATAATCATTGCTTTGAACTCAATGTCTGATAAATGACTTACTTATATTTCATTCGGCATTTTTTCTGAGGCTTCCTCTTTTCCTTTCATTTGGGAATTGTTTCTTTGTCTTCCCATTGTTTGTAAGACTCTTCTTGTTAGCCTCTGCTTCTTAAATAGATCTGTTCTGGCTCCCTGGATTTATGGTGTGAACTCTATGGTAGAGTACGTGTGAGATTCAGTGGTGCAGTCTCCTTAATCTCCTGAGCTTGCTGGTCTTGAGCTGTTGTTTATGTTGGCTCTCAGTATGTCTTTGGGTTTTGATTGTTTTGGGGTCTTTCTTTGGTGGGTCCTTTTCTCCACTTGGGTAACTGAGGATCATTCTGTGCACTATGTCTTGTATTCTGCTGTGCAGATGTGGACAGGTTTTGTTGAAGCCGGTTGTTCTGTCTGTACAAGGTTTTAAGGCTTCTCTCTTGCTCTTGTTCAGTTATTTGTTCTGGGTAATTTCTTCACCATTTACTTGTATTTCCAGATTGGTCCTGGGTTGAGGTTCGTGTGGCTTCCACTCCCTCCTCCACCTTCTTCTGATGGTATCTATTGGTGGTTCCTTTGTTTGTGGGTTTTCTCTTTTAGCCAGTATCCTGGTGTTTACAGATCCTATCTGCTCTTTTTTGTGATCAGTTGGATGGGGAAGACAAAATGGTTTAAGACAGCAGTAGTGTATTCTAGTGTATTTAAAGTACTGACCAGTAGAGAAGAGATAAGTGATCTTTTGAATATGTATAGTGTTAACCATGATGTTTCACCCAACTAGCCACTTTTTGAATGTGTGGGAAAAAGAGAAGACTCTTGTGTGGGGTGGAAGGATTATGAGTTGGATCTAGAAAGCAGTGAGCTTGTGGGAGGTCAGATTATGAGATAAAGTCGAATAAAAGATAGAAAATAGGTGTAGTGTGTGAGAGAATAGAGTTAACCACAACATTAACAAAGTTCAGGAAACTGTCAGGTGAGCTAATATCCAGTAGGGCTGCTTTGTAGTATTTACAATTGTATAGAGCAGTAATTATTTACATAGTAATGGAGCCAGAATCATATGACAAAATCTATGTGATCATATGACAAAATCTATGTGACAAAATCTATGTGATAGGAAGTATACATCTTAGAGTAGTGTGCTATTGGAACACAAGTGAAGTGAAATACAGAAAATTAAAAATACACTATGAAAGAGAGAACAAGGGAAACCATTCAAACAATGCAATTTAACAAACCAAGAGAAAAAGATTAGAAAGAAGTAAAAAAATACTAATAAAATAAAAGATATAAGAAATGAAAAAATAATAATACAAATATACAATAACTTACAGGTTCTTTGGAGCAGCAAAGTGAAATTTGTCTCACTGTCTCAGTTGTTGGGATGACCCCTCTTTGGGTCTAAGTCTGGTCTTTTCATAGCTCCAGGTCTTATTGTCTCAATTGTGTGAATTAAAATGAAAACAACAAACAAAATAAAAGGATGCTGCAGCAGGCTCCGGAGGGCATTGGTTGCACTTTTCTCCCTTCCTGTGGTTTTGTGGAGATAGGGGCCAGGTCTGAGCTGCAATCTGCAGTTGCCCAGCCTCCAGCCCAGTTCCTTAGTTTGCTGCTGCACTCCCAGGGCCCTTCTGAGCCAGGCTTGTGCCTTCAGTCCACTAGTTTTTCTGTCCTTGAGGTACTCTAATTAGGGGCAACTCACACACCACCTTCTTTCTCTTTGCTGTCTAGATGTTAGGAACTCCCAGAGTCTCTTCAGCGTAATTTAGCTCCTCCACTGAGTTAAGTCTTTCAGGGGATTGCTGACTCTGTGAGCCTGAGACCTCTGGGGTGATCTCCACCTTCCTCTTAGAGAGCTAGTGGGCCCTGCAGGGCAGGGGTGCCACCGTGGCTGCCACCTCTGCTGTTGTGCCTGGAGTTGTGGGGTTAGGCACTAGGTGCCTCTCTTCAGAGAGGCCAGGTGCACTCTGTCCTGAGGCTGTGGTTGTGAGTGATCAGCCTCCACTGCTGTGGGGGTACAGGGGAGTGCATACAGGGGTTACAGGGAAGCAGGAGGCAGGGCAGCTGCTGTGGGAGAATTCCCTAAACAGCCCCTAAATGCCTCTTTCTTTTCTTTTTCTTTTTAAAAATTCCTCCTATTCAAGCCTGCCTCTCCAAACAAGCACCTGGCCTCTCACACAGCCCAACTTTCCAACCAGAGCAGGACTGGCTGGGTCAGGGCCCATCACAGCTCAACTTTTCCTAGTTGGTGTCCACAGTCTCAGTGGGGGCACATCACCCCTGTGTGTTTTCCACTTCATCCTTATTGTCCCCACAGGACTTCAAGCAACCAGGTCTCTCCTGGTGCTGCTCAAACCTTGTTTGGCAGGCGAGGGAGCCATTGCCCTGGCTCTCTCCCAAGAATCCTGTGCCAGATCTGGCGAGCAGCAGGTTTTGGGCTGCAGCCTCCCTGGTCCCAGAGCTGGTCCCAGGGACCTTATTGTCCTGAAGTACTCTCCTTATGGTTTGATTTTTCAATGTCCTCTACAATTTTTGGCCTCCAATCTTCATATATGTTGGGATGCCATTGGTTGTTCACTCTGTTCCTCAGAAAATCAGCTAGGTGGTTCACCCATGGACAGGAAGAAGTGGACTTTCCTCCCACCTATCTTGCCTTCATCTTCCCCTCTCCACATGTTCTTTCTCATAAAAGAATATGATGACACCCTGTGATTCTTCAGGAAAGTGAGAACACTTCTCTGCATATATTGTCATACATTAAATTATTGAACACTGATTTCAAAGAAAAAAAAATAGAGCAGAGCACTCCTGAGCCTTTGTGGATCAAGGGACAAAATTGTAATTCTGAAAGCAGATGTTATGAGTTTAGGCATTTGAGTGAGGTAACAAGACCTTTTGCTGCTCTATATTGGGATTTTCCCTTATGTAAGACATCTTCTACCCAGAGTAAGGGAGTAAGGGAACAACAGTTCTTTGTTGATTTTAAATTCCCCAACCTCTGGTGAAGGTGTTGTTGAGGTTTTCCTTGTGTATTTTGATTACTAAACCAACTGAAAAAATTGATAGAATTTCCCTCCCCCTGGGCTAATTTATGTAGGTCTTCTGATAACCAGAAATTGATCATGTGGAGTGTTTTCAAATGGCAAAATTAATAAATGGATAAAGGGTTCTTTTTGTTTATTTGTTTTTCTTAGAAAGATTTCCTCTCCCTCTTAGAATACCATAACTTGAATACACTGAACACCAAGACACATCTGAACCAGATTTGAGAGACTGAGCATCAGTTTATATCCTACTCTGCTAATACATAGACCATATCATATGTAGAAGAAAAACAGTTATTAGGATACAAGTCCAGCATATCCTAATAATTGCAGTTTCAACAAGAAAGCTAATAATTAAAACTAAAGTAATATTCTTTGTATTTTTATCTTTTACTTTGGACTTCTGTATGGAGAGTCCTTGCAGAATTCCCTTGATATCACTAATCACTATTAATTCATATTCAAATGACTATTTAAACCTTTTCTTCTTTTCTTATGGCATGACTTATAAGTAAAAGTGCTTTCTTTGAAATTTCTCTTGGATTAGGTAGTTATGTAGCCTTTTACAAATTATTTAATTTTTAATTTCTATAAGTGGTAAATGACAATGACTGTCCACTGACAATCTGCTGCCTATGAATAACAAGCATTTTAGTTTTCAGAAGATACCACCTCTGGCCTTGAGTCTTGTCAATATTTTTGTGTAGAGTTCCAAGTAATAAAAAAGGGAAGTTACCATTTATTGAACACCTAATCTGTTACCCATCCTGAAATACAATTGCTTTTTAATACAAATAATAAGATTTATCTGTGCTTGTTTTAAAGGTCAATATGTAGAATGTGTTGCACTTTCATTCAAACTATTTTAAGCATTAAGTAACACTATTTCTGGAATACTTGTTCTGAATATTTTGTGGTGTTTGAAGTAGTAATCCGAGCAACTATAAATTAGTAAATATGAGCCACAAAATTTGTGTATTACTGCATATTTAAGGAAATATCTGTAATGCTTTTATATATAAAGCAATGGAGACTAGCAGAAGATAAGTATTTTGACCAATAAATAGGGTCTGGATATTCTAATTCTGCCCCACCAATTCCACTCTTAATTTTCTTGGCCTACTTTATGCTCTAGGAAGCTACCTCTGTGGGTAGTAATAATCTCACTCTAATGTCCTCTGCCTTATGGGTCATGTCAACCAAAAGACAACATCAATAATTGTAGGTGGGTAACATATCTGCTGTCTACAAGAGACCCACCTCAGGATAAAAGACCTACACAGGCTGAAAGTGAAGGGGTGGAAACAAATCTTCCAAGCAAATGGACAGGAAAAAAAGCTGGGGTACCAATACTCATATCAGACAAAATAGACTTCCAAAAAAGGTCCAAAAAGAGAGACCCAGAAGGTCACTTCATAATACTCAAGGGAAGAATCCATAAAGAAGACATAAATATTATAAATATATATGCACCCAACATAGGAGCCCTGAAATACATAAACAAAATCTTAGAGGACTTCAAGAAAGATATGGACAGCAACACAATTATAGTGGGAGATTTTAACACTCCACTATCAAAAATGGAGAGATCTTCTAAACAAAATATCAACAAAGATGTTGTGGCATTGAACAATACCCTTGATGAAATGGACTTTCAAGAGCCCTCCATCCAAAAGAAGCTAAATACACATTCTTTTCAAATGTACATGGAACATTCTCAAAGATAGACCACATGATAGGACACAAAACAAGCCTCAAGAATTTCAAGAAAATTGAAATCATACCAAGCATTTTCTCAGACCACAACGGACAGAAGCTAGAAACTAACCCCAAGGAAAAAAAACAAAAACACTCAAAATCATGGAGATTGGATAACATGCCATTAAACAATGAATGGGTCAAGAATGATATTAGGGAAGAAATCAAAAGGTTTCTGGAAACAAATGAAAACGAAATCACAATAACCCAAAACTTATGGGACACAGCCAAGGCAGTCCTGAGAGGGAAGTGCATAGCAATACAGGCCCACCTAAAAAGGTTAGAAACATTCCAAACAAACAACCTAACCCTACGCCTACAAGAACTCGAGGAACAACAACAAAGGCAGCCTAGAGCAAGCAGAAGGAAGGAAATAACCAAGATCAGAGCAGAATTAAATGACATAGAGACTAAAAGCACAATTCTAAGGATCAATGAATCCAAGAGCTGGTTCTTTGAAAAGATAAACAAAATCTACAAGCCTTTAAGCAGACTCATCAAGAAAAAAAGAGAGAAGACCCAAATAAACACAATCAGAAATAAAAGAGGAGAGATTACAACAGATACCACAGAAATACAAAGGATTGTAAGAAATCACTACAAAGAGCTGTATGCCAAGAAATTTGAAAACCTAGGTGAAATGGACAACTTTCTAGAAAAATATAATCTTCCAAAACTCAACGAAAAAGAAGCAGAAAGCCTGAACAGACTAATAACAACAAAAGAAATTGAAGCAGTAATCAAAAAAACTCCCAGCACACAAAAGCCAGGAACCAGATGGTTTCACAGGAGAATTCTAGAAAGCATTTAAGAAAGAGCTAACCCCTATCCTTCACAGACTATCCCAAAAAATCCAAAAAATGGGAGTCTCTCAAACTCTTTTTATGAGGCTACTTCATCCTAATTCCAAAACCAAATAAAGACACAACAAAGAAAGAAAACTTCAGGCCAATATCCCTGATGAACATTGATGCTAAAATCCTCAACAAAATACTGGCAAACCGCATCCAACAATACATTAAAAAGATCATACACCATGACCAACTGGGATTCATTCCAGGGATGCAAGGATGGTTCAATATTCGCAAGTCAGTAAATGTAAAACATCACATAAACAAAAGCAAAGACAAAAACCACATGATCATATCATCTGACGCAGAAAAAGCATTTGATAAGGCACAGCACCCATTCATGAAAAAAACACTCAGCAAAGTGGGAATAGAGGGAGCATTCCTCAATATAATAAAGGCAATATATGAGAGACCTACAGCCAACATCATACTCAATGGACAAAAATTAAAACCTTTTCCACTAAGACCAGGAACAAGACAAGGCTGTCCACTTTCACCACTTCTATTCAATGTAGTACTGGAAGTTTCAGCCACAGCAATCAGACAAGAAAAAGAAATAAAAGGCATCCAAATCGGAAAGGAGGAAACAAAACTGTCACTGTTTGCAGATGACATGATAGTATACATAGAAAATCCTATAGACTCTACCAAAAAACTGCTTGTCCTAAAAAACGAATTTGGTGAAACAGCGGGATACAAAGTCAGTATCCAGAAACCAAAGGCATTTCTGTACACCAACAATGAAACAGCAGAAGCAGAGATCAAGGACAAAATCCCATATGAAATGGCAAAAATAAAAATAAAATATCTAGGAATAAACCTAACCAAGGAGGTAAAAGACCTGTATTCAGAAAACTACACAACACTGAAGAAAGAAATCAAGGAAGACACAAACAAATGGAAACGTATACCATGTTCATGGATTGGAAGAATTAATATCATCAAAATGTCCATACTAACCAAAGCGATTTACACATTCAATGCAATGCCTATTCAAGTACCAATGGCATATTTCACTGACATAGAACAAACACTTCAAAAATTTATATGGAATTATAAACGACCCTGAATACCTTCTGCAATTTTGAAAAAGAAGAGTAAAGTAGGAGGGATCACAATACCCAACACTAAACTATACTACAAGGCCACTGTAATCAAAACAGCCGGGTACTGGCATAAAAACAAGCACATGGGCCAATGGAACAGAACAGAGAGCCCAGAAATAAGCCCAAGTCTCTGTGGTCAATTAATATTTGACAAAGGAGGCAGCAACATAAAATGGAGTAAAAATAGCCTCTTCAACAAATGGTGTTGGGAGAACTGGACAGCCACGTGCAAAAAAATGAAACTTGAGCAACACTTACACCATATACAAAAGTAAATTCAAGGTGGATAAAAGACTTAAATATAAAACATGACACCATTAAAGTCCTAGAAGAGAACGTAGGTAGGAAAATCTCAGATATTTCATGCAGAAACTTTTTTACTGACATGTCTCCTAGAGCACGGAACATAAAGGAAAGAATAAACAAATGGGACCTCATCAAAATAAAAAGTTTTTGCACAGCTAAAGAAAACAATATCAAAATAAAAAGAGAACCAACTGCATGGGAAAACATACTTGCCAATGATACCTCAGACAAGGGTTTAGTCTCCAAAACATATAAAGAACTTACATGACTCCACTCTAAAAAGACAAGCAACCCCAACTGAAAAAATGTGCAAAGGACTTGAACAGACACTTCTCCAAGGAGGACATACAGAAGATCCATAGAGACATGAAAGGATGTTCAATATCGCTAGTTATCAGAGAGATGCAATTAAAACCACAATGAGATATCCACTTCACACCAGTCAGAATGGCATCAGAAAACAAAGCAACAAACAACAAGTGTTTGGAGAGGTTATGGAGAAAAAGGGGACCCTAGTGCACTGCTGGTGGGACTGCAGGCTGGTACAACCACTATGGAAAGCAGTATGGGACTTCCTCAGAAAACTAAAAATGGATCTGCCTTTTGACCCTGCAATCCACTGCTGGACTCTATCCTAAGAATACTAAACACCAATCCAAACGATCTATTGCACCCCAATGTTCATAGCAGCACAATTTACAGTAGCTAGATGCTGGAAGCAATCAAGATGCCATCAGGTAAATGAATGGATCAAAAACTATGGTACATTTACACAATGGAATTCTATGCAGCAGAAAGGAAGAAGAGCTCCTACACTTGCAACAGCATGGATGGAGCTGGAAAACATTATGCTAAGCGAAACAAGCCAGGCAGTGAAAGACAAATACCATATGATCGCACCTTTAACAGGAAACCTAAATAACAAAACAAGAAACAAGCAATATAACCAAAGACACTGAAATAGAGGCCAGGCTCACAGTGCCCACAGAAGAGAGTAGAGGGAATTTAAGGGGACAGTGGGAAGGGTTCACAGGAACAAACTTAAAGGACACATGGTCATAAACTAAGGGGAGGGTGGTAATGGGAGGGAAGTGGGTAGGGGTAGGCGGGGGGACTGGATTGGAGTAACCAGGAGAAAACTGTCTATTGAACACGATTAAACTAAAAAAACTTATCTTAAAAAATAATTGTAGGTGGGTGTTTATTTCCCTGGTTTCTTCCTCTTAGTCTGTATTTTGGCTATGGCTGCATTCCTCTTCCAAAAGCAAGCCTTCTGCTGGCCAACCTTCTACTGGTACTGTAGCTGCTGGTTTCTGTGTTCTAGTAATGTTCCTCTGATCTTTCAGACCTAGGGTGGTAATGCTTCTTCTCCCTTAGTGACAATGGGACTCTTATTATCCACACTTGGCAAACATAATACAACAAACACCATAAAAAATTAGCTTCTTCACCAAATTCTATTCAATCTCTTAATATCCTTCCTGAGGGTACATGGATTTATTTATTTTTTCTAGGAATTTGGCAAACACAGAAAATATCACCAGAATTTGCTTCAGGAAACAGAAACTAGTATGAAATTTGGTTTTGGATTACTCACAATACTTGAATACAATGATCATCTCCTTGCCAGGGGAGATGGGTCATGATGATCTGTGGCATATGGTGGCACTATGATCTGTGTCATATGAGGGCAGACAGAGGACAAGGTGTTCTGAGAGCAAATGGCCATGACTCAGAGTCACTATAGCTACAGTAATAAATGTAATAAGCAAGGCATAAAGCTGGCTGTTTCTGATGAACCTCCAGAGTACACACAGAGAAATGGACAGACTGAAAAAAAATGGATGAATGCCCAACTCAGGGCATGTGTGAAAACTCACAGGGCCACAAAGATAACTTTAAAGATGCATTAATCTTGTTGAAGCTACAAGGGAATATAAAGCTGAGACTTAAACCCAGGTCCTGACTGCAGTTCTCACAGAGTTGCAACGTTGATGAATGTAACCCTTCAGGGTTCTTATACTACATATAGTAAGAGAAGTTACAGGAAGTGGGGTGTTACTGAAGTACAAGGTGGGACACATAAGCAGACAGAATTGAAGAATTTTAGCCTCTACATATCCCTAAAGGGTTCTGGTATACTAAAACAACATCTCCTCCCAGAATAAAAGGGTAAGCCATCTGCATCATAAAACTCTTGTGAATATACCTGGAGCAATGGTTTGTCCATGGATGTTTCTTCTCACGATGTCTGGTTCCCAGAGCCACCATAAAATTAAAAATCACAACCAAGCCAGAAAGAGAAGTATCAGAGAAGTTCTTCTTTGGAAAAAATGTCTCTACAACACCAGAAGAGTTGCTGAATATCTTTGGTTTAAAGTGTCAGGTAATTGGATCAATATTGAAGTGGATTTTGAGTGTGATAGTCCAAGAACGTATAACAATATATAGATACACTCACCTGGAATCAAGATTTCCATAGATTAACTCAAATAGCAGTGGCATTCATAGATTAGTAAATTTATTAATTTAGTCTGATTCTTTTCAGTTAATGGTATTTAATTGCACAGAGCTGCTAGGCACACTATGGCACAGGTTGGCCCTATGGGTCAAGCCTGGCCAACCAGGTTTTTTTTTTTGAAACAAATGTGTTACTGGGGAATAGCCACACCCATATTATGCATGTTCTATGGATGCTTTTGCATGGAATTGGCAAGTTTATGTAGTTGCAACAAGAGCATATGGTCCACAAACCAAAAATAGTTATTTCTGGTACTTTAGATAAAACATTTTCAGGTCCCTGTGCAAAGGAAGGAATCAAAACTTTAGCAGAACAGAATGATGGAGTTATTAAATGTACACAAGAGTTCAACCACCCCTTTGATTTTCTTAACATAATCCTAAGAAGAACTTGACAACACCTCCTACACCTTGAAGAAATTAATGTCCCTCCTCCAAGAGCCATAGGTGACATTGGATGATGCTGCAGTCAACCAGACTCAGGGGTTGAGCAAGGTTTTATCTGTTCTATGCCTTCTACAATTTTGAAGTCCTTTTAGTAAAAAGTACAATGTTATGAATCAAAAGATGCAAAAATAGTTATTGATTTAGAATGATAAAAACAACAAACAGAATCTTTTAAAATTGGTCAGATAAAACTAAACTCAAATACATTTATTTGCAAAGATATATATGCATCCTTTTGTTCATTGCAGTGTTATTTACAGTAGCCAAGACATGGAGAAAACCAAAGTGTCCTTCTACAGAGGACTGGGTAAAGAAGATGTGATACATTGCTACAGTGGAATACTACTCAACCATAAGAAAAGATGAAGTGCTGCCATTTGTGATAAGGATGAATATTGTGAATGTTATGGTAAATGAAATAAGTCAGTCAGAAGTAGCTAAGAACCATGTGATTTCACTCATATGTCAGACATAAAACTGAAACTCACAGAAATAGACAACAACATGTTAGTTACCAGAGAGAAGGAGGAAGTGGATGTAAAAGATAAGGGGGCAAAATATATGGTGATGGAAAATGATTTGACTTTGGGTGGTAGGTGCACAATGTAATGTGCATATCACATATCATGGAAATGTACACCTGAAAGCTATGTGATCCTATGAACCAAAGTCATCCTAATAAAATTTAAGTTATTTTATGATCAGTTCTTTAATACTTTTTCCTATTGGGAGAAGGTGTTTGTTTTTAGTTTATTTTGCCTTAATTTGTTTTTGTTTTGCTGCATGATACCTTGTCCTAGAACAGCTATTCCATAGTGGCACAGGCCACATGGCCACATTTCACTATCAAAGATGTCCTTGATTATTAGAATAAGCTTTAGGTATCTATGGTTCTGGCACATTCATCACAAATTTTAAGAGGAATGCAGAGAGGTAGCCTCTTTAGGTCTTTTTTGATATACATAATGGATAATTTAATATCAGTTGGTTTAAAATTGATTTGAGTTGAATTGTTGGGAATTGATAATGTTTTGCTCAATTCAGGTTACTTGAGGAAAAAGCCATATCACAACCAACTGCTACATCTGAGAATCTTCCTTTAACTCTTTCTGTCTAAACATACCTATAGAAATTTACCAAAATTAATGTATTAGTAAAAGGTTAATATCTAGATGTATTACAAGTTTATTTGTCTCTGCTCTTACACTAATCTGCAGAAATTTCAATATCCATTTCTCAGACTAAAAACCTATGTAAGTCAAGTGACAAGTGTGTTCTTGGACCATGTCTATCTCAGAGGGGTCCAACTGAACCACAAATCCATCCTGTGGTCATTGTCCAAATTTTAGAATGTATACTGAGAGTAGATATAATTAGTAAATATAGAATCTTCACGTTGATTACTAGAACTGTGAAAAGTTATTATGTTAGGAAGGGCCAAGGAGAAGCACTGAAACTGTCTTCTTTCACCCTTCATCCATCATGAGAGCAAACCAAAAGCATTGTTGCACCCAAGAGGCTACTGATGAACTAAATGCCATCATCAATGCCTTGAGTGGTACAGAGATTTTCCTTATTTGTCTCTATATGATGTATCTCATCATAAAGTAAAAAAGCCAGGTGAGTCTTCAAGAATGACTAAAATTTTTGAAAAGCATAACTGGGTGATACACCAATTCCAGTTGTGATAGCAGGAGTGTTATTTCTACTAGGTCAAATAAAAACAACCTTTGGCATCTGGCAGGAAACTTTTAACATAGTATGCTTTCTTTTCAATTCCCTTTAACAAAGATAGTCACACATTTTGTCTTTTGAGACATGGACATCAGTTTAATTACCCTTTCTTATACCAAGATAGTATCAACTCTCATGATTTCTGCAATAATGTGGATTTCAAACACTTCAATCATTTTAAAATAGCACATAGATCATCATACTATCTATTCATAATGATATTATGCTAATGGGACCTGGTGTGTAGGTTTCTGTGACCTTAGAAAGAATGTATGATGGAGAAATATATAAATCCCATGTTAGCCCAGAGGCATGACAAATTGAAGAGGTTCCTACAAGTTCAATGACCTGGAAAATTTAAGAATATTCTGAGATAATTTTGTGTACATTGCACCACCTATCATAAAGAGAGAATCATATTTTAGGTTTCTCTGACCCATTCATCAAAACCTGTTAAGCTGACACATTTAAGGGGAGCCTTAACCAGAACTATCCAGCAGTTTCAGGACATAATCTAAGGAGGTCTACTTCTTAAATCTTATGACCTAGATATGTCAATGACAGATACAGAAACTCTATAGAGCATTAAAAAAGTCTAGGTATAAGAATTGCAGCATTTACCTGCCTATGTTGATAATTATTCTCCAATTCAAAAGTAATTCCTAAAACTGAATAATCTGACCCCATGACGCATGTAATCAAAACACTGTGCAACTAACTACCCATTATGAACTGGTGTTACATAATCCATCCTATCACAAATCAGATGTGCACAGAGCATTTTATTATTAAACATAAACAACACTTATAAAGCTGGTTTATATAACTCCAGATGAGAAAAGTAAACATCATTTGTGATTAAGATGTGTCTATTGAGAAAAATTGCCATTTTTACATAAACTAAATACATCATCACAAAGTGCTTGATTTTCATTTAGTATCTGCCTCAGCTTTGAGTAGACAACTGAGAGTAAAATTCAATAATTTAATCAATTTTTGAATAGCTTATTTGTGAGAAAAATATTATCTTTATCATATTCCTCCTTATTCTTAGAAATTGAATTCTAAAAATATTATTCTAATGAGTGGTACATTCCTTTTCTCTTTTTTTACTGGTATTTGCAGTGTTTTCTGTGCACTTTTTGTTTTTTGAGCAATTTTATATAATGTCTGATTTATTGTTAAATATTTAACTTTCATCATTCTTTTAAATACTTAATGGCCTTTAGATTTGCTATTAAAAACAAAATTGGACATGATATATTTCATTTTGTCATTCTTCTTGAACATGCAGCTGCTCACATACATGTATAAATATGATTGGAGTAGCTTGTCCTTTTTCTTTCTTTTTTCCATCTTTCTTTCTCTCCTTATTTCTTTCTCTCTTTCTTTCTTGTTGTTCAGTTACCGTTGTCCCACCTTTTTCTTCACTGCTCACCCCTACCCCATCCCCACCATTCCCACAGTCAATCCCCCATCATTGTCCATGCCTATGAGTCCTCTATTTGTGTTCCTTTGCTTACCTGTTTTCCTTCTTTCTCAAATTATCCTTACTCCCACCCCTCTGGTGATTGTCCTTTTATTCATTTTTTCTGAGTCCCTGGTTCAATTTTGTTCATTTGTTTGTTTTGTTGATTAGGTTGCACTTATAAGTGAGATCCTATGGTATTTATCTTTCTCAACCTGGCTTATTTCACTTAGCATAATGCTCTCCAGTTTGATCCATGCTGTCACAAAGGGTAAGAGTTCTTTCTTTCTGCTGTGTAGTATTCCTTTGTGTAAGTGTATCACAGTTTTTTGATCTTCTCATTTACCGATAGGCACTTAGGCTGTTTCCAGCACTTAGCTATTGTAAATAACACTGCTATGAACATTGGAGTGCATAGGTTCTTTTGAATTGGTGATTCAGGATTCTAGGATATAGTCCCAGCAGAGGGATCACTACATGGAAAGACAGTTCCATCTTCAGTTTTTTGAGGAAATTCTATACTGTTTTTTTTTTTTTCCAGAGTGGCTGCACCTTTTTATACACATAGACTGGCTTACAAAGAATGCATTTCAATGTCCCAAATGTTTTCCATGTTCCTAAAAACAAAGTTTCCCTCAAGTTTGTCACCAATATAATTTTGATTGTTCTCCTGTGGTCCAACTATGCTTGGAATTCTTAACAGATAAATAGTAATTAATCTACTTCCTATGCTCAAAGTTATTCTGAGTCAGATGCCAGCTGGTGCTTTGAATTGCAGCTAACAGAGTGTGATTCATTATTAAGACTTTGACTGTCAGTCATATAGCATCCATAGGGAGAGAAGTGTTTCTTTCAATAAGCTTTTTTTCCCATCTTGCCAGGAATTAGTGAACTTCCAAATAAAGAGCAAAAATGCAGGTCCACAGGAATCCATGTGGTGACACAACTTAGGAAAATCCTCTGTGTGCTTTTTTATTCAAGTCTGCATTTCAGTGATAGTATAGTAATAGGTTACTGAGTCTGAACTTTACACATTCATAAGTATTCCCTTAGACTTTCTAAGTATCAACAATTATGCCAGACATAACAAATAGAAAACAGTGTTAAGAGATGTCTAAAAAGTAAAAACAAAACAAAACAAACAAAAAAACAAAGTTGTTTTTAGAGAGTTTGCTTAACTTCTACACCTGGAAACTTGTTCCTCTCAGTAGTGATGTTTTTTCTTTACTGCTATCATGCATATTTATAAAGCAAATTTCTATTGAGAAATGACTCTTACCTATGCAGCCTCCTCTCTAAGCCTAAATGTAGACATCTGTTATGAGTAAGCCTCTCATAAAGTATCCTTCTTCATGAAATCATCAACCTGTCTCTGTGACTTCCTTCAGATATTTCTTATCAAAGTTCACTGTCAGTGTTTCTGAAGCATATTCTTTTAACCTTTTCTATTCTGATTATCAAAACTGTTTTTCATTCATTATAATGAATTATACCATCTCTGAAATCTGAATCCCCCTCCACAAGCTAAAATAGAATGTGTGGGGTAAAATATTTTTATTCCACTTCTACACATAAAGATGCCTCTAAAAATGATCATTCATCATTTCCATTTTAATTTACTTTTCTTGATTTCAGAATGAAAAACTATCACTTTCTTTTCAATAGCATGATCAAAAGTAGTGTTGTGCACCCAAACCCTAGCTGTCTTGCTTCATTCCTGTATCACATCATGTCTGTTTTACTCTACAATCCTCTCTTATCTGATATTTCTTTCTCTAATTGAGATTTCTGATAGCTTTTTTTCTTATTTGTTATGTATCCTTGAATTACAATCATGGACCTTTCACAAAGTTAAATATGCTTCTTGATTCCAATTTCTATGTGTCTGCCTTGGTACACCATTGACAATGCTAAGGGTAGACCACCTTGTGTAAATAATTATACACCCAAAGGCATAAAGAGAATGAATCTTTCTTTTCTGTTTTGTGATTTTCCTCACTGGTGTATTTATCAAAAACAAACAAACAAACAAGAAAAGATTGATTTACAACCTCTTTACCAATAGCAGGCAGGCAATAAATTTGTAGGAGGCCAGATTTCAAGCATGAATGTATAGAATCATAAATTTGTGCAAAACCCTTAAGCCATTTTTTCATTTTTTTCCTTTTGTAGACTCCATTCAGCTTTCGACTTGTGATAACCTGGTCTATACCACCCTCTGGTAGAGTCTTAAAAATGAGTAAATTAAGTTTGTAAATCTATGCCTTTTAAATAATTTGCCAATAACTTAGAAAGTGACTTATTTTACCATAACTTTTTAATGATATATGCCTAGCTCTTTGTTGGTCATCATTCCGATTTCATTTGGTTTTCTACGTATTATTCTTTGGGATCAAATTTATGTAAGAATTAGAAATTTACATTTTGTTTAACTTCAGAGACATCAATTAGCATTAAATTGTATTGTTTATTATTTTATTTCATTGTTTCTGGTTTTCTTTTTTCTATTTGATATAAAGCTCTTTTCATTTAAGTATGCTTGATCTTGAAATGTTGTTAGGACACATAAAATGTCATTATTTCCCCAAAATTCATATGTTGAAATACTTATCTTCAGTGCAATGGAATTTGGTGGTAGGTTCTTTGGGATGTGAGTAAGGCATGCAAAAGGAGCTCTCATAATTATAGTTAGTGTCCTGAGTAAAGAGACTCTAGAGAGCTCCCCTTCCCTCTTACATCATGTAAGGACACAGAAAGAAGTCTGCAACCTAGAAGACTGCCCTAACATGTCCATGCTGGCATGTGATCCTGTGAAACAGAAAGTGGGCTCTCATCAGACACTGAATCTACCACTGCCTTGGTCTTGGAATTCTCAGTGTGAAGAATTGTGAGAAATAAACATCTTTTTCTATAAGCCACCCAGCCTATAGTATCTTTTTATGACAGCCAAAGCAGACTAGACATACAATAATAAAATTGATTGGCAATAAATTCTCATTATTTCTCATTATTTTACCACTTAATAAATAAAAAGTGCATTTGACATGGATGCTGTAACAATGAACTTTGTTATGAACTTTTACTTCAAAAAATCATTGTGTATCATGGAAAAGATACTAGTTTCTTTGTCATATTTAATATGTACACAGCCTAAAGCATGAGACAATGAAATGGGTGTGTGTGTTGAATGCAAAATGCGTTAAGACCAAACTCCAGCAATTCCATTTAATTACTTAACTTGGCAAACTTATCAGTTAAACAAAGGAACTCTCACTTGCCTCATATTAAATCATAAGTAATAATATTTTATTGACAGAAGCCTCATGAGATTTAATAAACATTTATCTAAAAATAGCAATTCTCTTTTCTATAAAACAGATTAGATTGCAGCTGACCAGACCTCCTACTGAGAACTGGAAAATACATATGTAAAAAATAAATTGTAGAAGATCTTGTTGGAGGCATTAGAGGATTAACAAGGTTGCTAGGTCTTCAGGGACCAAGATCTAGAAATCAGGGAACCTCTTTGTGGTGTGACTGGCTAAACATTTTCCTTCAAGTCATTCATTAATTCCTATGCATTCAAAGCAGTGAGACTGAGAGGTTAAGCAGAAAGAATATACTGGAAAGACAGACATATTGGTCACAGAAGCTACAAAAATAAACCCCCATTAGAGGATTCAAGCAATCTGTCAAGTTGAAGATTAAGGACTAATACAGAAAATATTATATTATCTTATATGTGTTTATATGTTACCTTTATCTTTAGAAGAATCATGTACATATATTGAAATTAGAAACATCATGAGAGAGTTGATATACAATCTTCACTCTTTGGTCATTACTTATAAACTTGTTCTTATATCTATATGCAATGAAAATGAATAAGGCAAAAAAGCATTTGGTTGTTTGAGTTCTCTGATTCAAATGGTAAAGGCAAAGCTAAAGAATAACCAGTATATGTGAAAGAAGAGAATAAGATCAAGTATCACATATGAATAGTATAGGTATATTACTGAATATCTAAATTTTCAGATTATATACGACCAGCTGTAAATAAAAAAAAAAAAACATTTAATAGAACAGGGCTACATTTATTGATGCATAAATATTTCCACAAAAGGTTTTAAGGTTTAAAAGTTTTATCATAGCATGCAAGAGGGACCCCCTCCAAAAACCAAAACCCAAAACAAAACAGAATTATCTTCTGGAGGGCATGTCCCTTGTACAGGCTTCCCCATCTAAGTGAGTGTTCTGGGGACCCATCTGTATCAGTGGGTCAGCGCATGTTGTTGTGAGAGGCACATTCAGCATCAGTGAATTTTTTCTGAAGACTCAATGTGTTTACCTATTTCATGATGATTGATTTACAAGTGCTACCTGTCCACACTGCATTGAGTGTTCAGCAGTTTTTGACCAAAAAACAGCATGACCCCCATACTCACCCTTTTCATTCACCTGATCTTACCCTGAGTAGCTTTACTGTGTTCTCCCAATGAAAAAAGTCCTCAAAGGGAAACATTTTGCCAATGTGGAAGAGGTCAAACAAACAAAAAAAAACCAACAACATAAGCACTAAAAGGCAACAAACTAAACGAGTTCAAAAACTATTTTGAGCAGTGGAAAAAAATGTCTGGATAGATGTTTTGCATCAAATGGGAAGTGTTTTGAAGGTGAATGAAGTTTAAACATCTGGGATAAATCCACAATTTTTGTAAATAAATTCTGCTTTGGGGGGTTCCCCCTAATGTGTAGTATGTGAACACTTTTTATTAAAAGCTATTATCCCCAGAATAATAACTTGAAAATTATGTGTTAAGAAAGCTAATATTAGTTACTTTAGTGTGAAAAGATTCAAGATGATCATGATAGCATTTTTCATATTTACTTTATTTTCTATTTTTATTAAGCATTTCTTATTGAGATGTTTTGAAGAATTAATTTTCAAAGTTAGAATTAAAAGACAAATTTCACACACTAAAAATACTTGGTTTCTTAGTTGTTCTTTGCTCAGTTCCTGGAGAGGACAAAGACTTTAAGTGATTAAATTATATCTTCAAGGCACTCAGCCTTGTGAGAGCTAGAATTGTAATCTAGGTTGTTGAACTCTTTCCAACAAAACTGTGTTAACATGTTAGAATAACATAGGTATGTGTGTATGGTTATGTTTGAACATGCCTAATACTCAATATATCTTATAATATACCCCAATGGCATTGATATTAAAATTAATTATAGTATGCTAGTATGTATTAGAGGTTCCTAAATAAAATATTTCTCAATCACATACAGTGATCGTTGTTCCTTGGTAAGATATGCATTACTGCAGTTTATCAATATTTCTGGTTCTTCTTTCCTTCTGAGGTCTTGGAGGGTTTGACTTTTCTATTCTCTTGAAATTAACTAGAATTGTGTGATATGAGAACACATTATCTTGAGGTGTAAACATTTCAGAAGTGATGTGTTATTCTTCATATTCTTTTCCCTTTCTCTGGCAAACATTGCAAACCTTCACTGAGATCATAATAAGATGGTGAAGCCTCTTTTAGTAAGAATATATAGCAGATTTACTCAGAAAACCTGTATGGACCATGAAACATGAGCAATAAATAAAATTTTTTTTGTTCAAAGCCAATACAATTTTGAAATACTTATTACTATAGTGTAACCTAGCCACTACTGATTATTTGAGAAACACTGCATCTATAATTTGATTGAATACTTCAGAAGCATGCTTATTCTTTTACTCAACACATTTATTGAATGCCTAATTATTTCAACAATATACCAGGATTACTATATATCATGCTGGGTAAAACACAGATATGACATCTGTCCTGAAGAAATTTATGGATTAAAGGGCTCACTTGGTTATTTTACATTAGGATAAAAATGCAGCAGGAACTGCAACTTCCATAAATATATATATATATACACGATGATAAAAATATTTCCCTTTAGAAAGAATAAACAAATGGGATCTCATCAAAATAAAAAGCTTTTGCACAGCTAAAGAAAACAGCATTAAAATGAAAAGAGAACCAACTGTATGAGAAAACAGATTTTCCAATGATACCTCAGACAAGGGTTTGATCTACAAATGTATAAAGAACTCACATGACTCCACCCTAGGAAGATAAACCACCCAATTAAACAATGGGTAAAGGGCTTGAACAGACACTTCTCCAAGGACACACAGAGGTCCAGAGACATGAAAAGATGCTCAGCATCACTAGCCATCAGAGAGTTGCAAATTAAAAGCATAACGAGATACCACTTCATGCCAATCAGAATGGCAATCATAAACAAATCAACAAACAAGTGCCGGTGAGGTTGTGGAGAAAAGGGTATTCCCAGTGTTGGTGGGGACACAGAGTGGTGGAAAAGAGTATGGAATTTCCTCAGAAAACTAAAAATAGAACTGCCTTTTGCCCCGGAAATTTCACTGCTAGGATTACATTCTAAGAACCCTGAAACACCAATCCAAAAAAATTTATGCACCCCAATGTTCATAGCAGCACAATTTACAATAGCCAAGTGCTGGAAGCAACCTAAGTGCCCATCTGTAAGTCAGTGGATCAAAAAACTATGGCACACTTTACAATGGAATTCTATGCAGCAGAAAGAAAGAAGGAACTCCTACCCTTTGAAACAGCATGGATGGAACTGGAGAGCATTTATGCTAAGTGAAATAAGCCAGGCAGTGAAAGGCAAATACCATATGATCTCACTTTAAGTGAAACCTAATCAGCAAAATAAACAAGCAAGCAAAATGTAACCAGAAATACAAGATTGAAATTAAGAATAAACGGACAGTAACCACATGGGGAGATAGGAGGGGAAAAGGGTGAAGGGTTTTCAGGAACAACTATAAAGAGCACATGGACAAAACCAAGGTGGGGTGGCACCAGGGGAAGGAGGGGAAGATGCCTGGGGTGCTGGAGAGCAGTAGAGGGAAAAAGCAGAAAACTGTACTTGAACAACAATAAAATTTTTAAAAATTTCCCTTTAAAAATGAAAGCAATTTTATTGTTTGAGTCATACTGTTTGTGACAGTATTAATATGGTTTGTAGGAAGGAATAGGTGAAATATGTAGTTACTAGGCTTATTAAGTGATTGGTGGACATTTTTTATGTGTACAGAATTAAGAGATAAGGTACCATTATGCTAAGAGATAAGACATAAAAAAAACAGCAGTTAAAACTGTCTAAATTGTGTATTGCTATCCTTAATTTTCCTAATACTTTCCATGTCGTTTGCACACTTTTTAATTTTACTCTTTATATATCTTTTTTTGCAAACCTTGTTTACTTATGTTGTCAGTTTTAATGGTTATATTCATAGTATTTGCAAACTATAGCTGTGGCAAATACCAAATACCTTATTTCATGATTCTTAACTCTCTTAATTTCATGTGAAAGGAGTTGTAACTTTATTTTCTCTTCACTACCTCAAGAAAACATCTTTTTAGTAAACTATAAGTTCTTACTATCTACCTGCATACACTTTTAGGTAATGAACATAATGAGTCAACAGAGGTAAATATGGCTGATGTTTAAAAAATTCTGCATGCCCATCTGAATAAATCAGACAATAAGGTATAACACTTTAACATATCCTGATAATTTTCTGATAAGCACAGAAATTAATATGTTTGAGATGAGGACTGAATCAAGTTTTTTCCTTTTTCTTTTTTTTTTTTACTGTTCAATTTCAGTTGTTTCCATAATCACATTATACTCCTCCACACTACCCACTTGCACCTCCAACATTCAATCCTCCTCTCCACCCATTCATTGTCTTTGTCCATGGGTCCTTTATACATGTTCTCGTTGACATGTCCCCTTCTTTCCCCAGATATCTCACACCCCCCTCCATTCTAGTCACTGTTCCTTTGTTATTTATCTCGATGTGTCTGGTTCAATTTTGTTCCTTTGTTTTGTTGATTAGGTTGCACTTATAAGTGAGATCTTATGGTATTTATCTTTCACAACCTGGCTTATTTCACTTAGAATAATGCTCTCCAGTTCCATCAATGCCGTCACAAAGGGTAAGAGTTCCTTCTTTCTTTCTGCTGTGTAGTATTCCTTTGTGAAGACATACCATAGTTTTTTTTTTTTAATCCATTCATTTACTGATGGGCACTTAGGCTGTTTCCAGCACTTGACTATTATAAATAACACTGCTATGAACATTGGAGTGCATAGGTTCTTTTGAATTGGTGATTCAGGATTCTAGGATATAGTCCCAGCAGAAGGATCACTAGATGGAAAGACAGTTCCATCTTCAGTTTTTTGAGGAAATTCCATACTTTTTTTTTTCCAGAGTGGCTGCACCTTTTTATACACCTAGACTGGCCTACAAAGAATGCATTTCAATGTCCCAAATGTTTTCTTTTTTTTAAAGACTTTATTTATTTATTTTTAGAGAGGGAAGGGAGGGAGATAGAGAGAGAGAGAGAGAAACATCAATGTGCAGTTGCTGGGGGTTATAGCCTGAAACCCAGGCATGTACCCTGACTGGGAAATGAACCTGCAACACTTTGGTTCTCAGCCTGCGCTCAATCCACTGAGCTACGCCAGCCAGGGCTAAAGATTTTATTTATTTATTTTTAGAGAGGGAGGGAGAGAGAGAGAGGGAGGGAGAGAAACATCAATGTGCGGTTGCTGGGGGCCATGGCTTGCACCTAGGCATGTGCCCTGACTGGGAATCAAACCTGTGAAGCTTTGGTTCGCAGCCTGAGCTCAATCCACTGAGCTATGCCAGCCCCAAATATTTTCCATGTTCCTAAAAACAAAGTTTCCCTCAAGTTTGTCACCAATATAATTTTGATTGTTTTCTTGTGGTCCAACTATGCTTGGAATTCTTAACAGATAAATAGTAATTAATCTACTTCCTATGCTCAAAGTTATTTGAGTTGGATGCCAGCTGGTGCTTTGAATTGCAGCTAATGGAGTGTCATTCATGATTATGTTTAAACACTTAGGTGTTGTAAATAACACTGCTATGAACATTGAGGTGCATAAGATCTTTGGAATTGGTGTTTCAGGATCCTTAATGTGTAGTCCCAGCAGTGAAACTATCATGTTAAAAGGCAGATCCATTTTTAGTTTCTTTGTGGAAATTCAAAACTGTTTTACACAGTGGCTGCCCCAATGTGCATTCCTACCAACAGTGTACTAGGGTTCCCTATTCTCCACATCATCGCCAGTGCTTGTTGCTTATTGATTTATTTATGATGGCCATTCTGATAAGTGTGAAGTGGTGTCTCATCGTAGTTCACTAATATGTCCCCTACAGCAAGGGACATAAAGAAAAGATAAACAAATGGGATTTCATCAAAATAAAAAGCTTCTGCATCACTAAAGAAAAGAGCAGTACAATGAAAAGAGAACCAACTGTATGGGAAAACATATTTGCCAATGACACCTCAGACAAGGATTTGATCTCCAAAATTATAAAGAACTCACACAACTCCACACCAGGAAGACAAAAGAATACAATGAAAAAATGGGCAAAAGGACCTGAACAAACACTTCTCCAATGAGGAAATACAGAGGGCCCAGAGACATATGAAAGGATGTTCAGCATCACTAGCCAACAGGGAGATGCAAATTAAAACCACAATGAAGTGCATCAAGTTTTTGTAATTTCCTTATTATAAAAAGTGGAGCTATGGAAGTACATCTGTATTTTTGCATTAATGTCTAATAAAAGAACATCAACATTTTTGTATACATTGGTGTGTTCTTGAAATGCAATGATTCAATGTGAAACACCCCAATATTTCAATACTGAAATGAATCATTCATGGCATGTTCATACAAAGGAATAGTATCAGTAATGAAAGTTAGTGAGCTGCTAATACCTACCACAAAATAAATAATTTTTAAACATTAATGTTGAGTAAAATTAATATTTCAGACATGAAATAAAACATTTAATTTATGTAATAGTCAAAATAGCAAGCCACATTTACATATGATGGTATATTAATATTTTATTATTAATATGATAATTTATATATTTTAGCTATTTAAATTTTATCACATTTCCCATTCCATTGTTCTTCATTTGTTCCTCTATCTCCAGCCATCCAAGTTTTTTTTTTCTCTCAGCCTAAAAAACACTGATGATGTTTCTCCATTTAGTATGGGTCTACTAGTGATTAATTCTCCTTGTTTAGTTATTGTTTGCTAAATAGATATTTTAATTAACATTAAACTTAAGGTAGAAAATTTTACACGTAATATTGGTTTATTTTAGTACATGAAATATATAATTCCACTTTCTTTTCTTTTACATATTTTGTTCTAGAATAGTCAGCTTTCAGATATCATATCTCTTCTTGTTTTTTTTTGTTTTACTATATGATTAGAAGTGTATTTTTTCTTCTTCTTTATTTAAAAAAAAATAGGTGTTGTATGGCTTCTTGAATCTGTAAATTGATGTCCTTTATAACATTTAGAAAATTCTGCAGTTGACTTTCAAACATCACTTTACCTCCCCATCTTCTCTGCGTTCTCTACTCCTAGGACTCCAATAATCATATGATAGAGCTTCTTACTGAACACCCTCTGGGTCTCATATTTATATTTAGGTATTTTCCTCCTTTTTTCTCAGTTTCTCATTTTAAATAGTTTATTTTTAAAAGATTTTATATGTTTATTTTTAGAGACAGAGGAAGGAAGGGAGAGAAATGGAGAGAATCATCAATGTGAGAGGGAAACATTGATTAGTTGCTTATTGCATGCCCCCAATCAGGGAACCGAAATACATAGGTACTGAAATGTATTAAGTACCCTGACTAGAATCAAACTGGCAACCATTCAGATTGTGGGACTATGCCCACCCACTGAGCCACAACCGTCAGGGCTCAAATAGTTTCTTCTCACCTATCTTCCAGTTAAACATCTTCTTCAGTTGTGTCTATTAGGCTGCTAAATAAGTCAATGGATTTCTCAATTTGACTTAATAATAAACTTATTTTTTGGAATTTTTAGAAATATTTCTCACACTGTGTTAAACTTCAAAGTTGCATATTTTTCTACTTGACCTTAATTGGTGTAGATATTCTAAAGTTTGTGTCTGAAAGCACAACCTGTATTGGAAATCACTTCAGGTCTGTTTCTGTTTTTTCAAGTCTCTGCAGGTAGCCATTGATGCAAAATTTCTAGCTTATCATAATGCTGTGGTACAGGGAGTTATAACATTTTGCATTCATAGACCACATACTAGTGCTCAGTAGTTTTCCATATTACATTTAATGTGTTTTCAATCCCTGCCACTATAGTTAAGTATTGACCCACTTTACAGATAACAAACTGTGGTCCAGAGAGTTTAAATTGCTTGATACAGATCTGGTAAATGGTGAAGCTCATATTCAAATTCCATCAAACAGATCCCAGTAAATATTTCAACCTCTCTGCTACCATATATTTACGAAAAACACACAAAAACAAATATATCTTGTCATTTGTTTATTTTACCTACTCAGTAAGTCCTAGAAAACCAAATAATAGCTAAATTGAAGTTAAATTAGAAAGCTTCTTTTTTGCTTAGCAAGCACTTTGTATTATCTTATCATTATAATGCTAAGACTAGATATTTTGGTACCCTCCTTTAATAAATAAAGAACAAGCAGAGAAATTCTAGGGCATTTAACAAAATATACACAGCTAGAAAAAGGTAGAATAAAATTTTAAAATCAAATTAGAATGACTCTAAAATTTATGCTCTTGATTTCTGTTATGCTCTTTCTCATATACCTTTTAAAATAAATAACAGCTTTTGAACTTATATTTTTTAATATTTTGATGTCCATTTTTATTAAATATATTTTATTTTTTACTGAAGACATTAATCCATGATGAACACATCATAATAATGCAACCCTGATCATATGTTGGTGCACAATATTTGTATTAAAATACTAGCGCTGATCAAATTTGGAGTTTTCTCTTACAAAGTGAGCACCTAATTGGTTCTTAAAATCAACAAACTTACCCTTAAGTAGCATAATTTTCAAGTACAATTCAAGCCTAAGGAAGAAGCATAACTCGCTAATCTTTTTAAAGTGTGTTTACAGTTGTCTTTGAAGAATACTCTGTTGTATGTTTCATAAGGGCCCTGAGAGAAACATATATTCAGATAAATTTTATGATTCTAAATATGATTAAAACAAGATTTAAATACTATTTTAAAGGTATAATTTTTTCACTGAATTTTTCTTAAATTCTCAAAGACACAAATATATACAAATTTGTGATTAATAAGTGACACCTTTATGTTTTAAAATCAAATTAAGTATAGTGAAATGTCAACTCAGTTTAAACCACAGATTTTTGAATTGCTATAGGTTTTGTTTTCTACTTTATTTCAAAAAGCCTTCTTGCTTCAAGATCATTTGAAGACAAAACTGTCTCTGGTAGAGTGTCCCCCTACTCACTAGGATGACAATTTCTAATTTCTTTTATGGTTGGCCCTCCTTCACTTTTAGAGACTTAGCCCTATTTTTATCTTCTTTCAGAACCTTTTCAGGTTTATTTCACTCCTCACACACCTGACCCTCATCTTAATGAGAATCCTTCCAATGTTATTCCCAAACATAATCAGCGTCAATTTCAATTAAACAACAATTTTTGTTGGTAGGTAATTAGTTTTGTCCTCAGCCTCATTGTGATTTGCTTGAAATGGGAGTCTATTTTCTTTTTTAACATCTTTATTTAGATACTGTTCATACACCATTCTTCATATATAATTCATATCATAGGTACTTGAGGTTAAGACTTAAATATATCTTTTTTTAGATAAATGGAAACTGACCCATAAAAGAATAGATTATTATTTGCAAAGGTTTTCATCTTAACCATGTTGCCATGAATGACTAATTACATAATTTTTCCTTCTTCAGCTAGAAACCATTTCACAACAGATATGTTTTTACAGTTATACTATGGGCCATTCAGAATAAATTATTGCTAATGTAGGCTGCTATGTTAAACAGAAATTGACTGATTACATTTTGATTTAATTTTTTGTTTGTTTCTATTTCCCATCTATGGTGTGCAACTTCTCTTTAGGGATGTCTCCAGTAGAATTATTAGTGAAAGGTTTTGGCTACACACCCCACACTGCACTTTTTCAAGGATATTAAGTCTCATTGAATAATTCTATTTAAAGCTGCATGACTAAAAATAAGATAGGTGAAATTTTTGTGACATTATTTTATTTTATCCCTTTTCACATTGTAAATTTTTGGTGAAATCCTGAAAGTATTTTGGCCTTGGAATTATTCTGTTACCTGCAAAATAATAGTTTAGGAATTGGAGCCGAATTTAATTTGAATAGATATTAATCTGAAGTAGAGATAATTTAGGAATTGGACCCAAAATAATTTTGAAAGCTGTACAATACAAACCTTAAGATATCCAAAATCAGACCCAGTATAAAAAGTTGTTAGGAGGTAGGGTGAAGAAGGAGGATATTTAATTAATGTTAAGGATATAAATTTAGGGTTAAAGTTGTAGTTGCTAGTCACTGATAGTGCCCAAAAGTCTCTGAAGAGATGAGATCACCAAGGATGTTTGTAGTAAAAAGAAAAAAGGCAACTGTGAGAAAAGCTTCTTCATGTCTACATTTATTAACTGTTTATGTAACTGTAATAAGTTGTAGGTAATTTATGAGTGCACCTCTAAGGGCAGATATGCAAAGAAACTAGCTGGAAAAAACATTCAAGTACTTATCTAAGTGTGCCATTAATCTTGTGATGCTTAATCTCAACTACAAAAGAAATTTTTATCTAAATCAAAGAAGAAATTCCAAATAAATCACAAGTAGATCTCCTCTTATATTTTGTGATTTTCTTTTTATAATTAGTTTTTTTTTGATTTATAAGATGTTACTTTATGTTATTTTCAAGAAACTTGAAACCTTGATAGGTTAAAGTTTTTGATGGCCTGGTTCCTTCAAATATTTCTTTTATATATTAATGTGTTTTTCCCTTAACATCTACTCAAACATGACAGAAATAAAATTTCTATTACCATGCAGGTACTATCTATACTTTTAAGATATATTTTGGTTAGAAATATTGCAATCTATTCTCCAAGTTGACTTTATCATATTGTGATATCTACCTAAATCTTCTCTGTCTTAAATTCTGATAATTTTGCCTGAGAACTTAATATCTAATAGAGTTGAATGAACAGTTCACATTTGTAATTTTCCTTTGTCACTTGCTTACAGAGCTGAGTTAAAAAACATTTTGATATTTTTTTCAAAATATTGAATGCCTATATCATTTATTTATGACTTAAAAATTATTCTGGATTGTGAGGGAATACACTTGTGAATAATGCATAGTTAGTTCCTTTAAGAAGTTTTACACTCTAATAGTTTAATAAGCAGAAAAGTGAACAAAAGGACAGGAAATCTAACAAGTCACTTATGGGCCAGAACATTGGTAAACCCAATGCTGTTGTTATATATTCAGATTAATTACAAACTTAACACATAGATCCTTTTTCTCCAGAAAGAGTTTTACTTTTGTAATTTGAGTTAAATATTTAACAGAAAAAATTATAGCAAAGAATAGTTATCTGAGTATTTGTATAAGTGGATTTATGAACCTAATACAGGCAAAAAGTAAAGAACACAGGTATCAATTGTCATCAACATACTTTGTAGAATAAAAAATCATTTTTAAAAGTTTCATTTGTTTACTTTCTAACTAGACAATAAAAGTTTATAAATATTCACATTTATGTTCCACCTCTAATTTTTAGACCTAGTCTTAAGTCAACATGAGTAAAATTATAGTTTACCTACTGTTTGTTTTATCTTTACCTACTGTAAGGATAAATGTAACAGTTCTTTTTCACTCTTATAAAATTTCAAACTTTTTTAGAAGCACAAAAGTAGGCTTAATCAAACAGATGATATTCCTTGAAAAGAGAACCTTGCTTGGGAAATGTGAGTCTATAAGGGTTTTTATTGTGTGTGTTTTTTGCTTTTATTTTTCTATAGAAAACTCTTGCTAGTGCTGTAGTAGACATTTAAAATAACTAGAAACAAAAAATAAGAATAGCCAAATGGTTTAAAGTTATTTTATCTCTGGAAATATCCCAATGACAGCCCTAAAACAATCTACATTGTGTAGCGTAACAGTGAAAAATCAGTGTGGCCATCTGGAAACATTCCAAGCATTATGGATCGGTGGCCAAATACAATTTTCTTTTAACGACTGAGCACATCCATGCAAAACTCTAATTCAAAGTCCATGGATAAGACAATGCTCATATAAAAAAAACAACAGACTGAAGAAGACAGTGCTCTGTGTGTAAGAAATAAATAGTCATACAAATTAGCATTGGGAGAAATACCAGTGAACACCACTTTTTGTGATTAACGAATAAGAGTTTTGAACTAATCTTTACTTTTATATTTTTAAAAATAAAATTCTGCCCAGCCACAGTGAGGATGATTCTGTCAGCTGGTGAGCAAAAAAAACAACTCTTGTGAATGCAGCAAAATCATAGTGAAAGATAGAATAATTGAATATTTATAGATGTTTTCTCTGTAGTGATTATCAAGAAGATAAATTCCAAATGGGAAATGGAAGATTTGTGTTGACAAGCAATATCTTACAAGCTCATGTGCATCTGTATGAAACTCTGATCTCCAAGTTTTATTTTGTTTCAAGCATCAATGCTTAGACTAATTTTAAATTAGATTGAAATTGTATAGGTGGCATAAAACCAGCGGAGAACAGCTGTCTCTATTGATACACCAATTGTGCAGAAGACGGCCACATGGTTATTTTAACCATTATACATTCAGTATTTTCTAAAAATTTGGGAAAAAATAAAAGCTACAATATTTAAAATATGAAGGTAAATCTTTATACTAAAAAAGTTTCTTCATGATATTTTGAAAATCACTAACAGTTGAGAATGTATTAGATATGATTGGAAGAGTATAGGGTTTTCTTGGATGCTGATATAGTTTATTTTGTAATTTTCATTAATTTGCATGAGCAAATTACCCATTTGTGAATAAAATTACTTGATTTTGAGATAACATCAATGAACACACCTCATGGGTTGCAGAGAATTTGGCTTCTGTTCATTATTGTCAAATTTATCTCTAACATGAAACCCTATATAGAATTGGGGACAATTGCTACTCAGGATGAGTGAATCATATTTTTCCAGTGTCAAAGATACTTTCTTATTATGATCTAATAGTTATTGCTTCTCTATTCCAGCACCATAACATAACTTACTACATAATAAATTTTGTTAAAAATCAGTCCATCTGGAATTGCCAAAATGCAGAGATTGTCTTCAAAATAATAATGGACCTTCAACTCAGAGAGACAAAGTTTTATTTTAACTTTAAAACATGCATTACACTTCCTGAGAATATAAATGTTCCTTGTTTTGATACTGTCATGGCCTATCTTAATAATTCTGAGTGTGATATCCTAATATAGGAGCCTCAAGTTTCATTTGGAAAAAAAGTGAGATTGGGAGTTACACAGCTTTTTGTCTAATTCTTAGTTCTGTAACTTACCTGAGCTATGATTTTGCCCTCTGAAATATAATGTGCTTTATAATGATCCAGATAAATTACCCAATTTACATGCCCGGGGATTGTTGATTATAGGGGTTAAAAGAGAAAAATCAACCCAGGAAACTAGCACTGTGCCTGGCTCAATGTAACCAAAATATTTGAAAAAAAAAATATAGCATACATCATCAATGAGATTTGTTATGTTTTTGCACTTTTTAAAAATTCTGGTCCTATATAGTGCTCCAGGCTTATCTTATAACTTTGTCCCCATCTTAGAATCAGCCATGTCTTCAAGTAACCCTAGTACTTATTATTGAGAAATTGCATTAGAAACCAAGATCTGATGGGCTATCACTTTTAGGCACTCTCAGCTCGCAGAACACCATATGTCTATATACATATCTATAAATATATATATATAGTCATCTGTATCTATTTTAAACAAAGCACAAGTTAATACTAATTTCTCCAGTGATCCATATGAATCATACTAGATTCTTCCCCTTGCTTACCTGAAAAACCTACAACAGTGAGGAAACTGTTTCCCACCATATGCCATTTATTTATTTCTTTACTTGTTTAATTTCAGTGAACATGTATAGTAGTATCAGAATTGTTAACTCATTAGGGTTTAATGGGATAAACTTTAGTAACTAAACTACAATAATAACTTGTAACTCTTTTGGCCTTTAGTATTATAGACTTCACTTATTTGAAAAGTTCCTTTGGTCAGTACTTTCCCCCAACCCTCCTTAAAGCTGTTTCATTTGTTTATAATACAGTTGGAAGGTTTTTTTATTTAATTGCAAAAATGCAGTGCAATATTCTGTATTTTTTCCTGATACCCCAGGGCCTGCTGAACAATTTGGTTTTAATTTAAAATAAACTTGAATGCATTGAAATTCACTATTGGTGCAATAAAGTTGTGTAAGTATTAACAAATGCATAATGCCATGTATTCATTATTGTAGAATTATAAAAGTAGCTTGAGTACCCTAAAATTCCTTGTCCTTCATTTTTAATCTCTATGTTCCAACTTGAACCCTTGGCAACCATTGCTCATTTTACTGTCCCTATCATCTTACCTTTTCCAGAATGTCTTATTGTAATTACACAGTATATCGTCTTTCCATACTGGCTTCACCTGAAAAATACTTATTTAAGTTTGTTCTATGTCTTTGTGTTGCTTAATAATTCACTTCTCTTTACCACTGAATAATATCCCATTTTATGATACACATCTTACCTATCCATTCACCTATCAGAGACTACTTTGGTTGCTTTGAGTATGGGGCAAATATGAACAATGCTGCTGTAAATACTCATACTTTTAAAATTAGTTGGATAATTACTATGGGACACAATTGTTTCATTGCATAGGACTGTTTAACTGTTTGAGAAATGACCAAGCTGTCTTCCAAAGTGACTATAATATTTTATGTTTTCACTAGCAATGAAAGAGTTCCTGTTGTCACACATCCTCATTAGCATTTGATACTGTTGTATTTTTAATTTTAGCTATTATAATAGGTGTGTAGTGGTATTAAAAATGTTTTCAGTTTGTGATTTCTCAAGACAATTAATGTTGAACATCTTTATATTCTTATTTACCCGTTTTTGTATATTATTCAGTGAGGTGTTTATAACCATATGGATTACATAGTTTTCTTATTTATTTTTCTCTTAGTATTTTGAATACAAGTCCTTTATCAAACATCTGGTTTGAATATAAGGTCTGCTAGCTGATGACATGACTTTTTATTCTCATGGATGGACCTGGAGAACATTATGCTAAGTGAAATAATTCAGTAAGAGAAAGAAAAATTACCATATGATTTCACTCATATGTGGAGTTTAATGAATAAACTGAATTACCAAGCAAAATAAAGACAGATTCATTAATAGAGAGCAGGCTGATAGCTCTAGGACCTGGGGATGGATGGTGGGATCAAACAAAGAAGAAAACTATAAAGAAAGAGCTCATGGACAACAACAATAGTGTGGTGACTGTGGGGAGAAAGGAGTGAATGGAGGTGCAAGAGGATATGGAGGGATAAATGGTAATGGAAAGTACAATAAAAATAATGTTAAAAAAGAGTGTCTTTTAAAGACACTACTAAGAAGGAAAACTATAGGCTAATATCCCTGATGAATATAGATATGGAAATCCTCAACAAGATATTAGCAAACCCGATCCAGCAATACATTAAAGTGATCATACACCATAATCAAGCTGGATTTATTCCAGATATGCAAACTTGGTATAATAACTAAAAATAAATAAATGTGACATGTCACATAAATAAAATGAAGGATAAAAATCATATGACCATATTAATAGAGGCAGTAAAAGATTTTTATAAAGTCCAACACTTTATGAAAATTTATGATAAAAGCTCTCAGCAAAGTGGGAATAGAGAGAACATACCACAATGTAATAAAGGCTATATATGATAAACCCACAGTCAACATTATGCTCAGTGGGCAAAAACTAAAAGTGTTTCCCTTAAGATCAGGAATGAGACAAGGATGTTTGCTTCCACCAGTCTTATTCAACATAGTACTAGAAATCCCAGACACAACAATCAGAAAAGGAGAAGTAAAAGGTATCAAAATTGGAAAGGAAGAAGTAAAACTCTCATTATCTGCAGAACACATTACTGTATATACAGAAAACCTGAAGATTCCACAAAAAAAAACTACTAGAACTAATAAATGAATTCAAGACACATAATAAATATCCAGAAATCAGTTGCATTGATACACAAAAATAATGAACTTTCAGAAAAAGAAACTAAGATAGTCATCCCATTTATAATTAAATCAAAAAATAAAATTCCTAGAAATGAATTTTACCAAAGATGAAAAAGATCTGTACTAGGAAAATACAATACACTAAAGAAAAAAATTGGAGAGGATACAAATAAGTGGAAGCTTACATGGTGTGCATAGATAGGAAAATTTAACATCATTAAAATATTCATACTGCCTACAATGATCTATAGATTCAAAGCAATTTCTACAAGACACCAATGGCATATTTCATAGAACTAAAACAAATTTTCCAAAAATTTATATGGAATCAGAGAAGGCCCAGAATAGCTACAGCAATCTTAAGAAAGACATACAAAGTTGGAGGACTATATTACAAGGCAATACTAATCAAAACAGCCTAGTACTAGTATAGGAACAGACATATAGAGCTCTGGCAGGTGTGGCTCAGTGGAATGAGTGCCTGTCGGTGAACCAAAGTGTCTCCAGTTTGATTCCCAGACTAGGGCACAGGTCTGGGTTGCAGGCAAAGTCCCCAGCAGGGGGTAAGCAAGAGGTAAACATTTATTGATGTTTCTCTCTCTTTCTCCCTCCCTTCCCCTATAACTAAGAATAAAGAAATAAAATCATTTTAAAAATAGCAGACACATAGATCATGGAACAGAATAGAAAGCCCAAAAGTAAAAGTACAAATTTATGGTCAATTAATATTTGACAAAGGAGGTAAGAATGTAGAATGGCATAAAGATGGTCTATTAAATAAATGGTATTGGGAAAATCAGACAGATACATACAAAACATTGAAATTAGGTCACCTTCCTTTTTTTATTTTTGTTCAATCACAGTTGTTCCCATTATCTCCTATTAATCTTCCCTGACTTTCTCACCCACCTTCCATATTCAAACCTTCATCACATTGTCTTTGTCCATTGGTCCTTTATACAATTTCCTTGACTTGATCCTTCCTCATCTATCCCCTGTTATCTCAATCCCCATCCCCTCTGGTCACTGTTAGTTTGTTCTTTCTTTCCATGTCTCTAGTTCTATTTTGTTCAGTTGTTTGTTTTGTTGATTAGATTCAACTTATAGGTGAGATCATTTGACATTTGTCTTCTACTGCCTAGCTTATTTCACTTCCAGAAATTTCTCTTCTGCCACCTGGCTTATTCCAGATCCATCCATACTCTCACAAAGGGTAGGAGTTCCTTCTTTCTTTCTGCTTCTTAGTATTCCATTGTGTAATGTAATACAGTCTCTTGATTCCTTTTACAGATGGGTGCTTAGGCTGTTTCCTGTACTTGGCTGTTATAAATAAAGCTGCTGTGACTATTGGGGTGCGTAGGTTTTTTGAATTGGTGTTTAAGAATTCTTAGTGTGTAATCCTAGCAGTGGAATTAATGGGCCCAACGACAGTTTTATTTTTAGGTTTTTTAAGAAATTCCCCACTGTTTTCCACAGTGGCTAAACTAGTACGCATTCCCATCAATAGTGTACTAGAACTCCCTTTTGTCTACAACTTTGCCAGCCCTTATTGTTGATATGGTTATGATGGCCATTCTGACCAATGTGAAGTGGTATCTCATTGTGGTTTTAATTTGTATCTCTCTGATGGTTAGTGATGCTGAGGATCCTTTCATATGTTTCTGGACCCTCTATATGTCCTCCTTAGAGAAATGTCTATTTAGGTCCTTTGCCCATTTTTTAATGGCATTGTTTGTCTTCCTGGTGTGGGGTTGTGTGAATTCTTTATATATTTTGGAAATTAAACCCTTGTCCTTGAGTTTATCATTTGGCAAGTATATTTTTCCACATGGTAGGTTCCTTTTTCATTTTTCTGATGTTGTCTTTAGCTGTGCAGAAGCTTTTTAATTTGATGAGATCTTATTTGTTTATTCTTCCTTTATATTTGTTGCTCTAGGGGATATATTGGTAAAAATATCTGAAATTTTCCTGCCTACGTTCTCCTCTGGAATTTTATGGCATCACTACTTATATTTAAGTGTTTTATCCATCATGTGTTTATTTTTGTGTGTAGCATAAGTTGGTTATTCAGTTTCACTTTTTTGCATGTACCAGTCCAATTCTCTCAACACCATTTATTGAAGAGGCTATTTTTACTCCATGTTATTATTCTGCCCCTTTTGTCAAATATTAATTAACCATAGAGACACGGGTTTATTTCTGGGCTCTCTATTCTGTCCCTTTCCATCTACGTATCTGTTCTTATGCCAGTACCAGACAGTTTTAAATACAGTGGACTTGTAATATAGTTTGATGTCAGATATTGATCCATCCTATTTAGTTCTTCTTTCTCAAAATCTCTGAGGCTATTTGTGGTTGTTTATGGTTCCATATAAATTTTTGAAATATTTGTTCTATATCTGTGAAATATGCCATTGTTATTTTAATAGGGATTACATTGAATCCATAAATTGCCTTGGGTAGTATGGACATTTGATGATGTTAATTCTTCCAATCCATAAACACAGCATATGCTTCCATTTATTAGTGTCTTCCTGAATTTCTTCCTTCAGTGTTGTGTAGTTTTCTGAGTACAGGTCTTTTGCCTCCTTGGTAAGGTTTATTCTTAGGTACTTTTTTTGTTGTTATAACTGGAATTTTTTTTCTAATTTCTGTTTCTAATACTTCAATGTTGATGTACAAAAATGCCTTTGATTTCTGAATATTGACTTAATATCCCACTCTTTTGCCAAATTCATGTATTAGGTCACGTAGTTTTTTGGTGGACTCTATAGGATTTTCTATGTACACTATCATGTCATCTGGAAACAATGACAGTTTTGCTTCCTCCTTTCCAATTTGGATGCCATTTATTTCTCTTTCTTGTCTGATTGCTGCGGTTAGAACTTCCAATACTATGTTGAATATAAGTGGTGAAAGTGGACACACTTGTATTATTTCTGGTCTTAGTGAGAAAGCTTTTAGTTTTTGCCCTTTGAGTGTGATGTTGGCTACCTGTTTCTCATACATGGCCTTTATCATGTTGAGATATGCTCCCTCTATTCCCACTTTGCTGAGTGTGTTTATAATAAATGATTGCTATACCTTATCAAATGCTTTTTCCATATCTATTGATTCACATCAATAGGTGATCATGTGATTTTTGTATTCCCTTTTGTTTATGTGATGTATTGTGTTTATTGATTTGTGAGTATTTTACCATGTGCATCCCTATAATGAATCCCACCTGATCATGGTGTATGATCTTTTTAATATGTTGCTGGATGCAGTTTGCCAATATTTTGTTGAGGATTTTAGTGTCTATGTTCATCAGACACTGATATTGCCTGCAGTTTTGTTTCTTTGTTGTGTCTTTAATTGGTTTTCAGATTAAGATGATGCTATTCTCATAAAATATTTTGGAGTCTTCCCTCTTCTTGGATTATTTTGATATTTTAAGAAGGATAGGTATTAGCTGTACCTTAAATGTTTTATAAAACTCTCCTGTGAAACCATCTGGGTGAGAGCTTTTGTGTGCCAGGATTTTTTTTTTGTTTGTTTACTGCTTCAATTTCACTAACTGCTATTGGTCTGTTCAGGCTTTCTACTTCTCAGACCACCCTCTTACACCACACACAAGAATAAAATCAGAATGAATTAAAGGTTTAAATCTTAGACTTAAATTCTTAAAAATCATAGAAATAAACATTTGCAGTAAAGCCTCAAACATTTGTAGCAATATTTTTGCTGAGGTGTCTCCTAGAGCAAGGTAAGTAAAAATAAAAATACAAATAAATTGCATTACAAAAATATAAATAAACAAATTGTATTACATTAAACTAAAAAATTTACACAACAAAGGAAAATATCACCAAATTAAAAAAATTTATTGAATGAAAGACATATTTGCCAATAATACATCTGATAAGAGGTTAATATCTAAATTTATAAATAACTTACAAATCTCAAAACCAAAATACAAACAAACAAACAAACAAACTAATTAGAAATAGGGTGAAGGACCTGAATAGACACTTCTCCAAAGAGGACATAAAGATGGTCAACATATATATGAAAAGATGTTCAACATCATTAATCATCAGAGAAATGTACATTAAAACCACAGTGACATATCACCTCACATTCATCAGAATGGGTGTCATCAATAAATCAACAAACAAGTGTTGAAAAAGATGTGGAGAAAAGGGAATCTCCATATATGAATTGGTGGGAATGCTATTTGTTGCAACCACTGTGAAAAACATTATGAAAGATGCTCCCAAAATTAAAAATGGAACTGCCTTATTACTCAGTGATTCCACATCTGGTAATATAACCAAAGAAACTGGAAGCAGTTGATTGAAAGAATATATGCATCCTATGTTCAGTGAAGTGTTATTACAATAGCCAAGATTTGGAAGCAGTTCAGGTGTCCATCAGTAGAAGCTGTGGTGCTTTTATACAATGAAATACTACACAGCTATAAAAAGGAAGAAATCTACATTTTATGATAGCATGAATGGATGTGGAAAGTATTATGCTAAATGCAGTAAGCCAGTGAGAGAAAGACAAATAGTATATGATTTCATGTGTATGTGAAATTTAATGAACAAAATAAACTGGCAAACAAAATACAAACACACATATATGTACAGAGGACAGACTGACAGCATTCAGAGGAGGGGGAGGTAGTGGGGCTGGCTGAAAATTTTGAAGTGATTAGGCAAAAAAATTCATAGATATGGATACCAGTGTGGTGATTACCAGAGGAATGGAGGCTGGGGAGAGTTAGAACAAGGTAAAGGATGTATAAATGGTGATAGAAGGAGACTTGATTTGGAGTAATGAACACATTATAATATGTAGGTGATGCATTATAGAACTGTACACCTGAAATCTATATAATTTTATTAACCAATGTCACTCCAATACATTCAATTTAAAAGAAAGAAAGAAAGAAAGAAAGAAAGAAAGAAAGAAAGAAAGAAAGAAGGAAGGAAGGAAGGAAGGAAGGAAGGAAGGAAGGAAGGAAGGAAGGAAGGAAAGAGAGAGAGAGAGAAAGAAAGGAAGGAAGAAAGAAAGGAAGAAAGAAAGATGTTTTTTGCAGAAAACTTTTAAATTGTAATGAAGCCCATTTTTTTTAATATATTATGCCTTTGGTGTTTTTTCTAACTATAAGTGACCAAACCCCAGGTCGTACAAATTTCCTCCAAGGTTTTCTTTTAAACATTTCTACATATTGCATTAATTATATCATTATATTATATTAATTATATTTTATATGTATTGCATTATATATTATGTTATTTTATACAATGCAATACTGACTATATACTATATATAAATATATTAATACATAATACAATACTGATTATGTATAATATATAATTATATATATTATATTTATGTGCAGCCTTTATGAGTCACTTTTTGTGGTTTTTGTAAGGTCTGTGTCTACATTTTTATTGTTGATGTATATATATGAACATCCAAATATTCTAGCTTTACATTATGCTGGAATATTGTTGAAAGAACTACCATTCTTTATTGAATTTCCTTTGCACCTACTTCAAAGATCAGTCGATTATATTTTTAAGTCTATTACTGGGGTCTCTATTATGTTCCTTTGACATATTCTCATATGTTTTTTACCAATGGTAGACTGTCTTGATCTTGTTACTTTATAACAAGCCTTAAAGTTTGGCAAAGTTATTTCTGCAATTTTGTTCTTTCCACCTAATTGTGTAGGTCTTTTGCTTTGTCATGTAAACTAAGAACCACTTAGTTGGTATGCACAAAATAGCTTGCTAGGATTTTACTTGGATCAGTAATGTATCTATAGACCAATTGAAGAAAAATTGATATCTTCATAGTAAGTCTTCCAATTCTGGATCCTAAAACATCTCTCCATTTATTTACTTAGGTATTTATTTATTTATGTGTTTACTTATGTATGTATTCAGTCACTTGTTCATTCATTTATTCATTTTTTTTAATTTATTGATTTTAGGGAGGAAGAGGTAGAGAGAGAAAAAGAAATGTCAATTTGTGGTTTCATTTATTCAGGCATTCACTGGCTGCTTTCTTGTGTGTGCCCTGACTGGTGATCCAACCCAAAACCTTGGCATATTGGGATATCACTCTGACCAACTGAGATAACTTGCCAAGGCTTTTCCATATATATAGATCTTCTTTGATTTCTTTCACTAGGTTTTCTGCATATAGATAGCATAGTATTTTATTAGATTTATAGTTATATTCTGGTGCTAATGTAAAGAACATTGCATTTTTAATATTAAATTTCAATTCTTTCACTGCTGGCATACAGAAAATCAATTGACTCTGGTATATTAACCTTGTATTTGGTGATCTTGTAATAATCACTTATTAGTTCTAGGTCTCTTTTAATTTGTTGTTTCTTTGAGATTTTCTACATGGAGAATCATAGCATGTGCAAAAGAAGACAGTTTACTCTGTTCTCAATTTATATGCATTTTCTTGTCTTGTCTTATTACATCAGCTATAATGCAGTTATCAGTTGATATGGTGGTAAGGTATGGAGGGTAGGAAAGGCATTCTGAACTCTTATAAAATAGGTCAGTGTTGTATTGCTTTTGAGTCCCTTGGCTGTGAACTTCACTATTGTTTCCCACCTTCTCTCCAATATCTTAGTTGAAGCAGGAAGGTTCTGAGTGTTCTATAGCTGGATAACTCCTTCTAGGTATGATCAGCCTCTGATAAAGTCTTAGCCCTGGCTACATAGGCCTTTGTTAGAGAGAACAATGTGGAATCTTTTCTCAATAGTTTCTCTTCCCACACTCTTTCTTCCCCCCCACTTTCCTTGTATTCACAACTCCTTGAAGGAACTAGGATTTTTTTTTTTTTTCCTGTACTCTTCTTCGTGAAAACCTGGAAGGATTCCTGAAGATAAATCTCATGAAAGTGTGAATCCTCCCTAAGTCATTGGCCCCCAGGATTTTCTCATTCTCAACATTAGTCCATATTCTGGCTCCAGCAATCTATCAAAGTTTCCATGTAAGCATTTATAAGATTTTATGGCTCCAGTGGCTTCTACTGCAGGCAAGTTGATCTGTATTTCTCTTTATTTGCCTGTCTTTCCAGATTTTGGTATGGCAAATTGCTCTGCAACATTTAATCTTGGATGGACCCAAGTAAAGTTATCAATTTTTCTCCACAGGTTTTCTTTTGGGTAAGAATGAGAGTAAAAAAAGTTCTAATCTTCTTACCTGTTGGAGCTAAACTGAAAGATAGGTAGGCTTTTGAAATATTTCCTTCCTGTATTTATTCAAATGACTTCAGTAATAATAAACATTATTACTGAACAACTATAGGAACAATTGCATTTGAATTCTATTTTTATTGTTGTTATTAGAAACCACAGAGCTGGATTCTCACATAATTGTATTACTTTTATATCTTTTATTTTTCTTATAGAGCAAATGTTGCTTTCACAACTTTCTAGAGACACATGATTAAATAATTATTTTGGAGGCACTTACAAAGAACACCACCAGTATACTACAGAAATGTAAGATACAAGAATTTTACAAAATAAATCAGATACTATATTTCTGCCTTCAAATAATTCATAGAAAGTGAATTATCTTAATATTTAACATCTATCTTGAACTAAAGCTTGCCAAAATATGATAAGGGATGTCGAGTACACTATGATCTTAAATGATGGTCAACATTCACTAGTATTCATATAGTTTTGAATTTAAAATCTTTTATGTGATTCTTAACTATAATCATATTTTTCTCTTAAGGATTATCATTATTATAAAAAACAATAAATAGCTTTTATTATTTTATTGTTTTATGATGTGGCCTAAGCAAAACACTGATTAACTTAAAACATTTAATCCACATGCTTGGAAAGTACTGATTATCAAATGCACCCATTCATGTATCATATCTTCTGTGGAGTGTTTCATTAAAACATCATCACCCAGGTGACTCATCCCCCCTACAGCCCAGACTTGGTGCTCTGCAACTTGTAGCTTTTCCCAAAACTAAAATCAACCTTGAAAGGGAAGAGATTTCAGATGGTGATGAAATTGAGGAAAATACAACAGGGCAGCTGGTGGTGATTGGGAGAACTGTGTGAGATCCCAAGGTACCTATTTTGAAAAGGACCAAGGTGTCATTGCATCCCATGTGCAATGTTTCTAACATCTTATATCTTCTCCAGTAAATGTCTGTATTTCATGTTACATGACTGGATACTTTCTGGACAGACCTGGTCTTATAGCCTTGGATAATTGATGTGAAATCTTTGAAATGAAAACTGAGTATAAAATAAGAAGGTCGAAAGTTCATAATAATCTTAATTTTCTGTGTCCAGTTAAGAAATGAACAATCTTTATGAAAGTGATTTTTATTAAAAGGGCGTTTCTTTTCTTTAAACTTATTTTATTTTAGAAAATGGACAAATGATTGAAATGTTTTTTTTTTAAGATTTTATTCATCCATTTTTAGGGAGGGAAGGGAGGGGGGAATAGAGAGAGAAAGAGAGAGAGAGAGAGAGGGAGAGAGAGAGAGAGAGAAAGAGAGACATCAATGTGCGGTTGCTGGGGGCTATGGCCTGCAACCCAGGAATGTACCCTGGCTGGAAATCGAACCTGGGACACTTTAGTTCCCAGCCCGCCCTCAATCCACTGAGCTACACCAGCCAGGGCAAAATGTTTTAATGATTATTGTTTAAATGTTTGTCAGGGAAGTATTTGGATTTAGCCCAATTAAATTTTTTCAAAAGTGCTTTTCCAACTTGAATGTATATATATATACGTAACTTGGAGATTTTATTAAATTATGTTTTCTGATTCTGTAGGTCTGGCAAGGTGTCTGTGATTTTGCATTTCTAATCAGCTTGAAGGTGATACTAAGGCTACTCCTCCAGAGAACTACACTGGTAGAGCAAGGGCCTAGACTCCTGAATACACTTAAGAGGCTATCAAAGGCATTCAGTACTTATCCTCATTTGTTGGGCACATTTTCAGAAACTACAAAATTTGTTTTCAAACCTGGCTGAATATTATAAACCAACCAGAGACATTAAAAAAATATATTTGAAGTTTTATCAATTGACATAGTAATATGGCTAAGAAGTTGTAGCAGTAATATAACCAGCTTATATCCAGAATCTGTGAGTGTACTCTTGTGTTTTTTTTCTGCATATTGTCATAAATGAAATTATATGGTGCTTCATATTTTCTGTCTGATTTATTCTGCTTAACATGATATTCTCAAGATCCATCTATGTTGTCACAAATGGCACTATTTCACCTTGTCTTACTGCTGAGTAGTATTCCAATAGTTTAGAGAGGAACATTTTAGTTGTTTCTATGTCTTGGCCACCATGAATAATATTGCAATGAACAGAGGGTTTCACATATCTTGAGAATAAATGTTTTAAAAAAATTTAGGTTTCTGTGTCATATGGTAACTCTATTCTTAAATTTTTGAGGAACCACCATAGTATTTTCTATAGTGTCTGCATCAATTTACATTCCCACCAACAGTTAGAGTTCCCTTTTTCTCCACAATCTCTCCAATAGATATTATCTGTCTTGATAATAATAGCCATTCTAGAATATGTGAAATGGTATCTAATTGTAATTTTTATGTATATTTCCCTAGTAGTTAGGGAATTTGAGCATCTTCTCATGTATATTTTTGCCATTTGTTTGTCTTCTTAGGAGAAGCATCTGTTCAAGACCTCTGCCCATTTTTTAATTGGACTAATTGTTTAGTGTTGAGTTTACGAGTATATTTTTTGGATATTAATCTCTGGCCAGGGTTGTTGTTTGCAAATATCTACTCCTATCTGGTTGGTTTACTTTCTGTTTTGTTGGTAGTTTATTTTTCCATGCAGAAGCTTTTTGCTTTAATGTAGTCCCCTTTATTTATTTTTGCATTTACTTCCCTTGCTTTTGAGGTGAAATTCATAAAATCCTCTTTAAGACTAAAGTCCATAAGTTTAGACTTATGTTCTCTTCTATGTAATTTATTGTTTCAGGTCTTATATTAAATCTTTGATCCATTTTATTTATTTTTTTACAGTTAAATTTATTGGGTGACATTGGTTAATAAAACTATACAGGATTCAAGTGTAGAAATTAATGTACAAAGATGTCCTGTATTTCTACATTCTAACAATGAGATTTAAGAAAAAACAGGAGAAAAACTCCTTTTGCAATTCCAACAAAAAAGAATAAAATACCTATAAATAAACTTAACAAAAGATGTGAAGAACCACCCTGGCTGGTGTGGGTCATTAGATTGAACACCATCTTGTGAACCAAAGGGTTGCTGATTAGATTCCCAGTCAGGGCACATGTGTGGATTGTGGGCCAGGTCCCCAATGGGGAGTGCATGAGAGGCAACCATACACTGATGTTTCTCTCCCTCTCTTTCTCCCTCCCTTCCCCTCTGTCTAAAAATAAATAAAGTCTTTTTTAAAAATGTGAAGAACCTATATACTAAAAAAACTACAATGCATTATTAAAAGAGATTGGAAAAGACACAATGAAATGGCAAGATCTGTGTTCATGAATTGGAATAATCAACATAGTTAAAATGTCCATATTGCCCAAAGCAATAGATAGATGTAATGAAATCTTCATCAAAATTCCAATGACAGTTTTTAAAGAAATAGAAGAAAAAAATCATCAGATTTGTATATTCTTTGATCCATTTTGAGTTAATTCTATATGGAAGAAAATTTCTGCTTTATGCTTGACACGTATAGATTGTCAAACTTATAATGCAATTCTCTTTTGTTCTCACTCTTGCTCTTTCTCCTTGTGAATGTGTGCATATTTCTGCCTGTCCCTCTCATTTATTTATATATATTATGTATTTGTCAATATCTATGTGTCTAATTATCTGTCTAGAGACAGGCAACACTTATTCATTTTTTTTAAAGCCAATGATTGGCAGGTTAGTATGGTCTAAAGATATGAGTTACCTGGATAACAGTCCAAGTATATACTCAAAATTTAATTTTTTCAATGATTCAATATTCATTAAGAACTCACTCTGTGCAAAATGGCACTAAACATTTTTAGTAGATTGCTATGGCTATGTTTATAGGTGAACCTAAGAAGGGAAACTAGGGGCCAGAGTTTGTATCACCAGATGTGGGTTAAAGTGAAAGAGATTAATGACTTGCACTCTTTCCCTTGTCCTTTCTTCTCTCTACTTTTGGTGAATTGTCTTGCTCCTCATCCTCTGGAAAATTATTTCACCTCAAAGGTCTTTGTTTTTATTTGTCTAGTTTCCTTGTGTATTTTTTCTTTACTATTTTCTAGAACTTCCAGTCAAGACAGAAGCATAGGTATACATGTTTCTCCTCCTCACACAATCATAGAAAGAATTACAATGACATGTCAAAACTAATAATGCCCAGAACCATCAGAAAAGTGAGCTGTATGGAAGTCTGGCAAGCAAAGACTTAAATAAGCCATTTATCCACATGGGTAGGAATGGTGGAGTCATGGAGAAAGTCAGAGAGGTGGTGTGGTGTGGAGATGTGGTGGTGGTGGCAGTCATGGAATGGACGGTCCCACTTTCGTATATGGTGGATAAAAATCAGGAGGGATGCCCTGGGAACAAGCAATTCCACTCCCAGGTCAGACTGCACAGCCCAGGGTTGCAGCACCTGGGAAGATAAATCCCCATTACCTTTGGCTTTAAAAACCAGTGGGGGTTGCAGCAGCAGAAGAAACTGCTGCATATTTTTCACTTAAAGAGCCTGCATAGGCTTTGAATATATGCAAACCCACCCACTCTGGATTTTACCAGCAAGGTAGCAGCTGGAAGGGTGACAGGTGCATATGGGAAATGGGTGTATTGACTGGAAATCAGGCAAGTGTCAAGAAAACCTTCAGAAGCCAGGCACCACTGCCCCCTCTCGAAGTCCTCCCCTGCCCCATAAATAGAGCCACACAGTGGTGAAGCAGGTTGCCAAGTTCTGGGAATTACCTAAGCTCTGTCCCACACAATTTAAAGGTGCTTTATCTATGTAGGCCTTGCTAACAAGACAAGCAGTAAATTCAGCTCTACCTAATACACAGAAACAAGCACAAGGAAGCTGCCAAATTGAGGAGACAAAGAAACCACCCAAATGAAAGAACAGAACAAAACCTCAGAAAAAATACTAAACAAAACAAAGATAGCCACCTAGCAGATGCATAGTTCAAATTATTGGTGATCAGGATTGTCAGAGAACTCATTGGATATAGCAGAAAAAAAACATAAGGGAAGAAATGAAGATTAGATTAAGTGAAATAAAGAAAAATCCACAGGTAACCAACAGTTAAGGGAAAGAAGATGAGATTCAAATCAATGATTAGGAATATAAGCAAGAAATAAACATTCAACCAGAACAGAAAGAAGAAACAAGAATTAAAAAAAAAAACAGGATAGGCTTACAAACCTTTGTGATATCTCCATACGTGCCAACATCCAAACCACAGGGATGCCAGAAGGAGAAGAAGAAGAATAAGCAGTTGAAATCTCATTTGAAAAAAAAAAAAATGAAAGTAAATTTCCCTAATTTGGTGAAGAAAGTAGACATACAAATCCAGGAAGCATAGAGTCCCAAATGAGTTGGACTCAAAGAAGACTGCACCAAGACACACTGTAATTAAAATGCCAAAAGTTAAAGATATAAAGAAAACCTCAAAAGCAGCAAGGGAAAATCAGAGAGTTACCTACAAAGGAGTTTCCATAAGACTACTAGCTGATTTATCTAAAGAAATTTTGCAGGGAAGAAGGGACTGACAAGAAGTATTCAAAGTGATGAAAAATGAAGATCTATAACCTAGATTACTCTATCCAGCATAGCTATCATTTAGAATGGAAGGGCAGATAAAATGCTTCCCTGAAAAAGTAAAGCTAAAGGAGTTTATCGTCAAGTCATTACATGAAATGTTAAAGGGACTTATTTAAGAAAAAGAAGACCAAAACCATGAACATTAAAAAGGCAACAAATTTACAACTATCAACAACTGAATCTAAAATAACAACAACAACAAAAAAAACTAAGCAAACAACCAGAACAGAGGTATGGATATCAATTGGAGAGTATCAACTAGGAGGGAGAATGGGGAGAATGGAGGAAATGGTGCAGGTATTCAGAAACATAATTGGCAGGTAAAAAATAGGGGAATGTTAAGGATAGAATAGGGAATGGAGAAGCAAAATAACTTACATGCATGATCCATGGACATGAATTAAGGTGGGGGGACTGCTAGAGGGAAGGGCAATAATAGGCAGATGGTAGCCAAGGAGAAAAATTTGGGGAAACTGTAATAATATAATCAATAAAATATACCTAAAAAGGAAAAAAAGAGAAATCATCATAAGACAATCTCCTGGGTGATTCTTTATTTTTATAGTATATTTTATAGTAATTTATAACTTTTTATGCTTGAATTTTAGCTATGTACTCATATTTCCAAATCTAAATATATTTACCTGTAAGTCTATTCATTTTATGTTCCTGAAAATTTTAATCACTTTGGTGATTGTTTTAGCCTATTTGTTTTCAATTCTTTCCCTTCAAACATTTTGTAATGTAGCTTGCTGCTAACATTTCTTTGTTTAATTTGATTAAATATTTTCCTGGTTACTTTTTTTTTTTACTTTCAAAATTTTATTTTGTACTTATGCATTATATTACATTAATTTTATAGTTTAACATTAAAATTTCTAATTTTTATTCCTTATGTGCTTATATTTCTAACCATTTTGTGTATTATATTCACCTTTCTTCTAACTTTGTATACTGGGATTTACATCTTGGCATTTTAATTTTGATTTTATTTGTGTGTTATTTTATAGATTTTGAAATTGTTTCTTTGAATAATATGCTTTATTTTTAGTGTTTATTTTATAATGTCACCATGAGTCATGATATTAGAAGTTGTAATATGGGAAAAGATGACACAATGAACAGTGTAGTTTGATGTTGTTTCATTTAGTTTTCTTTGCAGCTGACCATCCTCAGTTTCCATCAATAAAGAATTGACATTTATATTATGCATCTATCAAGGTATTCATGCATTAAAGATATTTTTCATGAAGTTTGCGTGTTTAAGGAAAAGTGTTGGTGATTGGATGGAGAAGTAGAGAAATGAACTGGGTCATAGTCCATGAAATAATCCGCCAATATAAATTGAGATGTACACACTGAATGGACAACAAATGAGTATAAGGGTGTGCCAAACATAATCTGTGAGACCAGAAAGACATACTTGTAAAAGCTGTGTATGAGCACAATGTTCCTGGAAGAGAATAGGAAGTACAAATGCCTAAGGTAAGAAAGGGTTTTGTAACATTTCAAGATATAGAACTGGGATCACTATAGCTTGAGGGTAATGATGCATAGAGTCAGGAGTGTGAGTAGTATTTAGAGAATAAAGCAAAAGTTGATCCTAATTCTGGAGTTTTAGAACCCAAACCACGAAGAGCCTTATAGATGACTCTTTCTTTGTTAACTAATCACTGGGGTTCCTGTTTGGAGGATTGGTTTACAGAGACATGAGAGAAGAATCATTTTGAGGTGCTGTGTTAGATGAGAGTGACTTATACTAGGGTACTGTAGGTGGCAGTAACAAGAAGAGGGTGGACTGGTAAATAATTAGAACTTTAATTCAGTAGGACTTGGCAATTGGTTAGCTGTGTTAATGGAGGGTTAATTTCTGGCTGAGATAGGGGTAATTGACGAAGTAAGTTTGGAGCAAAGACCTATTAGTTTAGAATATGTTTAGTTTAAAATATATGTGAAACATATGTATATAATTTTAATTATGCAATTACATATATGTGAGTTGACAAAAGAAGTTTGAAAGAGAAATATACATGTGGCTACCAACAGTACACTGTTGTTATTTGAAACTATGAGAGTAGAAGACACTTTTAAGATACCAAAATGGTGCTCTAAGTCATGCAAGGTTGTATAGAAGATGAAAGACAAAAGCATAAAATTGATAAACACCAGGCAAAATTTTAGTAGAAAATTCAAAATAGTGTGTGTCACCAATACTAAAAAATATATATATATTTGAAAACAGAAAGATGGGTCAAGCATGGTCACAGTTGCTATAGAAGGCAGTAAAATTAGAGACTGAAATTCCATTAGTTTAAGAGAAAAATATTTTTTTTACTTTTGACACAGTTGTTTCAAAACTATTATTTGTTATTTGAAGTTAGTAATTGACAGATGAGGTAAGAAAAGAGATAGGCAAAATCTGAAGAAGAACATGCAATCCTAGGAGGGTTTTATACCCATGAATCTGGGTGGCACAATAAAATTATTCTAGCACCACTCTAAAATTATTGAAAAGTTTCTTTGTAGCCCTTCTTTTTAAACAATATATTGTATTTATTATGCTATTACAGTAGTCCCATTTTCTTTCTCCCCTTTATTTCCCTCTACCTTGACTCTTTGTAACCCTTCTATTAAAGTAATAAGTTACATATTTTAATATACATGTTTTTTTTATCTTTACAACCATTGCCATTCAGGAAAGTCATAAAGCTATATGTTACTTCACGGGGGAGGGGAGGGGGGCGGAAAGCTTGGAGCTTTTGTGTATGGAAAGATTTCCTAGAAAATATATTCAGTACTATAGCAGATACACCGAAGAGTTTCCCATGTGGATAGGCTCACTGAGAACCCAGACACAGATCTATCATCCAACAACTGCCCAAAGATGATGGGGGATCCTCTACTGCATCCATCAGGTGATTAAATTTTATAATTACCCTCCATTAATACAGTTCATTATATTTGATTTCAGGTAATGCCTCTGTTAATTGTAACCACATCAGACAATCTTTGTGCCATATATATTAAACAACTCACATCTTAAACATAGTAACACAGAAAAGTAGTCACATACACATGCATTTACCTTTACTTATTTCCTGGTGCTTTTGCCTCTCCTTGTCATATGATAATCTAAAAAAAAAATGTGTCTGGGAGGGAGAAGGTGGTGGTGAGGTAGGTGGAAGCAGAGTCTACTTTCCTCTGTGCATGGGTAAAACACCCAGATGATCTTCTGAGGGATAGAGCAAACAGCCAACTGTATTCCAGAACATATGAAGACTGGGGACCAAAAATTACAGAGGACATTGAAAAAAAAAATCAGACAGTAAGGAGAATGCTTAAGGACAATAAGGTCTCTGGGACCAACTCAGGGACCAGGGTGGCTGCAGCCCCAGGCCCAGCACCTACCAGGTCTGCTGCAAGATTCCCTGAAGAAGGCCGGGCTGGGCTGTGTGAGGAGCCCAGGCACTTGTTTGGACCAGGGTGCTTGAATAGGAAGAATTTTTCAAAAAGAAAAAGAGAAAAAAGAGGCACTCTGGAACTGTTTTAGGGATTCTCTGCCACAGCTGCCTGCCTCCTGCTCACCTATCCCTACATTCCCTGGTCAGTGTACACCTGATCTGCAGTCAAGGGCAGCCTTCCTCCACCCATGCATGAAGCATGGGGAATGGTGTACACCCAGTCCAAGGTCCACAGCTGCCTGTCTGTGCTCACACCTGAGGCACCAGGGATGGTGCACCTCCCACCTGGCCCCTGCACCCAGAGCCCTGAAAGGCAAACTGGCTTACTAGAAGGAAGGCATAAAAACCCCACAGAGGGACCTGAAGTCCCCCAAAAGACTTGACTCAGTGAGGGGCTGAACTACACTGAAGGGGCACTGAGAGTCCCTAGCATCTAGGACAGCAAAGAGCAAGAAGGTGGTGTGTGAGTTTCCACTAACTGGCACACCTCAAGAGCAGCACAACTGGTGAACAAAAGGGGTAGGCTGGGCACAGAAGAGCACTGAGGAACTGGGCTACAGGCTGCATAACAGCAAATAGTGAGGCTCAGTAAGGGAGAAAAGTGAAACCAATCCCTCCTCAGCCTGATGCAGTCAGGAAGACCAGCAGGACTGGCCTGACTGGTTTAAAGCCAGCAGAAGGCTTTTATTTTATTATTATTATTTTTGAAATCCCTTCTTCCTTTCTGTCCTTCTTTCCCTTTTTATTCCTTCTTCCTTCCTTCTTTTTTTAAATTACTTCTTCTTTTTCTTATCTCTCTTTTTTCATTTTTTTTCTTTTCTTCTTCTTCCTTCCTTTGTTACTTCTTTCCTTTTTCATTCCTTCTCCCTTCCTTCATTCCCTTTTTGTCCCATCTTTTCCCAATGGTGAAACAATATTACCTACAGTGAAGAAAAGACCAAAGTTAGACCAAAGAGGGGTCATCCCAACAACAAAGACAATGAGACAAATTTCACTTTGCTACTCCAGAGAACTTGGAAGGTGCGAGAGGTGAGGACCAGTAAACCTGCTGGAAGAGGAACCCACAAACAAAGGAACCACCAACAAGTAACAACAGAAGAAGGTGAAGGATGGAGTGGAGGCTATGCAAACCTCAATCCAGGACCAACCTGGAAATACAACTAAAAGGTGGATAAATTACCCATAAGAAACAGCTGAACAAGAATGAGAGAAGAACCTCAAAACCTTGTACAAACAGAAGAAACAGCTTAAAAACAACCTGCCCATACCTGTACAACAGAATATAAGACATGGTGGACAGAAGGATCCTCAGTTACCCAGATGAAGATAAGGGTCCACCCAAGAAAGACCCCAAAACAATCAAAACCAAAAAACATAGAGAGAGCCAACATAAACAACAGCCCAAGACCAGTGAGCTCAGGAGATTAAGGAGACTGCACCACTGAATCTCATAGCTACTCTACCATAGAAGTTCATACCATAAACCCAGGGAGACAGAACAGATCAATTTAAGAAGCAGAGGCTAACAAGAAGTCTCACAAACAATGGGAAGACAAATAAACAATTCCCAGTGAAAGGAAAGGAGGAAGCTCAGAAAGAATGCTAAATGAAACACAAGCAAGTCAACTAGCAGATATTGAGTTCAAAGCAATGATTATCAGGAAGCTCAATGAGCTCCCAGAGAATTACCAAAAACTACAGGGAAACTACAATGAACTCACTGCAAAATGTATCAACGTGAAAAAAAATAGAAACTATCAACAAGGGCCAAGAGGAAATGAATAATACAATTTCTGAACTGAAGAACACAATAGAAGGAATCGAAGGAAGGCTAGATGAAGCAGAGGATCAGATCAGTGAGCTGGAGGACAAGGTAGAAATAAACACCCAGATAAGCAAAAAAGGGAAAGAGATTCAGAGAGAATGTAGATGGGTTAAGGGAAATGAAGGACAACATCAAATGTAATAATATGTGTACAATAAGGATACCAGAAGGAGAAGAAGAGCAAGGGATATAAAATCTGTTTGAAAAAGTAATGATGAAACTTACCTAATCTGATGAAAGAAAAAGTCACACAAATCCAGGAAACACAGCGAGTCCCAATCAAGAGGAACCTGAAGATGCCCACTTCAAGACATATAATCATTAAAATAGCAAAATTCCAAGACAAAGAGAGAATCTTAAAGGCAGCAAGGGAGAAACAAAGGAGAAGTAACATACAAGGGAGCCCCTATAAGGTGAGCAGCTGACTACTCAGTGGAAACACTCCAAGCTGGAAGAGAATGGCAAGAAATACACCAAGTAATGGAAACCAGAGGTCTGCAACCAAGGCTACTATACCAAGCAAGGCTCTAAATCAATATAGAAGGCCAATTAAGGACCTAATCAGACAAAAGATGTCTAAAAGAATACACCTCTAAAAACCCATCTCTGCAAGTGATGCTAAAGGTACTGCTTTAAGGAAAGGAAGAAAGAGAGAGAGAGAGAGGAACACAGGTACGAAAATGGCAATGAATACGTACCTATTAATAATAAGCTTAAAAGTAAATGGATTAAATGTTCCAATCAAAAGACATAGAATAGCTGAATGGATAAGAAAGCATGACCCACACATATGCTGTTTATATGAGACCCACCTCAGGACAAAAGACCTGCACAAACTGAAAGTAAAGGACTGGAAAAAATTTTTCCAAGCAAATGGAAAGGGAAAAAAAGCCAGGGTAGCACTACTCATATCAGACAAAACAGACTTCAAAGAAAGGGGCCATAAAGAGAGACCCAGAAGGTCACTTCATAATACTCAAGGAAAGAACCCATCAAGAAGACATAAACATTGAAAATATATATGCACTCAACACAGGAACATCCAAATACATAAAGAAAATCTTGGAAGACTTCAAGAGAGATATTGACAGCAACACAATTATAGTAGGGGATTTTAACACCCCACGTCAAAAATGGTTAGGTCTTCCAAACAAAATGTCAACAGAGATATGGTGACATTGGACAATGCTCTAGATCATATGGACTTAATTAATCTTTATAGAGCCTTTCATCCCAAAGAAGCAAAATACACATTCTTTTCAAATGCACATGGACCATTTTCAAAATAGACCACATGATAGAGCACAAAACAAGCCTCAACACATTCAAGAAAATTGAAATAATATCAAGTATTTTTTCTTACCACAAGGGACTGAAACTAGAAACCAAACTCAAGGAAAAAAACCCAAAACACTCAAAATCATGGAGGTTGAATAGCATGCTATTAAACAATGAATGGATCAAGAATGAAATTAGAGAAGAAATTAAAAAGTTTCTTGAAACAAATGAAAATGAAATCACAACAACCTAAAACTTAAGGAACACTGTGAAGGTAGTCCCGAGAGGGAAGTTCATAGCTATACAGGCCTACTTAGAAAAGATAGAAATATTTAAAACAAACCACCTATTTCTATGCATAGAAGAATTCAAGGAACAACAACAAAGACAGCTCAGAGCAGGTAGAAGGAAGGGAATAACTAAGATCAGAGCAGAATTAAATGACATAGAGACTAAAAGCACAATTCTAAGGATTAATGAAACCAGGAGTTGGTTCTTTAAAAAGATGAACAAAATACACAAGCCTTTAAGCAGAGTCATCAAGAAAAAAGAAAGAGAACCCAAACAAATACAATCAGAAATGAAAGAGGAGAGATAACAACTGATACCACAGAAATACAAAAGAATGTAAGAAACTACTACAAAGAACTGTATGGCAAGAAATTTGAAAACCTAAGTAAAATGGACACCTTTCTAGGAAAATATAATCTTCCAAAACTTAATGAAGAAGAAGCAGATAGTCTGAACAGACCAATAATAGCAGACAAAATTGACGCAGTAATCAAAAAACTCCTGACACACAAAAACCCTAGGCCAAATGGTTTCACAGTAGAATTCTACAAAGCATTTAAGAAAGAGCTAACCCTTATCCTTCACAGGCTATTCCAAAATATCCAAAATGATGGAAGACTCCCCAATTCTTTTTTTGAAGCCAGCCTCATTCTAATCCCAAAACGAGATAAAGACACAACAAAGAAAGAAAACTTCAGGCCAATAATGCTGATAAGCATAGACACTAAAATCCTCAACAAACTATTGGTAAACCACATCCAGCAATACATTAAAAAGATGATACACAGAGACCAAGTGGGATTCATGCCAGGGTGGCAGGATGCCACCCTGGCAATACAGGCAAGGATGCTACAATATTCACAAATCAATAAACATAATACATCACATAAACAGAAGCAAAGATAAAAGTCACATGATCATATAAATAGATGCATAAACAGCATTTGATAAAGTACAGCACCCATGTATCATAAAAAAACACTCAGCAAAGTGGGAATAGAGGGTGCATTCCTTAACATTATAAAGACCATGTATGAGAGACCTATAGCCAACATCACACTCAATGAGCAAAAGCTAAAATATTTCCCACTAGGATCAGGAACAAGACAAGGTTGTCCCCTTTTACCGCTTCTATTCAACATACTATTTGAAGTTTTAGTCACAGTGATCAGACAAGAAAAGGAAATAAAAGGCATCCAAATTGGAAAGGAGGAAACAAAACTCTCATTGTTTGCAGGCGACATGATAGTGTACATAGAAAATCCTATAGACTCTGCCAAAAACTATTCTACATAATAAATGAATTTGGCAAAACATGGGGATATTAAGTCAATATTCAGAAATCAAAGGCATTTTTGTATACCAACAATGAAACATCAGAAACAAAAATCAGGGAAAAAATCCCATTTGATAGATCAAGAAGAAAAATAAAATACCTAGGTATAAACCTAACCAAGGAGGTAAAAGACCTGTATTCAGAAAACTACACAACACTGAAGAAAGAAATCAAGGAAGACACAAACAAATGGAAACATATACCGTGTTCATGGACCAGAAGAATTAACATCATCAAAATGTCCATACTACTCAAGGCAATTTACAGATTCAATGCAATATGTATTAAATTACCAAAAGCATATTTCACAGATATAGAACAAACACTTCAAAAAATTATATGGAACCATAAATGACCCTGAACAGCTGCAGCAATTTTGAGAAAGAAGAGCAAAGTAGGAGGGATCATGATACCTCATACCAAACTGTATTACAAGGCCACTGTAATCAAAACAGCCTGGTACTGGCATAAAACAGACAGATATACCAATGGAACAGAACAAGAAGCCCAGAAATAAATCCAAATGTCTACAGTCTATTAATTTTCAACAAAGGAAGCAGCAGCATAAAATGTAGTAAAAATAGCCTCTTCAACAAATGGTGTTGGGAGATCTGGACAGTTACATGCAAAAAAAAATGAAACTGGAACACCAATTTACAGCATACACAAAAATAAATTCCAAGTGGATGAAAGATTTAAATATAAGTCATGATGTCATTAAAGTTCTAGAGGAGAACATAGGTAGGAAAATCTCAGATATTTCATGCAGCAGTATTTTCACTGATAAGTCCCATAGAGCAAGGGACATAAAAGAAAGAATAAACAAATGGGATCTCATCAAAATAAAAAGCTTCTGCACAGCTAAAGAATACAGTTTTAAAATAAATAGAGAACCAACTGTATGGGAAAACATATTTGCCAATGATACCACAGACAAGGGTTTAATCTCCAAAATATGTAAAGAACTCACACGAGTCCACTCTAAGACAAGAACCTAATTAAAAAATGGGCAAAGGACTTTAACAGGCATCTCTCCAAGGAGGACATACAGAGGGCCCAGAGATACATGAAAAGATGCGCAGTATCTAATGCAGACCCTGGCTTGTGGGGTCTGAGACATTGTCAGCTTGTGGGGGATAGACATTCACACAGACTACCAAGTCCTGTGGAGGAAAAGGGCGAGAAGCTTCACTCTCAAGGGGAGCAAAAAGCTGCAGCCTCCACCATGACAGGCCTTTATTTCTCTTTCTGGTCACATTGTAACAAGGTGCAGCCAAGAGGGGGGCCCCAAGTAGGGATTTGGAATGGGGTTCAGAATTCAAGGTGTCCAGGAAATATTAGAAAGATATATAAGATGTCCTCACCCATCCCCTGCCACAGGTATGGGTTGGGGGAAGGGACAAATGAATCAGGGCCATGGAGGGCTGTTTTTCTTAGCAACAGCTTTGCAGCTAACTTCTAGCATGGTCGTTTAACATATCTATAACCTTTAGCTGGTTTCATAGATATGTTAAATAGCTGAGGCTGTGCTTGGAGCCAAGTGGATGGAAGTGACTTCCACCCAAGATGTAACTGGGGGGCAGGTTCTCCAAGTGACAGGGCCTGCATGACAGCTTGGAGAAGATTGACTCCACACCATGGGGCCATGCCTGCACAGACTCACTATGGCAGCCCACTGATGCTGGAAGGATACAGGAGTGCTGGCAAGTGTAGCCGATTGTGGGAGGAGTCGGAAATGGGGCTGCAGAGGAATATTGGTATGGGGATTTAAAATAGAGACTCGGCAGCCATTGGAGAGAGAACCATGCAGCTTTGCCAGAGTGGGGACTATTGTGGCCATGTGAGAGAGAGAGAGTAACGAAGTTTTGCCAGAGTGGAGACCTCACAGCTTTAGTGTGGGAACCACCGTGCGGCTTTAGCAGAGAATTGCCACTCGGCTTTGACAGAGTGGCGACCCTCCCTCCCCGCAGCTTTCCAGAGAGATCCACGTGGTTTTGCCAGAGTGCAGACCCCCACAGCTTTGGTAGAAGAGGACCTTGGCTTTAGGGTGCTCCCTTTGGTTGCATGGCCTGGGAAGCAGGAGAGACTTTGCCTGAAAGAGGGGTGAAAGAACTTTTGCCAGTAGGCAATGAGAAGGTGCCACACGGCTTTGGATTAATTGGAGATCCTGCCTGGATGGCAACACAGCTGACGGCGCCAGCAGCCTGAAACACAGACGTTTGCTTCTTTTCAGGAGTTACAGTACCCTGAATTAGGGCAGGGGTATAAGGAAGCACTGTAGACATCTGTGGGTATCCTAAAGGACTCTGATATTTTAATGAAGACATTAGGTCACTACTTTAAGTCTATATAGCATTAAATAAACATTTCCTTTCCTTTTCACAAATCTCTGGCATTGAGAGATGTCTTTCCTATAAGGCAGTGGACTTAAGGAACCTGGGGGGTTCCTTTTGGTAATAGTGTACCGCCCTCAATCCCCTTGGCCCCTGTGTGTTCTATAACAGTTTTTGACATCCCTGGGTAAGCCAATAATTGTGTACCCCCCAATCCCCATCTGTTCTGTAACAAAGTTACATGATGGTCTTCATTTACTATGCACTGGTTGGCTTTTGGTGGTTACTTTTTACAGAAAACAACAGAGCCAATGCCACTGATTACATCACAGAAGAGAGATATTTGCAAATGAAAAGGGAAGACTAGTTGGACAGTTACACTTGTCCTTGGAAGGTTTAGCATGGATTTTAGGACATTACAATAAGCACTTGCTGTCTCAATTCAGGGTGAGGGAGTTTTTAGCAAAAAGCAAGTCTAAAAGTGGCCTAGGCACATTTCAGGCCTAATTCCCAACAGGAGAACCTATCTGTGGGCATGGGTCCTGTGCATCTCCGAGTGGGAGCTGGGACCATGTCACACAGAACAGTCTCCTATAAGTATCACTAGCTATCAGAGAGATGCAAATTAAAACCACAATGAGATACCACTTCACACCAGTCAGAATGGCCATCATAAACAAAGCAACAAACAACAAATGTTGGAGAGGGTGTGGAGAAAAGGGAACCCTAGTGCACTGTTGGTGGGATTGCAGACTTGTGAAACCACAATGGAAAACAGTATGGGATTTTCTCAGAAAACTAAAAATGGGTCTGCCTTTTGATCCAACAATTCCACTGCTAAGATTATATCCTAAGAACCCTGAAACACCAATCCAAAAGAACCTATACATCCCAATGTTCATAGCAGCACAGTTTACAATAGCCAAGTGCTGGAAGCAACCTGGGTGCCCATCAGTAAATGAATGGATCCAAAAACTATGGTACATTTACACAATGAAATTTTATGCAGCAGAAAGAAAGAAGGAGCTCCTACCCTTTGAGACAGCATAGATGGAACTGGAAAGCATTATGCTAAGCAAAATAAGCCAGGCAGTGAAAGACAAATACCATATGTTCCCACCTTTAACAGCAACCTAATCAATAAAACAAACAAACAAACAAGCAAAATATAACCAAAGACACTGAAATTGAGAACAGGCTGATAGTGACCAGGGGAGAGGGGAGGAAATTTCAGGGAAAAGGTGAAGCGTTTGTAGGAACAAGTGTAAAGGACACATGGACAATAATGGCGGGATAGTAACGGGAGGGAGGTGGGGAGGGCTGGGGTGTGGGCTGGGGTGGGGGAAAAGGCAGAAAACTGTACCTGAACAACAATTACAAAGAATTATGTCATATATTTTACCCTCACCCCACTCTCTTCTTTACTACTTTGTTTTTCTAATAATGCTATTCTTTACCTTCAAATGAAAGTGACATAAATAATCTCCAGGGAATAAAAAGAACCCTCAAGAAAACATGTCAATCATACCTGTTCTATTACACAGTCTTTATGAAAAATCAGTTTATGTTAAATTATATGCATTAATATTCTACCCTTCATATTATAATCAGTTACTTAGTAGCAATTAATATAGTTCAACTAGCTCAAAAATAGATTTCTTGTATCTTTTAACCTCTTTGCAATCTTATGTAGGCCTCTGTAACATTTAACTATTTAAAATATTTTTAAAGAACATTTTGAAATTTTTATAAATCATAGGTGTTTTTGACTGACACCGCACCAAACTTAATCTAAAGAGCATGGTTGAATAAATGGTCTTATCTAAAATTTGTCAGGAAGGTGCATAATTTTTGTAGCAATCATGATAGATAGAATAATCCTCCCTCAAGGTATCACTATTATAATGCTCAGAACCTAGAACTATGTCATCTTACAACTTTATAGATTTGATTGAATTAATGGTCTTGTGATAGGGGACTTTACAAGTAATGAAATTATAAGGTGAATCCTATGTAAACACAGTGACCCTTATAAGAGGGAGGAAAGAGAGTCAGAGGGAGAAAAGGAGATGTAACAAAGGAAGTAAAGGCCAGAGTTGGAGAGAGAATTAAAGATTCCACTCTGTTAGCTTTGAAGATGGAGGAAAATGCTAAAAGCCAAGGAATACTTTTCAGATGTTGGCAAAAGCAAGGAAATTGAAGTTTCCCTGAAATCCACAGAGGGATCATAGCCCTGATGAAATCTTAATTTCTACCTTGTTAAACCAATTTCATACATCTGACTTCCAGAACTATAAAATGATAAATTTATGTCTAAAATAAGTTTGTACTACTAGCACAGCAGCAATAAGAACCTAACACAGTATTCTATAATCACTAGGTGTTTCTAACGTATTTTTGCTTTTCCAAGGTTTAAGTATACTTTATTGATTATACAATCACAGTTGTCCCATTTCCCCCTTCATTCCCCTCTGCCCTGCATCACCCCTCCCACCAGCATAACCCCCACCCCACCTTATTTCATGTCTATGGGTCCTATATATAAGTTCTTTGGCTTCTACATTTCCTATGTCATTCTTACCTCCCCCCTCTCTATTTTGTACCTACCATTTATGCTTCTTATTCCCTGCACTTTCCTCCCATTCCCATCCCTCCCACTCCCCATTCCTAACCCTCCATGTGATCTCCATTTCTGTGATTCCATTCCTCTTCTACTTGATTGCCTAGTTTGTTTTGTTTTTGTTTTTTTAGGTTTGGTTGTTGATAGTTGTGAGTTTGTTGTTATTTTACTGTTTGTATTTTTGGTCTTCTTTTTCTTAGGTAAGTCCCATTAACATTTCATGTAATAAAAGCTTGGTGATGATAAATTCCTTTAACTTGACCTTATCCAGGATACAATTTATCTGCTCTTCCATTTTAAATGGTAGCTTTGTTGGTTAGAGTAATTAATCTTAGATGTAGGTCCTTGCCTTTCGCGACTTCTAATACTTCTTTCCAGCCCCTTCTTGCCTGCAAGTTTTCTTTTGAGAAATTAGCTGATAGTCTTATGGAAACTCCTTTGAAGGTATCTGTCTCCTTTTCTTTTGCTGCTTGTGAGATTCTCTTTTTCTCTTTAATCTTGGGTAATGTAATTATCATGTGCCTTGGTGTGTTCTTCCTTGGGTCCCATTTCTTTGGGACTTTCTGAGCATCCTGGATTTCCTGAAAGTCTATTTCCCTTGCCAGATTGGGGAAGTTCTCCTTCATTATGTGTTCTAATACATGTTTAATTTCTTACTTTTCCTCTTCTCCATCTGGTGCCCCGATGAGTTGGATATTGGAATGCTTAAAGTTGTCCTGGAGGTTCCTAAGCCTCTCCTCATTTTTTTGAATTCTTGTTTGTTTCATTCTGTTCTGATTGAATTCTTATTTCTTCTTTTTTGTCCAAACCATTGATTTGAGTCTCAATTTCCTTCCCTTCACTGTTGGTTCCCTATACATTTTCCTTTATTTCACTTTGCATAGACTGAACTTTTTTCTCTACTTTGCGACCATATTCAACCCTTTCTTTTTTTTAAACATTGCAACTTTCTGTTCTTTTTTAAAAAAGATTCTATTTATTCATTTTTAGAGAGGGAATGGAGGAAGAAAGAGAGAGAGAGAGAGAGAGAGAAACACCAATGTGTGGTTGCTGGGGGCCGTGGCCTGCAACCCAGGCATGTGCCCTGACTGGGAATGGAACCTGCGATGCTTTGGTTTTCAGCCTGCACTTAATCCACTGTGCTACTCCAGCCAGGGCTCAACCATTTCTGTGAGCATCCTGATTACCAGTGTTTTGAACTGTGCATCTGATAGGTTGGCTGCCTCTTCATTGCTAAGTTGTATTTTCTCTGGAGCTGTGATCTCTTCTTTCATTTGGGCCTTTTTTTTTTTTTTTGTCTCAGCACTCTTGTTATGTAGTAAGGGGTGGAACCTTAGATATTCACAAGGGCAGGGCAACCCAGGGTGCTGCTTTGTGGTGCAGTGTGGTGGAGGGGTTTGAGTGGGAACAATGCCACTTGCTCAGCTCTCTGACAGTTTTCAGTCACTTCCTCCACTACCCACAAGCAAATTGGGACCTTCTAGTATTTATTCCCAGGCGGGTGATTTTATGTGCATTCTAGGACCCTGTTGTTCTCTCCAATGAACTTTCCTATGAGGTTGGGAGTTTCTCGTGCCACCTTAACCCCCCAGGTTTTTTCAGTAAGAGGTTTTGAGGCTTTATTTCCCCATCCTGGAACCCTGGGTTGTGTGGTCTGTCTCATTCCCCAGTTGTTCCTCCTGGTTTATCCTCAAGCTCTGCCAGTTGCCACCTCACCCAGTCCAGCAGCTGCTCCCCTGCCCACCCCAATACTCTAGCCACCATTTTCCTGCAAGTACTCTCTCCCTGGCTGCCTGTCTCTGCCCCTCCTATTGGTCTGTATGAATGCTTCTTCTTTACCTCCTTGGTTGTCAGACTTCCATATAGTTAGATTTTCTGGCAGTTCTAGTTGCTTTTTGTTTTTAAATTTGTTGTTATCCTTATTTTAGTCGTGAGAGGAGGCACAGTGTATCTACCTATACCTCCATCTTGGCCAGAACATAATGTTATTTTTCAACACAAAGTGATTTCGGTATGCACTTGTGTCAATGTGACCATTCACATTCAAACACTGAGGTACATTGAGAAGGAAATAAAGAGTCAAACTCTGGCATCATTGGGAAAGGACTTAGGACAGGGAAGGTCAGTGGAAAAGACGGAATTGAATCTCTCTCCTCTTTGATGATTAAATGTATCAGAAATATTGTCTGCCCAGTCTGTGGACAGGACTTAGTTACTGAGCAGCTCTGCTTTGGCAACTTAAGCTATACTCTTATCCCCTAAAATATCTCACAAGGATTGTCCACATCTTCTTGAAAAAAAAAAAAAAAAAAAAAAAAAAAACAACATACAGTGAAGTACCTGAGAGGGAAAGAAAGGAATTTATGTGACATTTGTTGCTGTTAACATGTTCATTCTTTTTTTGGTAAGGCTTGTCACCCTCATAATGTGTCTTAAGAAACTCCAGACAGAACTAGTGTTTTTCCTGTGGGGGAAGACCAATCATCCACCAGTCCTGACACAATTTGGAAATCATTTTGAAACTATTTCATTGGATGTGGAACAATTTAACATGATTCCCTTAATTTTGCTGACTTAAAAAATAAAATTAAGGAAAATATTTTTACAACTCAAGAAAAATACAAATACTCTCAGAGTTGAAATATAAATTGCCCTTTAACAAATAAAAAAAATTGTGGTTTACAGTTTACTCTTTTTGCTTGCATCTAAAGTTTGAATACATATATTTTACAAATAAAATTACCAAAACAGTGCCCCATATTAAGACACATAGCTCATTGCATTTTCATGTTATCTAGGCAATCAAAATGATGACATTCTCTTGTTATGTCGGAATACCCCATTAACATATAACAGATTTTTTTACAAAACTATGAGAAAATAAATGTGAATAAATCTTATTTAGCTGGCTTAAATTAACACTTGAAAAATATGTGAGTCATGCCATAAGGGCTATACATAAAACACACAAAGAAAAAAAGAATTATTTCCAGTGATAGTTATAAAGTAGTTGGGCTTGATGGCTTTTTAGCAGCTGTGTGCAAATCATTATGTATCAATAGTCATGGGGAAACATTGTCAACATCTGGAGTTTTTATTAAACAAATACCAACAGATACCATTTGATTGCTCTTCCCCAAAGCAGAGATTAAATAATAGTCCCTCAGACACCTGCTGCATGAGACTCATCATAGCAGCCTGCCCTCTCCATCAAGCACAAAGTAGTGCCTTTCCTGAATTCTCTGACATGCAAAATGTGTCAGTATGCATGTATGTGATTAAATCCAAAAAGAGAAGAAAATAATACTGATTAATTAGTGAGTAACACAATTTCTTCCTTATTTAAATGGGAATTTCAAAAATTTAGGAATGTAATCACTGCATCAAAATACAGTCATGTACTTTTCTGTGAAATTTAGATACGACATGCTCTTTTATAATAATGTCAGTGTGTTTTTAAATATTATTCACACACCATAGGACCTGGAATGGATTATAATAAATGTCAAAGGGGGTAATGGTGACTACCCATTAAAACAAAAGCTATCAGAATTAGAGTAGGGAGACCAGTTACTTACAGAAAGGTTTTCACCTAAGTTTAAGTATATATCTGGGAAATCAGTCTGTTGAGCTAAATACCAGCTAAAGCTTTGCAAATGCTCTGCAATGGTTATAATAAGTAGAAACACAGTTTTAAAGTAGTATATAGCAATACATTTTCCAAAGACAATTGGTCTCTCTCTTTTGAAGAAGTGTATGTGTGACAAAGTTAGAGCATTAACTGAGGTTTTTCTGAGTCTGTTTTACTGAAAATGTGGGTCTCAGACCAGTGATATCAGGATCAGCTGAAAGCTGCTTATAAATGTAAATTACTGGACTCCACAACTAGATGTACTGGATCAATTTTTAAAATTAATTTTAACAAGTTTTCTAGATGACCTGTATGCCTGCTAAATTAGAGAATCACAGCTAATGTGATTTAAGGACATAGGTAATTTGGATTTGTTGGTAAAATATTGAGAATATTCAAATTTAACAGCATCTCCTAATCATTAATCATATAAAATGATTTATGATCTTTATATATATATATATATATATATATATATATATATATATAGTTTTCAAATACCCCTCATATAAAATAATCTCTCTTAGGTTTCATTTTTAAGAGTATTCAGAAGTATACAACAGGGGTCTTCAACTATTTTTCCAAAATTAGTTTTAATGAAAAAATGCATGTCTTAATGTGCAGTGGAGTGGTTAATTTAGTTAAGATGAAATGTAAAATAATTGGAGCAGAGAATTTCAAGGCTAAGGAAAACTATTTTGGTGTTATAGTCCTTGAAAATTCTTTCTAGATTATAAACCTATATAAATAATAGTTGAAGTAATATTTAGAATTAAGAGTTGAATTGAAATTACTCTACCTACCATGGGAGAGTCTTTTGTCATTAAGATATTGTAAATAAAATTTAGACACTAGTAAGTACATAATTTAGGTGTGTTTCAAATTGAGTTAATGAAGTAAATGTGACTTAACAATGAGAGTTCATTATTTTCACATAACAAAAATGCATTGCCAGGAAAGTTGCTGGAACATAATCATCAGTTTGAAATTCTATTGCTTTGCTTCCATGGTTACAATACATCAAGCCCATGTTCAACAGAAAGTGGAAGGGAAGAAAGCTCAGCACAAGATCCGTTTGTTCCTTTAGTAAGAAAAACAAATCTTTCTTTAAAACCCTCCAAATGGCAGTGGGTTAAGGCTCATTGACACATGGTGCCCCCATTTAATGGGATGTGGTAAGGTTATGAGGGTGGGAATGACTTAGTCATTATCCTGCTAATGGTGTCTGAATAGCCAGTTCAGGACAACCTCATGTACATAATCCAGATATCTTTTCAGATCAATGATTCGATAATTAATAGGTATTTGTTTAGTGACTAATGTCAATTTACCAACAAGTTCTTGCAACAGGCCAGTTGTGTTAACCCTATAAATGTTCTTATAATGAACATCTGTTTATAGGCTTTCTGTCTCTGAGGATTCTAATGTCTTGAATACATGCGATAGGAAGAGCTTAAACAGTCATTTTCCTCATCATCTATCTCCAACAAGATGCACTAATATAAAACAGATGTTTCTAACCTTTCTCCACACTTATCTAGAAAGATGAACCACATGGCCATCCTTGGTGACCTTTCTGGTATCTCTGTGCATATTACCTCAAGGATGCTGGCCTAGGACATCGGACTTTGTCAAGTACAGCTCTATCAGCAGCAGGGAGCTGAACTCCATGAACTTTCAAGGTCTCTTTTAAAGCTATTATCGGATTTGCCTGCCTGTGTAGTCTCAGGACCTGTTTATATCCACATGAGGTCAAAGCTTCCTCCTTCCTATTAATTTTCTTGCCATCTGTGCTGCCAGATGTAGTGAGAATAGGAGAAGCACTCTACCCTGGGGAAGAAAAGGCAACTCCGCCCAACTGCTCTGCCCTGCCTCAGAATTGATTCCTCCCTTTATTTGGAGAGATTTGTAACTGTCATTTAGCAACAGTAAAGGTCTGAGTGCAAAACAAACTTGAAAATAGCCATCCATTTAGTGCAAAAATTATTCAGGATGAATGGATAATATTACTCATATTTCTTGGCTTTTGTCATTTATGAACAATGCTAAAATTTATTTGCTTGCTACAGATATGCTGGAATATAGCTTAGGGTTTTTTGGGGGGTGGGTTTGAATGCTTGACCAAAGATAATTGACATAAGGTTAACTCAGAACTCAGAGAAGAAATTAAAAGGAGTATAAAATGAGGAAAGTCAGGGCCTGAGATCATTCTGTGATAGAGATAAAAATGATTTAAGTTTCTTCTCTCACTCCTGGAGCAAACTTGTAAATTATTGTAAGAATATGAGATGTACCAAAGCAGGGAATTAATTCACTGATGATGACCTTTATTACTTCTGGCTGCTCAATATTTTCCTTATTCATTTTGTACACTTGGCATCACAGTACTGATAATGTGAGGCTTTGGGAAAATTTATTTCTTAGCTTTGAGTACCTTTTGTAGACTGTGCTGAAAAGGATTTTCAAGATCACCCATCTATTTCATTTCATTTTACAGATATATCAATTGGGGCATGCAGAGATGAGGTGATACTGTTAGGTCCTTTGTGACAGAGAACTATGTGCTATAGAGTAAATAGCTCATTCTTGTAACAATTAAGTGATGTGTTTTGGCATGTTAATATTTTAGTTACCTTGCACACATCTATCTACAAATCCTATCAACTAATTTGATTTTATGTATATTGAGCAAAAAATCACTTATCTTTATATCATATGAATACTAGCAGCTTTTCAGAATAAGTTTCAATTAGGGTTGAACCATTCCTGATGCTCTTACAATATTCACAAAGGTCACATGTTGGACTGAGTTGAATAGGAGATGATGATGATGATGATATAAAATATTAGTTCAGTCTGTCCAAGTTTTGCTTTTTACTGACTTTGTGAAATCTAGTAAGTATCTTAACCTGCCAAAACTTCCATTATCTTAAATTGAGATCATTAGTCAACAAGCAAATCTGTAAAGCCTATAAGTTTGTCCTTTATTATAGAAAATTGCATATTTTAGTTTTACTACATTTTAAATATCATTTTATAAAAAGTTATCCATTCTAAAACATTTTTCTATTCTAAAACCTATCCAAGAATAAATAAATGAACAAACAAACAAATAGGAATATATTAGCAGAGACAAGTACAACATGAATACCAGATTTCTAACCACAACCTTGAAGTCCTACAGTGCCAAAGGGCAAAGATCAGTATGAATATTTGGGAAACCAAGCTGGCTGAAAGAAAACTACAAATTTATCATCTCAGACTGGGTCCTGGCCACCCACACACTTTTGGCTGTGGCATCAATTTCAATGCACAGATTTGCCCATGCATAACTATCCCTGTGCTTTAGCAGCTCATGGCTATTTTAGTCAGATTAACTCAAGTAATAATGTCCAAGTCATTGGAGAAACTGGAAACTGAAGTGAATATACATTTGTAGGATATGATTATCCATAGTATCCCAACTATAAGTATTTTCATATTAACAAGAGAGTTGATCAAATTTTTAGTGGAAGCCTACGTATACTGCATTGCATTTTTAATTCAATTGTTCTCCCTTGTTACTCCATAAAATGAAATAAAAGTTCAGTCAACTTCTAGAGAAGTTTTTTTCATATATACAGCTCTATAATATGTATATTTTAAATTCTGCATGCTATTGTGCTTTTACAATCAAGCGAATAATGCAAATGGATGGTAGTATTTGATAGGAATCCTCTGGGAAATTAGTTCCCACTGGATAAAAACATAAACAACAAATAAAATAAATCACATATTTGGTTCACTAGAGAAAAAGTGACTTTAGTTTGGCTCTTAGGGTTAAGAAGACATTTGAAATCATTGATGAGTTCTTTTCAGTGCTGGTAGCCTATAGTAACTGAGAGTTGGCATCCTCAATCAACTTCAGAAACAGCTCAATCGTGCTCCACTGAAGAACAGAGTGAGTGATAGACACTAGCTGCCATTTTGATAAGGGTCAAGTTGTCCCTTGAGTTTTTCTTTCCTTGGATAATTGTGCTATATGTTGGTGGGAAAACTAAGTTGTAGTTGCTTCAATTTGCCTTTGATGATCTTATACCCAGTTCTTTGAGTCTTTCCTTCTACCTTTAAGTCATCTTGTCATGCTCTTCTCTGGGAGCTGCTAAATCAATGAAGAATTTAATGAAGAAGTTCACTTTTGTGAGATAATGCAAAGACTCATGATACTACTGTCTTAGAAAGTATTTTCACTATAGTATAAAGAAAATTCTGTAGTTGGACTTTCATTAGAAAGTAAATAATGCTGAAATAGTAGGCAATAGAAATATTAAAGATGAATATCCAAGTTGCTATTGTTATTATGGTAGCTGTGATATATAATAAGAGTACTAGATTTGGAGACCAGGAACCTAATTTTACATTCCAGCTATGCCACTTACTATATTACCTGTGATGATGATAGAATTTTTGATCTTCAGTTTTTCTAATAAAATGAAGTAGAATAAGGATAACCTACTCCTCAGGATGTATTTAATTAGTAAAACATAGAGCATGTTAGAAACACTGACTGGTCCATATAAGCATTCAAGAAACATTTATGAAAAAACAGATGCATATGAATTTGTATACTAATTCAGATCCTTTCTTCACATTCTTCTGGGATTAAGTTTATTTTTAAATATCTAACTTGACTTAAACATGTACCTAATAATTGCATGCATACAAGATCATGTATAGAATGTCCAAATCAGAGAATCATTCCACCGTCTAATAATTTGAGCCCATAATTTAAACTGTTTCAGACTGATAGATATATCAAGAACACAAAGAATACAAATCCATCAGCCATATACAATCAGTGATGATTGACCCCTACCTTCCCTATTTCATCTACACACACACACACACACACACACACACACACACACACATAAAGAGAAACTATAACAGGCAAAACAAGGATCCATTCACCTTAGTTACAAACTGTATAGTATCTGTAAGATATTATACTAACCAATATGAACAGACATTTATGGAATTATTACTAAACAATACTAAGTAATATAAAAGAAAATACAAAAGTAAGAACTATAATGTTTACAAATATTATAAGATACCACTTTTCCAAGGTTAATCCATATATTTATTGTTTTAAATACCAAGAAGAATTGAAAAGAAATAAATATGAAAATTTGGGCTACAATTATGTAAAAGGCTAAAGGACAGAAAATAATTTAGATAAACTTTAAGATTAAGAATATGACGAATGTCATATATATCAAGAAACTGTGTTGCTGACACAGAGATTAAAATGGACCATTAGACTCAAAAGAATTGTCAGTTGGTGAGAAAAAAATCATATTTAAAGAACTGGTAAAAATATAGTTTTCCTATCTCATGCCACTAAAATATATTAATTATAAATAAGTAATTGTTAAAACCTGTAGAAAATAATTTTCAAAATTTTAATGACTTCAGAGTAAGATACACTATCCTAGATCAGAAATCATTAGTTAATAGTTATGAGTTTGTTGTCATTTTACTGTTTATATACTTTTTTAAGATTTTATTTATTTATTTTTAGAGAAGGAAGGGAGAGAGAAAGAGAGAGAGAGAGAACCATCAATGTGCTGTTGCTGGGGGCCGTGGCCTGCAACCCAGGCATGTGCCCCGACTGGAAATTGAACCTGCAATGATTTGGTTCGCAGCTCATGCTCAATCCACTGAGCTATGCCAGCCAGGGCTACTGTTTATATTTTTGATCTTCTTCTTTTTCTTAGATAAGTCCCTTTAACGTTTCATAAAATAAGGGCTTGGTGATGATGAACTCCTTTAACTTGCTCTTATCTGAGAAGCACTTTATCTCCCCTTCCATTCTAAATGAAAGCTTTGCTGGATAGAGCAGTCTTGGATGTAGGTCCTTGCCTTTCATGGTTTCAAATACTTCTTTCCAGCCCCTCCTTGCCTGCAAGGTTTCTTTTGAGAAATTAGGTGATAGTCTTATGGGCACTCCTTTGGGGGTAACTCTCTTCTTTCTTCTTGCTTCTTTTAGGATTCTCTATTTATATTTAATCTTGGGTAACTTAATGATGATGTGCCTTGGTGTGTTCCTCTTTGGGTCCAGCTTCTTTGGGGCTCTCTAGGCTTCCTGGATTTTCTGGAAACAAATAAACCTAAAAGAAAATTAAAAACAATGAAAACAAAAACTAAGCAAACAGCCAGAACAGGAACAGAATCAGAGAAATGGACATCACATGGAAGGATTTCAGTGGGGAGGGGGAAGGGAGGAATGGGGGGGAATGTACAGGGAAGAAGAAGGATAATTAGTAGGCATAAAATAGAAGGGGAGAGACAAAAATAGTATAGGAAAGAGAGGACTCAAAGAACTTATATATACAACCCATGGACATGAACAAGGGGGAGTGCTGGAGGGTTGGGGGGCAGGGGGGAGGGGGATAAAGGGGTAAAAATTGGGAAAAAAGTAATAGCATAATGAATAAAAATACTTAAAAAATTAAAAAAATAAGGAAAAAAGTCATTAAATATATAATAAAAAATTGACATTAAAGTTTAAAATTATATTCAATATAATATGCTTCCACATATTAAAAAGATAATTATCTCAAAATTATATTTAAATTACATTGAACCAACAAGAAATTTGTATTCATAAATTTAAAGAAAAGCGAATAAGTCAAATACACAAATATAAGGCCACTCAATGTACAAATATTTAAGGTATATGGACTGGTATTTCAGAGAAGAGGAAATTCAATAGCAAAACAGTATTACAAAGCTAAAAAATATTTAATGAAATGAGGATTAAATGAAAGTAAGGTATTATTCCAGATCACTGAGATTGATAAAAATGTATCTTTCTGACAATCCCAACCACAGGAAAGGGTATTGAGGAATAGACATTTTCAAAACATATGAACTCTTTTATGTATTCAAAGAGGTAACCCTCTATGTAAAGACAAACAGATTTGCACCTGTGAGATAGAATGAGGCCAGGGACATGCACATCAATGTAGATGCATATTTTTTAAAAATAACTAAAGGGGAGGGAAAGATGAATAATAACATGTAATATGAAATATTTTTTATATAAAATGTGAAAATTTTATGTTTTAGAGATACCAATTTAACAAATATATTAAAGATAAACAGCTAATTAAAATATTGATTTGGGGGGAAAGAATAGAAATGACATTGGGGGGAGAAGCATAAAAGGTGCTTAAACTGAAAAGACGTTGTTTAGTGTTTCTTTCTTTCTTTAATTTTATTTTAATTGTTGTTCAAGGACAGTTTTCTGTCTTTTACTCCCATCCCAGCTCACCCCCGCTGCCCTAACCACCTCCTTCCCATTTCCAACCCCTCAAAAGTACATTTTTAAAATAAATTTTATTGTTGTTCAAGTACAGTTGTCTCCATTTTCCCCCACTCTCCCCACCCCAGTCATCCCCGCTTCCCTCCCTTGATCCTATCCCCTTTTGGTTTTGTCCATGGGTCCTTTATACATGTTACTGACAACACTTCTCACTTTTCACCCCATTATCCCTCCAGCCTCCTGTCTGGTAAAAGTATGATCATGCAAATATGACTAAGTTTTATAACGTCTGATAAAGAAGTGAGTATATGTATATTCATATACTATTTATTTTTCCTAGATTTTAAAATATTTCATCTCAGTCATGTGTTGAAATAAGAAAAATAAGTAAAAAAAAATGAGCTGGTGCTGAAAAACAATCTAGAATACATTTTTGATTTTGTGCAATCCTGATAGATAAAGGAACTTTCACTGTCTTTGCTGTGAAGGGTCCCATTGGCAGAAACACATACAGGTTCCTACGGGAGTCAAATAAAGGTAACAGAACTCAGGAGTCTCTGAGAGTCCTTGAGACAAGTTTTTATCATGTTGTCACTTTTTTTCCAAAGGAGATAAAAAGTTCCAATCTCACCTGATTTTTCATCAGGTGAATTCCATCTCATCTGATGTAATTTGTCCGTTCCCTGTGACCAGACTGTGTAATAATGTTTCACTAGGCTACAGTTGAAAACAAACATTAAATGTTTTAAGTGGCTTTTAAAACTATATTTAAATAAGGGCATTTAAAAGTTATATATCTAGGTAATTTTTCCATAACAAAGATATATATTAATTTCTTAAATATTAGGTGTGACTTTATTTCTGTTTGTTGATTTACAGTTGAAACTGAAAAGAATTATATTGTTTAAGATTTCCTATGTTTGTAGGTTTAATTCATTGTAAAATAAATCTGACCTCTACATTCATCCTTTTTTAAATATTAATTTAATTGAATCTGAATTTTCATAGAAGTCTATGGCTTCATGTAAAGGATCTGTATTCATCCAAACTTTGTCTTTCCAATGTGTTTTAATACTGAAGAGATTTCTCGGTAGGTGAAACCATTCTTACATCTATTGCAAACTAATGAATAAGCTGATTGAATATCTAGCTTGTGGGAGTAATATAGAAAGATTTATCTCTTTATTATGAGTAAGGTAATACAATGGATTGCTTATGTTTAATGAGGTAATGTTAGAAATAATATCTCTAATGATTTCATTACCTATTTATTGTACTATACTCTAAAAAGACTAATATATGGTGCTTCCTCTAAAACTCACTGTTAAAAAACTGTCAGAGTCACAGGTATCTTAGTACTGTAAGTGACTGTGAATACTGGTACTATTGAAGCATAAAGTTATGGTGTATGTGTTACATTTATGAGTTGAGAGCTATTCAGTGTTAGCCAGGCAATGATTCAATATTTTCCATAATTACATTCACATCTTGATAGAGCCTCAACATGATAACTATATTAATAAGAATTGTCAGACAAGGGAGAATAGGACAACAATGTACACAAACTCATAAAAACTTGTTGTTTTGTAGTTTTGTATTATAATTACACACTGGAAACAATGCAATAAAGTGTATCTATGCATATATATTTTTCCACTTCTATTTCTTTTTGTAGCATTTATCAGTTTTCAAGTAGTACAGTAATTTGTGCAATTATTTGCATTTTGACTGCTCATTGAAGTGAGCACTATGTTTTTTGGCTTCTAGAGAACACTCTAGAATGCAATGTCTTCTGAATGCAAAAAAAGTTAAGTAGAGAAGGGTAAATTCAGAAGATCCACCTCATCTGCCAACAGCAAGAGTGATGTGTATTTCTGAGAAATTCAGTGGAATCAGCAGAAAGCAATATTCTAAGAGAAGATTTATAGGAAAGGAGGAGACTGCATATCTAAGGTTGTCACATACCCAGAGACAGAAATTTTCTTGCAAAATGCACAGCAATACTAACAGTATTCTAAACTTAGAGGATATATCAAAATATACTAGCTATGTTATATATTACACAAGCAATCTTTAAGGGCATATGTACAAAACAAATTTCCCAAATGTTTTTATATATTTCTTTTGCACTAGAGTAAGTGACTTTAGTGGACTTAGTTCAGTGTCAAGACTTTCAATGTCCCAACTAAAATGTAATGACATTTTCTCTCAGAAATCATTTCTGATTAAGCCTAGAAGTGAACTAACAAATGCATTTGAGGGTGTTATAACTTGTTTTAATTTTTGTTTGCATATTATTTGGGGAATATATGACAAATTTTGTTTAGAAAAATTAAGGTGGAAATTAATTAAATAGAAAATTTTTGGTGGAATTAAAAAAAGAGACATTCCTCATTTATCTTTAATTACTCTTTTGAAAAAAGAACATTCAGTAAAAACTCTTGTAAAAGATCTATTTTACTCATTTCATTACTGAGTCTCATACCCTGGAGCCTATAATCTATGAAAATTACTTTGAAGCAATAACAATGTATACAACATTCTAAAACATTTACATCTTTATTTATTTCAGTTATACTCATGAAAAATGATGAGAGTTTTAATCAACTAGTATAGATTTACATACTCACATAAATTATATGGTTCACAAATAAGATTTTAATTACTTCCTTCAACAGGAAACATTGTTAGTTATTATTTTACAATTGTATTCTTCATTAACCATGGAAGTTTTTATCTATTTTAGCTGTAATGGAATCAATTTTATATGTAAAATTATAAGAAAAATCCAAATGAATTCTTTTCTCTCTCTAAATGAGCTCCATAAGGAAGAAAATGGCACACTACATATTACATTACATCATACTTCACATGACTGTATATACATATACCCACAAAAGCACATACGTATAATCAAAGTGTGAATTTCAGATACCTCTGAGACACATCAATACACAATACCCACTCTAATTCATATGTGGATTATACATTCCCTACAATCTTATTTTTATTACCTCATACTTGCCAATCTATACATATAGATTTATTGCCTTTATGGTCTTATGAATTTGATAGGACTTCCAGTATGAAATCAAAGCTGAGACCATATCTTTGTGTTGCACTTGATCTTAGTGGGAAAGCATTCAGTCTTACCACTATATAAAAATGTTAACTGTACATTTTGTAAATGCTCTTGATCAAATTGGGGAAGTTTGATTCTATTTCTTATAAGTTGTGAGTACTTATCGTGAATGTGTGCTTCAATTTGTCAAATATATTTTTCCATATCAGTGATATAATCATACTACTTTTCTTGTAGATGTGGTGGAATAAAGTCACTTTAAAATGTTGTCAGCCTTGAATATATGTAATATATTTTACTTAAATGTGATATTTAATGTGTCTGTATATTGCTGACTTCAATTTTCTAATATTTTGTTAAGGATTTTTTCATTTATGTTCATGAGAATTCTAATGGAAAAAATGGACAACATACTAGAAGAGTCATAGGAGCTAAGTAAGGAATGGAAATCCTAAAAAAAAAAAAAAAAAATCAAAAGAAAATGCAAAAATTTGAAAAAATTTCCTTTTTTCTGGAGAATAGTACTTCATTGAGGAAAATGGTCTGGAATAATTTAAAACAGTTACAAAAATCAAAATTAAATACAAATAATTATTTGTTGTTTTCTGAGATTCTGATTCCCAGGAAACAGAAATTCAAGTCCTTGTTATATAAGTTTTCTCCCTAATTTTTGTATTTAATTTATAGATTAGATAATAACTTCAGAATACTATTCTGAACTTGAACTTCTGAACTTCAGAATACTATTATAAACTTGAACTATAAATTTAAATAAATTTAAATATAGATATCAAGAATACACTACATAATTTTATAGTAATCTCATAATTTATGGGCCAAGATATAATGGATGTTTTGATCACCAGGTCTAGTGGACTATACACCTTTGCCTCCGACATGCTTTCACCAATCTATTCAACACAGTATGACAAGTGTCCTCACATTACATGTTTTAAGTGGAAGATAATCTATGCAATATAATAATTTTCATATTTTCCCAACTAGATTTGGTTGATGCTCAAACTCAGTTTTGAGTAACCTTGCTTCTATATAATACAGAATGTTGCATTTTAATTTACAAAGCTCTGAATATTGAGGTTCATGTAATGATGCCATATATAGCATTTTTAATAAATGCAAAAGTATACTGATTATACTAAATAAATAGCAATGATAGCAACAATGTATAAATGCAGGGCCTGTTAGGATAAGGGAAAAAAGAAGCATCCAACCCTGTAGCTAAACCCTGCTGTTTCCCGGGATAGCACCACATATGGTCCTCAGTCTAAATGCACCACAACATAAGGTGGTACTGCATGCCCTAGAGCATTCTTAACAAGCAGATTATAATAGTGTGGCATGGAAAGTATGGCAGGAATTATTTTCTGTTTTCTATGAGCTAGGAAAATCTTTAGTAAAGTGGTAAATAATTTTCTAGAAAGTTTATAAAAAGGCAGTTTTGTAGAACTACACTTTATAAAATGTAGGATGTTGTATAAAACCATGGGGAAAATGCAAAACAAATTATTTTCTTCACACTGAGATATTTATATTTTATTCAAAACTTTATTACAATATAAGGAACAAAGACTAGATTTTGGCTGGTGTTAACATGTAAACCAACTGAACATGTTGATACATCCAGCATTTCCTTGCATAACTGACAAAAATGAAATTTTGGATTAATAGTATTGAAACAGTTTTAATAATAGATTTGTGCTAGTATACAGTATAATATGAAAAGAAAGTCAGATCTGTCAGGAAGGCTTTAGTTTTTTTTTCTCTTTATTTAACCAGTGATAGACCCTTATTGTTATGTTAATGTTTTAATGTTATGCTGTGTTATGTATAATTTATAACTTATGTGACAAAACTACATTAATGCAGACCTCTTGATTAAATTGTTTCCAAGAAGTCTCAAAATAATATGTATTACCTTTATTTTATTTATTACTTTATTTACCAAATCACCTGGTTGATGTGAAATTTATTTATTATTTCATTTACAAAATACACCTTGGAAGATGAGGATGGTTTACTGTTAGCAGTTTATAAGGAATCATAGCAGTTGAATATTCCCAAGATTTGTGTAAACAAAAAAGTATGAATGCATTATCATAAACAGTTTATTACACTTGATTAAGACACTTCCTCACACTTTTTGTGTTTTACACAAAATATATCTGTGCTTTTGTGTATGTGTTTGAAGCAGAAATACAAGTTTTATAATGAGAATTAACAGATCTTAATTAAGTGCTTTTTGGATTTTCAAGTTATAGCATGGGAAGCATTCATTTTTATGTGGTTATGCATTTGATGAAAATCCCACTTTGTCACTAATTCTGTATTCATCATTAATGAGAAGTGAATATTAGATAATATAGAGATAATTATGTAGGTAGCAATAGCAACAACACAATGCTTCAAAATTAATTCATTTCATTGTAAATTATAAGCTCAGCTTCTAATAGAATTAACTGAAGGCCAAGTAAAATAACACAATTTATTGTTTAACCCTATAAATCTAAACAAAGGGTAATGAGAAGATATGTATTTCATTACAGTCATGCACTTAAGCGTCATACAAAATCACTAAATATTTGATCTTGTTATAGTCAAGCAAAATGGATGTGAATGTAGAATATGGCACTTTTGATAATTGGAAAAATAAGAATATAAATCAATAGAATGAGATATTGTTTAAAATTATTTGGTCAAAAAATAGAATAAAAGTCAAAATATAGGCATAAGCTTAGGATTCCTATGTTAAATTAAAAAATGCTAATGTGCTATAAGCTAATCGTTAAAACTCCTTAAAAGTTTGAAAGTTTGCCTTATGCCCACAAAACAAAAATAAATGATCAGACTGTGTTAGTTTTGTCTTCTCTATTTTTCCCCACATAGATCAAAGTCACATGGAAATAAATTAAGCACAGGAAAAGATGGTAAATTTAGAGATTCATTTGAAGTAGATCATTTTCTATAAGTAACAATAATGCAAATTTCAGTTTTTTATCACTTCTCCCAAAAATACCCATGTTTTATTAGCAGATCTACCTCATGCTAAAGTTAACCTGTTTTTAAGGCTAGAATCTGATGATGCCTCATGGTCTTTGTGAATAATAGTAAAATATCATATTTTTCTGTGATTTTTACAAACTTGTCAATATATGTTCAACAGAGCTCTATGGAGAAGATGGACTTTGCATTAATCATGTTAGTCTTGAATAAAATAAGATTTAGAAAGTTTAGGGAAATCTACCACTTACTGAATGATTAGTTGTGCTGGGTATTATGTAAACATTACATGTATGTGACATCATTCAATTCTTTCTCAGAAGCCTGTGAGGTTTAGTATTATTTCTATTTTTGAGACAAGAGAAATAAATCATGAAAATTTAGATTGTTAATCTAAGTCAAAGAACTAGAGAGAGGACTACCACCAATACCTGTCTAACTATAAATTTAGTTCTCTTTCTCTTAAAAGTGTTTTTGTAAGTACCATCATCCTTGCAAGGCTTTCCCAACACTCTGGTAAGACTAAGGTAGCCTAACTTGAGCCCTGCTCTTAGCAAGACATACTTATCTCTAACCTATTGTATTTGCAAGAAGGAATGGCATGCTTAAGGAAAGGACCAAATCCCAAAGAATGTACAATGTCAAGAGAAACCCTAATGTAAACTGTGGATTTTGGTTGATACTAGTATAGCCACATAGGTTTCTGGATTATGATAAATGTCCCACCCTGGTGTGGAAATTTAATAATGATGAGACTGTGCATAAGTAAAGGCAAAGAGTATATGGGAAATCTCTATACTCCTTACCTTTGTATATATTTTTTTATTTTAATCATTATTCAAGTACAGTTTTCTCCCTTTTACTCCCAATCCAGCCCACCCTCCCAACACTCCCCACTTCCCTCCCATTACCACGGTCCCCCTAGTTTTTGTCCATGTGTCCTTTAAATTTGTTCCCGTGAACCCTTCCCATTGTCCCCTGAAATTCCCTCTTCTCTCCCCTATGGTCACTGTCCATCTTTTGAGATTTATATCACAACATAATACCAAAAACAAATAAGCTTTATTCCTTTCTCAGTATTTGAAATATTTACCCCTTGGAAGATTATATTTTGTTATTTCAAACCTTTTTAACTCTCCTCCCCTAAATATAGCACAAAATAAGAAAATATAATTATATTCTTCTTTATATGTGTAAGATTGACTTTAAATTTACACTCCTGTCTTATCAATCCTTATCAGCGGCACTTTCCTTAACCAAACAGAATGATTTTCATGACTATCATGTCATCTGGGAACAATGACAGTTTTACTTCCTCCTTTCCAACTTGGGTGTCTTTTGTGTCTTTTTTCTTGTTTTATTGCTGTACTTAGAAGCTCCAATACTATGTTGAATAGACGTGGTGAAAGCAGACACCCTTGTCTTGTGCCTGATCTTAGGGGAAAACTTCTAGGTTTCTTTTTTTTTTTAGTTTTTAATTTTTTTTTAGAGAGAGGAGAAAGGAAGGAGAGAGGGAGAGAAACATCAGCGTGTGGTTGCCTCTCATGCACCCCGCCCCCAAACCAGGGACCTGGCCTGCAACCCAAGTATGTGCCCTGACTGGGAATTGAACCAGTGACACTTTGGTTCACACGTTATCACTCAATCCACTGTGCCACACCAGCCAGGTGAAAAATTTTAGTTTTTGACAATTGAGTATGATGCAGGCTGTAGGTTTCTTATATGTTACCTTTATTGTGTTGAGATATGCTAATGATCTCACAGGCTTATTTTAATGATTAAATGAAATGAAGTGGATTTAGACAGCACCAAACATTTAGTTGGTACGTAATCAATATCATTTTTATCTCCAAAAATAAAAACAAAACAAAACAAAACAAAAACTCATGCCCCTGCCTCTACTACATTAAAAAAATGTCAACATCATGTGAAAATGCCCTAATTTACCTATGATTACTCTACTTGGATGCCCTCCATTATTCCCCTTCCTTCATTTCTATGTAAAAAGGGAAAAATAAGGGACTTCTGGCCAAGATGGAGGTGTAGGTAGACCCACTGTGCCTCCTTGCACAATGGAGATAGGAACAACAACAATTTAGAAACAGAATAACAACCATAACTGACAGCAAATTGAACTGTATGGAAGTTGGACAACCAAGGAGTTAAAATAGGCATGTTCAACCAGACTGGTAGGAGGGGCGGAGTCAGGCAGCAGGGTGGAGAGGGATTGAGCCATGAAGAGTGGTTGGACTGGGTGCATGAGGCATCCTAGGCACGCAAGACTGCAGTGGGTGGCCCCTGGGTATGCAGTCAGCAGCTGGAAGACCTTGGGTGTGGGCTGGCAACCAGCACACCCAGCAAGGCAAGGATTGTGAAGCAAGGTACTGTGCAACCCAGGGTTCCAGTGCCAAGAAATAGAACCTCAGGACACTGATTGAAAACACCTGTGGAGGTTGAGATGCAGGGAGAGACTCCCAGGCTCACAGGAGAGTGCGTTGGAGAGACCCATGGGGTCCTAGAATGTGCACAAGGCCACTCATATTAGCACCAGAAAGGCCCAGTTTGCTTGGTGGAAGCAGTAGAATGGACTGAAGTCTGATGGAGAGTGGAGCAAGTACCATTGTTCTCTCTCAGACCCTGCCCCCAGATATAGCATCACAACCCAGCAACTGGGTTGCCCCGCCCTGGTGAACATCTAAGGCTCTGTCCCTCATATGTAACAGGAACAACACGACAAAAAAATTGCCCAAATGCAAGAACAGATCAAAGTTCCACAGCAAATACAACTAAGCGACCAAGAGATAGCCAACCTATCAGATGCACATTTCAAAACACTGGTGATCAGGATGCTCACAGAATTGGTTGAAATTGGTCACAAATTAGATGAAAAAATGAAGGCTATGCTAAGTGAAATGAAGGAAAATGCACAGGGAACCATAGTGATGGGAAGAAAACTGGGACTCAAATCAATGGAGTGGACCAGAAGGAAGAAAGAAACATTCAACCAGAAAAGAATGAAGAAACAAGAATTCAAGAAAATAAGGAGAGGCTTAGGAACCTCCGGGACATCTTTAAACATTCCAACATCTGAATTATAGGTGTACCACAAGAGGAAGAGGAAGAGCAATAAGTGTAAAAGTTATTTAAACAAATACTAAAGGAAAACTTCCCCAATCTGGCAAAGGAAATAGGCTTCTAGGAAGTCCAGGAAGCTCAGAGAGTCCCAAAGAAGTTGGACCCAAGGAGTTGGACCCTTGATGACCCTTGGACATCAAGACACATCATAATTACATTAGCCAAGGTAAAAATGAAGGAGAGAATCCTAGAAGCAGCAAGAGATAAGGAGACAGTAATCTACAAAGGAATTCCCATAAGACTGTCAGCTGATTTCTCAAAAGAGACCTTGCAGGAAAGAAGGGGCTGGAAAGAAGTATTCCAAGTCATGAAAGACAAGGACCTACATCCAAGATTGCTCTATCCAGAAAAGCTTTCATTTAGAATGGAAGGGCAGATAAAGCTCTTCTCAGATAAGGTCAAGTTAAAGGAGTTCATCATCATCAAGCCCTTATTTTATGAAATGCTAAAGGGACTTATCTAAAAAAAAGACAAAAAAATGTACAATAAAATGACAGCGAACTCACAATTATTAACCACACCTGAAACAAAAACAGAAACAAAGCAAACAACTAGAACAGGAGCAGAACCACAGAAATGGAGATCACATGAAAGGTTGGCAACAGGGGAGTGGGAAGAGGAGAGAGAGGGAAAAGGTACGGAGATATGTAGCATAGATGGTAGGTAGACAATAGACAGGGGGAGGGCAAGAATAGTATGGGAAATGTAGAAGCTAAAGAACTTACGACACATGGACATGAACTAAAGGGGGGAATGTGGGTGGGAGAGGGTCTGCAGGGTGGAGGGGAATGAAGGTGGGTAATTGGACAATTATAATAGCATAATCAATAAAATATATTTTTTAAAAAAGAAAGAAAAAAGCTCAATTGTGCTGTGATCAAAGGGCAATACCTTACCATGAATTTGAAGTCATCCACCCCCTTTTTGGTGATATCTCTTATAGATTAAAATATTGTGTGATACAGGCTCATTTCCTTCAGCTCACATTTAATTTATATTTTGTATTATATAACCATACCCAATAAAATAAGAAATCATAGGTAGTTCATGGGTCCTAAATCCTCAGCTGCTGTTAGTAACAAGATATATGCTTTGCGCACTCCCACATTTCTTAAGTTTCCCATTATTTCTGCCTCTCCACTCTTTGTGCAAATTCTGGTCTCCTCCAGACTAGGCATGTGAACTTCTCTGCTTCAGTGATTTCAACTGTCCCTAATGTTTCAGCTACAAATACACTGATAATCCCAAGCTTTATATTTCCAGCTCAGTAAGGTCTCCTGAGTTCCAATTTATTCATTTACCAAAGTGCTTCACAAATATCACAAATTGAAAATGTTTAAATAATACATGTTCTCTTTTTGCTCAAAAGACATTTCTTACAAAATAGTTTATATTGCAATACAGTCACTATTACTTTTCCATCTCTCTCACCCCATAGATAGTGGGTCATTATTAGTCTACAGGCTCCCACATTGAGCATTCCAGGGGGAAGACTGGTTGTGATTGGGTAGGAGGTTTTGTATAGGCTTTTCCTTCTGTCCTTTCCCTGATTCTTCCTGTCTGGCTATTCCATATGTTTCAATTTTCAGTTCAAATAGGAAATTTCATCACATTCTCTTTACATTCTTATCATTTTGCCTGTCTGTTTTAATTGTTTGTCCTCTCCACAAGGCTATGTTTTATTTCATTACTGAATCCCTTACAGTGTCTAGCACAAGTAGGTATAACAGACATAAAATAAATACATGTTGAATAAATAAAAAATACATCAATATAAATTATTGCTGGGAAAGTATTTTTAAATGTAATATGGGATGAATTTATAAATCAGCTAAATTATATTATTGAATATGAAAATATAAAAATAATTAAAATATTGAGTATGTAGTCCACCACTATATATTCGGCCCCCTTCACTACCTCCCAGCCCCTTTTCCCTCTGGCAACTACCATACTGTTGCCTGTGTTTGTGAGTTTCAGTTTTATATACTGCATATAAATAAAATCATATGGTTTGTAGCTTTTTCTGGCTGATTTATTTGTGTTAGAATGATATCCTCAAGGTCTGTCCATGTTGTTGTAAATGATGGTATTTCATCTTTATTTATGGCTGAGTAGTATTTCATTATGTATATAGATCACATCTTCTTTATCCAATCATCTATAGAAGGATACTTGATAATTTCCGTGTCCCCATTGAAAATAGTGCTGCAATGGAAGATGACTTGACTTCGGGTGGTAGGCACACAATGCAGTATACAGATCATGTATCATAGAAATGATTTTTCATTTCACTTGAAAACTATATAATTGTATTAATCAATGTCACCCCAATAAATTTAATAAATATAAATTTAATAAATAGAATAATAAAATTCTAAGTGTGTATCCTTATATACATAATATTACTTTCTGCAATGAAGTTAATACATGGCACAGATATTACCAAATGATGTTACAGTATTCATTTAGGTTCTAAATAAAGTAACTCAATAAACTTAGACAAATACTTAAAAAAATCTGAATAAAAATAATGCATCTAGAAAAGTTATAGTTCTGATTTTTAGTAAGCTTGTTGAGTATATTTCTTTTTATGAGAAAATAACTTGTCCAAAAGCCACTGTTTTATTTCTGAGGTACGTTTGGAGTTGTTTGTATGAAGCATTGCATAAGTTTATTGTTATCTGATTGCATCAGTTAATATTACCACCGTAATTATTTATAGCTTATTAATCATTGCTGAACAACTAAAAATATTTAATAACTCATTTCTCATTAACTTATCTTTTGCAGAAGAAGAGAGCTTTTTATCTTATATAATAAATTCTGGAAGAATTTCATCAAACTCTATAATAATAAAAATATAAGTACATACACTTTATTTTGCTTCCATGAGTAAAAAATAATTACTTTACAATAAGTTATGTTTTTATTTAATAGGATATTCCCCCTCCTATTCTTTAATTGTCTTTTTTTATTCTTCTTCTTTGGAATTTTCTCTTCTGATGAGAGTAGCAATGCCCTCATAAGCTACTCTCATCAGAGGGAAAAGAGATACCAATCAGGTAAACAAAAAAAATTGACTGACTTCAAGAACTAAATTACACTGCATAAAACCATTTAGATTATAAAGTATTGTGGCAGGCAGTGACTAATATTTAATACAGAGGAAATTGTATTAAATACAATTGTAATTGTAGACAAGAAGAATTGGATTTTTTTACTACTATGAAATTGGCCATAGACACTTGGCAAAACAGTTTATGCAAAAAAGGTCCCTCTCATCTCAAACAATGGCATCATTTGATTATGTTACAAATAAAAGATATTATGTTACTTTCTTACGCTTAACTCAAATCATCAACCTGCTTCTTCTGCTTTCCCGAACAAAAGGAACAGCTCTTTAATCACAAGAACTACAAGTAGACCTGCACTAAAAATGCCTTGTTTTTCAGTACTTTCTTCTGAATGCTGCCCTTAAATTACACTGTGATTCTTTTGTGAACCCTTCGCAATTGCCCATTGTCTAGTTTAGCCCAGAACTGAAGTTAGTATTCTGACAGTAGAGTATGGTTTTAGCCAAAAATGATTAAAAGAATACTTTAAAATTTATGTGTATCCATTCCATTACTTCATTAGAAAGACTGTTCGGTACTAAATTTATAATTAAATACAATTCATCCAGGTAACATGTATGAACCAGGTGGTGTGTAATATGCAAAGCTGTAATGACATTTAAGACAAAGCTCTTGACCTAATGAGCTTTATAGTCTCATATAAAAGATGAGTCCTCAACCCCAAATAAAGACATATAGAATAAGTGACAAATGATAATAGTGTTCTTGGAGTATAAGGTTCCAACCAATCATAAATCCACTGAATGTTTCACCAGTATGTACTTTTAAGCAGTTAAATTTATGAGAATGACTGCTCTGTAACAGGAATCTGAGGCTTAATTCAATGTTTTTGATTAATAGCTCTGCTGTCCCATAACCCAATTTTGTGCTGTACTTAATATCTTCATGTCACTGAGTATATCACCACTTCATATTTAATTTGTGAGTTCCTCATAATCTATGGTGTTTGTTTTATGGCTAGTCTTACATGGAAATAGGGGTATAACACTGTGATCCAATTATTTAGGGAAAAAATAAAATAGTAATTGGAAAGTTTCACCATTGCTTTTCTTTTTTATCTGACAAAATGCACTTATTATTATCACTGCTTCAGTTCCCTCTCTGCAGTTAATTTTGCTTTATTAAAAAAATAGAGAAAAAGAAAGAAAAATAAACAACAGCTCTAGGAAAGAGGGGTTAAGGGTTGGAGGGATTGAATAAAAAGGAAAAAATACTCATAAACATAGACAACAGTGTAGTGATTGTAGGGGTGGGGGTATAAGGAGGACAAGTGGTAGTATAAAAATACAATAAGATGATTTAAAAATAAATATTAGAATAAAAGCACACTTAAAAATTCTTACTTTTTCTCTCAAAATCTTGCAGAAGAAAATAAAATAAAAATTAGTTATGTGTTTTCACAGGTAACATGAGAAAATTTTTCTACTAAAAAACTGATCTTGAATGAAAACAATTGAATAAAACTAACAAAAAATTAAATTTTATTTATAAAATGTCTTGTAACTTTGTTAATAAAATTTGTACATATTTGGAAAAAAATGAAAATCTTCCAGAAAAACTACTCCAATCACAAAAAAAATGGAGTGACTTAGGATCTAATGCCTAAGAATAGTGAGAAAGGAAGTGTGCAGTACACAATATGAAAAGTTCCTGGAGTTTATATAGTGATAGAATGACTTCTAAATGACACTTTTCTACAATATCATTTTAAAGGTAAATAAAGAAGAAAGCCCAATTTTTAATAAAACTGCATGACAAATTTTATTTACAAACAAAAAGTCTTTCTAAGAACTGGAGGGGTATAATATAAAATGCATGCAAACATAATTTATTTGAGGCACATAATACCTAGAAAATTAACTTCCCTTTGAATTATATTGGCTGAGATTGATAAATGTTGAGCAAAAGAACCTGAAAGCCTCTATTTGCCAGAGTTCTGCATTTTAATAATTTGAAGCAGGTGATTTTTTTCTCTGTAATGTCCAACTCCAGGCAAATGAGGTAATATAAGCATGGATTCTCATAGTTTCTTCCCTACTTCTTTTCTTGTAGTCTGAAGTTTTGCATGAGTTTCCATAAACATTGCCAGGTTTTCCCAGCTTCAAATATTTGTTGTTTTTTTCTAAATATATGTCCAAGGTGTTGAGCAATATTCTAACTAAAGGGCTATATTGATAGGGCCATCATTATTGATGCAGCACTTTTGCAAGAATTCTAGTGTTTTTTAAGTGCTATCAGCTTTTGCTTTGTCTGTGTTCCATTTCTGATTGTTGTATATTGACTGGTGCCAGTCTCTACAGCTTACCTCATTAATTTCATCCCTTCATTCTGTAGTGGATTGAAAATATTTAAGACCTGTCTATTCAGACAAAAATAAATTTTGTGTTATATTTTATTGATGTAAAAATATATGGCAAGTAATTTATAAATAGTAATATAAAATACAATACCTTTGTTATAAATTCCAAAACTAATTGATTTTGACCAATTGCTTATGTTTAGTTTTTGTGAAGTCCTCATACATTGTTTCCACAGCCAACCTATTATTGCAATTCAAATGTGATTTGACGACATTTTGTTCTATTACAGAGCAGTGAGAAACATAACACATTTAAGTTTTCTCAGCCTTATTTACTTTTCTCTTTGTCAATTTCTTAAGCCTCAGAAGTTCACAAAATAAAAACTGAAGCATCTCTCTGTAGTGATTGCCAGTTTCCATTGTATAAATACTCCCATCATAAACATTGCCATGCTACCAATGTGATATCACTGAACAGAGTACTAGGAGGGAACATACAATAAGTAACACATCATTTCCACTATAAAAATGATAGGCATTAATAACTCCAACAGAATAGATGATAAGAAAATATAGTAAAATCATTAGGAAATAATGAGTCATAAACACATTTGTTTTGATATAATTAATTTAATAGCAGGTTTATTTTTAATATGATTTTTAAATAATGGTTGTGTTAAAACCCAGATTGAAAATTTTCTATAAATTTAACCATCACCTTTTATAAGCACATAAGAGTGGGTTCTAGCACACCGCTGCCTTACTATTCCCTGAGTTGCACGCTCTGATGTTGAGCCCTGAAATATGTTCCATCCTCAAGAATTTATGTTTTCCATATACATTTGCCACTCATTCAAAGCTTGAGTTTTCTCCTCATCTGAAATTTCTTAAGAAGTAAATCAAACTCTACTTCTAAATTTCCTATCACCCAATGATGTTGCCTCCATCACACAATACTAACAGCTCAATTCCAGAGTACTCCTCTTAGGATTGACTCACCATGCCAAATGGAAGATACCTAAAATTTGGCTTTAAGCATACTTGGATTTGAGCCCCATCTTTTTCATGTAACCTTTGATAAAAAACTAAATATCTTTAAACTACCATTCCTGCATCTGTGAAATGGAGATAATAACTTCAAGATTATAGAATTTTGATTAGAATTAATGTATGGTCTAAAACATGCTCATAGAAGATGATTCATAAAGGTAAGACACATCTGCCTCCTTCTCCTTTTGCTCAAATGGAACTACATTTTTTTTTCAGAAAAGAAGAACAGGTCCAAGAGGCTTAAGAGGGATCTTGACGGTCAGCCAAAGCCTTAGGTTTACAGCTACTGAATGAAAAAAAATGAGCATATCTACTGAATGTGCTTCTAGTTTATTTGTGCTCTTTCTTACTGGCCATACATTTATATATAGGGTCCAGCAGAAGTGACACCATTAAGTGTGGTTGTTATTGTACATGAATGTCTCATACGAGATGGGCAGCAATTTGAATATTTCACCTAAAATGTCATATGGTGTGCTTGAATGTGATATTGTTATATTACAGAATTACATTCTTAGGATTTTTATAATAAAAGGTTTTTTTTTTGATAAAAAAGGGGTGTTGTTTGTGCTATACCTTGTATTTTTTTCTGTGTGTTACTGGATATGGCTCCTATACAGCTGCCTTTCTTGGTACTCTGCCCAGTTTGCCTGTGGCCTTGAGCCTTCACAAAGCTAACTTTGTGTTGGTTCTTGATGCACACATTTCCCAGCCATTGTCCCAGTCTTTCTGGCTTGTAGTACTACTGCTCCCTACCTTTGACAATACTGAGCTTCTCTGTCCACTTTTCCATGACCCCAGCTTTCCCCCATTTCTCAGTTGCTTTTGTTATTAGACAACTTCCAAAATTTGCAGTTCCAGCACTGGTAATACTGAAGTTGGGGAATACCTGGACAAGAAATGAAATACAGCAAAACACGAGAGCAGAGGTCTGAAGAAGGAGGATCTAGTTCTGACTTTGACAGAAGCTAGCGCAAGTCTTTCAAGAAATCAATAAAGTGCTCAAAGCTACAGTTTCCTCAACTGAAAATAAGCCATAAGATTTCTCTGGGGTCCTTCCAGATCTAACATTTAATGATTCCATGATTCTCATTTCAGTGTTGCTCTCAGCAACAGAAGTAAACAGGAAATATTGTCTCTCCCAGACTGTTGCTTAAGCAACCCTTAATCAGTGGAAGCAACCTCAGTTATTGTCTCATATTTCTATGAGTTCATGTATTACAAAAGCAGGTAAGGCAAAGAAATGCCTGTACAATTTGAGGAAAAGATAATATATTTTTAATTTTAACATATAAACTATGTTTATCTATAAAATAAAACTTTATTTTTCCAAAGAAGTAAAAAATGGTCTCTTTGATAATAAAAATAAATCACTAAACATTGTGAAGGTTTGTCAGATAAAGCCTTTACCTGTAAGTTGGGAACATGAGTTAAACTGCATATGTGGAACATATACTGCTGTTTGTTGAAAGCATTCTACTGAGGAAGAATTAGGTAAAATAGTGATAATTATGATGATAAACTCATCATAAATTAAATATATAATTAAATTGATTTCAAAGTAAAATATTTTGTTTTTTTTTACCTAAATCTAAAAGAAAAATAGGTGAAATAACCTAGTGAATTGTAGTATATTGCCACCAATATACTTCATGATTTGTAAGTTAGTGAGTTCTTTATTCATCTACGTCTCTCTTACTTCATCTGCATATTTATATTGGTGTAACTGATCATTCCTCCTTAATTAAATCTTCCTTCTTTGGGATATTTTATTAGCACACAGTCTTCGAACTTGATATATCTCATTTGCCCCATGTTGGCAGCTCTTTGCCACTTTCTTAAACATCATTGGTTACGAATCCTCAGAGTTCTACTGTACACCTTTTCTTCTTCTCAACCTATCCTTTTATCCCTGGGCAAGCAGGTCCATTCCAAAATGTTCAAGTATCATCAGCAGAATGGTGATTCATACATACATTCTTGGATTTATATATGTATATATACATATTATTACTTATATATAAATATAATATATATAATACTTTTGACACACACAAACAGATATAGAGCATAACTGTGTGCATGTGTATGTGTATATATTTATAATTTACACCAGTATTCAAACATTTGTCTATGGTGTCTGTTGTAATTTTCCTAAATTAAACTCTTTTAAACAGTCTTCTAAAAGACTCTTTTAAAGAGTCTTTTAAACTCTTTATTTCCTCTGATATTTATTTCCTGTACTGTTTCAGTACAGGTTACCCTATACACCCAGTTGTCAAAGGTAGAAATTTAAATGTTGTTTTTGACCCCTTCCTCTCAAGCACCCCCCATATTTCATTTTTTTAGTAACTTGCCTTGGTCTTTCACAAATACATTGTGCTTTCTTCATCTCCAACCTTATTTCTCTGGTCTAAACTATCATTAGACATGGCAATAGGGTCCTGACATGATCCCCCTGCTCAGGTCTGACCCCTGAGTATAGGCAGAGTGAGGTTTCTCCACAGTGATCCCATCGAGCAGTATTTTACTTTATTTTTAACCTTGGTCTATATGGACTTATTTATCTTCTCTGTAAGAGATTTAAAAATTCACATATAAGGTTTCTAACTGCTGCTCAATACTCTAAGAGTATAAATTTTAAGTCCTCAGTGAGGTTCATTTATGCTCTTAAGACCTTGTATAAGCTCTTCTTTCTAACTAAATTATTTTTCCTTTTACCTTTCTCCTGTGATTTATATCTTAATTTTTGGCTTAGACACTATATCAATATTTCCAGAAAGTTTCTCTGAATACCTTAAAAAGGGGTTTTATATCCTCCACAACACCATTATTGCACAAATTTCTCTGCATTGTATCTACTGATTTAAATAAACTTGGTAATAAAAACAGCCTGTATCTAGTAATATCGGCAGACTCTGCAAATAAATATACAGGATTCCTATTTAAAGTTTAAGTTCAGATTTTAAAAATTGTGTTTGTGTGTCCCAATATTTATAACATCCTTTAAAAATTTGTGTTACCTGAAATTCAAATTTAACTGGACGTCTAGTATTTTATTTGACAGCCTCAATCTATAGATCTTGAAAAAAACCTACCACATATTTGCTTTTCAATATATATTTAATGATACAAAATGGCAAATGAATTATTGTACAATTTTATGTGTTTTTTCAAAAAATTATAATGCAATTTGATATATGCATTTGGAGAGTTAGTCATGAGTGCTCCTTGCTTTATGTGACAATACAATAATTTTATGACCTATTATAGATTTGATTACATATATGTCACTTAGTTGTAACATTAACAATGGAAAATATGCTTGCATACAGGCCATTACTAGGTAACGTAGGTACCATAGTTTATTTTTGCACTAGTTTTTCTTTTGTTTGTTTTTATTTTGCTCATCGTTTAGAGACAGAACTGTCTAAACTTGCTGAGGAAAGCTTTCTAGGTTTTCATTTCACACATCTACTCTCTGAACATTCCCCTCCATGGTACAGCTGTAGTTAGAAGCATTGCAATTGCTTACAGAGGAGTGTACAAGGGCCATCTGGTCCCAACCTGGAGGCAGGCTTTAGGGAATAGAGCATGGTTTCCTAACTTTCCACTCTGTCACTTTGATGCATGAATCCCAAAATTTCATATAGACATGCCTTGATTTTTTTTCTAAATTATTGTGGAAGAAAATAGTTTTTTTCAATTTTATAGCTTTAATGTTTACATAATTTTGTTGTTATGATTTGAAGTGTACCCCATAAAGTCCAATTTAAGAAAAATAAAGACTAAATATAGCAGATGACCTCTATTCATAGTGAATAAAATTGTTAAAAGAAAATGATGAGAGGACTAGTAATAAATTTAAATGTACTTATACATATGGATTGCATCTTTTCAGGCTTCCACAAATTGGGTCAGCTGGCTTGTTTCCATTTGAGATGAGCACTAATGTTAATATAAAAGTAGATGTTTACATCCTACGAGGTAACAAAAATAATAGATTATGAAACTCCAAAGTTTGCCTCTCTATAAAAATCAATAAAATAACTGGGGTAAATGTGAGAATAAACTTTTTTAGAGCTCTGAAAACTATCCAAAAGCTTACAGCAAACAGGGAAAATTCATTCAAGAAAAGTGTCTGCATCTTGGCAAGAATAGAGAGCTATGTGTCATTTTAACTTAACCTCGCTCCAAGTCTCAATTCCCAGCTTAGTGGTAGCCTTGAAAATAGCCTGGATTTCATTAGAGGTACAGGACAGAGCAGAACTAACCTCATTTGCAAATAATTCTGTGTATTTTTATTTATTTTTACATGTATGTATACATGTATGTATGTATGTATGTTTGTTAGTTTGTTTTGCTTCTGGGTGGCTAATATGGAAGACTGATTAAAAATGTTTGTCTTTATCTCACCCAACTCTGAATTACCCAGTGCTAAAACTGCTACCCATGAGCATTTGTCCAAAACATATGGAGGAAAGTATTTTACTCACTACTACCTGAGGCAATTGATAACAGATGGAACAAACAAAAGACTAAACAAATAGACTTTTCTGTAGGGAAAGTTTAGGGAATGAGATGCTTTGGAGAAAAGGGCTTTGAAAAACTTTGACACATTACTTGAAATCATGAAGACCACACACATGTCCATACTATTTATATTCTCAAGAAAGTCCTGAGAATACCCTGAGTGCTCACCTGTGTTTGAAGTGGAAGATTTCAAGGAAAGACTAAAGGCTAAGGCTGAGTTTTCAATCGTCTGGCTGGGTGTTAAATATGTGCTCTAACACATAAACAGAGGCCTTTTGCAAAGACAGAGATTTTTTGTGATGGTGGAAGTACTTCTTAAATCATTCCCATAATCCAGTATTACCATGCTGACAAAGCCAGATAAAGATGTCACAAGAATTCTACAAATCAGCATCTATTATAAATGTATAAGCAAACATTCTCAACAAAAATACTAGTAAAGCAAATGCAGGATCATGTAAAGGAGTTATACACTGTGACCAAATGGAATTTATCCCAGAAATGCAAGGTTGGTTCACCATACAAAACTTAATTGATGCAACATATAATATTAACAGAATTTAAAAAAAAAACACGATCATATCGATTGATGCATAAAAATCATTTGGCAAAATCTAACACCTTTTATGATTAAAAAAATTCCTTTAGGAATAGAAACTAGGGATAGAACTAAGAATAAAAAAAAACTTTCTCAACTTTTATGAAGGACATCTATGAAAAACTTAGTTTACATAATACTTAACGTTGTAAAAAAAGCCTTTCCATTAAGACAAGGAATGAGATAAGGATATCTGTCTCCCATCTCTATTCAATATTGTACTGAAAACCTTAGCCTAGGCAATTAAAAACCAACCACATCAAAAAGAAATAATAAAATTAGCTCTATTTGTAGATAATATTTTTTTATTGTTGTTCAAGTATAGTTGTCTCCATTTTTACCTTAACACACTCACTGGTCCCACCCATCTCTGCCTCCTACCCTCAAGCCTACCCTCTTTAGCTCCATCCAGGTGTCCTTTAAACATGCTCCTTGATAGCCCTTCCCCTATTATCCCTCTTCTCCCTCCCCTCTATTATCTCTATTTGTAGATAATATGATGTTAAATGTAGAAAATTTTGAAGATTCTAACACTAACATCCAAAACAACTAAATAATTAGAAATAAATGCAAGACGTGTACAATGAAAATTGCAAAACTTTATTGAAAGAAATTAAAGGCACAAATAAGTGAAAAGGCACCCTGCATTCATAGATTGGAAGACTTGATATTATAATGGTAACAATGGCAAACCAAAAACACCAGAACAACTCTCAGAGTCCCTGACCACTGTCTGGGGAAATAGGTGTTTGAGTGGCCAAGGCTCCCCTATAGCAACAATAGTTAAGTGTGGGGCCAAGTATTTTCAGCCACACAGGTAGCCTATGTCCCTGTGAAGAAGGCAGGGCAAAAAGTTAGGATTTTGACTTTGTCGGGGCTGTTGGGCACTGGTGTGTAAGTGACAATAACCCAAGACCCTTATAGAGGCAAGCTGTTGTCATTAGGGGAATTTAGGACAAATGTGATCACCCATATCAGAAAAGTTTGATACTTCTATGGGTGGGACCCTTTAGGTTATTTCTGGTTCCAGTGATGGTGGTCCCCACAGCTGAATACCTTATAGGTATTGAAATTTTCAGGCTGCTTGGAGCACAAAACTTCTCTACAGCCTCAGAGGATATGCCCACATACAACAAAAGACTGGAGACATACCAATGGAACTAATCCACTCTCACCAGCCACCTATGAGGCAGAGAAAACACACTAGTTTGCTAATTCAGGATTTGCTTCAGACAGGAAGGTTACATACCACATCATCACAGTTTAAAAGCCTGGTCATGTTGGCAGACAGTAGACAACTATAAACTAAATAATTAGATGCCACTCTTGGCCTTGTATCTTTACCATAGTTGAAGTGGTAGCAAGCTGCCAATATGCTGTTACTGATCTGGATAATGCCTTTTTCTCAATCTCATTGCTAGATGAAGATTAGGACCAGTCTGTGTTCACTTGGAATTTAGTAACAACTCCTCTGAAATATGCCACAAATGGATAAGTCTCAATCCACAACCAGCTCAATTATCTTGAGAAGTACTTGTCACCCACTATATTGCTGATATTTTTATTGCCAGAACAAGTTGACCTGACCCTATATAAAGTGATAGAACTATGACATGAGCAAGCCAGGCTGTCAACCCTAAAAGATCCAATGACCTGTTCAAAAAGTGCAGTTTTCAGAAACCACCTGGGTTGGCAGATTGGCAGATAATTTCTTATAAAATTAATAGAAGCTGCTGTCCATGTCAGTCCTCATCAACAAGAAAGAGGCTCAGCAGAAGGTAGCTTGTTTCACTATGAGAGACAGCTTATACAGATTTGAGTACTTTTTGGCCCCTTGAATCAAGTTTACCATCAAGGACAGATAATTTTGAACAGGAATTACACCAAGAGAAGTCTTTAAAGGTCATGAAAGACACAATGCCACAGTCTGACCATTGGGGCCAAAGGATCCTGCCAACATCATGGATCCTGATGACTCTTTTCACACAGGTTGGAGCCTGTGGCAACAAAAGACTGCTACCAAGTGAGTCCCCCGGTTTTGAATAGATAAATTACCTGAGGTGGCCATCAGATGCATCTCAATTCCAGTAGTAGCTCCTAGTCTACCTTTAGGCCCTATTGGAAACAGAATGCCAGTTACAACATGTGACCTTAAGAACTGAGCTACCTATTCACATGTGGATACTCACTAATCCCAATGATAAGATAGAGCATGTTCTGAAAAGCTCTATCATTAAGTGAAATGGTACATTCAAGATCAAGGCAACCAGAGCCCCCCAAAATTATTAGCTGACTCAGTTGAACAAGTAACTGTTTTGCAGGAAGGAACTGAAGGGCCTATAGCTGATGCTTCTTCCCACTAGCTGAGTGGGGCTCAGAATTTGAAAATGGTCCAGCTGATATAATGGTTTGGTTCATGGTAGATCCCTGAAACTCAAAGAGGGTGGAGCCCAATTGGTTACTATAGCCACCTGCTCAAAAAATAACCACATTTTAAATGACAGCAGACAAAGACACTCTGCCCCATGGGCAAGCTCTGTGTTGTAGTGGCAACTGTGAACCCTATCCATTACCACTTATTTACAGAGTCATGGTAGTTGTAAATGGCTAGCCATATGGTCCAGTAACTCGGGGGTTAATTATTAGACCATTAATGATCGCTGTGTCAAGATAAGAACTATGGAAACAGCTTGCAAAATGAGAATGATATCATTTGACAGAGAACATGGATGGAATTTACAAGTCAATCAAGCATGTGCTCAACAAATCACTGCAATATCACATCGGGTCCACTTCAGACAGAACATGGAAGTGCATGTTAAATGTAAGAATGATACAAATCATGAAAACTCCCCTAGAAGAAATAAAAACCAAATAAATTACATAGTTCTAGACTCTCATTCCAGGTAGTGCCATGTGGCAACCTGGGCCACATTACATGGGACATTGAACCCCATGAGAGTGTGTCAAACTGACCACCATATTGAAATCTAGTCACCAGTTATGAATTCTGCTGATGCCTTACACTGTGGACACATAATGTCAGATATGGGACTACCATTCTAATGTTCCATAGATATGGAAAGAAATATTGTGATTTTAAGAAGACACCTTTGTCATGTTTTAAAATGTCCAAGTTTTCAGTTTGATCAAAGACTTTACTAAGTACACATCAGTGGATGTGCTTACACAGCATAAGTTAGATGCTTCATGCTCCCTACAATCTCCAGGCAAATGGGGTAACAGAATGATAGGAACTGCAGACTCATCTGATGTTTCCATATGAGAGAAATCTGATAAGAAAGGTCAAAGAATTCCTTTCCATTTTGTGAACATGTGTATATCAAGATTAGTAACTTCTTTAATAAAAGTTACTAAGTTTGGAGGCTAGCCACAGAAAGTTTCTATGGAACATAAGAAAGGATAATAACATAAAGTACCTGAGATGCATATGATTTTGTCTCCTATGGGTTTCTGAGTTTCTGGGAGAAAATATTATTGGTACTCATGGGTGCACATAATGGATATAAAGTTCAGATAAGGGGAGGTCTAACTAATTAAAGAGAACAGCTAAGCTAGGTCCATGGTTGGAATAATGGAGCATACGAGACTAAGAGATTCCTTTCTCTGGGAGCTTCCATGAATTGAAGGAATCAGAATGGGGAGGTTGAGCTCTGTTCCAAACAAATTAACTACGGAATTGCCTTTAAGGAATTAGAGGTAGAATAGGTGCTGGATATCATTTTCTGTGAAGATAGGAGTGCTTACGAACTTTCCCCAGTGGGGTGGAGAGGTACTTCCTTCTCTTAGTTATGAGTACTCTTTTAGAGACAGTGACTAACACTGACTAATTAGGGGTGTGCTAATCCAGAGCCTAGAGATGAAGTCTTGACATTTTAAATCCTAATGGCCTTATTGCTTTTATAAGTTTCATTTTAACAAGAGTAGTTCTAAATAAAGGTATCACTGAACAGTAATTCTAATTGTGGTGAATAAAACTACTTAAACTCAGACAACAGTGACATACAAGAACATTTCCAAACACAGATATAACAATTTAAAACTATTCCTCCTTTACAATATCTATCTACAAAAAGAGGAAAAGAGGAAACAGGAGGAAAATCATTATATAAAATTGTTTCTATTCTATTTCACTTTCTGTTTATGTGGGACAAAATGGTAAGTAAATATCTATCCTAAGCTTTGTTCATATTGATTTCCCCTTGTGTTATAGTTGATATTAACAGTTGATTATTTTCTGTAAAAAAGTTATGGTGAATTCGACACAATAACTGTCACATATTAAAACAGTATTATCCAATTGTCAAAAATAAAATGATGAAATTCCCAAAATAAATTTATTATAAGAAAAAGAAGATCACTTATCAGAGTACAAATGAACATGAGAAAAGAGAAAATTAAAGTGGAAATATATTTCTCCACTTGTTTTTCAAATGATTTAATTTTTATGTAAATATTCTTATCCTACTCATTCTTAAAATGTGTAAGACAGCAGCAGAATGGACAGCCTTTGAATGAAGATATGATAATAATTTTTATTAAGCCTGTTATTACAGGAAAAATTACATTTATCTTTTGAATCAGGAAACCAGGAATAAAATTCAATGAAATTTTAATATGTTTATATTCAAAAATGCATTTTATCTTTTTTTTTTTAGAGAGGGAAGAGAGGGGGATGATAGAGATAGAGATAGAGATAGAGAGAGAGAGAGAGAGAGAGAGAGAGAGGGAAACATCACTGTGCGGTTGCTGGGGGTTATGGCCTGCAACCCAGGCATGTACCCTGCCTGGGAATCGCATTTTATCTTATGGAGTGCACATACACTCTAAATTAAGACAAGTTAATTAAACAGAAGGACTTCAGGAACTTAGTGTGCTGATATTATCTTCACTAATCTGCTTTTTAAAATTTTTGAAAATGTGTTTCACTGTGTAGCTCTGAGCTTTACTTTGCTGCACTCTAGGGCAGGAAGCTTTGTTTATTGTTGTCTTATTTTTCTTGTGCCCACCTACTCATGCTTACTATATTCATTATGGGAAAATGATATGATACATTTTGTGGAGTTAGACCCATCTAAATAATGAAAATGGTGGTCCATTTTAACATTTTTAGAGACTAATATCTCCTCAGTGATAAGACTATTTGCTGTATAATAATTTAATATTGTTGAGATATTAATATTAAATGGTTAGTGTGGTGTGATTGGCTCTTTATATGAGTGTAATTTTCATTACTAGAGACCTGTTCAGTTACTTTATAGGGTTTTATTTTTTCTGTTACATAATGGATTTGAACCAGGTATTTATGATGAATAAATTCCAGTGTAGACTATTCAGGAGGCTTGTGGCTAATTTTATTTTTCTCCCTACTTATGGCACATAATCATCCTTGAATTCAGAGAACATGGACTTATTTTTTATCTACCACATATTACCCTCAGCTGTAACATATTATCACTTATAGGTATCTGAAACACTATTGAGTTTCATTCTAAGCAAATTATTTTTTATGTGAAAGTCCCATACATAGATTTTAACATTTTATTGTGAAAAATATTATAATAAAAATGGTGTTTTATCCTCTCTTGTATTTGGAAATTTTATTTGTGTATAGGTTTGTACATGTGTATGTCCTGGTTTTTCAAAGATTCAGCATTCTTGGAATAATATTCATTAATATTTACTGCCTATTCCCTGGGCAATAAATTATATCACTTAAGCCCCACAGCAAATTAAAAGGGTTTCAGGAGTTTGACATTTGATTCCAGATTTTTAGCAATGGTACGAGAGTTCTTGTGTTTGTGAAGACCTCTGTTGCTTCTCCTTCATGGTTAATCTTCATTTTGATTTTGATTTTTCCACTCTCTAAGCCAAAATCTTCAAATTATTCTTTTTCCCTTCCACAAAGCACCAAGATAAGCCCTTCTTTTGGGATGTTGAATATTGACTGCTGTGAGTGAATTTGTTCATCTACTGTGTGTGTCCCCAGGACAATTTGATTGCTGAGAAAGTCTTCCCTGCTTGCCTGGAAGTTGAATGGGTCTTAAAGGCTGAACACTTTTTTCAAAATTTGACTCCTCATTGATAAAGTATTCTTCCAGGGTACCATTGAAGTCCATCCCTGCCCAGGCTTTGGCTGGTAGAACCGACAGGGTGGGGTGGTAATTATGAGAGGAGACTTTGAAAGGGTAGGTATGAAACATTTTGGGTGATGAGGCTCCAGAACTCATTCCTAGGGCATAGCCTATATTTCTAGTTTTATTTTTAAGCCTAAATTAGATAGAACATTCAGTAACAAATCTTAAGTGTGATAAATTGATAGTCCACATTTTTAAATACAAAACTCAAAATAAATTTACATTTTGTATAAGGGGGAATAAACTACCTCACTGTTGTGTTTCTTTTTTTTTTTCATTAGTATCACACCGTATTATAGAAAGTTATTTCCTATGATGCATCTTACTCCAACTCCACTTCAAAATATAGGCAAAGAGAATAAATATCACAATTGGGGGCATAGGTATAAAATATGATAAAAATAAATTTTTCCTCTATTTTAGTGATATTTTATTACACTCTGAAAATAAACTCAATAAAATGTTGTTTTATTAAATTTTCCCAAAGATAATCCTTAATGAGAAGAATGAATTCCTCAATTTGTAGAATTTATTTTCAGATTATCTCATGGAAGTTAGGTTGGAGAAAGCAAGGGGAAAAAGAAAGAAAAACACTTCTAATTATTTTGCAATTTGCTTTAATTTAAATCACAGTCTAATTTATTGTAACAATAGATTAAGAGAGGCTACACAAACAAATGTAATGAGTTCAGTGTGTTTCAGAACCAAGGGCTAAAACTAGATTTACTATAAACATTACTATATTCAACTTTATAATTGGAGAAAAAAGAAATTTATTCTTGAAGCAGTAAACATAAACAAATATAAATATAAAATCAAACAAATTCAATTTAAACTAGTTGTACAGGTATGCAAGTCCATATTATAAACAGCAGTGACCCTATTTCATTTTATTATTTTAGCAAAAATTAAAACTTTTGTAATACCACATTGATTTGTGCCTAATCTGGAATAACCCTTTTTTATTAATATCATAGTAGACCCCAGGAAATGGGGCCATAGGCCACAGATTAGTGCCAAATACATATGAAGCCAGTTGATTTTACTTATTAAGACCATACAAGGCTCCTAACCCTGTTGCGTTGAACAAACACAGGGCCAGCTGGCTCACAGGCATTCAGCAAACCTGTTTGCTCATATCTGTTTGCAACTTTTCCTTTCATCAGGGTCAGAACAATCCAAACCATGTAAGGACCCATTGGTGGCAAGCAGGATTGAGTTAGCAGATGGGCATGCAGAGCAAGTGTGCCATTATCTGCCACTACAATTGGGTGCTAACCAAAACCAGCTTCAAGAGAGTGTGTGCACCAGCACTGTAAAACAGCACCTGGGAGCCATCACACAAAAATGAGGTGCTCTCAAATAATGTCAGATGCCCTAAAAAATTGGTTGGCCATTTGAATAGCAGCACTCTCTTTGAATAAAAAACACAACATGGTGGGGCTGGTTTTTCTTATTTGTTTGTTTTGTTTTGTTTTGTTTTGTTTTTCTTTTTTTAAAGTACAGTATAAAAGGCAAACAATAGAACTTATAATTCAAAACATCTACAATTTTAACCTGAGTAACATAAGAGACCAAAGAAGCCTTCAAAAACACATAAGTACTGTCATCATTGCTAGCAGCAGCCACCTCACATGTATTGTAAAACAACCGAAACCAGTATTTGTTTCTCCTTTGTTTCTTATTTGGTTTTGTTTTCTTTTTCTCCTCCTGGGAAATCTGTATCCCAATTTTAATTATGTTTATAGCTTTCCCGTTGTAGCCTTGACTTCCCTGTTACAAAATGGAATGTTCTATGACATAGGAAGGATACTAACGGGATTTCCAACCAGATCAGTGGAGCATTTGCTAAAAATGTCACAGAAATTATTATTTTAAAAATAAACTCTGAAGATAAATTTATGTGTGTAAATACTGATATGAAAAACATAGATTTGTGTCACAACTTACCTGTGAAATGTATTATCAGAAAAGGAATTTTGTTTTAAACTTTTGAACAAGTATAAATTTTCTCTTACCCATAGTTCTTGGCAACTAAATTATTCAGCTTTCTTGTCATTGTAGAACTTGGTATTTTACAAAGAACCCTAAGATGACCAGGTCACCCACTAGAAAGTAAATATAAGAGATGCCTTAAACCTAGTTTGGTGGCAGCCATAGGGTATAGCTACCCTTGTCTTCCTTTGGGAACAACCTCATGTGGGCAACAAATTTAACTGACAAGCTCCAGCTTCTACACATTAAGGACCCGTTGCAGCTTTCCTGTTGAAGGTAGCCTTTGCCTAAGTATCTTTCAGCCAGTGATGAGCACAGAAATCTTACTAGATTCATGCTATTTCTGAGCTCCATCTCACTGGCCTAGAGATGCTCTATAGGCTGAGGTTCTTCCTACACAATCCTACCTCCTTCCGTTTCTTCCTTCACAGATGTCAGAACTGCATACAGCCTGGTCTGCATGCTTTCCTCACCTGTGTCTTCTCCCTCTCTCCTTTATCTTGCACAGCTATTTCCTCAAAACCAATGAATGAATATTCAATTCCATCATGGCATCTGCTTATTTAGATAATTCAACACATGGTCAGATCTTCCCTCCCCTTGTAGTCACCTCAGTCATTCTAAAAATGCATTTTTCTAATTGTAAACTACCTAATATGAGAGAAGCCAGATTTAAAATGCAAGTAATTATGATACAGATAAACAACTATTTAACAGTTTAAAACTGACTTTGATGTTAAAAATTCTACTCAGAGTGTGGCCATTCATTTAACACATATGAAATGATGTATCACACACACAGCACAGATGAGCTACTAGCACCATCCCGTTGTTCCTACTCTACCTACTCATCCTATTGGGCTTTCAGGCAAATTTAATTCAAATAAGTACTTAGAAAGTATTTCCATTGTCCCTATTTAAACTGGCAATACATCTCCTTTCCAATTGAAGCCAAAAATAAATATTTTTTCATTGTCTCAATTTATTTGCCAACTGTTTTCTGTAATAATTCCATATAATCTGATTATAAATTCTCAATTACTAAACACTTTCTCTCAGATGAGTTAATGACTATTTTCTAAATTTCTTGAATGTTTATGCTTAATCCAATAATACCCAGTATTTCATAATGCTATTTGTTGCCTTATACATAATCTACACTAGCCTATGTAATCCATCTGAATCCTTGACTAATTTATTTCTGTGTTCTTCACCAGTAACACAAATTTCAACCTCACTTCCAAGATATAGCCTATGGTTCTGTACATTCTGACTTCTCTCTTTGTTCTTTAATCTTTTCATTCATTACCAAAATTTTAATCATTTCTACTTTCAGTTCCCACCATTTTTGCAAGTTTCTAAGACACAATTATAACTCTTTTTCCTATCATAGTGAGATAAGCTTACAAGTAAGTCAAATTCAAAGGCTTTAAAAGAAAAATATTCACATTACTGTTGTGGGGCCTACATTTCACAAATATTGGCTTTATCCAATATCTAACATTGACAAACTATTTCTTGAGTTTTTTAATAGTAAAATAAACACAAATATGATTTTTCTCTCACAACTGCTACTTGCTAATTAGTGACATAGAAAAATACCGTATGATCTCACCTTTAACAGGAATCTAATCAACAAAACAAACAAGGGAGTAAAATATAACCAAAGACACTGAAATTGAGAACAGGCTGATAGTGACCAAAGGGGAGAGGGGAGGGAATTTCAGGGGAAAAGGGTGAAATGTTTGCAGGAACAATTATAAAGGACCCATGGACAATAACAATGGGGGGCGTGGAAACAGGGGAGGGAGGTGGGGAGGGCTGGCATATTGGGCTGGGGTGGTGGAAAAAGGCACAAAACTGTACTTGAACAACAACAAAAAAAGAAAAAGATAAAAAGGAAAAGAAAAATTCAGTCTACGTTTTCTTCTCATATACCCATCATTCTCTATATCATTGTCGCAATTTCAATTTTATTTGAATTATTTTATTTCTTTTGTGAAATCTTTATTAATTTTACACCAGATATTCATTTACTTAACTAATATTTATTACTTTTATTCATTTATTCAACCAACATTTATTGCATCTTTATGTGTTGAGTGGATAGCAAATATATTCTCTGAATTCATAAAGCTTATAGTGAATAGACATACACTAAATAAATATGTAATATTTACTTTGATAGGTTTTTCTTGAGATAAAGGACAGAAATGAAATGTGAGAGGCCATAATTAGATACATAGTCACAAAATTTCTCTGTGGGGAAATATCTGTGACCCCAAAAATAAGATTATATAAAATGTAACACCCAGAAACATCTATAAATAGACACATATTTACATCTCTATATAACTCCTTTTGCTTCAAAAACTGGGCTTCAATTCATCACTATCAATTAGCAAATCTAAAACATTATTGTAGATTAGAATATAGATATAAACAACCAGCCATTCTCCCCATCTGCTCACATATATCTCTCTCCAATGTGACAGAAGGAGGATTTTGGGTAATTAATTGGAAAACAGGAGGATAAAAAGGCAGGAGGGTATGTTTTGGCATCATTCCCTTGTGTGGTCCTCTTACCTGACTACTGCTACCACTGCTACTTGTAAGCAGGAGCAGAAATTTTTCCAACAGTTCTCACAAGAACTTCCTTTCTACCTGCTGTTCAACCAAAGGTTTGGTAAGATCCCTTCCGTCTCATTCTTATTCTCTTCTCCAAGCCCATACCTTTTTTTTTTGGTATTCCAACTTTTCTATTGTTTATTATTTATGTTGTTAGAGAGTTAGAAAAGAGGTACCCCCTTTTTGGTTATATTATTAACAATTTAGTTTGTAAGTCTTTTTCAGTCAATAGGTACACATATCTTTCTATCATCCAAGTATAGCTAGGGAGGTTCTATGGATTACCAAGTCATTCCTCTATTTTTTATTTGTTTTTTTTTGTTTTTGTTTTGTTTTGTTTTGTTTTTGTTAAGGCAGGAGGTCTAGAAATTTATCCTAACTTAAGTTTCATAACTAGGCAATGCAAACCTGACCTAAAACCATTGTCTCTCTATTTTATGCATGAGATGATCATGTGTTTTGGTTGACTGAGAGGGTCCTTGTTTACTAATATTCTGTCTACTAAGACTGGGTGTATGCCTAAAAAAAATTACTAAAAACACTTTTACCCTTATGAATTTCCCAGTTTGCAGCACGTAATATATGCTGCTTCTACACAGATTCCATTTACTTTTCCACTGTAATGGACACCCAAGAATATGGTTTTGTAAATATGGTTTTGTGGTATATAAACCTGTTTTTATTTCTAACTTGGTAATGTTATTTCAACATTTTTTTCTTTCAGTGATATTTATTCAGTCACTCAAATTGTCTTTTAAACCAGCTTTATCAGCCTGTAGATGCCTTTATAAAAAGCTTAAACAAATTTTGACAGTCTTGATATATGTTTGTATGAAAGTCATCATTTTATTTTTTGGAAAAATGTACTTTGAAACACCTCATGTGTTCTGTGCTGCCTCTATTGATCTCTCTCTAGAGTTAAGGAGAAACTAACTGCTTGAAAAGTCAAAACATAAAGGAAATCATCTCTTTAATATATTGTATTAAAGAGCAACTAAATATGTTTTACCTTTACATGTCTATTATTATCCATTTTTATAGGCTTCCTGTTTGTTGGAGTTTTCTGTTAGCCCTCCATTCAAAGTTAATCATATTATACAATGAATTCATTTCTTAAAATTTTTCAGTGTATGACAAACTTATTTATAGTTATTGTCTTTTTTATCATTTTTATCAAATTTGAACAGATAATTAAATATTAGGGAATATTACCTTTATAAGTTAATTTCCCCATATTATGCAGTTAACTTTTGGAAGGTAACCATACTTTTAAATTTTCCATTAAATTCTAAACTCCCAAATAGTAATATGGTTGTCCTCTCACAGTTAGAAAGTATATGGCAAAAATAAAAGAGTAAATAGGACAAAGGAAACAAAACTGGCCACCATACTTCTTTATGCATTGATTGTGCATCAAAATGATATAGATATTGGTATTTGATTTGAAGGCATAGTCTTTATTAACAACAGACAAGCAAAATGTTTAAAAGTGTTCCTCCTAAAATTACATTTCCAAATTAGTAACAACATGAAAATATGATTCCAAAACCCTAAATATTTTCCTTAAAAATTTACTATGTATTTTCTGATCTCTAAGACAAGACAGAAAACCACTTAAATAATAGTTTACAAGGCACATGAAATAAAAATATGGAACCAAAATGTATGTAATTTGAAGAACTAAAAGGAAAGCTTTAGATAACAGTATGGATTTGATATTAAAACAGTCAATATTTAGCAATTTATGATGGTAGTAGCACAATTGAGACATTTTGCATAAACTAATGATTTGGAAGAAGATTGATTAAATGCTTATTGAATTGGAGGGAAAAGATTTGAAACTAAATTCAATGACTCCATGTAGATCCTACCCTGTCTTGGGTTGCTCCTCAAGAATACATTGTTATTAGTGAATTGTTAGTCAAAGAACATTATAGAAATACTACTATCCCATTCATGACTCTGGAACCTACCCTTGTGTGTGAACACTTGTCTGTGATTCAAGAACTGATGTCAGGGATTCGATGTGCCAACCTTGCCCAAAATATTTAACACATTGATTATATTTGTTTTAGAGAAACAAAAACATCCATTCATTTTCTTATAATTCTGTAGATTAGAAGTCTCAGCACAGTGTAGCTTTGGCTTCATAAAATCAAGGTATCAACAGAAACGCAGTCCTTTCTGGAGCATTCAGAAGAGAATTCACTTACATGCTCATTCAGGTGTTTGGCCAAATCCAGTTCCATGTGGTTGTAGGACTGAGGGTGCTCACTAATGGCCAGAGGTTTTTCTCAGATTCTTGAGCCTGCCAGTATTTCTTGGTCCATGGCCTCTTTCTTAAGTCATCAAGCCAGTAATGGAAGACTGAGTCATTCTCACACTTCGTATAAGTTTTTCTGCCTTTGTGTTCTGTCACATCTCTGTGACTCTAGCCTAAGAAATGCCTTTACTTCTTTAAGGGCTCATGTGATTGGGATCTAATGAATAATTGAGGATAGTCTCATTATTTGAAGTCATTTTATAATAACTGCAACTCCCCCTCATAGTAATATCTGATTAGTGTTTTTGGTTATATAACCAGGTGAAGGAATTATAGAATAGATCTTTAGATTTCTGTCTGCCTCAAGCTTTAAGCAGCATATTCCACAAAATGTCACTCTATTAGTAAAGCAACATTTCTCCTTGATTGATAATGTGAATGTTGGAACAATTAATGAGATGATGGTACATAGCCCTTTAAATTGGAAGGGGACAAGGAAGGAAAAATTGGGACTATAGTAGCATAGTCAGTAAAATATACTTTTAAAATTATATAAAATATTAAATAACTTTCAAAATAAGTGAGACAATCAAAACTGTGTTCCTGATAGATGATTTATCAAAGTGCATATAAGCCTTGGTCAGGTGGTTCATTGGTTAGAGCATCATACTGATATTCCAAGGCTATCGGTTCTACTGCTGGTCAGGGCATATACAAGAATCAACCAATGAATGCATATAATAGCGGAACAACAAATCAATGTCTGTTTCTCACTCTCATTCCCCCTTCTTATGTCTCTCTAAAATCAATAAATACAAGTTATAAAAATATGGAATGGATGAGATGAAGAGAATGATCAAAAGAGAAGCAAGTAGAACAATACTGATTGATATATATCTATGGATATGTATATACAACAAAAAAAATTAGAGGATGGAAGAGTACAGAGTGTTAACTTAAGACTTATGAGTAAAGGGGTCAATAATTAATAGTTTCCAGCTCTCTCTTCTTTCGGGTGGTCAAAAACAGCCAGACCATTTGGCTGACTATAAGCCCTGAAAGACATTTTTAGTTGGAAAATTCTATTCATAACACCATAGTACATCAATTATAATAAAAACTTTTCCAGAAGCATTTCCTTAGAGAAATCTGGTATGAAAGTTGCATTGCTACTATGAATGCTGCTACTCAGCATTTTTTTCTTGAGAAAACATAACACTTCTTGAAATGATGCCTTTATTATAATGGCATTAGTAGTGTCAGAAAATCTATGTACTTACATAAATAAAAGAAATTTAAAATACAGAAAATAGTAATATGTCAACCACAGTCTCCACTATGAAATCACATTGACAATTGCAAGTTTATTAAGACAATTTTTGTTGCTGTATTTTTGCAGTCAATAAAATATTTATTTTTTAATTTTATTTTTAAACTAATTTATTGTCCAATTACAGTTGACATACAATATTATTTTAGTTTGAGGTGTACAACATAGTGTCTAGACATTTATATACCCTATGAAGAGATCACCCAAGTAAGTATAGTACCCATCTGACACCATACATATAGTTATTACATATAATATTATTGATTAAATTCCCTATGCTGTACTTTACATCCCCATGACTATTTGTATAACTGGCAATTTGTACTTCTTCATCTTTTTCCCCTTTTTCACCCATTCCTCAGTGCCCCTCCCACCTAGCAACCAACAGTTTTTTCTATGTATATATGAGTTTGTTTCAGTATTTCTGTTCTTACAATATTTATTTTTAAATGTTAATTTCAAGTCTAAGAAACATTTTATTGTACGTTAATAACATTATTATTATTTGCTTTTCATGTATTTGTGAATATAGTTATTTTGTTTTTAATAATATTAATTTTGATGACTTTGACTAATAGTTTGAAGTTTGGAACATGGCTCTAAACAAATGACTTATAGTTGCATAATATTAAAGAGCTGATTATGTAGATACCTTTATTAAATTGACTATTGTTGGACACAGTATGTAGAATGACTTTTGATCTTATACACTGTTCACACATCATTATTCAATCTACAAGTTAAAGATTTGTATTTTAAAAAGAAACCATAATGTGATTAACTCTAAGTAATCAAACTTCACAGTGCTGTCTGGAGCAGTATCAGTAGACTTTAGAGCAGTCTACATTCAAGGAAAAGAATAGTATCATTATGATGAGAAAAATAAAAGTATTTTATAGGGTTGGAGGCACTATTTGAAGGTTTATTTTGTTTTTGTTATTTTACATGTAGAATTTATTTTAGAAAAATGGAAAGTGAGTTTGATGTTACTATTAAAACTTGAATGCACATAATAAATACACTTGAATTATTCTTATGTTTTCATATGAAATTTCAAATTTAAATATCATTATTTAAGAACTTATAAAGGTTTCTTATTTTTAATATGCACTATGCTATAAGAACTAATTTTATTCCTATTGAACATTTTAAAAATTAAATAATTTCACAGATGATATAAGATGGATTCTCTTAATTTTAGAAAAGATCACTGAAATTAAAATATAGAAGTAATAAATTGCCTCAGAGTAAGTAAAATAACCACATAAATCACACAAGATTTTTTTTCAAATATGTCTATTCCAAATGTTCTGTTCTGGTCATAAAATAATTGTATTACTGTCAAGCTATACTTATGAAAACATCCTAAAATGATTTTAATATATGATAAATTTATTCTCATTGTTAAATGAAGTTTCTCCATACATACTGAATTCTTTGTATTTCCAACATATAATTTTTCACCTCTTTTGAATGATCTAAGAGACCCATTTAAAATTTCTAAATCTGTGGTGTGTTTTTAAAAGAACTAATATTTCAGCCCAAGACCTTTGGCAATTACAATGCAATACATCTGCAAACAGAATGGATTCTGTTCTACTATTAACTCCAAAAATGTGAACTTCAAAAGGTTCACAGAAGATGTATTGCATTCTAGCATACGTATCTGTCATGCATAAGCACTAGTTAACTAATTTGCTTGCTTTGGGGTCTTTTTTTTCTTAGAAACTATATATAATTCTTTGAATTCAAACTCATAAAATCTGTTGATGAGATTCAGCTTCAGAAGAGTATTTCCTGACTCATAATATTTCAAAAAACACATTTCTGGAAACTTTACTATATTAAATCTTATTAATACAGAGGTCTGGAGCAATCATTATTGAGTTGTCATCAGAGCCTACAGAATATAAATCTAAACAAATGCATCCAGTATAAAAAGAATTCTTTATTAAAACCACCTTTCTTTAAGGTTCTATTACCTCAATATGTGACTTTGGTGTGTTTAAACTGGGCTTTCCCTCATGTCACTGTAACTGGCCACTGCTTGCTTGCATTTCATTTAAATTGACACCATTAGGAATTGAGAAGAACTGCTTGGAAAAGTTCCTATTCTCTTAGAAAATACAATTGGTCAAACTGATCATCTGAGGTAAATGTTATAAAGGATGAAGCCCAAATAGTCCTATGATTCAACCAGTCAAATTTCTCCAAATGTTTGTGATTGTTTTTAATTCACGTGGCTTTACTTTTTTAAATCTGTTTTCCCTCTCCTTTTTAATCATTATATTTTTATCACATTTCTGAAGATGAAATTAGCCTTTACCTGAATATCCATCTTTTAAGCAATGTCATCTATTTAATAAAACAAACCTGTGATTTATCCATATTAGTGGTTAACTTTCTTAGGCTACTTAAAATGCTGACATTTGATCCTCATTTTGCAAAATGCACTAGTTTTTAGAATGTGTTTCAAGGGAATGAAAAGGCTGAGCTTCAGAGACCCAGAGATTGTTAAATGTGATTTGCTACAGCTCACATTACTGCAAGGTGGAAACAATGTCAGCAGGAGCAAAATCAACTTTTTATATAACTCATTGTACATAGCAATCCATGAGCTAATAAAGTCAGTAATAATATGTTGCCACTGTGCATCATAATTCTTAAATATAAATTTCACATTTTAAATAGGGCAGTTATAATATACCTAGCTATAATAAACTCCGATTTCAACGCTGCTTATGAAATTCTAAAACTAAGCCAAGCTTATATATGTATTTCCAAATACTCTAATGGGCAGGGAAGGAATGCCCAGTGCTATTTTATTTCAAAACAAGGAAGGCACCATATGCTTTAACTAAATGAGCAGAAGATAAAGTTCACTTACCCAGCAGCAGCTGATGCGCACATTGTCATTCAGCTGAGTAAGCAGTTCTAAACTGGGACTATAGCATTAGCCAACTGTCTTTAAGGAAGGATGATGCCTAGGTTAAACTAAGCTCATTGTTAGGAAAATACTACAGCTTAGTACCTACATTTCATCACATTTCCTCCATGTTTAAAGTTTTTCACCTATTTTATTGTAAGGTAAGATTATAAAACTAGACCAAACTACATTTACAGTTTAAATCATTCCAAATGTGTGGAATGAAAATCTAAATGTGGTGGATGCCTTAATATCAACATCCCTGAGATAGAATAACTATTTATTTTGTATTTGAATGTCCAAAATTAATAGAGATCACAAAGTGTCTCTTCATATAAGCACTCACAATAATACTAGAAACCTCCTAATATGCTTGAGAAAATGTTCTAAAAAAGAAGCCCTAATTTCACTACAGCCTTACTGGTTAATTTTAAAGAAAGATTAATGGTAAAGTACAGCAGGCATGTGTGACTGGAGCTAGGGTGAATTTACCTTTTGATTGATCCTCTATCAGGCAGGACACCCAGAGGTTTCTGGTGTCTGCTCAAAATTAAAAAGAAAAAAACAGTAATTATCTTCTGACTTGTCTGTGGCTTTCCATTCAGGTTCTCATTCATTCTCAGTCCAACTAGAGAGGTAGGGATTAAGAATGGATTATTGTGGTTTAACTCAAGTTTTTATTTTAATTTTCTCTTCTTCCAATGGTGTGGTTTCCTTGTACCTGATTATTGTGGAGGGTTTAAATAGAAATAAAGTGGCTGGAGTTTAATCAATATGAGAAAGAATGCCTTAGGTGGACCTGGGAAAACATTTGAAAGTGCTGTTGAAGCCTGTCAGTCTCTCCACCCGAAGGAATGGTGCTCTCTCTTGGAGCTGTGTTACAACTCTTTTTGTTTCCTTGAAATATACTATCTATGCTATAAGACTGGAAAAAGTTGTCCCAGTGTGTGGGGGGCTCTGTCCACAGGGCACCCCTGGCCACCACGGATGAGAATAAGTCTACCAAGACAAGATGTGCTTGGGGAGGAAAGGTGGCCAATCTCTCAAAGGAGAAAGGCCAAGAGTCTTTTCCTCAATGGGCTTTTATTGGGTTCATTTTTCATAGAAATACAGGTGAAGCTCATTGTCAGGCAGTAAGTATCAAACAATAGAGAGCATACAAAGAACTATGAGGGCTTATTTTGAGTCAGGGTCTGTTAGATAAAGGGCTACAAAACTTTGGAAAACAAACTCATTTCCTGCTTGGACCCTTATTATTTAATTGAGAACATTCTTAGCAAAACAGTTTTCACAGGATTTTATATATTCTTTCTTAGGCCTGATCACCCAGGGAACCTGTCCTTTCCAACACAGGGCTGCACTGCCCTCTGTCATTGTTTCAGGCTTAAGGCAGGCAGAGGCAGTAAGGCAGCCAAGAGATTAGGAGACTTCTCATAGATAGAAAGAGGACCCAGGCTTTGTCAAAGTCGAGGGCCGAAGGTCCATTACCCCCTTTTGCTATAGCCCCCCAAGTCCTTCCCTGGGGGCTCCCTGTGATCATGCCTGTCTTAGATCATCCCTCCCTTGAGGAATCTTACCTGTCACTGGCTAACAGATCAAGCATTGGGGGCCAGGCAGGGTGAGGTAAAAGGGGCAGAGGCAGCACCCTTGCCAGAGAGATAAGCTTTGTCTCCTTAGTGGTTTATGGTCTGAAGGTCACTCACTCTGCCTTACCCATGTGGGGGTTACAGCTTCTGAAGCCAGGCAAGACAGTTGCCAACACCAATGTGCACTGAGCTCAGAAAATGCCATAGTTTTTAAACATGGTACTGCATTTGGAAATGACATGATTTAAGGTTGATTCGTCTATAACATTTTACACCATGAATTAGCTTCAGAATATGCCAATTCATTACTATGTTAAACCATCAGTGCATTTCATAACATTGGTTCAAAAATAATGTCACCTTTTTGAATTCCTGAAGAAAAATCTTTGGCAATTCCATTGGGCCTCATTTTTTTTCTGAATTTAGTTGTATTATTTTTCTTGTGTCTAACCTAGTTTCACCAACCACAATAAAGTTATACTAATTCTAATAGAAAACAGAATCTAAGTGCATTATATTCTTACTATCCTTTGGAAAAAATTATTGATACATTTTTATTACTTTTTTAAATTCTGTAAACCACAATTTTTTATTGTTGTTGGTAGGTCATATTTTCCCCTTCTTTCCCTTATAATAGCTTCTGAAATTATGTATTGTTGAAATGGTTTTAATGTTTTGAAGTAAAAGCATCACAGAAACCAGTGTTTTGGAAAATAATTTGGGACCAGAGTGATTAAATATTGCAAAAAATATTGCAAACAATGTTGTGCAACAAATCAAACATTTGCCACTATACTAATGTATAAAATGTACTTGTGCCACCAACAAAATTGAAAACTTAAAAGAATAAGATAAACAAATTTAACAATGTTTTAGCATACAATTATTTTATTTTCAGATTAACTAGAATAGCATTATGCATCACATTGTTTTCCTTAATTACTTTATTGTTGATCAGTTACAGTTGTCTGCATTTTCTCCCCACAAATTAACAAACAAGTGTTGGAGAACATGCAGAGTAAAGGGAACCCTAGTGAACTTTTGGTGTTAATACAGATTGGTGCAGCCACTGGGGAAAACAGTATGGAGTTTCCTCAGAAAACTAAAAATGGAACTGCGTTTTGACCCAGCAATTCCACTGCTGGGATTATATCCTAAGAACTCTGAAACACCAGTCCAAAAGAAGCTATGCACCCCAATGTTTATAGCAGCATGATTCACAATAGCCAAATACTAGAAGCAACCTAAGTGCCCATCAGCAAATGTGTGGACCAAAAAATGATGGTACATTTACACAATGGAATTCTACACAGCAGAGAGAAAGAAGGAGCTTATACCCTTTGCAACAGCGTGGATGGAACTGGAGATCATTATTCTAAGCAAAATAAGCCAGGTAGTGAGGGACAAATACCATATGATCTCACCTTTAACTGAAACATAATCGATATAAGAAAAAAGCAAACAAAATATAACCAGAGTCACTGAAATTAAGAACAACCTTACAATAGCCAGAAGGGAACAGGAAGGGAACAGTGGGAAGAAAGGTTTGCATCACATTGTTTTTAATTTAAGAAATTGATTCTGTGCTTTTTTCCCCCTTTGTTTTACTGTGTGTGTGTGTGTGTGTGTGTGTGTGTGTTTAAGTTGGAACCCTAGGGTTCTTTTCTTTTTTTAAAATATTTTATTTATTTATTTTTAGAGAGGGAAGGGAGGGAGAAAGAGAGAGAGAGAGAGAGAGAGAGAGAGAGAGAGAGAGGGAGGGAGAGAGAGATCAATATGTGGTTGCTGGGGGCCATGGCCTGCAACCCAGGCATGTGCCCTGACTGGGAATAGGACCTGCAATGCTTTGATTCACAGCCCGCACTCAATCCACTGAGCTACACAAGCCAGGGCATGTTTTACTGTTTTTTGAGAAATAATTAAATCATATAGAAGAGTTTTAATAATTAGTAGTATAGTAAACCCCTGGATATTCACCACTTAAATCAAGTAATCATTAACATTTTACAATTATTTTTTAGTGTATGTGTGTGAAAATACAACCATGGAATAAAACTAAAATTATCAGAATGATTCTTTCTTAAATAACTCAGGTTGCTTGTCCTATAACTGGGCATATTTTATCTTGTAATCCTAATGCTATTACCCTAATTAATGAAATTAATGATAGTTTCCTAATTATATCTAATATTTGATTAATATTAGGTATAATTATTGAATACTCAATGATATTGAATATTGAATACTCAATATTGAATACTTAATATTAATATTGAATACTCAATACTAATATTATTAAGTATTCAATACTAATATTGAATACTCAGATTCCCAGAACAGTTTCTGTATATTTTGTAGCTGTTTTTCAAAGTATCTATTGATTTAGCAACAAGAAGATGTGTATTACACATCACTGCATGAGAATTCTCTGAGGTAAATATAAACATTTTCTGATGTAAAAGAATTAAGTGATATGCAATTAAGTGTAAAGTATGCTATTTCTTTAACATATTTGTTTCTTGATTTTTGACTGGCTTTTTTTCTGACCAATATGCCCTAATTTTATGTTAAGACCCCATTATATGTAGTCTATTCTAACACTATGAGTAAAGTTTAAAAACCTTACTTCCACTTACATCATTTTATCTTCTCCACTTTTAAATATCACTGAATGTACTATCAAATGGTATATTTGCTTCAATAATCAAGGTATTTGATTTATAAAACTTATGAGAATGACACTCTATTATATGTTCTCCCATTTCTTCTATTTACACTTTTTATATTCCTTTTCAAGTTTTGAACTCTTTTAAAATAATTTTATTTCTGTTTATAGATCTTTCTTGCCATACTTGTAGGTAGTTTACTAACAAATATCTTTAAATTTTCTTTCTTCTGATAACATCTTTATTTCCCCATCATTCCTGAAGAAGTGTTTCCTTGTAGGTTTTCCTTTGGCACCTGTAAAATGGCATGCCACCTCATACTGGCTTCAATGGTTACAGATAAGAAATCTGCTGTCATTTGAATAAGATTTTTTCTTTGTCTAGTTTTCAGAAGTTCAATTATCATGTGTCTTTCCATTTTTGTTTCATACTTTTTGTGATTCTCTCCATTTCATCATTTTTAGACTTATGTTTTGCACCAAATTTGTTGAGTTTTTAGACAATATTACTTCAAATACTCTACCCGTCCCACTTTCTTTTAACTCTGCCTCTGGAACTATAATGATATTAGTGTTAGACTTTTGTTTTTGGCCCTACAAGTTCCCAAGACTCTTTTATTTCTGGGTTTTTTTTGGTCTATTTTTTCTCTACTGTTCATACTGTTCATATTGGGTAAATTCTGCTGATAGATCCCAGGTTCAATAATTATATCCTGTTACCTCCATCAGACTCTTGAGTCAATGCGACATATTTTGTTATTGTTGATGTTGTTGAGATTTTTTTTCAGTTCTATAATTACTATTTGATTATACAACTTCTGTTTCTTTGGCAAGATCTGTTTCTTTCTGTTTCTTGGTTATTTTTGTGTTTCAAGACAATTTATAATTCCTAACTGAAGCATTTTTTAATTGTTCTTTAAAATCCTTGACAGATATTTCCAACACTTCATTCATCTCTATGTTGGTGTCAGTTGATGGTGTTCTTATTCTTGATTTCCTGGGTTTTTGCTCTAGCGGGTGGTTTTCCATCGTATCCTAAACATTTTGTCTATTATTTAGGGAACCTTTACCCTTCATGATATCATGGCTGGAGCTGGAGACCATTATGCTAAGTGAAATAAGCCAGAAGGTGAAAGACAAATACCATATGATCTCACCTATAAGTGGAGCCTAATCAACAAAACAAATGAGCAAAACAGAACCAGACACTTGGAAATAAAGAACAAATTGACAGTGACCAGAGGGGAGGGAGGAGAGGGAATGGGGAAAGAAGGGGAAGGGGCAAGCAAAGGAACAAGAATAGAGAACTCATGGGTATGGCCATGGGGGATGACTGACTGTGAGGAGCAGGAGAGCTCAGTGCGCAAAAAGTGGACAACTGCAACTGAGTAACTATAAATACAAATGAAAATAAAACATTAAGTACAAAAAAGAAGTTATGAATCCTTGTTGTATTTTTGATTTAGCAGTCATCTTCTTAAGTTTTAGACACAGGTCCTGGCTTACTCTGGTGATGAATCTATTGATGATTTTACTTTCATGGGCTTTATGATGTAGTTTTTTTTGTTGTTGTTATTGGTTTTCTTTTGTTTTGTTTTGTCTATCTCACTCTGCTGGTGGTCCTACTAGAGCCTACTGTTGCTGCCTGAGAGGTCAGAAGAAATTTCTACAGACAGGGCCACCTTAAATCTTTCAGATTAAGGAAGACATTCTGTGGCCCACTAGGATAAAAAAATACAGCCAGATTCTAGGTGCTTTTGTGCATTAATCTACTTGTTGGTGCTGCCTGTGAGCTATTGCTTTTCAATGAAAGAAGTAAGTTTTATGTCTGTGGGACAAAGTGGCTTCCAAGGCACTTGTTTTGGTGGTATACTACTGCCTCTGAGTGGTAGACATTTTAAAAAGATAATTATCTTGTGGTTTATCAGATCACAGAGTATCTTGAATGAGCGTAAATGCTCAATACAAATTTATTGAAAGAATTGATGCTTCTTAAGCTTATCTTATTTTTAGCAAAATATTAGTGTTGACTGGGTATTGACCATAAAATCTTAAGAGGAAGGCCCCAAAGCCCACATAGAGAATTTTCAGTTTCTTTTTAACATTTCAACTATACTTCCTTTTCTGCTTCAAAGTTCTAGACAGTATGTCCCAGAATATAACTATTTCTTGTAACATACTTATATCTCATTTTAATGGGTAAAGTGTTCATACTAGTTCCTCTATAAAAACAAACCAACAAAATGTATAGAAATAATGAGAGAGCTTAGCTTTTACCATGACTATGCTTTGGTAAGTTTCTTGACAAAAGTTTCTAAGTATATACATATACATCCAGTTTGTCCTCTTAATCGGTATATATTAAATATTTATTGGATGAATAAATTGATTAATCTAAACATAATTCACAGTTTGACATCAACTATAACATGCATTATCTTACTATTAGATTTCAAATTTCAATTATAGTGACTTAGAAGCCAATAATTATTTTCATTCTGGAATTTGAGAAAACATAAATTTTTAAAAGATTAGTGCAATGTACACAGTTAAGTTCATTTATGCCAAAATATTGGATTCATTGCTTTTTGAGGTTTTTTAAATCATATATATTTTGTTGGTATTTTATTTAAACATGTAAACATGTATGCCATTAAGCCGAATAGCATAAAATTAAGTCTACATATTTTTTGAAAGATAATACAAATTTGGGCACATAAACAAATGTCAAGAACTATTAAGATAAATATTGATAAATTACATATAAGTATATGCTTGTGCTTGCATTTTATTTTCTAAATATATTCTTAATATTAATATTTATATATGTTTTGTGGAATATTAGTTAAATTTCTGGTGGAAAATTATTTTTGTAACAGAAGATTAGATTTAAATTTCAGTCTGACCACAGACTGTAACCTCTCTACCACAATTTACTTAGAGCAAGTCCCAAAGTAAAGTTCTTAATGGAGAAAAATTAGGCATGAGATTCTATTACACCAGAGGGAGCCAAGATTGTAAATCCTTTTACATCCACCCAAACACCAGCTTTAGTTTTCCCAAATATTTGTTGAATATCTATTCTGCTTAAGACATTATGATAGATACAAATAAAAGCTTGCTATTTCCAAACCATAGCTTAATAGAGGGTGTGTAGAAGTAGCCAGAATATCTGTAGTCCTGCATCCTGTAGGCTACTCAGTTACATCTAGCCAAAATTTAAGAATTTATGTTGTTATCCAAGAACCTCTCCTACATCTAACAGCACTCTCCACCATGGCTATTTTTCTGCAAACCTTTCTCTTCATCTCTAGGACTTTTGTAATTAAGTGTTTAGAAACTCAAGCAACAACAATAATAACCACATCTGCAACCAGAGCTACCACAACAGCAATAACACACACGCGTGTGTGTGTGTGTACAAGCTTCTAAGGCTTTCCATTTGCTACTAGAAATTAAGTTGTTTTAAAATTCTATTTAATTTAAAAGTAGTTGTTTTCATATTTCAAGGACAGAGGAAGGTTAAGAAGAAAGATAGGATATTGGGAGATGTTATATTTGGACACACAGAGACACCAAGGTTATGTGAGGTGCTCAGAAACAAAAATGTAAGAAACCACCTCCAATTTCAAAGAACGCAAAGAACCCAGGGAGGATGTGCACTTGGTTGGAGTAGTTTGTAGCTTCAGAAGGATGTAACATGTAGGCTTCATCTGGCAGCTCTGTACCTTAGAGAACAGGTACAGAGGAGAACAGGAGAGCTGTTTCTATATTGTTTTAATAGTCCAATCTCTTTTTTCACAAAAGGCCTCTTAAAAAAGTGAGAGAACTTGGTGTCCAAAAAATAGATTTACAAAAGCTTTTTAGAAAAAACAATATATAAATAAAATATGAATTACGATTATTTTATATAAAACTTTCATTTTCAAAGGCTTCTTTGTCAGAAGAAAAATATATTTTAAATATCCAGAAACATTCTGACCCATGAAAACAAACACATGCACACACGTACACCTACAAATATAAAAAACATGGCAAAATATATATGTATATAATTCTAAATATATTAAATATGGTAAAATAGTATTTTATTGTTTTCAAAAATACTCATTTTTTAAGATTTTATTTATTTATTTTTAGAGAGGGAAGGGAGGGAGAAAGAGAGAGAGAGAGAGAGAGAGACATCAATGTGCAGTTGCTGGGGGTTATGGCCTGTAACCCAGGCATGTACCCTGACTGGGAATCGAACCTGCGACACTTTGGTTCACTGCCTGCACTCAGTCCACTGAGCTACGCCAGCCAGTGCTCTCATTTTGTTTTTAAATTAATTTTTCAATTTTCTAATTATTGATAAGTAAGATACAATGTGATTAGTTCCCTGGTAAAATTTTTACATATAAAATAAAATGGAAACATACATGTTCAATATTTATGACATGCTAGATTCTAGCTATTCCTCATTATTGAGACTGTGAAAGACTTTATTTTCATTTCAGTGTTTTGTGTTCCACACTGCCTTTTTATTTTTGAGACTGAATCTAAAGTTCTGTTTCAAAGATTTTGAGATTTTCTTTTCCTGGAGAGCCACATATTGCATCTATTGCCATAACGGTACATATTTTAAAAAGTAGCAGCAGAAGTATAAACAAACACAGAGTATGTAACACACATTTTCTAAACAAGGCAGCCTGGCATGCAAAATGGAGATTATAATAAATCTCAAAAGATTTCTATTGAAACATGACATTTCTCATCAGTAATCACTATGGGACAGTAACTGTTAATGTAATGTCATATGAAGGATAGAAGAGCATATTGTGTATCCTTCTAAAAGTCTAAATTTAACTCTCCGTTTACAGAAAATGTAGGAAATAAAGGGATAAATTTTATGAAACTACTGTTTCAGTCAAATTCACAATATGATCTATCCTATAAGACAACAAACTAATTTGGTGTTTCAGAGTAATAAAATGAGAAAAAAAGTAGGGGCACTGGTCTAGATTAAAAAGCTGAAGAGACATGTAAACTATGTGTAATGAGTAAAGCTGCATTAAATACTGGTATTATAAATGCTATGAAGCAAAGTCTGGCTTCAAAATATGGTATATCACAGTATATCACATAAGCAATGGATGGAATTTGAGTTTGGGATGTTTATTAAATAGTATAAGATTAATAATTTTTAAGTGTGTGATAATAGTATAATGTGGGGTAGAATATTGTTTGGAATATTTAAAATCTAGGTGAAGGGTTTAAGGACTTATTTAGCTATTCTTTTGACTTTTCCGTATGTTTGAAATGTTTTCCACATTTTTCTGTGAGATTGCAAGGGATTTATTCCGTATACCATGCCCTTGCCTTTTTTCTTTTCTTCCTACTCTTCCTATTTTGGCTTTGTATATGTTTTTTCAACAAATATTTTAGAGTATTTACTTTGTGTTGACTAGTGTTCTTGTGTATCCTAGAGATATAAAATTAATCAACATTTATATATTGGTTTTTAAAAGACAATGAGATTGAAATAACAAGGCATAGCAAGTGTCTATGATTTTATGGTGTGGTAAGGAGGGCACAGTTTCAAAGACAATGGTTTTGAGACACCTCACTAAGAAGATATGATGGTCAGTTATGTTTGTGTCAACTTGGTGAGGCTATTCCAGTTATTGAAACACTAATCTAAATGTTTCTGTGAAAGTTTTTTATAAATGTGATTAAAGTCTATAATCAGTTTGGTCTAATTAAGGGAGTTTATTCTCTATAATAAGGATGGTTTTGAGTCAATCTGTTTCAAGAACTTAAGAGCAGAACTGATGCATCCCTGAAGAAGAAATTCCAACTACGAACTGGATCTTAAGCTCACACCCCTGAATACCTTCCTGCCCTATACATTTTGAAGCCCTGACATTCATGTAAGCCAATTCTATGCAAAAAAAAAAAAAAAAAAGCAAGAAACAAACAAAAGCACCTCTTCATATGTGTATTTTATCACTTCCATTTCTTTAATGGAACTTTTGCCGTTAAAAGAGTATTTCAGCAAAGCTTTGAGTAAATGAGGAACTGAGTCCTGTGTATGTGTGTGGGGTGGGGAGTGAGTGTTGTATTCAGAGGGAACAACGAGTGGGGGAGCCCTCATAGGAGTTTCCCATCTGGGTTAGTGTTTGGCAGAGAGGGCACCTCCACTGCTCCTATACCACCATGAGAAATCAGGATAATAGTGGGAAATGAAGTAACTAGCTGTGCAAAGAAAGAGAAAAAGAAACAGAAATTATGTTGGCTACACCATTGAAAAGCTTTGGGTTTTTCTCTGAGTGGTATGGGAAAACATGAGAGATCTCCAGGAAGGTTGGAGACATGATTCAAATTTTTAAAATGCACACCTGGATGACGAATATCAATTGTAATAAGACAAAATAATTTAAGCTGGAGCCCTGATAGGGAGCTCTCTCCAAGAAGATGAGAATGCTCACTGTCAGAGTTTCAAGAGTTGGTTGGAGTCTAAATATATTTTGAAACAGAATGAACAGGATCTATTTATACATTAAATGTGGGTTTTTTTTTTTTTTAAAAAAAAAAGAAGAGTCAAAGCTGACCCCGGATGTTCATTTGGGGAATTAAGACAGTGAAGGAGTCTTTTACTGAGGTAAAAAACTGCCAAGAATGAGATTGTGAGAGATGATCATGAGACCCATTTTGGGGTGTATTACATCTTGAAATCATCAGTTGAGTCTGTTAGCAATAGCCCTTTTGCTTTTAGTTGATGCTATGTTGAAACTGCTATTGCTCAAATTAAAGCTTAGCTACATTACACTACTGGACAATGTTCAGAGCAGGTATTACAGGAAAAAGGACTAGCTTATGAAATGGAAAGACAGCAAAAGCAGCCTATCAAATACAGAAAATTGCAATTTATTCTGTGTAAATGTATTGAATGTTTTAGGAGAGAAGAGTTAGATGAAAAGGCAGGGGACATAATCTAGAAAGTCATCCCTCTCCTTCAGTTCCTGCCAATGTCCTCAAACCAAAATCTTGAAATTTGATACCTTTTCCAGTCCTCGCATAAATCATTCAGCAGCAACTTGCCCACCTTCTATAACTCTTGGGAGGATGATGGCATCATTTAGCTTCAGTTGTGGTCATTTTGCATTGCAGATGGCTTTTTTCCCCTAAAGGTTCACAGACTGGCTGTTCCTGTCCTGAACTCGCTTCTGCTGCAGCCAGGACTCCCATTTGAAGAAGTAATCCTACCCATTTCCAGAATTTATATTCTCACCTGAAAATGTACAGGAGCAAATAAATATGTGAGAAAGGAATTTGAGGTTGGTTTTCTTCCACTAACAAGAAAAGAGAAAGAAAGGTACTTTTAAATGCATTTGCCATGCCAAAAATATACACTAATTATATTAGAAAAAGATGTAATATCATGTGTACTCAAATTCTGGTAATAATAATTACAATTTTGAGAACTCCTTCCACCAAAAACTCTTTGCCATCAAGATTCAAGTTATAATTTGAAACTTAATGACCCATTAGGCTGGCTTCCAAATTCAAAGATTTTAGCATAGTCTCTTTGAACTAAAAGTGGACATACATTTCAAAAATATTGTTGATTTATTTCTGCTCACAGCAGAAGTGCAGAAACAAGATACCAGCTGAAATGAGGACAGGCCAGAGGAAGTTTTAGTTTATTTTCCATTCATGCTTCATTAATATATTGTCGATTTCATTCCTAAATTTTATGTTAAAAACAAATTAAGAAAAAATCTTAATTCAGATATCAGTAAATGTGCCTGCAATGGTGTATTTATTGTCCTGCCTATTTCAAGTCATGTATTTCAAATGACTTACCATGCAACTCTTTAATTCTATATGCTAAAATACAATATCTTTGGTAGAGTTTTAGAATGCAGATTTTTTTATTTTTAAATATATAATGTTCCCACTATAGGGGCAAAAAGACCTGAATTTTATCATCAGAGCTGAGACTACCATATAGCTTAGTTTGTATGAGATAGAAAGGAAGAATACATAGAAACCTTAAGCTGAATTGATTATATTATTGTTTTAAGTTTAAAGAGGTAAAGAAATAAAATGGCCTATTTTAATTTTATTTTAAATGTGTTTTAAGTGCTCTATTAATAAAATGTTATACATTATGTCAAAATAAAATTTAACAAGTTGGCTTTGACCAACTTAAAGTTGAATAACATAGCCTATCCGTGGACTAGTACTCTATGTCTTTTACTATTTCACATTACTGGACCTGACATTTGGCTTCAGAAGGAATACAAGAGACCCTATTTCTTGAGTTGTAAAAGCCTAAACTGGGTTTGGCAAGCATATTCTGTACAGGGCCAGATAGTAAATATTTATAGCTTTGTGGGCCATGTGGTGTCTGTCACAGCTATTCAACTCTGCTTTGCAGCAAGAAACCAGCCATGGACAATATGCAAAAAAACAGCTTTTCTGTGTTCCAGTCAAACTTTATATACAAAAATGGGTGGGTTCAGGTTTGGCTTCAGGACCATAGTTTCATACCCCTGACCTGAACCAGAGATGTAGCAGCTCTAGCCTTCGGTTAACTTATTATGCATAAAACCCTGGGGCCAAGAACGTCTAAAGAAAAAAATATATAAAACAGCTTCAGGCTTTTCCAATGACAGTTTCTCTTAAGAAGAAATGAAATCCAGTAAGATATCCCCTCAGAAATGAAATAGTGTTCTCCCTAAACTTACTTCTCACTAATACTGTGATGTGTCATTAAGTGTAAACTTATTTTTGGCTTTTTTATACATATTTTTTATTTCTTAAGAGAAAAAATTTACATAATATAGCATTATATATAGTATTTACTATCTATTATAGAGCAATATAATATGTAATTTTAATTTTTAATTTTTGTGCTAATAACATTAAAATAATATGTTGAGTTCAATTTTCTAGCTGTTAGTCTTAGAGCTATCCTTCAAGCATGAGGATAGTGGGTAAACTGTGAAAACAACATGTACACATGCATGCAGACATCACCTTTTGACTATAAGTAATGTTAACGGTTTTCAATTGAAAAAAATGGTTGATAAAACAGAAAATTTGTTGATGCTTATTTATTTACATGTGTATATTATTTTTAAGTAGGTATGTGACCTTGGGAAGTTTACCCACACTCTCTTTGAAATACAGGTTTCTGAATGATAATTAAAAGTGCTAGTGTAGTCAAAAGCATATTCTTATAACTTATTTTGGAGTAAAACATAAATTTGACTACTTATTAACTGTGATTTAAGGCAAGTTTACTTAATCATTCTTTTAGTTTCTTTAAGCTACAGGAATAGGATTCTAATGGCTAAGTTACTTTCATTAGTTCCCTACCTGACTTGCTTGCTCTAGAACCCTAGGATATTTCAACCTCTGCACCTTATAAATAAGTGATTATAAGAGAATTATACACAAATTCTTAAGAACATTTTAGAAGTTAGGATGGAGATGTGGGGTAAGTATAAAGTTAAAAAAATATCAGGTCCTATTTTTAACCCCTTGAATATGTACTAGATATTTTATAAAAGGAGACAAATTGGGAAAGAGAGAGAGAAAGAAACATGAGGCAGAGTAGTGGTGGAGAGAAAAGAAAGAGAAATAGTGATCATGTGAAATAAATAAATGAATAAATAAATTTCTCTGAAGTCAAGCCACACCATGATATTGTTTACCTTATATAATTCACACACAACATAAACACTGAACTGTTGACATACAAAATATTAAAACAAGAAGAATATCTCAAGTGTAGTGCCATACAAGCAACATGAAATTTGAGAAAGACAAAAAATATGTATACACATATTTATGTGAGAGATTTTCTACTAGTTAAAAAAAACCCTATATTTTGTACTACTTGTCTTTAGAAACAAGGGTACAAAATTACTTCCAAAATTGTTATCCATTAATGTGTTATGGCATATTAGTTAAAAATAGTGAGCTAAAGAACATATATTGATAATAATTCTGCATAAGTAAGTTTGATAATTCAGCATAGTAATTGTTATATTATAGCTTTCTCATAAATCTAGTATCTAATTAGTGACTTCCCCTTACATATAATTCTAATGTCTACTTTAATATCCCATCCTTTGAAGTTCAAATGAATTTAGTTCTAATCCCTTGATATGACATAACTGATCCATGCCAATCCCACTTCTTTTCCTAGGATTCAAGGTGGTAAAAAAGGTTTCAAAATGAGGCAGAGAGTTTTCTTATTTTGTGGTGGCTGTGCATTGAATTTTATGCTTCCATGGTCATTGCCTGGACATTCTACTTGCTCTTCCATTTAAATCATATTATGGCACTCCACAGATAAAATACAGTTCTTTGTCTTAAATGCAACAAGTGCAACATTAAATTTGTGTGAGAATTTTGTGATATTCTATTGTGATTAGGAGATTTTATATCTCCAGGTGAGTAGTTTCATTCTCTCTTCAGTTACCTTAATTCTCAATATCTTGGTCCTCTCATCATCACCTCTCCATTGAAATTCAATCTCCCTGGTTTTATTACTATAGACAAAATTAATTCTTCCACCTCTCATTCATGTATTCTATTAAATGATTATAGATATTCAGTCAGTCCACTTTTTATTACTCAGGTAGAGGAGAGGGTGGGTAAAAGAAAGAGGAAGGGAAAAAAGAAGGACAAAAGAAGAGGAGGAGAAAGAAGAGGGGAAAAAAGAGAAAGATGGAGTGGGAAGAGAAGAGAGAGAATGGAGAGGAGAAGGAAGAGAAGTAAAGCAAATGTTTCAAAATTTCAGAACTTACCTTCTCTCTCACCACTAAGTATTTGAAATAGGCCAGTAGTGACTGCCTTCCTCACTGATGTGAAAAATGACAGTGCCTTCAGAAGGCATGTGAATCTCCTGACAGTTAACGTTTAGAGTTCAGCTATGGAGCTTGGATTTGTAAGAGTGTTATGTGCGTGAAAAAGTAATGATGCTATATAATCAACCCTAAATTCTAATGCCACATTAAATTTTCCAGTCATTATTTGAAAATGCAGTCAAATCTATCCTTGAAATAATATCTAAGGGAAACAAACTAGGTAGGGAGAAAGCTTTAAGAAAATTATACTAACAGTAGTTGTCTCTAGAGAGGGAAAGCAGAAAGCCTGAGCAGTGTTCAAGGATGGATATGATTTTCAATCCTAATTCTAAATGGTGGTCACCAACACAACCAATCACATAGAATTTGACAAGAAGTGGAAATCAAGGCTATAGAAAATATTCTGCAGTATCTAGAAAAGAAAAAAAAATAACAGAACTACAAAAAATCCAACCTTTGCTTTTGTGACTTCTGTTTAGTAATACAATTAATACCTATGTGTGTATTATTTTTGCAAGAAAATATTAGTACTATTAATTCTCATGAATAATTTTTTTGTGTGATTACTAATCTGGAGGTCAAAATCATGCCTGCTATTTAAAACTACAAAATAAGAAGCTGTCATAATATTTTTAAATCTTACCTTATATTTTAACATCATCTATGAGTTCCAGCATTAGTAACAATGAAAATGGTTAGTCACTCTTCCAAATATAAAAAGTGTTTCACATTAATGATTTAACTGTGTATTCATGCATTCTTTCTTTCCTAAATAAAAGTTGAGTAAAAATATTGATTAAACCAAAACTTCTTTATTACAACCTCGTTCTTAACTATTGATGACACAAGGTCAATGTACATATTCAATTGCTTTTGGATTCATCCATCATTAAAAATTGATAAATTATTTAATCTAACCTGAGAGGTATACTCATCACAAAAAAATTTAGTTAAACTGAACTTTGGCCATGAATTTGAAGGGGCATCAAGTGGCATAATTAAATAAATGCATAAATCTTATTTTATAAGGTGACTATTATCCTATTGGGATATGCCAGGTTCTTGGTTTCCATCCAGCTTCCAGAATCTTGGCAGAGTCTTCCAGGGCAAATCCAACATCTTGTGGAAAATGCATTTAAATCTTTAATGTATACCCATATACTATGGCCCAGCCTAAATACCTTGTGGATTATTCTCTTAGTAATAATCACAAAATGATCTCAGTTCTATCTCTCCTGCTTCTACTCCACATGATGTTGACACTATTTAATGCTTTTATCCATGCAATGTGGAGACTGACACACTGGGTGGAAGTGTAGCAGAAAACCTGCAGCCTGGGACTATGATGCAAGAGAAATTTTGAAGCAAGTCACTGCTATGGATTAAGGAGTTATTTCTAATTATGACCCTGATATTAATGTAAACACTCTTATACATACTTTATCAGAGTGTGTCTCCAAAATGTGTAAAGATGGAAGAGATAAAACCAGGTTTGGCCATTGTTTTAGTTGTTTGGCTTAGAAAATAAAACTCTCCTGCTCCTTCTGATACTACTAAATTAAAACCTAAATATCTGTAACTTTTTATCTCATTGTTCACATATAGAAAGTAATATTAATATACTTTGCAGTAAAAGGGTAAATGAAACATTGTATGACTTTGAAATTTGTCATAAATGCTAAATAAAGGATATGGAGAAATACAATAGTAATTTTTCATAAGGCTTTTGCTGATGCTGCAAGGGCAATAATGAAAAGGTCTGTGAATCTGTTCCTGCTTCACAGCTGCGTTAAGATTCTTTCCAGTGTTAGAATAGGTAAGATATGTAATGATGCTTATATAAAAGCAAGAATGTGAAACGACACTGCAATCAGATTTTTTTATTTAGCTTTTCTCTTGTTTCCTATTTTCTGTTTGTCAGCATATAACACATGCGAGTGTAACACTTCTTCTAAGTGGAATCTTTGAGTCCAAGATTGAAATTATATATTACCTTTGTTGTTTTAGTAACTATCACTACATCTTTAATATCATTCAGAGTCTTATGTACTTGTGTTGTTTAAAATTGTTGATGATTGATGTTAGCTTTGGAACTATGATCACATGGAAAGTGATGGATTTTATACTACAATATGAAAGGGTACCAATTTCTAATTACATTTTATTTGCAGTTATTGATATTCAGTGTAATGTTATTTAGTCTCATAATAAAATGTTTTCATGCAGAATATGAGTTCTATCAAAAAAGAGCCCAACAATTTTTTCTTTAAAAAAATTATTTTTTAAGTACAGTTTACATTCAGTATTATTTTTAATAGTGTCAGGTGTACAGCATAGTGGTTACACAATCATATACTATACATGGTTACTATAATATTATTAATTATATTTTATTTTTATTATTGTTCAATACCGTTGTCTCCATTTTCATCCCACCACACCCCCTCCCCACCCATACCTCATTTTTAATATATGAGAATGGTTTGCATGACATTAATGTAACCTGACAACCAAGGAGAGTGGACTGGAATGTGCATACATGAACCATGATGACTTCACTGTACTAGTAAGTGGGGGTGGTAGACACCACTGAGTGAGTGTATGTAATGTGTTACATTCAAAAAGACTGATCAAGTAGAGCAACCAATATGCATCATATTTTTCATTAAGCTTGAGCATTCCTCTGTGGAAACTATTTGGATGATTCAGAAGGCCACAGCTATAGGCAACTGGTGATTGGCAACTTCATCACAACTATGCACCTGCTAATGCATCACATTTCATGCAGAGTGTTTTGGCAAAACATCAAATCACCCAGGTGACACAGCCCCTACAGCCCAGATTTTGGTGTCCAGCAAGTTCTGGCTTTTCCCAAAATTAAAATCACCGTTGAGAAGGAAGAGATTTAAGATCATTGATGAGATCCAGGATAATATCACAGGGCAACTGATGGTGATTGGGAGAACTGTTGAGGTTCCAAGATGCCTACTTTGAAGGAGATTGAGGTGTCACAGTTCTATGTACAATGGTCCCAAGATGCCTACTTTGAAGGGAGCTGAGGTGTCATTGCCCTATGTACAATGGTTCTTGTAATTAATTTTCAATTAATGTCTTCATTTTTTGTAGTTCATGGAATATTTTATGGACAGACCTCATATTTGGAGAGTTTGTTGATGCAATGATGATGAAGATGATAATGATGAGTGATGATTTACAGGCTAAAACAACAACATATTCTGAGCACTTAAATATTTTTTCATAATTTTTTGAATTGCTTTTTAATATGCAATATGCAAAAAAATCAACATAATGCTGAAATATTTATAAATCTATAATTATGACAGATCATATATGCTTTGTCCTTTATTTTACCATATTAAAGATCAGGACTCATAAGAGAAAACAAACAACAATAATACATTCATTGTGCTTGTTTGTCTCTGAATTACTCCACTGAGTTAAGCTTTACCCTGAGTCTAATTCCTATAAATAATTCCAGTTTGGCTGAACTGTTAGATGGTGGGAACACTTTCAGGGGTACCCCACCTATGGCCCATGGGTATCATGTGGCTCAGGATGGCTATGGATGTGGCCTAACACAAAATGATAAATTTACTTAAAACCCTGTGAGGTTTTGTTTTGTGATTACATGTCACAATGTATTTAATGTATGGCCCAAGACAACTCTTCTTCCAGTGTAGCACAGAGACACCAAAAGTTTGGACATCCCTACTAAATGAAATCCACCCATGTGTATCTGGGTATCTGACTACTTCCTTTTTCTTATTATTTCTTACCCCCTCTATGTTCTGAACTTCTTTCTGTCCTAGCTGAAGATATATGACACCATTCAATATTGACTCACCTCAGAGGATAAAACTCACAAACTCTAATATTTTCCTGTGTCTCCATCATAGGTTTCTTTCTTTTTATATTGTTCAATTATAGTTGTCAAAATGTTCCCCCATTGCTCTCCCCTGTCCCACCCACCCCCAGAACTGCTCCCACAGTCAATCCCCACCCCGTTGTCCATGCAATGGTTTCCTTGACTTGGTCCTTCCCTTTCTTTCCCTCATTATTCCCCTCTAGCTCCTCTCTGGTTACTATCATTTTGTTCTTTATTTCTACATCTCCAGTTCTTTTTTTCTTGTTTTTTTTGTTGTTGTTGTTGTTGTTGTTGTTGTTGTTGTTGATTAGGTTCCACTTAGAGATGAGATGATAAGATATTTGTCTTTCAACAGCTGGCTTATTTCACTTAGTATAATGTGTCTCCATCTACACTGTTGTGAAAGGTAGCAGCTCTTTCTTTCCTTCTGCTGCATAGTATTCATTGTGGAAATGTACCACAGTTTTTGATACACTCATTTACTGATGGGTACTTAAGTTGTTTCTAGCACTTGGCTACTATAAATAACTCTGCTATGAACTTTGGTGTCCACAGGTTATTTAACAGTGGTGTTTCAGGATTCTTAGTGTATAATCCCATGAGTGGCATCAGTGGATCAAAAGGCAATTTTATTGTTAGTTTTTTTTAGGAAATTCTATGTTGTTTTGTCTAAAGAATCCATCATGGGTTTCTATACTAGTTAATCCAACCAAGCAAACTCTGTCCAGTCTTGCCTTGACCAGCATAAGGAGTTGAGAAGGGGAAGACCACAGAGAACTGAGATTTCTAACTTTCACTTACTAATCTAATATTCTAAGAGGCTACATATATTGTGATCTCTCATTAATTAGAAACTTGGCTGCTGTAGCTTTTTGAGGCAGTTGGGTCATTTAGTGAACATGTTCTCCTCCAAGGTACTTACTCTAAAATATAATAGTGGTTGGTAAAGAAATAATATTTACTATAGTCATTATTTTTCAACATGTAATATCAGTTTTCATTTATTATTGCTCTTTAACACATTTATTCATATCAATTAGCTATTTTTTATTTAGCACCTAATATCTAATAACAATACTGGAAGGATAAAAATATATCAAGTTAATAATTGTCATCTAAGAGGCTGCATGCTGGTTGGAGGTACAAGATGAAAAAAAAAAACATGGAGATTAAAAAACAATGCAACTGGATTGTGTGAAATGTCAAGGTACTGATATCACAACAAGAATGCAATCAGAGTTTAAGAAGATTCAACAAGTGAATGATATGTCATCTTTCAGTTTCTAATTTAATCTGAAAATGTTTATTTAGTTAGAGGACTTACTATTATATTAAACATTTCAGGATATAATAGCAATATTTCACTAGTTTACATTTCCTCGTTACTATAGGACATTGATCTGTGTCAATTTGTGTATATGTTCACATTCCAACTGGGCTGAATTTTATATAAAGAAGAGAATGAGATATTTTTCCCCTACCAATTGCATGTATTTCAGAAATATTTGCTTGACAAATGTTGATCTTTCTGAAATGGAGGCATGCCTCTCTTCTGAATTACTTGGCCAGTGATAAAAGGGAAAATGATCTGTATTATATACACATGTTTTAATGACTCTTTGCAATCATCAAAATTAACACTAAACAAATTTCACCCAATGTATGACCCCAATAAATATTATATAACTATTTCTATTCATAAACTGTAAAACATTATCTTTACACTGCATCTAAATTTATATAGTAGGTTATCAGATGCATAGCTGAGATAATAATTTTGTTCACAAATTCTGATTAATGATGTAATATATACATAGCAATTTTGAAACATAAAAGCAGAGTTTATTTACTTAATAATTTAAATTATTAAAATCAATGCCCTAGCTGGTGTAGCTTGGTGGGTTGAGTGTGGTCTTGTGAACCAAAAGGTTGCTGGTTCGATTCCCAGCCATGGCACATGCCTGGGTTTCAGGCCAAGTCCCCAGTAGGGGGTACATGATAGGCAACCACATATTGATGTTTCTTTCCTTCTTTCTCCTTCCCTTCTTCTCTCTCTGAAAATAAATAAATAAAATATTTTAAAAAATTAAATACAAACTTTGTGTTTACTATGTTGTTTTGTGCTATTCTCACACTGACAAGAAAGAATGAAGCAGTAACTTCATCTCACAGCTTTTGGTTTAAGTGAGAATTACCTTATAATGAAATATGTATTTTCTTTGGCATTCACCAAAAATTATAATCTTGAAGATACTAATGTACAGATACTATCATTGACAAGTTCAGCAAACAAAAATACAAATATTACATAAATACTTATAGAAATATTTCATGGAAATGTAACCGCTGTATATCTGAAATTAAGTTTACCCCAATGTTCTGTATTCAACCTGACAACCCTAATATACACCTCTTTTAATGGTTTGAATTTTGCCCTCAAAATTCTATGTTGAAGTCCTAACTCCCAGTACCTCAGAATGTGACTTTTCTTTGGAAATAGAATCATTACAGAGATAATTAAGTTGAGGTCACAGGAAAAAAGGGTGGGCCCTTATGGCACTTTAACTACTTTTTCTTGTAAAAAAAGGAGAAAATGACACAGGGTTGGACAGAGAGAAAATGGTTTGTGAGGACAAAGCAAGAGATTTGTGTGTCAAAGAAAGCCAAAAGTTACCTCCAACTACCAGAAGTTAGAAAAGAGGCATGACAAAATGAAACACATTCTCCTTCAAAACTCCCAGAAGGAGCTAGCTTTGTAGACACCTTGATGTTGGGCTTCTGGCCTCCAGACTTGTGAAGAAGTAGAATACTTCTACTTTTTTTAAAATAGAAACTTCAATCTCTACATTGCACTTTTTAAATAAATTTTATTTTAATCATTGTTCACGTACAGTTTTCTCCCTTTTACTCCCAATCCAGCCCACCCACCTAACCCTCCCCACTTCCCTCCCATTACCACCCTCCCCCTAGTTTTTGTCCATATGTGCTTTAAATTTGTTCCCGTGAATCCTTGCTATTCTCTCCTGAAATTCCCTCTTCTCTCCCCTGTGGTCACTCTCAGTCTGTCCTCTATTTCAGTGTCTTTGGTTATATTTTGCATGTTTGTTTGTTTTGTTGTTTAGGTTCCTGTTAAAGGTGAGATCACATGGTATTTGTCTTTCACTGCCTGGCTTGTGGCGCTTATCATAATGCTTTCCAGCTCCATCCAAGCTGTTGGAAAGGGTAGGAGCTCCTTCTTTCTTTCTGCTGCATAGAATTCCATTGTGTAAATGTACCATAGTTTTTTGATCCATTTATTTAAAGACGGGCATCTTGGTTGCTTCCAGCATCTAGCTATTGTAAATTGTGCTGCTATGAACATTTCCATGCATAGGTTCTTTTGTATTGGCATTTTAGTGTTCTTAGGATATAGTCCCAGCAGTGGAGTTGCTGGGTCAAAAGGCAGATCCATTTTTAGTTTTCTGAGGAAGTTCCATATTGCTTTCCATAGTGGTTGTACCAGTCTGCAGTCCCACCAACAGTGCACTAGGGTCCCCTTTTGTCCACAACCTCTCCAACACTTGCTGTTTGTTGCTTTGTTTATGATGGCCATTCTGACTGGTGTGAAATGGTATCTCATTGTGGTTTTAATTTGCATCTGTCTGATAGCTAGTGATATTGAGCATCATTTCACGTGTCTTTGGATTTTCTGTATGTTCTCCTTGGAGAAGTGTCTGTTCAAGTCCTTTGCCTACTTTTTAATTGGGTTGCTTCTCTTCTTAGAGTGGAATCGTGGAAGTTCTTTATATATTTTGGAGATTAAACCCTTGTCTGAGGTATCATTGGCAAATATGTTTTCCCATACAGGTGGTTCTCTTTTTATTTTGATACTGTTTTCTTTAGCTGTGTAGAAGCTTTTTATTTTGATGAGGTCCCATTTGTTCATTCTTTCCTTTATGTCCCTTGCTCTAGGGGACACAGCATGTCAGTAAAAAGTTTCTGTGTGAAATATCTGAGATTTTCATACCTATGTTCTCTTCTAGGACTTTAATGGTGTCATGTTTTATATTTAAGTCTTTTACCCACCTTGAATTTACTTTTGTATAAGGTGTAAGTTGGTGCTCAAGTTTCATTTTTTTGCACGTGGCTGTCCAGTTCTCCCAACACCATTTGTTGAAGAGGCTATTTTTACTCCATTTTATGTTGCTCCCTCCTTTGTCAAATATTAATTGACCATAGAGACTTGGGTTTATTTCTGGGCTCTCTGTTCTGTTCCATTGGCCCATGTGCCTGTTTTTATGCCAGTACCAGGCTGTTTTGATTACAGTGGCCTTGTAGTATAGTTTAGTGTCAGGTGTTGTGATTCCTCCTACTTTACTGTTCTTTCTCAAAATTGCAGCAGCTATTTGGGGTCGTTTATGATTCCATAGAAATTTTTGAAGTGTTTGTTCTATATCTGTGAAATATGTCATTGGTACTTTAATAGGAATTGCATTGAATGTGTACATTGCTTTGGGTAGTATGGACATTTTGATTATATTAATTCTTCCAATCCATGAACACGGTATATGTTTCCATTTGTTTGTGTCCTCCTTGATTTCTTTCCTCAGTGTTAGGTAGTTTTCCAAATAGAGATATTTTACCTCTTTGGTTAGCTTTATTCCTAGACATTTTATTTTTCTTTTTGCTATTTCAAAGGGGATTTTTTTTTTCTTGATGTCTGCTTCTGCTGTTTCCTTGTTGTACAGAAATGCCATTGATGTCTGGATATTGACTTTGTATCCCGCTGTTTTGTCAAATTCATTTTTTAGGTCAAGCAGTTTTCTGGTGGAGTCTATAGGATTTTCTATGTACACTATCATGTCATCTGCAAATAGTGACAGTTTTGTTTCCTCCTTTCCAATTTGGATGCCTTTTATTTCTTTCTCTTGTCTGATTGCTGTGGCTAAAACTTCCAGTACTATATTGAATAGAAGTGGTGAAAGTAGACAGCCTTGTCTTGTTCCTGATCTTAGTGGAAAAGATTTTAATTTTTGCCCATTGAGTATGATGTTGGCTGTAGGTCTCTCATATATGGCCTTTATTATGTTGAGGAATGCTCCCTCTATTCTCACTTTGCTGAGTGTTTTTATCATAAATGGATGCTGTACCTTATCAAATACTTTTTCTGCATCTATTGATAGGATCATGTGTTTTTTGTCTTTGCTTTTGTTTATGTGATGTATTACACTTACTGATTTGCGAATAGTGTACCATTCTTGCATGCCTGGAATGAATCCCACTTGGTCATGGTGTATTATCTTTTTAATGTATTGTTGGATGTGGTTTGCCAGTATTTTGTTAGGATTTTAGCATCAGTGTTCATCAGTGATATTGGCCTGAAGTTTTTTTTGTTGTTGTTGTGTCTTTATATTACACTTTTATACTTGATCAATTCATTATACAATGTAGGTTGAAAATAATTTTCTTTAAAATTTTTATTTTTTAATTTAATTTTATTTTAATAGTTGTTCAAGTAAAGTTTTATTTCTTTTATTCCCATAACAACCCACCCCCATAAGCCCCCCAGACCTCTTTCCCATTTTCACTCTTCAATACTTTTTGTCCATGTGTCCTTTATACTTATTCCTATAAACCCTGCCCCTTTTCCCTTGAAATTTCCTCCCCCTCCATTTCTATTTTTATACTGCCTAGTGTCTGGTATTTTGATAATGTCCCCACCCAGCCAGCAGACATGTATATCTCTCCTATGAGAAATAAACTAAAATAATTCTTCCACTCAAAAAAATATGAAAGAAATGTTACTAATTTTTACATGGTACATATGTTATTTGATATGATTTTTTATTGGCTTATGGTCATAGAGAGACTAGAAGTATGATTTTCCGCATTTACTTGTAATAAAACAAAGCCTCCTAAGTGAAAGTACATTTAAAAAAAAATTCTGGCAACAATTAGGTGGAAAAGCTCATCCTATTCTAATTCCAGGTTTAGTAAATTTGTCAACCTATTGTGCTTCCATGAAAATATATGTTTAATTATTACTTGCAGTTTCTTAAGAAAATAGTTTTCTTACTGAGGGACAATTAAAACTATTACTTTTGAGGATTAATCCTCCCTTCCCCCCTCTTTCTGCTCTTCCTTCCCTTCCTTCCATCCTTCCTTTCTTTCTAGCTGTTTCACATATCATTAAGAGCCTGCTTTACACCTGCTGATATTTTCCATCCCACAGTATAGGCTTTTGTCTATAATTTCAGGCTTTTCATTTTTGCTGTTTGAGATTTTCCTATTAGTTCTTTAAATTTGGGACTTTTCAGGCCCTCTAAGTAGGTCATTTGTATCTATTTTAAAAAGTCATTGTTCTCAGCTTGCACCTCTGTGTCTGCCTCTGTTCATTGGCCAATCTGCACCACCCCCCTTTCAAGAATCCCTACACCTGAGCTGCCTTCCTGCTTACTCTCAGCACTTTCAATAATGGCTGTGCTTATTAAATTTTCTGCACATTCAACTGAATTTTTGGAATTTATGACTATCATGTTTGCTGCTTTATCATCCCTATTTTGCATGCTTCTTTTTTTTAATACTAGGTTTTATTTCCTGTGAATTTTATTCCTACCTGCTTAGGTAGAGTATTTGCAGCCATATGTTCAATGACCTTCTCTTGGGTATCCTTTTTCCATTTGTTCTGCGTTGTGGCATGTACAGTTTGATTTGTAGGATAGTTAAGGCTTTTCCACTGAATAAGCATTTAGGATTTTCTTTATTTCCACTTCTTAAGTTATTTATTTTTGTTTTTATTTCTGATTTGGTTTAAACAATAAGCAGAATAATGGGATGTATGTGTGTGTGTGTGTTTACAACTATATATACATATATAGTTGTAAATAATTAACACATTCGACAAACATATGAAAACTGGGTCTCATGTAGGGTATGCCATTGACCAAGGTGGTCCTTGAAGTAATGGACATATTAAGGGTGAATTCAAAATTGATATGGTATAACTGGAACTCACTAGCTCTACTTGTAGGCTAAAGATATACATGTATTGAGAATTTTATACATGTATCCTGCCTCCTTACAGTCACTGGGACAATCTTAACTATATCTAGCATTATATTAAATGATGAATCCCACCACTAGGGTATTGGGCTTTTGATGGCACTGGTGTTATTATAGACATGGCTCTGTGGGGGACCTGCCACAGTTGCAAGCCCAGGTGCTGGTCTCCTGCTCTAATAAGGCTATAACCAGTGTGTGTCTAGATACCTGAGCATCTTATATTTCCCTTAGCTAGGATGTGAGCCTTGTTCTTCTACACGAGATTCACTGTAGTTGAGTACTCTCTTTCTATCTTCTGCTAGCAACTTTTCTTTGACCACCTCTGTACTTGGACACTGCTTCCTGTATCTGGTTCAGTTTTTTACTCAATTCACATTTCTCTGGATATAGAGATTATCAGCTCTCTTTCGTACACTAAAAATGTGTATGGCTTCTATTCAATAAAACTGCCTAGCCATCTGTGTTAGTGTGTGTGTTTACATGTATGTGTATACATGTAAGTATGTATATGTATATGTATATATACACACTGATATATATAGATTAGTATATATACTATATACTAATATATAGAGATATATAGATATATATATTACCTGAAACCAGCTCAGATTAGATAAGAAATTTCCAAGGCATTTCAAGCATTATGATTTAAACTTCTGGACACCTGCCTTGCAGCATAATTTACAGATAAAATAGTCCACCGTACCTTAGAAAATACAAAAAAATACACCAATCACTATGACAATTACAATAATTACTATGACAATTTCAAATTTCAAACACACAAAAGAAGGCTGTGTAGTATAATAATCCTTATGTACCCTCTACCCACCTCTAATACTTGTCTACTGTGATAGCTATTATTTTGTTTCCACATGACAAGGATAAAGATGCCCATATAGCTGGTGAAACATTATTTCCTAGAATATCTGTAATGGTGTTTTTGGAAAAAATTAGCATTTGAATCAGCTGACTGAGTAAAGAAGATCTCCTTCACCAATGCGAGTGGGCATCATCCAATCTACTGAGGGACTAAGTAGAACAAATATGGAAAAATGTACTCTCTGCTTGATCTGGGCTGTACACCATCTCCCTCGCTCAGACATAAGTGGCCCTTGTTCTTGGGCCTTTAGGTTCAGGCTAGGTACACCATCTGCCCTCTCAGTGTTCAGACTTTTCGATTCAGACTAAATTATACCATTGGCATTTCTGTTTTTCCAACTTTCAGAGGGCAGATTGTGGGACTTCCTGGCCTCTGTAATCACATGAGTCAATTCCTATAACTATCCTTCTACTTTATCTATATCAGTACCTCAGATACATATTATTTCATCTTAATATAACTAATTATGTATTTTAATTGCAAAAACTATATTTTTTAACATAACTATAATTATATCTTTGAAAATATTTTAAAAAGTATTTTATATCATCATTTGTCCAGCTACTAATTTAAACTCCCCAAACATTCTTCCATTCTCCCGTCTATTGTTTGAAAAGGAGTCAACCATAATACATTTTATAAATATATATATGCATTTGAATGTTCACAAAAATAAGTTTTTAATTAATAGTAAAAAGTACAAAATAACAAGCCTGAAAAAAATTGAAAGCTGACATGCTTCTTTTAACTGTGCCATCTCTTTCTTGTGGCAGTATGAGCACAGTTCAGCAGGAAATTTGCCCTTACTTTGAAAGAGAGAGCTCTTATGTACAATTATATATAACTTTTGTATTATCCAAATGCCTGCTTTTAATATAATCAAAGTGGTTTGCCTGAAGTTCCATCAAAAACGTAAGAGATCATTCATTCAATAGGAAAAAAGAAAGCTGCGGATCATATAAGCCATTTTATGACACTGTGCAGACCCACAATATAAACAAATACACACAAATGGGTCAAGTAGCACTTTTTAAGACTGTTAAAAATGATCCTCCAACTAGAATACTCTGATAAAACAAAATTTCATAATCTCAGGAAAAGGAGCCAAAAGAAGTCACAATTGTAAGGTTGGTTAGACTCAGAGTACCTGAATAAATGTATTTTAGCTTCCACCATGCCTTTTCTGAATTTTATTACTCTTTGCATTCTGACTACTAACTGAAAACAGGATTCCTTCAGATTCCTGGGCAGCCTGCCACTACTTTGGGCCAAGGGGCCAATAAAAATCATTAGCAATACATAAATTTTATCCATTGGGCTTTCCTGAACATGTGCAAGTGTTCATAAGGTCTGAACACTGAAATCCACATGTTGCATCTCATCATGTGCTCCTCATTTACTCACAATTGGTTATACTCAAATCTGTTATGTGATTATATTTTAATTTATATCAAATTAGAATCAATATACCATTCAAATATACTGTAAGAATGGTGATCTGAGAGATACTTTTATTAATAAAATTTAGTAGATAAAACTTAACATAGTTCTAGCTTTTTCAAAAGTTTGCAGTACACAATGTATACTCTGAATAGCATTTATTCATTTGCAGTTAGACTGATATGAATATATTCAAAAGAAGAAAATATTAGAATGAAGTAAGCATGTTCATGATTATCATGATGAGATGTATCAGCCACTTCATGAAAATGAAAATCTCTATCTACTTTATTTTTTGCCCATAAAATTCAAAATTAGTCATTGAATAGGTTGGTTAAATTGCCATTTGTCCTTATTTACAGCTTATAATATTATTGGAAGTGGAAAATACATTTTTCATAAATGTCAGGTTAAACGTAACATAAAAACACATCCATGCATGCACAAGCACCCTTGAAAGACTGTGTAAAGTATGTTTACACTGGTGTTTCAAATAAAAGTGCCAATATCATAGCAACTACCACACAATATGAAACGTGGTATCTCCAGTAACAATACCTCCCTATTTCAATATTACTCCCAGGGCCTGCCTTGGGAACATTAGGCAGAAATAATGAAAATAAAAAGTAAGACTGAAAATAAGAAATAACACCCCCCCCAAAAAAAAAGAGAATGAAGACTGATGCAACAAAAAGAATTAAAGAAAACAAACATACATAACAAAACTCTTTTTTGATGCTCCTTTATGTAAATCGTTATCTATAACATTAATCTGATTTCCAATGATATGCTTCTTCCTAGTGAGTAAACTTTTTGTCCTTGAACCTAGAAATCACAGTTAAACTGAAATATTTTTTAAAAAAAACACAAAGAATAACTCACCCTTAATTTAAACCAGAAGTTGGCCTCCCTTAGATTGAAGTAATCTAGTGGGAAATACATTTTGGCTATAAACATCTAGTTAAAAACATTTTACAACAAACTAACACCTCTTTGTACACAAATAAATTAAATATAAATTAAAGCAAAAAGATTTTTTAAAATTTCACAGGATATCAAAAGCTTGTTTTAAAAAGCAGTTTAGAGAATCCAAAACTTTAGAAATACATTCTACACCCTGGTAGAAAAATTAAGCTTGTACTGTACAGATGGGCATCTATTTTTTAAAAGCTACAGGGAAGTCAGTGTCATATGTCTAGAGAATCTATTCTAATACTCAGGTAATCCTTTAATACTTCAATTACCTTCCACATGTATGCTCATATGTTTATTTAAGCAAAGGAAGCAATAAGAAACAATTCTAAATAAATGGACACTGGGACAGGAATATAAAAAAAAAAAAGGATGTATCTTATTTGAACAAAGATTAAATAACAGATTATCATTTAGCAGTTTCAAAGTAAGTTTGTTATGCTTTCTGGCCCCCAAAATTTATCTTTTAAAATACTCTTTCTATCAAATGGGCTAATTTATATTATAATACATATATAAATAATTTTTTATTTTATGTTTCCATTACCACTTAACTCCCTTATACCTCCTCCCCCATGCAATCACCACATTGTTGTCCACTTCAAGAGTTCACTTTCCTTTTTGCTCATCTCTCCACTCATTAAACTTGCCTTGCCCATGAACTCTTATCCTGCTCTCTATCTAGGTGTCTGTCTCTATTTTGCTTGTTAATTCAGTTTACTAGTTAGATTCCACATAAAAGTGAAATCACATGCTATTTCTCCGATTCTCTGACTAGCTTACTTAACTTAACATGATGTTCTCCAGGTCTATCCATGCTGTCACAAAGTGTAAATGTTTCTTCTTTTTTACAGCTGCATAGTATCCATTGTCTAAATGTCCCATAGATCTTTTTTCCTCTCATCTACTGATGAACACTTGGGCTACTTCCATACACGGCAACTGTAAATAATGCTGCAATGAACATAAGGGTGCTTCTGTTCTTCTGAATTAGCATTTTGGGCTTCTTAAAATATATTCCTAGATGTGGGATCAACGGGTCAAAAGGCAGATCTATTTTTAATTTTTTTAGGTAAATCCATACTATTTTCCACAGTGGTTACACCAGTCTGCATTCCCACCAACAGTTCAAAAGGGTTACCCTTTCCCCACATCTTAATTAGCCTTGCTGTCTGTTGATTTATTGAAGATAGCCATTCTGCCGGGTGTGAAGCAATACCTCATTGTGCTTTTAATTTGCATTTCTCTGATGAGCATTTAACATTGACATTGAGCATTAACATTGAGCATTTTTTCATATGTCTATTGGCCTTCTGTATGTCCTCTTTAGAGAAGCGTCTATCCAGGTCCTCCACCAACTTTTAATTGGATTGTTTGTTTTTTTCAGTGTTGAGTTTTGTTTTGTTTTGTTTTATAATTTGGATATTAACCATTTATTGGATGTATTGGCAAATATGTTCTTTCATTCCATGAGTTGTCTTTTTACTTTGTCAATGATCTCCTTTGCTATGCAAAAACTTTAGTTTGATATAATTTTATACATTCATTTTTTCACTTGTTTTCCTTGCCTGGGGAGATAAATCAGATAAAATATTGCTAAGAACAATGTTCAAGATTAGTGCTTATGTTTTCTTTTAGGATTTTTGCAGTTCAGAGTATAACATTGAAGTCTTTAATATATTTTTAATTTATTTTTGTGTGTATTTAAGAAGGTGATCTACTTTCCTTCATATGAATGTATCTGTCCAATTTTCCCAACACCATTTATTGAATACACTATCTTTAGTACATTGTGTGTACTTGCTACCTCTCTTGAATATCAACTGACCATAAAGTTGTGGGTTTATTTCTGGGCTCCCTATCCTATTCCATTGATCTATATGTCTGTTTTTATGTCAATACTATACTGCTTTTATTTCAATAGCATTATATTACAGTTTGATATTAGGAAGCATGATTCCTATAACTTTGTTCTTCTTTCTCAGAGTTGCTGTCACACTGGGGCCTTCTGTGGTTCCATATAAATTTTTGAAATATTCATTCTAGTTCTGTGAAATACATCATTGGAATCCTTATAATAATTGAATTGGATAAAAAACTATAGTATATTTACATGATGAAATTCTATGCAGCAGAAAGAAGGAGTTTCTGCCCTTTGTGACAGCATGGATGGAACTGGAGAACATTATGCTAAGTGAAATAAGCCAGGCAATGAAAGACAAACACCATATAATCTCACCTATAAGTGGTACCTAATCAACAAAATAAATAAGCAAGCAAAATAGAACCAGAGACATTGAAATTAAAAACAAACTGACAGTAACCAGAGGGGAGGTGGGAAAGGATAATGTGGGGGGGGGGGAGGGTTTTCAGGAACATCTGTACAGTACATATGGACAAAGCCAAAGCAGGGTAGGATCAACAGTGGGAAGTGGGAATGGCTGAGGTGCAGAGGAGTGGTGAAGGGAAATGGAGACAACTGTACTTAAATAACAATAAAAAAGAGAATTGCATTGAATCTATAGATTGCTTTGGGTAGCAAGGACATGTTAATGATGTTATTTCTTCCTATCCATTAACACAGTATGTACTTCTACTTACTTGTATCTTCTTTAATTTCTTTCTTCAGTGTCTTATAATTTTTTAAGTATAGGTCTTTTACATCTTTGATTCAGTTTACTCCTAGGTTCTTTATTCTGTTTGAGGTGGTGGTGAATAGAATTGTTTCCTTAATTTCCCTTTCTATTACATCACTATTGGCATATAAAAATGCAATTGATTTCTAGATATGCCACTTTGCTGAATTTATCAGTTCTATTAGTTTCTTGGTGTAATCGTTGGGGTTCTCTATGTACAGTATCATATTATCTGCATATAAAGACAGTTTTACTTCTGACTTTGCAATTTGGGTGCATTTTATTTCTTCTACTTGTCTGATTGCTGTGGCTAGGAATTCCAGTGCTATGTTGAATAAGAAAGGTAAAAGTAGACACTCCTGCCTTGTCCCAAATTTCAGGGGAGTGCTTATAGTTTTTTTCCATTGACTGTGATGCTGGCAGTGGGGTTGTCATGTATGAACTTTATTAACTTTAGGTATGTTCACTCTATTTACACTTTATTCAGAGTTTTTATGCAAAATGGTTGCTGTATTTTGTATGTTTTGCTTAGATTCACACTTAACTTGAATTTTTTTTAAATACAGGTAAAATTTCCTCAAATCATAAAATTTTCCATGAAGATTCCTAACTTTTCATAGCCATACTATGTTATATATGTGATTCCTGTACAAATAAATACAATTACTTAATTTCCCTGGGAAGAGTCTCACACCTTAGGACTAAAAAGATTTCTTCCATTTCTACCTGAATCCTTATGCTTATAACTGAAATACTCTCCTAAGCTGCTTGACTATGTCCTTTTGTAGACTCACTAGTAGTGTCTTTGACCTTCTCTATGTTTGCTATTCCACATTGCCAGAATGAAAGGGCAAAACCCCAGAAGGCTAGAGGACAGGGAGATGTCAGCCATCCTGAAGTCCCATCTGCTCACTTAACATGTAAGGAAAATGTGGCCCAGAACACCTAAAGCAAAACACAACACACCTGTTTATCCAAACTGTCATTGCATTTCTCCTTCTCCTCCTCCCACACCCCTCCTCATACTCTTTTTTCTATCTTATGTTTTGAATGGATTGCATTTTTTGATAACTCCTCCAATAGATTATATTATTATTTCCTTATATTTATGTCATTATTTCTTCAAGCATTCTTTTAAAACTTCAACTTTTGTGGCCTTGCGTTACACTCATTCTCTCCCACCCTTTGCCCTGTATTTCTTTTTGTTTTATCTTCTCCTCTATTCCACCTGCTGGGAAAAGAACTTCTTATGATCCTGCTATTCACTATCCATTCATTCACTTTAATTATTCCCCCTCCTTTCCTCCATCTGAGAACTGCAGACAAAATTATGTCCTCTGACATGTTTTTGTCTCCTTTTCTCAGCAAGATCCATCTCTTGCTGAGTCTCTTGCTGAGCCCTGCTATTCTTTTTCTGTACTTTATCCTCTTCCTGTGTAATGAATGCCCCCCTTGTCTTTTTCCTCTCACTTCAGCCTGAAATCATTTTTTGTTTCTTCTCATTTCTTCTTGAAATCCCTCTCACTTCTTCCTCTTTTCCTACTCATTGTAGATTATTTGTTGCATTAATTCAGGAGAATGTTGCATAACCATTCTTCCTTCCAACTTTCATATTGAATCCTCAAATTGGTTCAGTTATTGAACAGTTTGCATGAATAAGGTTTTCCTTTGCTTAATAAAGGTTGCACGCATTTTATTGGAAAATATGCCATGTCCTTTTCCTCCACACCAAGCTCACATTTCCTGACTGTACATTGCTCCCAGATGAGTTTGAGTGCCTTATACAAAGTGTGTCTTTAATTGTCTTTTAATAATGACAGTCCCTCTTTGCTTCTTTTGGAAAACACCTGGCAAGTAGCTAATCCCTTTCTATCATTGCCACATTTCTGTTTCACACTTATGTTTCCTAGTCCAAATCCCAAACCTGCCTGCTGCATTTGCTGGAAATGTTGAAACAGAGAAATACCATTTCATTTTCCAGAAATTCACCATTTTATACTACTAATTGAGAGCAACATCATTTACTTATAGCAGTTCTGTTACTTTTCTTCAGCCAAGTTTAATTTAACATAACAAAAAATTAATACTAACAATAAAATATACTGACTATAAATATAACAAAAAAAATTTGTTTCTTGTTGTTACCCATACCTATGTATTCTACTCTAGCTGACTCTTGAGCTGCATCTAACTAGTTTTAAGATTAAAATATTCACATATTCATAGTTCATGTTATCCTGCTTTATTTTTTAAAATATTATTTTACCATTACATTTTGCTCAACTGTGGCCAATTGGTATGCTCATTGTTGCTTTTTAAGGTATATAAATTAATGTAATATTTTTACATAAGATTTTAAACATATATAGAATTACATCCATAAAAACAAAATATTCAGAGTATAAAAATCATTATTATATATTTTCAGGAAATATGTATTAATTAAAATCCTGCATAAATATAGTCATTTCTGCTATTACATATAAATATTAAGCAGGCATATAAATGCAACTCAATGTATGGCTATACATATTTCAAAATTAGGATAGTCTTTTGTATATTCAATTTCTGAAAAATTTAGAAAATTCATAACTAAAATACATAGTAAATCATCGTTCATTATGTAAAACATATGTTTAATAGTTGGTAGAAAAACATCTACAATAAAAATTAGAAAATGTTCAATGAAATATTTTTTTTTTTAATATTAATCATTGTTCAAGTACAGTTTTCTCCCATTTAATCCTAATCCAGCACACTAACCAAACCCTCCCCACTTTCCTCCCATTACATTCCTCCCCCAAGTTTTTGTCCATGTGTCCTTTAAATTTGTTCCTGTAAACCCTTCCCATTCTCCCCTGAAATTCCCTCTTCTCTCCCCTCTGGTCACTGTGAGTCTGTCCTCTATTTCAGTGTGTTTGGTTATATTTTGCTTGTTTGGTTTTTTTGTTGTTTAGGTTCCTGTTAAAGGTGAGATCATATGGTATTTGTCTTTCACTGCTTGGCTTGTTTCACTTAGCATAATGCTTTCCAGCTCCATCCATGCTATTGCAAAGGATAGGAGCTCCTTCTTTCTTTCTGCTGCATAGAATTCCATTGTGTAAATGTACCATAGTTTTTTGATCCATTCATTTACTGATGGGCATCTACATTGCTTCCAGAACCTAGCTATTATACATTGTGAAGCTATGAACACTGGGGTGCAAAGGTTCTTTTGTATTGGCGTTTTAGTATTCTTAGGATATAGTTCCAGCAGTGGAGTTGCTGGGTCAAAAGGCAGATCCATTTTTAGTTTTCTGAGTAAGTTCCATACTGCTTTCCATAGTGGCTGTACCAGTCTGCAGTCCCACCAAGAGTGCACAAAGGTCCCCTTTTCTCCACAACCTCTCCAACACTTGTTGTTTGTTGCTTTGTTTATGATGGCCATTCTGACTGGTGTGAAGTGGTAACTCATCGTGGTTTTAATTTGCATCTGTCTGATAGCTAGCGATATTGAACATCATTTCATGTGTCTTTGGATCCTCTGCATGTCCTCCTTGGAGAAATGTCTGTTCAAGTCCTTTGCCTACTTTTTAATTGGGTTGCTTCTCTTCTTAGAGTGGAATCGTGGAAGTTCTTTATATATTTTGGAGATTAAACCCTTGTCTGAGGTGTCATTGGCAAATATGTTTTCCCATACAGGTGATTCTCTTTTTATTTTGATACTGTTTTCTTTAGCTGTGCAGAAGCTTTTTATTTTGATGAGGGCCCATTTGTTCATTCTTTCCTTTATGACCCTTGCTCTAGGGGACAAGTCAATAAAAAGGTTTCTGAGTGAAATATCTGAGATATTCCTACCTACATTGTCCTCTAGGACTTTAATGCTGTCATGTTTCATATTTAGGTCTTTTATCCACCTTGAATTTATTTTTGTATAAGGTGTAAGTTGGTGCTCAAGTTTCATTTTTTTGCACGTGGCTGTCCAGTTCTCCCAACACCATTTGTTGAAGAGGCTATTTTTACTCCATTTTATGTTGCTCCTTCCTTTGTCAAATACTAATTGACCCTAGAGTGTTTGGTTTATTTCTGGAATCTCTGTTCTGTTGCGTTGGTCCATGTGCCTATTTTTATGCCAAAACCAGGCTGTTTTGATTACAATGGCCTTGTAGTATAGTTTAGTGTCAGGTATTGTGATTCCTCCTACTTTACTGTTCTTTCTCAAAATTACAGCAGCTATTTGGGGTCGTTTATGATTCCATAGAAATTTCTGAAGTGTTTGTTCTATGTCTGTGAAATATGTCATTGGTACTTTAATAGGAATTGCATTGAATGTGTAAATTGCTTTGGGTAGTATGGACATTTTGATTATATTAATTCTTCCAATCCATGAACATGGTATATGTTTCCATTTGTTTGTGTCTTCCTTGATTTCTTTCCTCAGTGTTAGGTAGTTTTCCAAATAGAGATATTTTACCTCTTTGGTTAGCTTCATTCCTAGATATTTTATTTTTCTTTTTGCTATTTCAAAGGGGATTTTTTTTTTCTTGATGTCTGCTTCTGCTGTTTCCTTGTTGTACAGAAATGCCTTTGATGTCTGGATATAGACTTTGTATCCCGCTGTTTTGTCAAATTCATTTTTTAGGTCAAGCAGTTTTCTGATGGAGTCTATAGGGTTTTCTATGTACACTATCATGTCATCTGCAAACAGTGACAGTTTTGTTTCCTTCTTTCCAATTTGGATGCCTTTTATTTCTTTTTCTTGTCTAATTGCTGTGGCTAAAACTTCCAGTACTATATTGAATAGAAGTGGTGAAAATGGACAGCCTTGTCTTGTTCCTGATCTTAGTGGAAAAGATTTTAATTTTTGCCCATTGAGTATGATGTTGGCTGTAGGTCTCTCATATATGGCCTTTATTATGTTGAGGAATGCTCCCTCTATTCTCACTTTGCTGAGTGTTTTTATCAGAAATGGGTGCTGTTCCTTATCAAATGCTTTTCTGCATCTATTGATATGATCATGTGGTTTTTGTCTTTGCTTTTGTTTATGTGATGTATTGCATTTACTGATTTGCGAATAGTGTACCATCCTTGCATGCCTGGAATGAATCCCACTTGGTCATGGTGTATGATCTTTTTAATGTATTGTTGGATGCGGTTTGCTCGTATTTTGTTAGGATTTTAGCATCAGTGTTCATCAGTGATATTGGCCTGAAATTTTCTTTCTCTGCTGTGTCTTTCTCTGGTTTTGGAATTAGGATGATCTTGGCCTCATAAAAAGAGTTTGGGAGTCTCCCATCTTTTGGGATTTTTTTCGGAATAGGCTGTGAAGGATAGGGGTCAGCTCTTCCTTAAATGCTTTGTAGAATTCTCCTGTGAAACCATCTGGTCCAGGGCTTTTTTGTGTTGGGAGGTTTTTGATCACTGCTACAATTTCTTTTGCTGTTATTGGTTTGTTCAGGCTTTCTGCTTCTTTTTCATTGACTTTTGGAAGATTATATTTTTCTAGAAATTTGTCCATTTCCCCTATATTTTCAAATTTCTTGGCATACAGCTCTTCATAGTAATTTCTTACAATCCTTTGTAATTCTGTGGTATCAGTTGTAATCTCTCCTCTTTCATTTCTGATTGTGTTTACTTGGGTTTTCTCTCTTTTTTTGATGAGTCTGCTTAAAGGCTTGTCGATTTTGTTTATCTTTTAAGAGAATCAGCTCTTGGATTAATTGATCCTTAGAATTGTGCCTTTAGTCCCTATGCCATTTAATTCTGCTCTGATCTGGGTTATTTCCTTCCTTCTGCTTGCTCTGGGCTGTCTTTATTGTTGTCCCTCGAGTTCTTGTAGACATAGGGTTAGGTTGTTTGTTTGAATTTTTTCTAACTTTTTTAGGTGGGCTTGTATCTCTATGAACTTCCCTCTCAGGACTGCCTTGGCTATGTTCCATAAGTTTTGGGTTGTTTTGAGGTTTTTTCATTTTTTTCCAGAAACCTTTTGATTTCTTTCCTAATATCGTTCTTGACCCATTCATTGTTTAATAGTATGCTATTTAATCTCCATGATTTTGAGTGTTTTGGGTTTTTTTCCTTGGGGTTGGTTTCTAGCTTCAGTACGTTGTGATCTGAGAAAATGCTTGGTATGATTTCAATTTTCTTGAAATTGTTGAGGCTTGTTTTGTGTCCTATCACATGGTCACTCTTTGAGAATGTTCTGTGTACATTAAAGAAGAATGTGTATTTATCTTTTTGGGGATGGATTGCTCTGTATATATCAGTTAAGTGCATTTCATCTGGGGTATTGTTCAATGCCACAATATCTTTGTTGACATTTTGTTTGGAAGATCTGTCCATTTTTGATAGTGGGGTGTTAAAATCCCCCACTATAATTGTGTTCCTGTCCATATCTTTCTTCAAGTTGTCTAAGATTTTCTTTATGTATTTGGGTGCTCCTATGTTGTGTGCATACATATTTACAATATTTGTGTGTCCTTGGTGGATTCTTCCCTTGAGTATTATAAAGTGACCTTCTGGGTCTCTCTCTTTTAAAAAAAATATTTATTCATTTTTTAGAGAGGGAAGGGAGGGAGATAGAGAGAGAGAGAGAGAAACATCAATGTGCGGTTGCTGGGGGTTATGGCCTGCAACCCAGGAATGTACCCTGGCTGGGAATGGAACCTGGGGCACTTTGGTTCCCAGCCCATGCTCAATCCACTGAGCTACGCCAGCCAGGGCTGGGTCTCTCTTTATGGTCTTTTTTTGGAAGTCTATTTTGTCTGATATGAGTATTGCTACCCCGGCCTTTTTTTCTTTCCTGTCCATTTACTTGTAAGAGTTGTTTCCAGCCTTTCACTTTCAATCTGTGCAGGTCTTTTATCCTGAGTTGGTTCTCCTGTAGGCAGCATATATGTGGGTCATGTTTTGTTATCCATTCAGCTATTCTATGTCTTTTGTTTGGAGCATTTAATCTATTTACTTTTAAGGTTATTATTGATAGGTACTTATTCATTGTCTTTTATGGATGTGTGTTCCTCTCTCTTTCTCTCTTTTCCTTCCTTTCCTTAAAGCAATCCCTTCAACATCTCTTTCAGAGTTGGTTTGTTCGAGGTGTATTTTTTTTAGACTTCTTTTTTCTAGAAGCTTCTTATTTGGCCTTCTATCTTGATTGAGAGCCTTGCTGGGTAAAGTAGCCTTGCTTGCAGACTTCTGGTTCTCATTACTTGGAATATTTCTTGCCATTCTCTTCTGGCTTGAAGTGTTTCCATTGAGAAGTCAGTTGTTAGCCTTATTGGGGCTCCCTTGTATGTTACTTTCTGTTTCTCCCTTGCTGCCTTTAATATTCTGCCTTTGTCTTCAAATTTTGCCATTTTAATTATGATGTGTCTTGATGTGAGCCTCTTTGGGTTCCTCTTGATTGGGACTCTCTGTGTTTCCTGGATTTATGTGACTTTTTCTCTCATCAAATTAAGGAAGTTTTCCTTCATTACTTTTTTAACTAGGTTTTCAATCCCTTGCTCTTTTTCTCCTGGTATCCCTATTATACGGATATTATTACATTTCACATTGTCTTGCATTTCTCTTAATCCCTCTTCATTCCTTTTGAGCCTCTTTTCTTTTTCTTGCTCTTTCTGGGTGTTGTTTTCTACTTTGTCCTCTAGCTCGCTAATCCGATCTTCTGCTTCATCAATCCTGCTTTTCATTCCTTCTACTGTGTTCCTCAGTTCAGAAATGGCGTTCTTCATTTCCTCTTGGCCCTTGTTGAGAGTTTTTATTTCCTTTTTCATGTTTATATAGTTTGCAGTGATATCGTTGTAGCTTCCATCTAGTTTCTGGTAGCTCATTGTGAGTTCATTGAGCTTCCTGATAATCATTATTTTGAATTCAATATCTAATAGTTTAGTTGCCTCTGTTTCATTTAGCATTTTTTTCTGAGGCTTCCTCCTTTCCGTTCATTTGGGGATTGTTTCTTTGTTCTCTCATTGTTCGTGAGATTCTTCTTGTTGGCCTCTGTTTCTTAAAGTGATCTGTTCTTGTTCCCTGTGATTATGGTGCAAACTCTTTGGTAGAATACCTGTGAGATTCAGTGGTGCAGTCTCCTTCATGTATCCTGGTGTTCGCAACTTCCCCCTACTCTTTTTTTGTGATCACTTGGAGGAATAAGGCAAAATGTTTAAGACAGAAAGACAGTATTCTATGATATTTACATTAGCAGCCAGTAGATAAGAGATGGGATATTCTTTGGTATGTATGGTGTTAACAATGATCTTCCACCCACTAGCCACGTTTTAGAAAGGATTGAAAGACCGTAAGACTCTTATTGGGGATGAAAGGATTGTTAGTTGGATCTAGAAAGCTGTGAGTCTGTGGGAGGTGAGATTCTTATGTAGGGTTGGAATAAAGATTAGTAAGTAGGAGTAGTGTGTAAAAGAATAGAGACAACCCCCACAATAATATAATTGAAATTGTGAAGTGGGCTGAGATCAGGTAGGGGTGTTGAGTAGTATTTACTATTGTATGAACTATGTCTTATTTACAGTAATATTAAAGTGACAATCATATGGCAGAACTATGAGATCTAGATAACAAGAATAAGGAGTATAGAACCTTGAGAGGTGTACTAATGGAGCACAAACAAAGGATAGTAAATTATCAACACACTGTGACTGAGATATCAGTGGGAACCTATCAAAGGACAGTATAACCAGCCAAGCAAAGAAGATTATACAGAAAGAAAAAGAATAGCAAAGTACTATTAAAATAAAAAAAAAATGTTAGAAAAGTGAGAAAAAGATAATATAAATTTGCAGTAACTTGAAAGCTCAAAAAAAGGGAAAAAAAGCAGAAGATGGAGTGTAGGAGAGATAAATTTGGAGTGGATGGCATAATACTAGGATGAATGGAAGAGAAACATAAGGGATTGAGAGATGTAAAAATAATGAGTTGAAAATAAAAAGTCACTTAAAAATAAGATAAAATCAAACAACCAACAACAGCCCCCCCCCAAAAAAAAAGTAAAAAAAAAAAAATAATACCCCTTGTTAGTTTCTAACTGGCCAGACCAGTTTTTCTGGTCTTGCTGGCTTCAGCAGGCTGAGGGGAGTTTGAAATGCTTATCACTCTTCTCAGTCAAAACTCAGTAAGTCTCTCAGGTTCTGTCCCCAGGGCCAGCAGGGCGCTCTCCCTAGAGCCAATCTGATTTTCCCCTACAGGACCCTGGGTGCTCCTGAGCATGCTCTCCAGAGCTTACTACCACAGTCTCCCAGGATCCAGCCCGCAGAGCTCCTCTGTCTTTTCCGGATTCATGATGAAAGCTCTGGGGATCACAGGGAGACAAGCCCTCCCCCCAGATTTCACTGCAGCGGGCACTGTGTTCTCAGGAAGCATCCGCATCTTTTCTGGATCCATGGTGTAAGCTCTGGGGATCATAAAGGGGTGCACACTTCCACCAATTTTTGAATTTCAGGCTCTAGGAATCCCCTAAGCGCCACATCCCTTCCAGGTTCACAGCACGAGAGTCAGGATTCCTGAAGGGGTGCACCCTTTCCCAGTTCACCACCACAGGCTCCAGAAACCCGAGAACCCCCGCGCCCTTTCCTTGTTCAGAGCTGTGAGGTCTGGGTTTTCCACAGATCCACACTCCCACCAGGCCGGGGACACTCATTTCTTCCAGGGCTATGGGTCAGTGCTTGCAGCCGCTGCGTGATTGTCTCCCATTCCAACTCCCCTCTCTGTGCCTTCAAGCAACAATGTCTCCCCTAGTGTTGCTCAACCCCCATTGTCCGGGGAGGGAGCAGCAACTCCACCCTCCCAGGTGCCCTGAGGCAGACCCGGGAACACCGGGACTGGGGGCTGCAACCCTCCTAGTCCCTGCGCTGATCCCTAGGTCCCTGTTGTCCTGAAGCACTCTCCTTACTGTCTGGTTTTTCAATGTCCACTATAATTTTTGATGTCCTGTTTTCAAAAATGTTTCGGTAACCCAGGCCACTTGCTCTGTTCCTCCACCAATCCACGAGTTTCTCTCCCTTACACAGAAGAAGAGAATCATGCTCCCTCAAGCAAAGCCGCCATCTTTGAACCTCCCAATGAAACATTTTCTCTCCCAACAGTTTACTTTATAAATATAGATAGATCAATTAATATTAACACTTTATTTCTAAATTTTAGAGTGAGGTTTCCACACTATTTAGAGATTACATAGTATATTTGAAAATACTTCAAATATTTAAAAAGTAAAAATTATTTTGTATATAAAACATCATGCATTATTTCTAATTATTTAAAAGAATACCTCAATTTTACCACATAACAGGAAAACAAAACATTTTCTAAGTAAAGGAAATGAATTGTTATTGTTCTGGAAATCTCTGGGTAATACTAGTAAATGTCTAAGTAACATTAACTAATTAATTGCCGTTCTTCTAAGTTCTAAGTGAAAGTATTTCAATGGCTGAAGTGCAAAGCACTATGATTTTTAAAAATTTTATTGTTGTTCAGTTATAGTAGTCTGACCCTTTGTCCCACTGCTCTCCCCTACCCTGTCCCCCCACTCTCAGAGTCAGTAACCCCTCATGCCCATGCCCATGAGCCTCCTATTCTTGCTCTTTTGCTTGTCCCTTCCCCTTCCTTACACCATTATTCTGTTCCCCTCACCCTTCTGATCACTGTCAGTTTGTTCTTTATTTCCAAGTGTCTGGTTCTATTTTGCTCATTTGTTTTTGTTGATTAAATTCCACTTATAGGTGAGATCATATGGTATTTGTCTTTCACCGCCTGGCTTATTTCACTTAGCATAATGGCATTTTTAAAATTGTCTACAAACTAGCAATATTATCTAGGTTGCTAACAATCTCTTTGAAATTGTGTGAATTAATTTTGACATTCAAAGGCAAAGAATCCAATACACAAATGGAGCATGGAATCAATTATGCTGTATATTTGATCACTTTGTTATTGTTTGAATGTAGAAACATCCTAATTCACTGTATTATAAACTCTCCAAAGGGTGTATTCAGATTTCTTATGTATCCCCAGAGCATCTCTTACTGTATTTTGTACACAAAGAAATACACTAACTGATTGATCATAAAATATTTAATTTGGGGTGAAATATTATATAAGCTATACCTACAATAAGTTGATTTCCATTTATTCATACAGACAAGTCAAATATTCTTATTGCTCACTAACTTTTTCTTCATTGCACAAATTAAACTATTAAAGGACATCAAAGAGAAGCTTAAATATATTTGTGCCCTCAAGAATAACAGAATTACTTTTGCTTTCTTTTTTTTTCTTATTTTTCTCCATTTTTGCCCTACTACTTGCCCCACTTCAGCCATCCCCACCTCCCACCTTCGATCCTACCCTCCTTTGGTTTTGTCCAATGTTCCTTTATACATGTTCCTGAAAACCCTTCCTCTTCCCCCCCATTATCCCTTCCCACCTCCCCTCTTGTTACTGTTTGTTTGTTTTTAATTTCAGTATCTCTGGTTCTGTTTTGCTTGCTTGTTTGATTTGTTGATTAGTTTCCACTTATAGGTGAGATCATATGGTATTTGTTTTTCATTGCCTGGCTTATTTCACTTAGCATAATGCTCTCCGGTTCTATCCATACTGTTGCAAAGGGTAGGAGCTCCTTCTTTCTTTCTTCTGTGTAATATTCCATCATGTATATGTACCATAGTTTTTGATCCATTCATTTACTGATAGGCACTTAGGTTGCTTCCAGCACTTGGCTGTTGTGAATTGTGCTGCTATGAACATTGGGGTGCATAGGTTCTTTAGAACTGATGTTTCAGTGATACTTATTAAGAAGACAAGAAGAATTAGAGAAAGTGAGATATGAAACATATAGTATCACATAACATGTTTTGGCAATAAATTGCACCTTCTGTTTTTTGAATAGTAGTTGGGGGATGTAGAAGAGCAGAAAGGAAACAGATTAACTTTTGCTTTCCTTTTGATAAAATAGAAAGCCATTTAGTACAGTAGTTTTCAAGAAGCACAACTGTATATTGCATTACACTGGTATGCCTGTTAGAAGTGCCACTCTTACATGTGGGGAAGGCCTAGTTAATTTTTAAAAATGTCCCATAAATTCGGCAACATATGTGTACTGACTAAGCATTTCTTATGCCTCCAGTATCCAGCATTGTCTGTTTCCTTTCTGTTCTTCTGCATCCCCCCAGATACTATTCAAAAAAAACAGAAGGTGCAATTTATTGCCAAAACATGTTTTATGATTACTCTTTGTTTCATATCTTACATTCTCTAATTCTTCCTGTTTTCTCAACAGGTATGGAAGGTGGTTCCACAGTTGAAAAGACAGGAATTGTAGGGAACACTAATAGAATAATAACCTCATAAAAATTTCCTTCTGCTTCCATCATTTAAATTCCCTTAGTTTTGTTTCTTTGACTCTTTCATATTAAATAGCCTTCTTCCCACCTTGATTATTTCCCTGTGGCTCACCTCAATCTGTTTTCCTCTGCCTCCTGGCTGCTGGCCAGCTACTGAACCAGCAACTGGGCTATTTATAACTGATGGGTCTCAAAGGTGAGTGCTTCATACAGGGTAAGTGCTCTTTTGTGTGGTTGTCACTAAGGCTCCCATCCCCAAAGGCTCCAAGACTGTATTGGTACACTTGCCCTCTCATGAATTAAATATCAATATACTGTCAAATACTGAACCATAGCAAACTGTTATGTAGTTTCAATGTAGTTTGAGCTGTCCCAAATTCCTTGATGTGGCATATTACATGTTATGTATATTCTCTATAGAAAATGATGTTTGTTCAACATTAGGCTGAACTAATGTAGAAATATTTCCAACTTTAAGGACTTTAAATTTGACAAGATATGAAATACTAAATATTAAACATTTTTCATTAGCTTGACTGAGTGCCAGATATAAGTACATAATCATTTTGTTCCCCAATTTTGGGGCAAAAGAACAGAATCATATATCTTAAGTTAATAGGGTCCTTTTTAGCTTTTAAAGGAAGTTCTGAAAATGAGAGGACTTTCCAATTTACAGGTGCCTGCTCTGGGCTCCCATGGCAAACAGTGTCATACAGAATGTTCACAATTTACTCTTAATTTTACCTGACTGGGCATTTTCTAAATGTTTTGGCAGCCACCTGTTTTTGTAAATAAATTGTTTTTATTGAAACACAACTACACTCATTTATTCTCTGATATGTATGCCTGTTTTCCTGTTACAAAGACAGAGTTGAATAGTGACCACAGTGTTAAGTAATTATCAAAAACACAGTATAGCCCACAGTGCTTAAAATACTTACTGGTCTTTTGCAGAAATCAAAGTTATCAACTTCTATTCTAGAATATTTATTTGCTAAAAGTATGAATTAATTTTTGATCTGATATGTCCATTTTACAATCACTTATTTTAGTCAGTCATTCATATATCTATTAGTTGAAATAGAATTCTTTATAGTCAGATAACCCTTGGTTCAAATCTAAGCTCCACTTCTTTACTAGTTTTGGGGAAAATTACAAAAATAAACTAAACCATAGTTTGTTTACCTGTAAAATGAGGATACAGATTATATCTGCCTAATCCATCTACTTTATTATTAGAACTTACGAGTGAATCAAAACTAAACAGCAGTCTTATATTTGTGGAAATAGTCTTTAAGTTACTTCTAATACTGCTCCTCACTGTCCCTCAGGATTCTTCTTTTCATGATTTTTCTTTCTGTTATCAAAAAGTATAAGTGCATGTAATCATGCTGAAAACATACAATTTGCCTGGCCAAATATTTGTAGAAGGGATGAATAATTGATGAATAAATGTTTCTATTCTCCCCATGTTATACATGAAGATCATGGATACTGTGGGACTGAAATGGAGTAGTGACTCAACTATAACTGATGATCAATAAATAATTCTGGAATGAACATAAAAAATGTAAGATGAAGAATACATGGTTCTATGACAGCATGATCAAAGACAGACTTTGTGGGTTCTAAAGTCTAAACTTGTTTTTCCAAGTCCAATATTGTCAGAAGAGAAAAGCAGGATATTATGACTGCTTAGATTGAGTTAGATTGAATATATAACAGAGAACAAAGAATATGTGAGGTACACAGGCCACAAAATTGGTACAGAAGATAATTTTACTCAAGTATGAAAAAAACATTTGCTACTTGACAAATTTAACCAATGTGTCAAAAGCTAGTAGAATTGAATTCATGTCCAGAAAGCACTTCCACCTCTATATTTTTGAGTTCAGTAAATTGAATGTATGATTCTAAACCGTTTAAATTAGTATTCTTTTTCTGAGGCTTATAACTTCCACTGTTACAAAATCCTTTGCTTGGGGTAAGGCTCTGGTCTTCAAGGAAAAAGAAAAATTAGTAAGACGGTAAATGATATTAAGACAATGTCTGGTGTTAAAAAGGACTAAGTATATGTATTTATCTGTGTGTAAGGACAAGGTCATTGTATCCAGTCCTGTGGGAGCCATTCTATTTATCTATTATATTATTATTTAACTTTTATTATAGAGGAACGAGAATGGCATTAATTATGCTAAAGATGATTTAAAGAGACTTTGGAGCACAAGGTCACAGTAGAGCATAGTGCTGAAAACAAGTACTTGCCCTGTGGTTTACATTATCAACGTAAACCTACATCATAATGAAAACTGAACGTAGCATCATTTGGCATGCCACATATTTACAGCAATGAGAGAAATGAAAAACAAAATGTCACAAGACACCTGTTGTCTCCCAGACATAACTGGGAGTTAAGGGAGGGATTGATCCAAATATGCAGTATTAGGTAATCCAAATAAGTACAGTATTAATGAGGGAAAGAAAACTATGTGCTGATGTTAACATAAATTTTATGTTAACAAAATTTGTTTATATACTATGGTGAGAACTGGAGACATTTAGGCTACATGTCAAAAGGAAAGAACAAATAGGGATGAATATTTTTTATTATAGTTATCAATGAAAAGATGTAGATTGTTTGTATATGCACAGTACAGAAGTTTCAGAAAAAAATAAGAATAGCAATTCATTAGAAGGAATCTAAAATAATAAATTATATAATTATATTATTTATATTGTCTTAAAAAGATTAAAATATCACCTACTTAATTCAGAATACCCTCATTGATTTTAAATAATCAGTAAACTTACATCACGACTAATATTAGTAATATACAATACATAGGAAAATGAAAAGAAAATATCTAGGACTGAGTACAATCCAGCAGCTAGTGAATTTATCACCGTTATTTTGAATAAACAAATTTTCCAAGAAGTCCCAGAGTGTGGAAGCTAAAGTCAAAGACTACTTTATCAAAATGAAAATGATCTTTAAGGAAAATTCATCTTTTTCCTATAGTTTCTAATGAAAGCACTTTAAAAATGACTTTTTTTCCAAGAAATAACTTTCATATTTGTAATTCACATTCAGAATGGTTTTATAGTGACCTAACCCTGAGAAGTGAAATGTACTTGAAAACTAAGAAAGAAAAGAATTACAATTTGAAATTGGCTATTTAAATATAATTTATATTTTATGCATTTACAAGTAACCTAAGGTGACTTAAGACCATGAGTCTTTATATACTTCTCCACTTCTAGGTTTAGAAAATTATCAGTTGTTCACATACTGGCTGAGATCATGATACTGTTGTTTTCATCAGTCAGTAGAGTGAAGATTTTAACTATTTAATAGCCATTTAGAATGGGGATAAAAACCACTCTACTAATTTTATTATATTTTTAAAGTTACCTACACATTTGTAAAAATATAGTTAAATATCCCATGAGCTAGTCATTTCTCACTTTAACAAGACATTAGTGCCTAACATCCTCTGACACATTGGTCAGTTAAGTTTCCTTAAGCCTTGTCTTTTTACATTTCGTTTTTCTTCACTGGATCCATCTATGTTTTGATAGACAGTCTAAGTCTCACATCTTCCATGGCCCTCTGATTTTTTTTCCCTCTCCCAGGAGCAACTGTAAATTTCATAATAGGTGCTGTACCATGCAGCACTTCATAACACATACTTTGTTGTGCTGTGCTCTTTGTTGGCTATTTTTGTCAACCCAACTAAATTATATGTTCCTTGGGAACAAAAACCATACCAATAAGTACCTAATAAATATGCTTTTTTATTTAAAGAGTTCCTAAACTATGTGCTTTTCTACAAGGAATCTGTTTATGACCATATTGCCAACTTTTAGAAAATAAGGAGTCTGTACCTGAAAACTAAAGACTCTTTCTAATTGGTAGAGCTCTGTTTAGAGTGTTTAACAATGTTTTATTTTTGTTAATATTCATATAACACAAAAGTAATTTTGGCACTCACTCTTGGACATAATTGCTTGATTCAAATTGAGTATATACTTAATTTTATCTTTGAGAAATTGAAGATGACTGTTCTTGATGAGTTTCATGTAAATAAGACAGCACAAGAAAAAGACATTTTTTATTATTTAATTGACCATTATTTTAATTAATTTCTGAGTTACGTGTAGAATTAACACATTTACTCTTTCAATCTCCAAGATAAATAAGGAGGTATGGAATGTTTCTTCAAAATAAACAAAATGTTTGTATTTATTTATTTTTAAATTTCACCCTCTACACAAAACATAACATAGAATCACAAGATTATAGCACTTTCTGGTTGAAATTTAGTTACATTGAAGTGGGTTATCATCAATCCCCCTCAGTGACTGATGTGCTGAGCTATTACCAGGCATTTTAGTATATATGGTAAATTGAAAGAGATAATAACTTTAGAAGCATTTAATAAGTAAACATGCTTTTTTCAAGATGATGCAAATTTGTTCTTGAAATTCTCTTTGAAATAACTTTCAGTGTCAATGAAAACAATCTGAATCATATCCAAACTGCCTCTTTATTGATTCTTCTGTTGAATTTCTATTAATAAATACCTTAAGATAATAGCTTTTCATATAGGATGTAAGTTAAATTGAATAACGACCTTTCACTTTTTCTAAGATATAATATTTTGCTATGACTCATATATTATTTTCAGGAGTTATTCTTTGAGGAATAATAGCTTATATGAGAAGCTATTGCTAATAATCATGCTAATAATGAGTAATACTTCTGAAATTAAAAAAGGTGTCTTTGTTTGTTTTATGAGTTCCTAAAGATTACAATATAGTTTTTTGCTCACAAACGTTGAATGTACATCTCACCCATAGATTTTCCCAATCCCATTTAGAAGTATTTGGTCTTGCTTGCTCAATTTAAAAATTTCAACAATTATCCTTGAAACGTTTCTTTCCTTATTTGGGTGAACAGGTGAAGAAAGGTAATTTAGGCTTTACCTCTGATATCTGGAAAGCATATTAAAAGAGCATCTTGCATAGAGGAAAATAGAGAAAGAAAAACTAGGGAGCTGAGAAGACAAGGAAAAATTAGGAGAGAAAGAAAGGAGGGAAGTATAAGGGTATAGAGATAGAAAAGAGAGACCTGTTGGTAAAAGTGAAAAAGAAAGGAGAAAACTGATTTTCACAAAATGCTTTTTAAGATTTTGTAACTTGTCTTGCAACTAAAACTGAAGTTTCTGACAATATATTTGAAAATTTAGATACACTTTTTGTGGTTTTACTTATTAAACTTCAATGTAAATTATTTCAGAGTAGTTATTACACCAAATACAAAAACATTGAATTACTGGGTTGATTTCTGAATAATACTTTAAACATCATTTTCTGTGCTTAGATTATGTTATAAATTAAATACTTTCAGATTTACTACACTTAATTTCATGTTCATTAACCTGGAAACCACCAAAAACAAAACCCGCCAAAATCCCAATTAAATTCTATGTTATATACATATCAATTATTTTTCAGCAGATGATTGGTTTCTTATAAGTGAAATTTGTATATTATATGGTGTTACAAGCTTTGAAGACATTTTCCTTCCTTAATTGTTCCTTTGATTTTCCCTCACAGGATATCTGATGATTTCTGCTTTTCCTCAGTTGGTTTGCTAAACAAATACCTTTGACATTTTGAAAATGCATCTTCATCTACCCAGCCCTAGCCTGGAGACACAGAATCTTTATTTATTTGTAGATATGCCAATTGCTGCCCTCCCTACTGAGTAACATAAATGAAGCTCTGATTTTATGAGGTCATGGGTTGGAGTGGTAAGGAAAAACAAACACGCTGATGAATTTCAGAAGAAAACATCAACATACACTTCCGATTCTCTAGTGCTTCCTTTTCTAATTAATGACAAATCATTCCCAAACAAGCCAGATTTTATGGGTGTTTTAAACTGTGATACTTCTAGCAAAACCATCACTGCTTAAATCATATAAAATAATCTTTCAACAAAAGTTAAAATGTCATTTTTAGTTAATGATGTCAAATGAGATTATTATTTAAAGCTACTACAGTTTCATCTTTGTTGGTTTAAATTCTGATGTATTTGAAGTCAATTATGGAAGAGTGAAGTATGCATTTTGATTTACCTTGAACGCCTGAGCAACTCATTTTGCTTGGCTTATAAAAGACAGCACGAAAATAATAGTTCATTTTGATAACAAGAAAATTTAGAGTTTGGCTCAACAATCTGGAAGAAGAAAATTAATCTTGACATGGGTCTAAAAATAAGAACATCTGTTTGCAGCAGGAAATAGTTATGATTTATGATTCCAACATCATCCTGTGATGTGTTATTTCACTTTATGGTAATTTACAATATTTAATGTACTACATAAATTGACAGAAACTGAGGTAATGCTGCCTCAAAATCCAATAAAAAGAATAAAAATATAGAATATAAATGTTTGGTTTCCTGTGTGAAAGTTTTGGTTTTAAAGTGGAGATTTGTGTGGGAAGAAGAGAATCATTCCAAACCACAATTGCCCTCTAGGCAGCTTTGAAGTTTCACTGGTGTCAGCATCCTACAGACACATGAGGTGCAGGACACTGGACTGTGACCCATGGCAGATCTCTTGTGCCATCATCATCTATTTATGAAATTTTATTTACAGTTTTAAAAGTATGGTCTTCCTGCAAAGTTCTAAAGCCACCTGAACATCCCCACATCATACATATTTATCTTATTTATTTGGTTAATAACAGAACCTTGTATTTTTCTGAAGTCTAGAAAATTATTTTATATAAAATTGTCCATCATCATAAAAAGATATCTGACTGTGACACCTTGTGAAAGAATCCTTACAAACCTCTAATTCCATAACATTTTATCCAAAATATGTTACAACTGAAAAATTATGTTATGCTATCATGAGGCTACATGGATACCTCTCAAACAAAGAGTTCACAATCTTAAACATTTCATGTTCCACATTCCCCAGTTACATCTCTTACACCTACTGAGTTAAGTTCTTTGGTAGGGACAGTGGGAAAATGTTGGGTAAGGACACAAGTGAGTTTTTGTAGAATGAGGTTTAAAGAAACCTTGGGTACAAACTGCATTCTACTAAATAATTTATGGTAGTTCTTATAATGAACAATCAAGGTAATTGCCAGGGCAAGAATTTGCAGAAACAGTAAAGTCATGCTAATATCAGAGAGTAAGTTAAGTGAGAACTATATAGTCTTTTAGAACTCAGTTTCCTTGCTGTATTCAGGGAAGGATGATTTTGATACTCAGATCCTTGTCTTATACACTAGAATTTATGAGCATTCAATTAAACCAGTGATATAAAGAGTGGTGAGTACATCCTTATGGTGTATGTAAGCATAAAAAAATGTATGTAAAATGTATGTAAAAAAAATGGCAAGCAATTTAGTTATAACAACTCTGGAGGATTGCCTAGAATTTTCTAAATTTTACACCCTTATAAAATCCTACCAGTGCCCCAACCCCCATTGACATCAATATGCTTTCATAGATGATGATGAAACTGAGGCAAAGAGGAGTTAACTAAATTTTCTAAAAAACAATAGCTATTGATTCAAAGAGTCAGAATCTGAAATTTTATCTGGCTGTTTTGGAACCCATACCTTCCACTGCTCTACTTTTAAACTAATAATCTAATTTCCAACAAGTTACTCTAGATAATTTTTATTTAGATGACATCAGGATTTAATTCATTATTCTGGTGGGCCCCTAAACTAAGGTAATCAACAGTAAGAAAATACTGAATAATATTATGAGTACTCTTAAACTTTAATCAACAAATCAAGTTTCCCAAAAAAGGGGAAGTTACATCTGGCAAAACAGGGAGACAAACCTTAATTCCACTTTTGAACAATAATTTATAATATATCCCCACTGAACATTTATGTATTACATACTACATCTAAAACATATTTTTCCTTTCTCTACTGAATTGTTATCACTCCTTTCCTTTAAGAACATTTTTAATATACATTTTTTTCAGGGCCTTACGTACATAACAAACACCTTTTAAAACTGATATTTAAATCATTTAGAAAATTGTTTAATATACACCTATGTCTGTGAATAGTTGCAATTATTGATTTTCAAGAGAGAAGAAGACAGAAGAAAGAGGGAGAGAGAGAGAAACATCGATGTGAGAGAGAAACATTCATCAGTTGTGTCCTACGTGCACCCTGATAGGGGATGAAACCTGCAACTTAGGTATGTGCCCAGACTGGGAATCAAACCCCCAACATTTTGATGTGTGGAATGATATTCTAACCAACTGAACCATCCAGCCAGGTATGTATAGTTGATTTTTTAAGAAATTCTTTTCTCCCCCTTCCTCCTTTATTAAAAAAAAAATTCTTTTCTCAGTTAAAAACAGACAATAATGTACATACAAAAAAATGTTAGCTTGGGGGTTGCCGTTTTAAACTGCAATCATGAAGCTTTAAATATTTGTGAGGAAACAAGTAAAAATACTGGCTTATTTTTGCTGGGCAACATGTTACTTATGTCCAACTTCCAAAGATTATCAAGTTCATAAAAATTAACATGGCAATTTTCATGATAGATTTAGTGAAGTCTTTTTTTATTAATCATATTTTCTTTCTTTCATTTTTTTAAATCACTGTTCAAGTACAGTTTTCTCACTTTTATTCTCAATCCAGCACACACACCTAACCCTCCCCACTGCCCTCCCATTACATCCCTCCCCCAAGTTTTTGTCCATGTGTCCTATAAATATGTTCCTGTAAACCCTTCCCATTCTCCCCTGAAATTACCTCTTCTCTCCCCTCTGGTACTGTCAGCCTATCCCCTATTTCACTGTGATTGGTTATATTTTGCTTTTTTGTTTCTTTTGTTGTTTAGGTTCCTGTTAAAGGTGAGATCACATGGTATTTGTCTTTCACTGCCTGCCTCATTTTGCTTAGCATAATGCTTTCCAGCTCCATCCAAGCTGTTGGAAAGGGTAGGAGCTCCTTCTTTCTTTCTGCTGCATAGAATTCCACTGTGTAAATGTACCATAGATTTTTGATCCATTCATTTATTGATGGGCATCTGGGTTGCTTCCCGCACCTAGTTATTGTAAATTGTGCTGCTATGAACATTGGGGTGCAAAGATTCTTTTGTATTGGTGTTTTAGTATTCTTAGGATAGAGTCCCAGCAGTGGAATTGCTGGGTCAAAAGGCAGATCCATTTTCAGTTTTCTGAGGAAGTTCCATACTGCTTTCCATAGTGGTTGTACCAGTCTGCAGTCCCACCAAGAGTGCACAAAGGTCCCCTTTTTTCCACAACCTCTCCAACACTTGTTGTTTGTTGCTTTGTTTATGATGGCCATTCTGACTGGTGTGAAGTGGTATCTCATCGTGGTTTTAGTTTGCATCTCTCTGATAGTTAGTGATATTGAGCATCATTTCATGTGTCTTTGGATCCTCTGCATGTCCTCCTTGGAGAAATGTCTGTTCAAGTCCTTTGCCTACTTTTTAATTGGGTTGCTTCTCTTCTTAGAGTGGAGTCGTGGAGGTTCTTTATATATTTTGGAGATTAAACCCTTGTCTGAGGTGTCATTGGTAAATATGTTTTCCCCTAGAGTTTGTTCTCTTTTTATTTTGATACTGTTTTCTTTAGCTGTGCAGAAGTTTTTTATTTTGATGAGGTCCCATTTGTTCATTCTTTCCTTTATGTCCCTTGCTGTACGGGACACGGCATGTCAGTAAAAAGTTTCTGTGTGAAATCTCTGAGATTTTCCTACCTACGTTCTCCTCTAGGACTTTAATGGTGTTACATTTTATATTTAAGTCCTTTATCCACCTTAAATTTATTTTTGTATAAGGTGTAAGTTGATGCACCAGTTTCTTTTTTTTGCACGTGGCTGTCCAGTTCTCCCAACACCATTTGTTGAAGAGGCTATTTTTACTCCATTTTATGTTGCTCCTTCCTTTGTCAAATACTAATTGACCCTAGAGTGTTTGGTTTATTTCTGGAATCTCTGTTCTGTTGCGTTGGTCCATGTGCCTATTTTTATGCCAAAACCAGGCTGTTTTGATTACAATGGCCTTGTAGTATAGTTTAGTGTCAGGTGTTGTGATTCCTCCTACTTTACTGTTCTTTCTCAAAATTACAGCAGCTATTTGGGGTCGTTTATGATTCCATACAAATTTCTGAAGTGTTTGTTCTATGTCTGTGAAATATGTCATTGGTACTTTAATAGGTATTGCATTGAATGTGTAAATTGCTTTGGGTAGTATGGACATTTTGATTATATTAATTCTTCCAATCCATGAACACGGTATATGTTTCCATTTGTTTGTGTCTTCCTTGATTTCTTTCCTCAGTGTTAGGTAGTTTTCCAAATAGAGATATTTTACCTCTTTGGTTAGCTTTATTCCTAGATATTTTATTTTTCTTTTTGCTATTTCAAAGGGGATTTTTTTTTCTTGATGTCTGCTTCTGCTGTTTCCTTGTTGTACAGAAATGCCTTTGATGTCTGGATATAGACTTTGTATCCCGCTGTTTTGTCAAATTCATTTTTTAGGTCAAGCAGTTTTCTGGTGGAGTCTATAGGATTTTCTATGTACACTATCATGTCATCTGCAAACAGTGACAGTTTTGTTTCCTCCTTTCCAATTTGGATGCCTTTTATTTCTTTTTCTTGTCTGATTGCTGTGGCTAAAACTTCCAGTACTATATTGAATAGAAGTGGTGAAAATGGACAGCCTTGTCTTGTTCCTGATCTTAGTGGAAAAGATTTTAATTTTTGCCCATTGAGTATGATGTTGGCTGTAGGTCTCTCATATATGGCCTTTATTATGTTGAGGAATGCTCCCTCTATTCTCACTTTGCTGAGTGTTTTTATCAGAAATGGGTGCTGTTCCTTATCAAATGCTTTTCTGCATCTATTGATATGATCATGTGGCTTTTGTCTCTGCTTTTGTTTATGTGATGTATTACATTTATTGATTTTGAATAGTGTACCATCCTCGCATGCCTGGAATGAATCCCGCTTGGTCATGGTGTATGATCTTTTTAATGTATTGTTGGATGCGGTTTGCTCATATTTTGTTAGGATTTTAGCATCAGTGTTCATCAGCGATATTGGCTTGAAGTTTTCTTTCTTTGCTGTGTCTTTCTCTGGTTTTGGAATTAGGATGATCTTGGCGTCATAAAAAGAGTTTGAGAGTCTCCCATCTTTTGAGATTTTTTTGGAATAGGCTGTGAAGGATAGGGGTTAGCTCTTCCTTAAATGCTTTGTAGAATTCTCCTGTGAAACCATCTGGTCCAGGGCTTTTTTGTGTTGGGAGGTTTTTGATCACTGCTACAATTTCTTTTGCTGTTATTGGTTTGTTCAGGCTTTCTGCTTCTTTTTCATTGACTTTTGGAAGATTATATTTTTCTAGAAATTTGTCCATTTCCCCTATATTTTCAAATTTCTTGGCATACAGCTCTTCATAGTAATTTCTTACAATCCTTTGTAATTCTGTGGTATCAGTTGTAATCTCTCCTCTTTCATTTCTGATTATGTTTACTTGGGTTTTCTCTCTTTTTTTTGATGAGTCTGCTTAAAGGCTTGTCGATTTTGTTTATCTTTTAAAAGAATCAGCTCTTGGATTAATTGATCCTTAGAATTGTGCCTTTAGTCCCTATGCCATTTAATTCTGCTCTGATCTGGGTTATTTCCTTCCTTCTGCTTGCTCCGGGCTGTCTTTGTTGTTGTCCCTCGAGTTCTTGTAGACATAGGGTTAGATTGTTTGTTTGAAATTTTTCTAACTTTTTTAGGTGGGCTTGTATCTCTATGAACTTCCCTCTCAGGAATGCCTTGGCTGTGTCCCATAAGTTTTGGGTTGTTGTGATTTGGTTTTTTTTTCATTTTTTTCCAGAAACCTTTTGATTTCTTTCCTAATATCGTTCTTGACCCATTCATTGTTTAATAGTATGCTATTTAAACTACATGATTTTGAGTGTTTTGTTTTGTTTTGTTTTTTCCCTTGGGGTTGGTTTCTAGCTTCAGTACATTGTGATCTGAGAAAATGCTTGGTATGATTTCAATTTTCTTGAAATTGTTGAGGCTTGGTTTTTGTCCTGTCATGTGGTCAATCTTTGAAAATGTTCCGTGTACATTTGAAAAGAATGTGTATTTATCTTCTTTGAATGGAGAGCTCTGTATATATCAGTAAAGTCCATTTCATCTAGGGTATTGTTCAATGCCACGATATCTTTGTTGACATTTTGTTTGGAAGATCTGTCCATTTTTGATAGTGGGGTGTTAAAATCCCCCAGTATAATTGTGTTGCTGTCCATATCTTCCTTGAAGTTGTCTAAGATTTTCTTTATGTATTTGGGTGCTCCTATGTTTGGTGCATACATATTTACAATATTTGTGTCTCCTTGGTGGATTCTTCCCTTGAGTATTATGAAGTGACCTTCTGGGTCTCTCTTTATGGTCTTTTTTTCGAAGTCTATTTTTTCTGATATGAGTATTGCTACCCTGTTTTTTTTTTCCTGTCCATTTTCTTGGAAGATTTGTTTCCAGCCTTTCACTTTCAGTCTGTGCAGGTCTTTTATTCTGAGTTGGGTCTCCTGTAGGCAGCATATATGTGGGTCATGTTTTGTTATCCATTCAGCTATTCTATGTGTTTTGATTGGAGCATTTAATCCACTTACGTTTAAGGTTAACATTGATAGGTACTTATTCATTGTCTTTTATGGATGTGTGTTCCTCTCTCTTTCTCTCTTTTCCTTTCTTTCCTTAAATCAGTCTTTTTAGGATCTCTTGCAGAACTGGTTTGGTGGAGGTGTGTTGTTTTAGACTTCTTTTGTCTGGAAAGCTTCTTATTTGGCCTTCTATCTTGATTGAGAGCCCTTCTGGGTAAAGTAGCCTTGCTTGCAGACCTCTGGTTCTCATTACTTGGAATATGTCTTGCCATTCTTTTCTTGCTTGGAGTGTTTCCATTAAGAAGTCAGCTGTTAGCCTTATTGGGTCTCCCTTGTATGTTACTTCCTGTTTTCCCTTGCTGCCTTTAATATTCTCTCTTTGTCTTCAAATTTTGCCATTTTAATTATGATGTGTCTTGAGGTGGGCATCTTTGGGTTCCTCTTGATTGGGACTCTCTGTGTTTCCTGGATTTATGTGACTTTTTCTCTCATCAAATTGGGGAAGTTTTCCATCATTACTTTTTCAAATAGGTGTTCTACCCCTTGCTCTTCTCCTTCTCCTTCTGGCATCCCTATTATATGGATATTATTACATTTCACATTGTCTTGCATTTCTCTTAATCCCTCTTCATTCCTTTTGAGCCTCTTTTCCTTTTCTTGCTCTTTCTTAGTGTTGTTTTCTACTTTGTCCTCTAGCTCGCTAATCCGATCTTCTGCTTCATCAATCCTGCTTTTCATTCCTTCTACTGTGTTCCTCACTTCAGAAATGGCATTCTTCATTTCCTCTTGGCCTTTGTTGATAGTTTCTGTTTCCTTTTTCATGTTGATATAGTTTGCAGTGATATCGTTGTAGCTTCCTTCTAGTTTCTGGTAGCTCATTCTGAGTTCATTGAGCTTCCTGATAATCATTGTTTTGAACTCAATGTCTGATAGTTGAGTTGCCTCTATTTCATTTAGCATTTTTTTCTGAGGCTTCCTCCTTTCCATTCATTTGGGAATTATTTCTTTGTTCTCTCATTGTTAGTGGGATTCTTCTTGTTAGCCTCTGTTTCTTAAATTAATATGTTCTTGTTTCCTGTGATTATGGTTTGAACTTTTGTGGTAGAATACCTGTGAGATTCAGTGGTGTGGTCTCCTTCGTGTATCCTGGTGTTCACAACTTCCCTGTATTCGTCTGGTTTTCTAATGTCCGGTATAATTTTTGATGTCCTGTTTTCAAAAATGTTTCAGTAATCTAGGCCACTTGCTCTGTTCCTCCACTGATCCGTGAGTTTCCCTCCCCTGCACAGAAGCCGAGAATCATGCTCCCTGGAGTAAAGTCGCCATCTTTAACCCCCCCCCCCAAATGATTGATTTTTTAGAAATTCTTGTGTACACATACTGTTTATGAAAGTAAAAATTAAATTTCTAAGCAGGGTATCAAACTTATTTTCTCCTGTGTCAATATCAGCCTCATGGTTGCTTTCAAAGGGCCGAATGTAATTTTAGGACTGTGTAAATGTAACTACTCCTTAACTAGGGGTAATGAGCTTATGCTGCTGGGTAGAAACAAGGTGCTGGATTAGATAAAAAAAGTAGAGGGCTGGATTTGGCCCTCATGCCTGGTGTTTGCCACCTGTGCCTTAAAGGATTCCCAATATGACTTTGTTTACTTCGATAGTTCTTCATGGAACAGGGTAGATTTTTTTCCTGCAAAAAATCTATGCAATATGAGTATTGTTTTTCATTTCATTTTTTTTATCTTAATCTCCAGTAAATATTATCTTCTTAATTTTTATGAATATAAATGTGAAAGAACCAATTAGTACTCTAGGTATTTTCTTCATAGAGTTTCCTGCCTTGGATAAATGCTTAGCTATAAAAGAATTACATGTTTTAAATTGATAGGAAGTTAGTACACTTATTTTTACATTACTATTTATTTTGTAGACAGGAGCTTGTAATATAAGTTCAGTCAAACTACAACTTATTTTTCTTTCTTGGAATGCATTTAAACCTCTAGTAAGGAGAGGCAAAAATCACAATTTTATTTTCACATTTTTCCCATTTATTCCCAAAACTAATTCTGTCATAATGATTTTACAGAAATAATCATTTTCTGTAGCCCTGCAGAGCTTTTCATTTTGATGAGATCCCATTTGTTTATTCTTTCCTTTATGTCCTTTACTCTAGGGGACATATTGGTGAAAATATTGCTTCATGGGATATCTGAGATTTTTTGCCTATGTTGACCTCTAGGACTTTTATGGTGTTATGACCTATATTTAAGTCTTTTATCCACCTTGGATTTATTTTTGCATATGGTGTAAGTTAGTTATCAAATTTCATTTTCTTGTATATAGCTGTCCAGATCTCCCAACAGCATTTGGATAAAAAAAAATTGTTGTACATTTACACAATGGAATGCTATGCAGCAGAAAGAAAAAGGGAGTTCCTACCCTTCGCAAGGGTATGGGTGGAACTGGAGAGCATTATGCTAAGTGAAGTAAGCCAAGTAGTGAAAGAGAAATACTATATGATATCACCTATAGGTGAATCCTAATCAATAAAACAAACAAGGAAGCAAGCAAAATACATCCAGAGACATTGAAACAAAGAACAAACTAACAGCAACAAGAGAGAAGGGGGTAGAGGAATAATAGGGGATTTTAGGGGAGGGGCCATTAAGAAACATGTATAAAGGACACATGCACAAAACCAAGGGGGTAAGTTCAAGGATGGGAGGCAGAGATGGGTGGGGTTTGGGGCATGATGGAGTGCAAATGGTAACAACTGTACATGACCAACAATAAAAAGTAAGCATTTTCTACACATTCTGTATTACCATATAAATCTTTATTTTTTAATTTTTGTTTTGTTTCATTTTCTACTTTTCTACCTTCACAATTTACTTTCATTCTCAAGTGATACTTTTTCTTTTTTTTTTATTAAACTGAGGTCTCCTGATATTGCCCTGATAGGACACAAAATTATTTTATGTGTCAGACATTTTTCTTTATTTAAATGTATCTTTTTTATGTTATTTTACTATTTTATTAACTATAAATGTTGAATAATATTTTTTAGGATTTTATTTATTTATTTTTAGAGAGAAAGGAAGGGAGGGAGGAAGAGAGGGAGAGATACACTAATGTGCGGTTGCCTCTCTCTGCCTGCTGCTAGGGATTTGGCCTAAAACCCAGGCATGTACCCTGACTAGGAATCAAACTGTCAACATTTGGTTCACAAGCCAGCACTCAATCCACTGAGCCACACCAGCCAGGACTGTTGAAAAAAAATTTAAATCACTTTAAAAACATTTACAAATTATATTTTATAGGCAGCCAAAATAATGAAGTGTTGAGGGCTATAGAACACTGTATTTTACTTGAACATCTGTCCAAATTGTCATACATACAGCATAGAATGATTCTGAGAATAATACCAAATACATGAATAAGCATCAGTCCTCAAAAAGGAAAAAAAAAACACATTCTGTCATATTGACTACTCTGTGGAGTTTATAGATTCTTATGCCAGTGATGTTAGCTGTAAGGAGAACATTAAAATGATGATTCTACTCAGGGATCATGGACTGTCAATTCGAAGTCATTTGTAAAGTGCTTATTTTGGGATAGAGAAAATGTGGGTGTGCATTAAAAATGAATTAATGAATGAAGGGGATATTATCTTTACTGACTACTAGAACTTAAGTGTTAGATTTTAGGGCTCGATACATGTAAGTGGCTAGATTTTGAATATCTATAAATACTTTTAGAGGAGTGATTTTTAAATTAGTCAACAGAAGTACTGGCAAGAAACTCTATCCAAAGTTATAAAAGATAATTTGTTCATATCTAGAATTAGAAAAACCTGTAATTTGCTTTCCTGTGGCAGTAGACAGCTCTTCCAACTGATCTAGTGTACTTCAGTCTGGCATAGCTAAGGGAAAATCACTGCAGGCCAGCCTTACTAAAATACTAGGGTACTATACAGGACTATCTGTATTCTGGCCTCTGCTATGATGTTTTCTCCCCCAAATGTCCCTCTAGTGTGAAATATCCAAGGTACACAATATAACAACTTAAGCCTTCAGTCTCAAATCCCAAGCAAACCTGGAATATATTTTAATGAGATAATTAGGACTACATTGATTTGAGTCAAAATAGTTAAAATATCTCTAAGATCATATGCAAATTGTAGATTAATTTAGGAAGCTGTAGAAAAGGAATGTGTATGGGGGCAGAGATCCATTGAAGCCCAAAATAAAATAAATGATATACTATATCTTCGCGTCTTGTTGCCTCTTAGCAAGGAAGACAGAGAGAATGTCTAAAGAGAAGTATAGCAATTTTTCTCAATCTCTTTACATTATGGAATGATTAGAATATTACACACTAGGAGTCTTTGAAGGAAGAGAAGTCCAAAGACATAAAGAACATATTATCTTTGAATAATCTATTCCTAAATAGCTTGGCCTAATCAGACTCCTTAAGGTTCTTGGTTTTGCATACAAGTCATTAAGAATCAGGGGATAGGATTATAATGAAGGAGCCTTGACTTTCTCCTACAGGCAAGCAAGCATTGTGACTAAATTTTTAGAGATAAAATCAGCTGTCAGATAAGTTGAAAGAGGGTAAATCCAGAGAGTCAATTACAATTAAATAGCACTGAAGTCTAATTCCAATTATCTGCATGAAGTTTTTTTTTTTCTGTATTCAATGATTTTCTATTTAAGAATGATACTATAGAAAAATACACAGGATTGTAAACTCTAATAACTATTTCAAACTGAATACAATTAAAGATATACAATCTCAGGTTAAGTAACAAAATATCACCAACACCCTAGAAACCCCCTTTTGACAGAAGATCACTACTGATCCTTACCTATCAAAGCTTCTGCTCTTAAAGCTTCTACTCTCCAAGCTTCTATCAATATAGATTGGATCTGTCTATTTTTCAAATTCATATAAACAGGATAATAATGTAAGTAATCATTTGGACTTGCATCTTTGCATGCATGTCATTTTATGTAGCAAGAGTTTATTTCCTTTCATTGCTATATAATCCCATTTTATGAATATAACACTGACTATTCTGCTCTTGATGGACGTTTGAGTTGTTTCAAGTAAGTCTTTGGCATTTATATACAGTTAATATTCCCAGGAAGAGATGTGTCTTTTGGCTTCCTTGTATATGATTTTATTGGCTGTTGAATTTATTATGAAATTACTTGCTCATGTTATGAATATCCTTAGTATCAGTACATGTTTACCACTATGGTCATTGTTCTTGGTTGTCATATCAATTTGTATACCCACTACCAGTGATAAGTTTTCCAGCTGCAACATATTTGATATTGACCTTTTTTTAAAATTTGGATACATTTTTTACTTAGGCATGTACAATATATACATACATTTTTTCTAATCTGTTTCATAGTAAATAGGAGAACTATTCATTAACATCACTTTATCACTAAACACCTTTTTCACTAAATATTTCTGTGTGATTTGCTAAAACAAAGACATTCTCGACTTTTGTATGATTATCTAAATGCGGAGCTGAAATTGGTACAATGTTATTATTTTTCTAAGAATTGGATCGTTTTACATAAATTTTCATATTTCTTTAAAGTTTGTCACAATGTTATACCATTATTTTTAAATAACTGTAGAATTTGCAATGATGTCTTATTTTCTATTTCTAATTTTGGTATTTGTGCTTTCTCTTAAACCAGTATTTCTAGTTCTTTTTGAAGAGTACCCTAGTTGTTGATACTCTTTTCAAATAAAGAAAACAACATCTTTTATTTTCTAATTTATTGATTTTAATCATAAATAGATTTTAATTTATACAATATTTTTCTATTCTACTGCATTCTTACTATTTTTCTATACACTTTGAGTTAATTTGTTGTCCTGTTTTTAACTTCATGATTTAAATTGATTTATTCTGCATTTTTCTCAGTCACATGCATTAAATGCTATAAATTTTTTTTTAAAACAAACCTTGTGTTTCAAGTTTTGAAATCTAATTTAAACTATTTAATTTGAAATATTTTTAATTTCTGTGAACATCCTTTTTTATGGTTTCATGGATTGTTGAAAAGCATACTATAAAATTTCCAAACTGGTAGGAATTTTTAAGAGGATTTTGGATTATTTTATTTTAATTATATAATATTACTAGTGTATATTCTCTATGCACTATATTGTATATTCTGTAGTGTATATTCTGTACCATTCTGTACAATTTTATTTTGGGGGGAATGGATAACCATTCAACATATTATCTAGAAAAAACACTATCAAGTGCACCAATATTGACATTCTGAATAATATAATTCTTTTGTTGTGGGGTGGTCCTCTGCATGGTGATATGTTTACTGGTCCCCCTGGCTTCTACATACTAGATGCCAGAAGCACACTATTCTCTATAAAGTCATGCCAATCAAAATGTCATCAGATTGTGATAGTGTCCCCTTGTAAGGGCAAAAAAATTCCAGTGATTGAAGTGAAGACCAATATTTTAGATGAGTCATTTTGGGGAGTAATTATTTCATGTCGACTCAAAACAAGTTAAAAACATTTTCATTCCCATATTTATATACTATTGTTACATCATATTTTGATAATATGTATACTTTAAAAATCTAATATTGATTTTTTATTAAAGCATTCAATGTTATTACTTGTAAATACAAGTGGGATCCCCCAAAACCTGGAATTTATTTATAAAAATGTATATCAATTCTTACATGTTTCAACTTCTATCACCTTCAAAGTACTCTCCATTTGATATAATACTTCTATAGAGACATTTTTTTCCACTGCCTAAAACAGTTATCCATTGCTCAAAACAATTTTTAACTTGTCGATTTTGATGTCTTAGTGGTTCAGCTGGGTTTTTTTTTGTTTTTTTTTTTGCCTCTTCCACATTGACAAGATGTTTCCCTTTAAGGACTTTTTTTTTGTCCTCTGGGGAAAAAACAAAAAATGTTTCTTGGGACAAGATTGGGTGAGTATGGAGGGGAGTGCACAGGATCATGCATTTTTTGGTCAAAAACTTCTGAACAGTCAGCTCAGTGAGGGTAGGTACACTTGTAAGTCACCCATCATAGAATGGGGAAATACACTGAAAGAGTCTTTAAAAAAATTCACTGATACCAAATGCAGCCTCTCACACCACCAGCTGGCACACTGAAACAGATGGGTTCCTAGAACAATCAAATACTGGAGGAAGCCTATATACTACAAGGGTCCTGACCTCCAGTAGATATCCTGTTTATTTGGGGTTCCTCATCATATATTTATATGTTTATATTTTGTTCACTTCTTTACTTTATACTTAAGTTTCCATATTAGGTCATTATTTTTTTTGTATAGTTCTTCTGGTAATGATTGCTCTTAGTTTTTGTTTATATAGAGATTTTAAAAGTATATTTTAAGTGGACATGGAATTCTAGGTTGATAATCTTTTCTGGTTTTTTTTTTTTTGAAAGCTTGAAAATAGTATTGCATTATCTTGTAACTGTCTTTGATTTAATTTAGAAATCCGATCATGATGCTACTGCGTTCTCATGGATATCATATGCTTTAATTTTTATGAATGCTTTTAAGAACTGTCATAATCCACCACATAATAGGACATAAAACGAGTCCTAGCAAAATTAAAGAAAACTGAAATCATATCAAGAATTTTCTCTGATTGAAATGAACTGAAACTAGAAACCAAACTCAAGGAAAAAAAAAACCAAAATACTCAAACTCATGGATTGAATAGCATGCTATTAAATAGTGAATGGGTCAAGAATGAAATTAGGGAAGAAACCAAAAAATTTCTGGAAACAAATCAAAATGAACTCACAACAATTCAAAACTTATGTGACACAGTGAAGGCAGTCCTGGAAGGAAATTTCATAGTGATACAGGCCTACCTAAAAATATAGAAACATTTCAAATAAACAACCTAACCCTATGCCTACAAGAACTCAAGGAACAACAACAAAGACAGCCCAGAGCAAATAGAGGGAAAGAAATAACCAAGATCAGAGGAGAATTAAATGATATAGAGACTGAAAGCACAATTCTAAGGATCAATGAATCCAGGAACTGGTTCTTTGAAAACATACAAAATCCACAAGCCTTTAAGCAGGCTCATCAAGAAAAAAAAGAGAGAGGACCCAAATAAATACAATCAGAACTGAAAGAGAGGGATTACAACTGATACCACAGAAATACAAAGGGTTGTAAGAAATTACTACAGAGAAATATATATCAAGGAATTTGAAAACCTAGGTGAAATGGTAAATTTTTTAGAAAAATGTAATCTTCCAAAGCTGAAAGAAGGACAAGCAGGAAGCCTGAAGAGACCAATAACAGCTGATGAAATTGAAGTAGTAATCAAAAAGCTGCCCACACACAAAATCTCTGGACCAGATGATTTCATAGGAGAATTTTAAAAAGCATTTCAGAATGAGCTAACCCCTATCCCTCACAGATTATTTCAAACAATTCAAGAATATGGAAGACTTCAAAACTCTCTTCATGAAGCCAGCATCATCCTAAACCCAAAACCAGATAAAGACATAACAAAGAAGGAAAACTTCAGGCCAATATTGCTGATGAACACAGACGCTATATTCTCAACAAAATATTGGCAAACTACATCCAGCAATATGTTAAAAAGATCATATACCATGATCAAGTGGGATTCATCCCAGGGATGCAAGGATAGCACAATATTCACAAATCAGTAAACATAATACATCACATAAACAGAAGCAAAAACAAAAATCGCATGATCATAAAAATAGATGTGGGAAAAGCATTTGATAAGGTACAGCATCCATTTATAATAAAAACACTTAGCAAAGTGGGAATAGACGGAGCATTCCTCAACAAAATGAAGGCCATATATGACAGACCTACAGCCAATATCATACTTGATGGGGAAAAACATAGAGCTTTCCCACTAAGATCAGGAATAAGACAAGGATGCCTGCTTTCACCACTCCTAGTCAATATAGTATTGGAAGTCCTAGCCACAGCATTCAGACAAGAAAAAAAAATAAAAGGCATCCATATCGGTAGGGAGAAAGAAAAACTGTCATTGTTTCCAGATGGCATGATAGTATACATAGAAAATCCTATAGAGTCCACCAAAAAACTACTTGATCTAATAAGTGACTTTGGGAAAACAGTGGGCTAGAAAGCCAATATTCAGAAATCAAAGGAATTTTTGTATACCAACAATGAAATATCAGAAGCAGAAATCAGGAAAAAATTCCATTTGATATAGCAACAAGAAAAATAAAATGCCTAGGAATAGACCTAACCAAGGAGGTAAAAGACCTGTACTCAGAAAACTACACAACACTGAAGAAAGAAATTATGGCAGACAGAAACAAATGGAAGCATGTACCATGTTCATGGACTGGAAGAATTAACCTCATCAAAATGTCCATACTACCCAAAGCAATTTATAGATTTGATGTAATCCCTATTAAGATACCAATGGCATATTTCACAGATTTAGAACACACACTTCAGAAATTTATATGTAACCATAAATGACCCCAAGTTACTGCAGCGATTTTGAAAAAGAAGAACAAAGTAGGAGGAAACACAATAACTGATATCAATATGTCTTACAAGGCCACTGTAATCAAAACAGCCTGGTACTGGCATAAGAACAGATACATATACCAATGGAACAGAAGAGAGAGCCCAGAAATAAACCCAAGTCTCTGTGGTTGATTAATATTTGACAAAGTGGGCAGAAGCATAAAATGGAGTAAAAATAGCCTCTTCAACAAATGGTTGTGGGAGATCTGGACAGCTACATTAAAAAAAATGAAACTCAATCACCAACTTACACCATACACAAAAATAAATTCAAGGTAAATAAAAGACTTAAATGTAAGTTGTGACACCATGGAAGTCCTAGAGGAAAATATGGGCAGGAAAATCTCAGACCTTCCATGCAGCAATGTCTTCACTGATATGTCCCCTAAAGCAAGGGTCATAAAGGAAAGAATAAATAAATGAGACATCATCAAAATAAAAAGCTTCTGTACAGATAAAGAAAACACCATTAAAATGAAAAAAGAACCAACTGTGTGGGAAAACAGATTTGCCAATGATACCTTGGACAAAAGTTTGATATCTAAAATATATAAAGAATTCACATGACTCCACTCTAGGAAGACAAAAACAAATTAAAAAAGGGCAAAAGACTTGAACAGACACTTCTCTAAGGAGAACATACAGAGGGCCCAGAGACATATGAAAAGATTCTCAACATCACTAGCCATCAGAAAGATGCGCATTAAAACCACAATGACATACCACTTCACACCAGTCAGAATGGCCGTCATAAACAAATCAACAAAGAAGTGTTGGGGAGAATGTGGAGAAAGGGAACCCCACTGCACTGTTGGAGGGAATGTAGACTGGTACAGCCAGAGTGGAAAACAGTATGTAATTTCCTCAGAACACTAAAAATGGGACTTCCTTTTGACCCAGCAATTCCACTGCTGGGATTATATCCTAAGAACCCTGAAACACCAAGTCAAAAGGACCTATGCACCCCAATGTTCATAGCAGCACAATTTATAATAGCCAAGCGCTGGAAGCAACCTAAGTGCCCATCAGTAAATGAGTGGATCAGGAAACGATGGTACATTTACACAATGGAATTCTATGCAGCAGAGAGAAAGAAGGAACTCCTACCCATTTCAACAGCATGGATGAACTGGAGGGCATTGTGCTAAGTGAAATAAGCCAAGTGGTGAGAGACAAATACCATATGTTCACATCTTTAAGTGTTACATAATCAGCAAAAGAAAAAAGCAAACAAAATATAAGCAGAGGCATTGAAATTAAGAACAAACTAACAGTAACCAGAAGGGGGTGGTTACTGAGGGTAAGAGTTTTTAGGAACTACTATAAACAACACATGGACAAAACCAAGGGGGAGGGTGGAAGCAAGGGAGGGAGGTAGTTTGGCTGGAGTGGGGTGGAGTGGCGGATGGGAAATGCAGACACCTGTAATTAAACAACAGTAAAATGATTTAAAATAAAGAACTTGTCATAATTTTTGCTTTTTATCAGTTTTACTATTGTGTATTCTCTGTATTTGTGTGCTTGTATTCTGCTAAGAGATTGTAAAGCTTTTAAATTAATGTCTTAACAGACTTCATTAGTTTTAAAACTTTTCTATTATTTTTGAAATACACTTTTTATTTTTTCTTGCATTAAATAATTCTAATTATACGTGCAATTAAACTTTCCTATTGTACTCTTATGTCTCTAAAATCTCTTTATACTATGTTTTAGTCTATCTGTTATTTTGGGGAGAGATATATTTGTCAGATATTCCAGTTTACTCATCTTCTCTTTAATTGTGTGTACTCCACTGCTACTTGCATTATTAATTGCACGTATTTTATTATTCCACTATATATTTTCTTTCAGTTCCTTTTTAATTTTTTTTTATTTTGAGTTACAGTTGACCTACAATATTTTATTAACTTCAAGTGTATATCTCAGTGTTTAATCATTATACAGCTTGCTAAGTGATCATCCTAATGACACTATACAGTTATTAGAATATCACTGACTACACTCCCCATGCTGTACTTTATTGACATCCTCACAATTATTCTGTAAAAATCAGCTTGTACTCCATAACCCTCTCATCCATTTTACACATATCCCATCCCATCTGGCAACCATCAAAATGTTCTCTGAATCTATGAGTCTGTTTGTATTCTGCTTATCTATTCATTTTGCTTTTTAGATTCAATTATCATTTTCTTTTTATGTAGCTTCTAGTTATGTATTGAAATTCTTAATTAATTTTATTTGTTGAAAATATTAAAGTTATTTAAAATATAAGCATTTTTACTTGCTCTTTTTCTTTGTCCTTAAAAATTTGTTTTTGTCCCTTTGCTTTGTTGAGTACATTGTCAATAAAAAAAAATGAAAAGTGTTTTGAGATATAAGAAAATGTTTTATTTTCCTTCAAAATATTTTTTCTCTGTCAGGATCCTAGGAATAAAGGTAATTCAATTTTATTTCACCAATAGCAGTTCTCATTCACCACTAGGGCTGCTCTGTATCTTGTCTCCCTTACTTTTGTAGTAGAGCTTCTTTGGAATCCCAGACTAAGTTTAGGTTATTTTGTCAGATTACCTCAGTTTTTTCATGCATCCTGACGGTATGTACTTTCTTTCACAACACCAAATGACTATTTTTAACTCTACTGGTCTTCTTAAAGTCTCTACATTATCCTCCAGGATCGCCAGTTTCTCCTGGAGAATTAAAGTCTCCATATCAATTCAGTTATGTTGGATTTTGGAAGCTTCTTAAAATATTCGTTCAGATTAAAAAAAATTACCAAATGCTTCTCATGTTTTTCAGTAGGATAACACTTCTCAAGAATCTGTTCTGCAATTTCCTAGAGCTAGAGTTTATTTTCTAGAACCAAATGCAAAATTGTAAATTATGAAGAATAGTCTATTTCTATCTGCTAGGAAAAACAGCTCTAATCTACCATAACGAAGAGTATAAAAGTATCAATTTACCAACAAAGAGAATAGCAACTAGTATGAAGGCATCTTTGCACACACAAAATCCTCAAAGATGTCCTTTCTCAAGTGGGAACTGTAGAAGCTGTTGTTATTCTGCCATGAAATCCAGCACAAGTGTGAATTGTCCTAGATAGCATAGAGCTGAGCCACAACCCAAACTTTGAGTATTAAAATAGCCTAAACTCCAGAGACAGAGGTAAGCTGAAGGAAGCTTAATTGCTTGTTCTCATTTTAACTAAATAATATTCAATATGCTATAAATTATTGAAAATAGGTTTATGTCATTTCTAGGTCATACAGTTTTATCATAAGAAATGAGATTTTGTTTTGATGTAATATTGAATATTAAATTGACAAGGTGAATATTCATTTCCTTTTCCAAGAACATAATAATATGGAACTCTTGAAAATAGTTCCTTTGTAGCTCTGGCTGGCGTAGCTCAGTGGATTGAGCATGGGCTGTGAACCAAAGTGACCCCCAGCAACCGCACATTGATGTTTCTCTCTCTCTCTTTCTCCCTCTCTTTCCTCTCTAAAAATAAATAAATAAAATCTTTTAAAAAAATAGTTCTTTCATTACCAAGACAGCAGTTCAACATTAACCTGAGAATGAGCTTTCAGATATTATACAAAGGGAACATATTTGAATGTTCTTATTTAAAAAGGATTTTATTAAGCATATGAAAAGAACAACCATAAGCACTCTTCATAAAGCAGACTGCAGACATGTACACTAACAATGAATTTACAGCTACAAATTAAATACTTTCCTCCACACAATGTATGTAATTGTCACTTTACCAATTACCCTCTAGTTATATTCTATACATGTGTGTATGCATGTGTTAAAGAAAGTAGCAAAGGACACCTAAAAAATTAAAAAAGGACAAACAATATGCCTATGCAGTTGATATTTTGGTATTTAGGAAGGCTCTTCTTAACTTTCAAATTGATTATATATGATTGATCCTTTTGAAAGATTTCCTAACTTATTTTGTTTAATTGAATAAAATAAGTTTATATAATTATTCAGTTATGACATTGTATTAATTGTTTAGAAACAGTTTTATTTTTTTTTTACTGTCACTTTCTCTAAGAATATAAAGCTGATACTTAAGCTATAAAGAGCACCCAATAGCCCCTGCAGTGTAGAATAACTGGCCAGCTGGTAAGAAAATTTCAACAATTGCCACAGCACAGGAAGCTAACATATTTAATCAGATGCTTAAGATGAAAAAATGGTATCCATGGGAATTTTTTACCCTATGCCATCTGGTCCTAAGGTGACTATTACATCTATTATTGACTCATTAAAGTCAATGAGTTGAATAACACAAAGTTATTTACTTGTCATGTAGCAATTAGTTCAGTTAACATTGAAGCATAACTTCCAGTTTCAATACCACTATACAGCACAAACTCAGGACAATAGTAAGTGATATCCAAAATTAATCTCAGTTATAAATCTGAAAATTATTGTGCAATTAAAATTACATGAAATTTTTTGCCTAATGTTTAATACACAAATGCCACATAACAGTCACATTGAAGATTGTTCTTGTAATAAAAATTATAAAACACAAATAAATGGCCAGTGGGGGCCAAATGCAGGACACATATTCCTGTACTACACTAGTCATTCAGCTGCAGATGGTTTGCACATTTTCAAATAGCTTGCAGAAAATATGGATCCACTTGTGCAAGCAAGCCTGCAAGAGACAAAGTTATCAGAATAGAAAATCTTATTTTTAGAAAGCAGTTTAATAAATTGTCATTAGGTAGGGTCTGAATTATAGATGTAAATGGTTGCAGTGAAATAAAGACATTATTCTTATTATTTTAATTTGTCCCAAATATTCCATAATAAATTTAAAGCAAAAGTGTCTTTTGATTTAGTATTGGACCTAAGAAAAACACTGTAACAAAATGTTTAATATTTTATAAATATGTATGTAGTTATATAATGACACATTATTTAAGTAATTCTAAAGTAATACTTGAAATAAAACAAAATTTGCATTTTCAATTTTATTACTTAGAGCAAGTAACATCATTTGTTCATTTATACACACTGGAGTCCAAATAAACTAATGAAATGTCAGGTTTAAAATTAAGGCTTCCTAAATAACTGTTGAGTGGCTTAAGAAATAAGTGTGGACTTCATCACTTGCAATATAATCATATATGCATTCAATCAGCAAATGATGAGAGAGAGAGAGAGAGAGAGAGAGAGAGAGAGGAAGAGAGAGAGAGATTTTCAACCACAGTGGATTGGGCATAATGTTTTCAGAAAAATTCTTGAAGCTCAAATAATTTTAGGTTATTGTTTCAAACTTTGTGTGCATACACAAAAATTGCTACCTTAGTCCTTATGTTTAAAGAAGTATTAATTCAATTTAAAAATGAATTCCTCCTCTTTGTTATAAAATTTCTACCAACTACATCCTATATGACTATATAATTAATACATTATATAGTCATATAGGATGACTATAACCCCTATATTACTATGGGGTTATGAAAAACTACATTTGAGTAATTAAATAATTAAAAATGGTTGTTTTTATAAAACCCTACTAATATATATCAGGGACTTAATTTAATGACAATAGACTTGTTTCTTCCTTCTAATATATGAAGAAGGTATTTGGTGAATTATGATAAGTAAAAATAATGCCAACTTTGAAATTCCATGCATTTCTATGATCACAGGTTTATCACATTAAATATAAAATACATATTTTAATATCTTAAGAATATTAAACATATTTAAAGGATTTAACATTTTAGTGTTGAAGTAATCATTATTTTAGAATACCACAGAGCATCAATTACTATTTACAATATAAGATGTATTTTTGAGAAACAATTGTGATGTTTCTAGTCATACATAGATTAAGGGTAAATGTTAACTGGTATGCATGTTGAGCTTCCTGATAATTTTCGAGTAGGAAAAGTGTTTTCCTAGAGAAAGTGTATCTCTAATATCACTTCAAAGAAAACACTACATAAAAATTAGATTGATTTCAATTTGGCTCAACCTCATGACTATCTAATCCATTTGAACATACAATGTAGACTTTACCTAAAAAAAATGCTTTTTTGCAAGTGGAATTTAAATTATATAAAAATAAATATGCATTCAGAATTTCTACAAATTCTGGATGCTATTTAATGGAGAAAGATTTGAGAAGACACTTCAGAAAATATTTATATATTACATGGAATTCTCTGTATCTCTCTACATAGAAAAAAAATGTATAAAATCAAGCTATTAATTTTCAGATCAAGTAGCCTTCTTAAGATGGGAAATTGATCTTCAAATGGACACTTGAGATGAGATGGTGGTAACCAATCCATATGGACCAGAGAAAGTAAATATAGAATTAAATATTTCATTTTGGAAAAATGAGGAAAGGAAGAAAATTTGAGATAATGAAGAGTAGTTTAATGCATCACACATATACATATTTTTTAATCAAAAGCACAACTGATTTAACTGTGAGAAAATACAGAATAACTTTTAAAATATAGCATTTTTAAACTAAACTATCTTTTTGTTTTATAATACTAGCACTATTTTTACCTATCATGAATATTACTCAGTGGAAAAAGGATTTTAATGGAAGCAGTGAAATATAAAATGCATGGTAATTTTCTTTTACCTTATGTAGAAAAATAAATTTATTCCCCATGTGAAAAAATAAATTTAAAATGATTACTGAGCATTTTTCAAATACAGTGCAGTAAAATGCTTAATAATATTGAGCAAGTTGTAATGCATTCAAATATGGAAACATAAAACTAGACAAGTAACAGCATCCACAGTAATACAAAGTAATACTTTTAGAACTTTTTATTATGATGAAAACCCATGAGTGTTGTAAAATGTGCTCTGAATTACACATTCTCTGTATCTCATCAAGAGCTTCAGCATTTTTACTTATGGTGAGCATGTCACCAACACCTTGCTGTCCCTCTGCCTTTTGGAGAATAGAGACTGTAGACTTGTTTAAAACATGCCAGAAAGTGAACTCTCCAGCCTTTTATTTTTGGAAACTCAAAAGTTCCTGAGGTTTGTTTTTTTTTTTTTTTTTAATACACAAAAGGATTATCAAAAAGTCTCAGTAGTCTTTGTGGATATCAAATCACCTTAAAAGTTTGATGCTTTGATGATATAAGCATAAATGAGTTTCAACCATATGGATTAAATTTTTTAAAAAATATACAGGGTTGTAAAAATCAGGGGCAAAATCATTCCAAAAGGTGCATTTGAAACTTTGACTTCAAATGTTTGAAAGTAGTTAAAGATGTTGAATGAAGCCAACTTGCAGATAGAACACACCATTAAGGTTGCATTTTGTTTCAGGACAAGGAGGATGTATGCTGTTAAGATAGAATTTTAAAGATACTTAATGGCTTGATCAAATTAGATAGATAATCATGTAAAGATATCATGGAAATAAAGAGATGTGATGCAAAATAATCTATGTCTTGCTATAAAAAGGCAGATCAAAGGTGGGAAGTGCAGATGGCTGGGGTGAGGGGAGTGAGGGGGCAATGGAGAAAACTGTACTTGAAAAATAACAAAATGTGAAAAAGGTTGTTTTTAATTTACCATTTTGAAATTAGAAAGTTATTAATTATGCTTTACCTGGAATCTTCCAACTAACTACATTTCAGATTATTGTATAGACACCTGTCCTTGAGAAACCTAAACTATAAAAGAGAAAGGGAAAGCTGTTTTACCTTTGGAAAAAAATAAAGAATATAGTCCATTTACCTCTGGAGCCCCCTTTTTATTATACCTTCAATGAACTGTAACTTACAAACCTACAATTTAGGAATTTGTGTATAATTCAATGGTTTTAGTACATTCACAGTGTTGTGCAACCATCACCACAATCAATTTTAGAATATTTTCATCACCCCCAAAATAACACTTCTCATTAGCAGTCATACCCCATTTGTACATTCTATTTCCACTCCAGCCCTATGCAACTATTAATCTACTTCCTGTCATTATGAATTTGCCTATTTTTCACATTGCAAATAAATAAAATCATACTACACAATGATTTTTGGTGACTGACTTCTTTCAGTAATTTGTTCAAGGTCTATCCAGACTGTAGCATATATCAATACTGTTTTAAATTGCCAAATAATACATCATTGTATGGATATACCATATTATCTACCCATTTACCATTTGATGAACATTTGGGTCAATTTTTACTTTTTGGCTGATATGAATAATGCCTATTTTTTATGACATAGGTTCACATTTCTTTTGGGTATAAATCTATAAGTAAAATTTACAAATCATGGGATTATTCTATGCTTACCAGTTTTCAAAGAACAATCAGACTGTATTCTACAACAGCTGCACTATTTTAATTTTCCACGAGCAGTATGAGAGAGGTCCCTTTCCTTAGTTCTTCACCAATACTGGATATTGTCTGTCTTTTTATTTCTAGCCAACCTAATGCTTGTGATGTGATATCATTGTGGTTTTTAATTATATCTTCTTGCTGTCTATAATATAGAGTTGTCCCTGTGCTCTAGATATGTTTATTTTAGAGTGGTGAGCTAGCTGATATGGACCAACAGGTGATAATTAATTTTAGACCATCAGAGGGACAGTAAAATAACATATGAAATTGGTTAATGTCATATATAGTAACTAGAATGGAGGAGACTATTTTTAGATATTAGCAGGGTGCTTTCTGGTTAGGTGATGTTAAATAACTTACATAAAAATAAAAAAATAGAGCTTTGTGAAGATCTGAGAAGAGATATTGTTTCAAAAAGAAAGACTAACAAGTGCAAAGTCCCTGAGGCAGAAAGAAGGAGATTTGAGCTTTCTAAGAACCTATTTTTTGTAAGAGTCTGAAGTCATGTAGGCATTGAGTGTGAAGAGAGGAGATGTGGGATGTATGATTAAATGAATAATTTAATGTGTGTGTAAATTGAGTAATTTAATATACAATTGAATGATAAATTCACCTAAAATGTTTTGAAAAGTTCCTAATATATATCAAATGCTGAATAAATTCTGGTTATTAATGACACTATTTGACTATTGTTAAGTGTGTTAGAAAGTATGACAATAAAATATTAAAATACAGGTATAATTTCTGTGGAGAAAATATTCTTCAAATTTATTATTACCTTTAAATGATTAATTTATCATTGTGGTAAGTTTGCATAATAGAAAGATCAGAAGGTTTGGAAACCCTGAGTTAAATAAATCTCAAGTCCACCATTTTTATAGCAAATACTCAGGAAGTCTGGCCAAGGAGAAATTTTGAACTTTGAGCTGGTTGCATTTTGTTTCAAATTAGCCATACAGGGGATTCGCCTTTCTCTCTACCAATAAGACTCCAGATGTGCAGTGTACAACAGTGTTCTGCACATCCTCCATCATCCAAGATTTATAAAATACCTGTCCACACTGTGAGGCTCAAGTAAATGTTAAATATAGACTTGTGGAGCAATTGAGTAGAATCTTTCTTCTGAAGGATAATGATCGGCTGGCATGCTAGCTGCTATTAATGGTCCACCCACAGAGTATAATTACAAGGAAAGGCATATGGCAAATGTCTGCTCTTCACAGGGAAACATCAGTTCTTTTTTGAATTCCATTTGGGTGTTTCCAAGTACTTACTTGGTACACACAATGACTCCTGGCCCTAGTGTCACATATTCTTTGCTTGGACTTGTCTGTCTCCCTGTTATTGTCTCACTCTCCCCTCCTGTGGAATGTGGAAGGGAGGATGGAAGGAAGGAAAGAAGGAAGGAAGGAAGGAAGGAAGGAAGGAAGGAAGGAAGGAAGGAAGGAAGGAAGGAAGGAAAGAAGGAAGGAAGAAAGGAAGGAGAAGGAAGGAAGGAAGGGAAAGAGGAAAGAGAGGAAGGAAGGAAGGAAGGAAGGAAGGAAGGAAGGAAGGAAGGAAGGAAGGAAGGAAAGAAAGAAAGAGAGAGAGGGAGGGAGGGAGGAAGGAAGGAAGGGAGGAAGGAAGGGAGGAAGGGAGGAAGAAAAAGAAAAGGATGGAAGGAGGGAGGGGGAGAAAGGAAAGAAAGAGGTGCATGTGTCCATCAAAACTTCTCTGACTTAGAATTATGAATTTAAAAGGAAAGTCTGCCTTTCTCCTGTTCTACCTGCCTGGGCAATCTTTAGGGGCCAGTTGATGAAGGTAGTGGTAGGAAGGACATCACAGTGGTTATTACTTTGGTGGTGTATCATGCTGCCAGTTAACTTTTGTAATTCCTTCAGCTATGAGATGACAATAATACTATTCTTCAAAGAACTGTGGTCATTAAGTGAACATAATGTGAACTGTTCTACTATGCAAATTTTGATGCTTAAAACTCTGTCATTCCTATAAGATAATTAATCTAGAGTTTAGTGATATTCTGCATTTTTATTTATATGTTGGTTTTATATACAGTGCTGTGAAGGTTTAGTATTAGGATAACTTCCTTTCTCTGACTAAATGCCCTTATTGATTATCGCTCTGGCTGGTTTATGAGCCTCCCTGTCCTACCCTCCCTCTCTTTCAGACACACCAGCTTCTTTGTTGCCTCTCAAGCATCAGCTCACTTCAGTGCTTTGCACTTGCTGTTCCCTCTGCAAGGAATTCATTTCAACTTTTGATCTTATGGTTGCCCTATTATTTCCTACACATCTCCACAGATGACTTTGGCATTACCTATACCCATTAAATGTTTTCTTTTTCTTAAAAGCACGTAATACCATCTGAAAGAGTATATGTCTATTTCCCTCAGCTAAAGTAAAAGGTCATGAAGGTAAGAACTTTTTTTTCCTTTCTGTACCTCTCCATCCCCAGTTATAAAAATGCCTAATCTTGACAATAAATATTGGTTCAGAATTTTTGAATTAGGTGTTTATTTTGGATAAAACATCACATAAAATATCATTTTTAAAACACATGAAATAATGTAATTTAATTTTTATAGCGTTTTCAATGTCTTTTTGGCTTTTACATTCTCTACCCAAATGATGACTTTGTGTTTTTAATAATCTCCTTAGAGTCAGTGCTTTTTACCTGCTGTATAATCCAAATTCTTTGCCCACTCTTCCCTATATCCTAGTCTCTAAAGAACCAATTTTGGAGCAGAGCATTTGCAGAATAAAAACCAGCCAGGAATTATGGTGATTATAAATATATATGTGATTTTTCTTGGCAATCAAGAGTATTACAAGATCACAAAAATTATTTTCAGTTACTATGAGCCCTGTCACTTTATTCACTCTTGAGAGAAAGACACTTATATTGATAAATATGTCTCCAAAATAATAGATTAGAACAAGACCTATCTGTATTATACATGAGCAAGAAAGGAAGTTGGCAATGGATTTTAGTTTTGTTACAATTTCTGGCCCAAACCCATAATAATGATATTCTCAGATCATGCCAGTCAATCCCAAGAATAATAGCAGCTTCCATATTCACCTTGGATACACATGATAAAAAAATACCTAATTTGAGCAAGAGTACTGAAAACATCATCAGTTTATTTCAGTTCTAATTGGCTCTACATTTAACAGGAAACAAAGTTCATAGAGAACCCAGTATTTGATTTGTCACTTATCTTGACATCATATTTAATTGGAATGGAAATGATTAGAACACAGGTATCCTAGAAAATGGAGTCATCATCGTTAAACTGAAAAGAAAAAAAACAAAAGTACAACAAAGAAACACAAAAGCAAAACTAAAAGTATAGACAGAAATAGTCTTCACTTGCTGAACAATATTTTTTATAGATCTTTCTAATCATTGGTTTATTCACGTAACAGTTTCTTAGCAAAATCAGCACATCCTTTGAGAAGTTAAATCCTTGCTACTCCAAAAATGGTCCTTTGTTGATGCAGTCATCAGCATCACCTGGAATTCCTAGAAATTAAAACTCTTACCCTACCCAAGACCTCCAGAATCAGAATCTGCAATTTTAATAAGATCTGGTGATTTTCTTGCACATTAGTATTTGAGATGGGCTGGACTAAATTCTGTGTATTACTCAAATGCTTTCAGGGAAAAGGCAGATAATATAAAGAGTACAGTGCAGGTAGAATGAGTGGGTTAGGCTGAGGCAAACTTGACAGTGAAAGCATGATACTGCAAAAGTTTCAGTTTAATGTAAGGAAAAAAAATAATGCAGTGTGCTGGGAAAGAAAAAAAGAAAAAAAATCTGGCCATATTTTCCAACTCTTGTTTGAAACTGCATGATGTATCATAAGTTAATTCAAAATGCCATTTTAATCAGATGAACATCAAAAGGAAGCCAAACTTAATAAACTAGAATATAATTGGAGGCAAGGCTATTTAAGAGCAGAACGTATTTTAAAACAGGGGTGTCAGAATTTAAAAAGAGGGCAACATCGCTTCAGGGAAAAGAGAGTAGAGAGAGGAAGTTAAAATGAATCTTTGCAGCTTTCCTTTCCAATCCAAGAAACCAGATTTCCTTGAAGAGAACAAGGACTGTGTTCAAGATAATGTTGTTAAGGAAGTGGTGTAACTGAGAAAATCTGCATTAACCCTGCATAATCCCACAACCCAGACATCTCTAGTGCTGGAATCAAGGGCAGCAGTAAACAATTTACTTCTGTTGGATTAATGTGTCAGTGCTAATTTTCTAAATTGATGCCACATATAGCTGAATCTTTTTGCCTTTGATCAAATTATTCTGTATATAGTATCCTCATAACTACCTTTTTATAGTCTTTATTTCAGACCTGTGAAAAGTTAAAACATCAGCCAGCATTTATATGAATTTTGGATGGGAGGAGCATTTTATTCTTTCTTCCTGGAAGTTAACTTTTCCTTGTGCCATAATTTTTCTGATGTCATCAATATTAATACTGTTATGTGCATGCTGCCTTTGTCTTAAATCCAATTTATGTAGATGTCTTCAAGTCTCATTATTATAGCGTGTGTTCATTTTTTATCTGATTCATCCAAAAGCTATATATGAAAATATAATTTAACAGTACTTTATAGGTGATATTCTGCTTCATTCTTTATATACCATATTTTCCCTACATTCTGGTAAACACATTCGTTTTTCTTTCTCTGTCAACTTCTGAAAATAAAATTGCTTCTAGCTACTCTATTGTTTGTTTGGTTTTGTTATCTGTATTTGTTTTGCCTATCCTTTAAATTCATTTTCTTAGACCAACTCATTAAGAACTAATTTGAACTCTCATAGAAGAAACTGTATTAAATCTATTAGAGTAATATTGTTTGATAAAATTATATAAATTTCAAGTGTACAATTTTATAATAGATTTTATACTCTATTATGTGCTTACCACTCGAAGTCTAGTGTCCTTCCATCACCATGTAGTTAACTCTCTTTACCCTCTTCACTCCCCCTATACTCCCTCCCCTCTAATAACAATGATTCTGTTGTCCAAGTCTGTGTTTGTTTGTGTGTTTTTTATTTGTTCATTTGTTGATTTTTGCTTTATATTCAACATATGAATGAAATACAGTCCCTGTACTTTTGTCTGCCTTATTCCATGAAGCATAACATGTTCAAGATCCACCCATGCTGACACAAAAGGCAATATGCCATCATTTTTATGGCTGAGAGTATTTCAATCTATATATGTACATCTTCTTTATCCAGTTATTTGTTGAAGGGCACTTAGGCTGTTTCTATGTCTTAACTATTGTGAATACCCATATCACTCTACTGTCTGAGGATGGATAACTCTTTGTTGTGAGAGCTATACTGTGTATTGTAAGATATTTTGCAGCATCTTTGCAAAGTACCTACTATACAACAGTAGAATCCAGGTCATGACAATCAAAGAGTATCTAAGTATTGCCAAGTGTTCTGTGGGTCACATGATCACTTCTAGTTAAGAATCACTGCTCTTTTAAGACTTATCTTCTTGAAGTCACTAATGAAAGACATGACACTCCATTTTTAGTGTGTTTTCCTTTGTTGAGAAGGAAGCTGCTGAAATCTTCCTTCTCTCTGAGTTCTTCCTTCTAACATTCTTCTCACATTTGACATGTTCCTCTTTCTTTGCCTTGCCTCTCAGAATGCTCTTCTGAGTTCTTAATTCTTCTCACCCTTTGGTACCATTGCATCATAACAATTGCTCTCATGGCTTGCATTCACCTTTTACATTTGGATGAGTGCTGTGACTTCACTTGTAGATCCCTGCAACTTTCCTGAGTGCCAGGCCTTCAGTATATTGACTGTTGGCTGCCCTGCCAGCTTAAATGTTTAGTTTGTCCACTGAACACTCTTACCTTCTTCAACACCTTTATTTATCATATATCTCTTTTATTACTTTATGCCCTCATTACTCACCAAGTCTACCTCCCATTTCAAATTAAATTTATTACCATACCCTGTTTATTATAAACACATATATCCTGAATCCAATTTATCTCCACAACAATTTCCTAAAGCTAAAGAAATACTGTGGTTTCCCCATCTCTTGTCTCAACTGTTTTACAGCATTCAAAAATGGTTGGCTGGATGCTAGATATCTTAGATATTGGTCCACTGTTTGTATTGCTGGCAAATTTACTGCTCTAATAAATAAATTGGAACATGTAATTTCATTGATTAAAAGATCTCTGTTGTCATGCACTGCTTTCTGAATATAATTGAAACACTTTAAAATGGTGTTTAAAAATGTTTATAATCTGGACCAACACATTTCTCTAGAATTATCTTTCTGGCAACCATATCATGTACTACTATGTGGCCATCTCCTTGCATGGCTGCATTGAACATTTTGCTCTGTCCCTGTACTGAATGGCCTGCCTCACTTCTTGGCTGATAATCTATAACTGATTCTTTATGAAGAAGGTCAAATTCTTCCTCTCAAAAGGGGATTCTAAGTCACATAGGCAGAATTAGGCACTGTCATACTATTATTAGCATTTATCACAAAGTACTATAAGTATTATTTTAGAAGTTCATTTTCCTCTAATGAGCTATAATACAATATAATGGGAGTTACATCCTGTTGATGCCTAACACAATGATTGTTTGTTAAAAATAAACAAACAAAACAAAACTAATTAACTTGAAAGGGGTCAACTGATTCAATTGTATATTTCAAAGTAAAATTGCTAAATAAAAGCAAAGAGATAGAAATATACACACACGTAAGTAAACATAAACATACATACATGTATGTATATACATAAAAAATATTTCCTGTCCATAAAGTGTACAGCCACAAACCATGAAAAATAGAGACACTTACTGAAGAAGATACAAAATACAAGAAATATTGTACATAAGACAATGATTCTTCAGTCTCCTTCAAAGTAGGCACCTTGGAACCTCACATAGTTCTTCTAGTCACCATTAGCTGTCTCATCATATTTTCCTGAATTTCATTGACAATATGAAATTTCTTCCCTTTCAAAGATGATTTTAGTTTTGGGAAAAGTCAGAAGTCACAGGGTGCCAAATCTGAACTGTAGTGGGGCTGAGTCACCTGAGTGATTGAATGTTTTGGCAAAAAACTCTGCAGAAGACATGATGCATAAGCAAGCATGTTGTTATAATGAAACTGCCCATCACCAGTTGTTCTTAGCTGAGGCCTTCTGAATCATCCAAAGAGTTTCCATGGAAGAATGTTCAAGCTTAATGCAAAATTGGATGCAGTTTCATTGCTCTACTCACTCACTCATTTTGAATGTGATGGCCACAAGGTACACATGCTCACTCAATGGCATCTACTTCCCCTACTGACTAGTACAGTGACTTCATGATTGTTCATGCATATGCATTCCAGTCTACTCTCCTTGGCTGCCAGGTTACATTAATGGCATGCAAACTGTTCTCATATTAACAGTTTCTGGACTTTTTCCAGACAGACCTCTTATACATAGGCACATGTATGTACCTACATGTGTATGTATATATGGGGAAAAAGAAGGAGACAGAGAGAGAAAAAGAGAAAGTTGTTTAAACTGCATTATTAAAGTAGTTACATTTTAAAACTATCTTCTAAGTCTTATATTACCTAAATTATGCAAACATTAGAAAATTCTACTACAATTATAGGAAAAAATAACATTTTGCATGTCAATATAAATGAAAATGTCATAGAAAAATAATGTAAATATACCATTAGGTAACAGCTTTTATATTTTAATCAAATTAACCTTTAATAAATTTCATATCTCTCAGAAACAGGAATATAGAAATATGTTTTGAAATATAATAAAAAGAAAATGCATATTTGTATTGGATTTTACATTTTCAAATGCCAAAAGTCCTCATTAAAGAACTTACAAGCTGAATACATTTTTTGCATAATGTTTAAATGCAAACCATTTTTTTTTGAAACTTTAGCCAATTAATTCCATCATCTTAGCACTACCAGATATACTTCATATTTTAGCTCTTTTCATTCTGGGCTGAAGTGTTTGAATTATGGCTCAAAACTGATCAATCTTGAAAATGAAACTGCAGCATTTTATCTGCTAATCTTCAAAATGTTGACTTCATGTCCATGGATGTTCATCATTGCTAAGGGACAGATCAGTGGGACTATCTTAATGGAGTTTGATCAGTCAATGCAGCCACATATGTTCAGAGGGCCTGGCTGAATAACCGAGTCATTGTGTTCAAACCCATTTTCTGTGCACAGCAACTTCATTAAAAAATACATATTTGCTCATTCTTTCTAATTGTTTTAAGAGTTAATCCTGCTAATAATTCACCACATTGACTTTTAAGTGTTAGGAATTCATTGTGATATCTTTGATCAAAATTTTTTTTTAAAGGACAGATGTGAGAATCAACTACAAAAGGCAAATAATTTTATTTATCTGGGTAAAGTTGAGTATTTAAAACTGGTTAATATTTATATGATCTTTAAAAGGTCTTCTGTAAGCCTACATATCATTCATTAACAGTGTCATGCTACTTGCAGTGAGAAATATTATTTGTAAACATTTTTGTTCCATCTTAGAGATAGGAATATAAAATCCAAATTCTAGAGAGATCTTTCTATCAGCACTTGTTTCTTGTGGGCAGAGCATAAGTCTATAATATTATGCTTTATGTTCATCAGTTAATGCCACTTTTTGTTTGAAGAGCAGAACCATGTGCAGCTCCTGCTCTATCAGGTTGACTGGAAAGTGATTTCAGAGCTTCATCCTTATTTAGATTAATAAAAGCTAATTCCTATGAGAGTATAAATAAGGCTTGCCAATTGTATACATAATTTAGGCAGAAGTAGTACTATTTTCAGAGAGTGAAACTATTATGACTATTCCTTTATTTTTCTGCAATATATATTTTCCTGGATCATTGAGCTGCAGCTGTAACCTTAGATATGTGACAGGGGAGGGGTGTGGAGAATAGAAGGAGTGGTCACCTGTTGATACTTACAGCTACCTTGAGGCTTGTGGATTGATTAAAGAAGAGAAAAAAATAGTTTTGCCAAAAGGCATATTATTGTATAATAATTGCTATATATGCTCCTGTAAGTGGTGGAAACTCTAAAACAGGGGTGTCAAACTCATTTTCACTGGGGGCCACATCAGCCTCAAGGTTGTTTTCAAAGGGCCTAATGTAATTTTAGGACTGTATAAATGTAACTACTCCTTAACAGTTAAGCAAGAACTCGGCACTGCCGCAAGGTAGAAACAAGGTGCTGGGTGGGATAAAACAAGGTGGAGGGCTGGAGTTGGCACACGGGCCTTGTGTTTGTCACCTGTACTCTAAAACAAGTATTGAGTCTCTGTATTCAGGTGACTTCTAATCACTCCACTGGACAATCCCTAAAAAAGGTTAAGATGCAACCCAGCGCAGAGCTGTGACTGTTATGCAGGTGACACTCGGCTCAATTCTCCATCATTGATAATAATGAAAGAGCCTTTGCCCAAAGCACTAGTTTTAACTGTCTACAAGAGAAATAAGTATCCACTGCCAACACAGTCACTTTCTATTGACCAGGCATTGATTTGGTCCTTTGCTTTACTCTCAATGGAGAATCATCAATTACAAGGTAGTTACTGCCATCAGAGGTGGATGCAAATTACCTACACTTCCATAATAAATGAAAATCAAGAAAGAAAATTATGTGTTTTGTTCTGACAAAATACATAAATTGAGAGATCTTGCTACTTGACTTACTTTTTTTGAAGAATGTCCAAATATAAAATTGATTTTAGCTTTCCAGTCTCTTGACTCTTCTTTTCAACACCTATTTTAAAATAAAGTGATATAAATATGTCTTATAATTTAATATTGTATGTGAGTAATGTACATGTACACATTGCATTTATCTAAATGAATGAATACAAAGAACTTTTGAATAAAATGTCATTTTAAAAGTCGTGTGACTGTATTTTAATTATGCTGTTTAAAATGATATTTACATTTAATTAATAAACTAGAAGTATTAACTTTCATTTTAAACAAGATAATACTCATAATTTCTATTACTGTATAGGCTTAGGTTAGTTTTGCCTGTGGATTTTAAAATCACCAGCAAAGAAACATTAGTACCTATGGTTGTGCTAATTTGTACAACCAGTCCTATAAGCAAAATCTCTTTCTATCCCTGCCCATCAAAGTGCAGCTTCTGAGTAATCTCTTCTCTGTACTGTCTGAGACACATTACCAGTTTCTTTCTATGTAGAACCATAAGGCAGCTGAGAGAGCACTATTTCAGTTTTACAAAATAGCTAGTATGATATTTATTTTTAATGTACATTTTATATAACTTGCTTACCCAAGAGAGTATATGCATTTTAGGGAACCATATCACCTGTGCTTTGAGAAAAAAAAAGCATTATACATTTAAGGATACAAATATATTCAAAATGAGGAAGAAATATCTGTCTGGAGCCAGAGATGCTTACATGATATTTGAAATTCTTCTATTTATTTATCAGAGCTATGAAGAAAAAAATCATAGCACTGGTGGTGTGCATAGGTTACTAATTTTAAGAAAGTCACACTCTCCTTCAGAAAAATGAGATATTTTTGTGCCTTACAGGAACCCAGGAATAGCACAAAGAGCACAGCTAAGCATCAGATCAAGGCTCCGGCCTTCTGATCACAATCTCTGAGGAGTTACTTCACTGGGCTAAGCTCTCTGAGTGACCTGGAGAGTTCTGGATCTAACAATAATGATCCTTTTCTCTTTTGGTGGGTGACAGAGGCTAACATCAATGAAGGAAGAAATAAAAAGAAAGATAGGATTATATAGTTTCTGAAGTGATGTTGAACAACTAAAATTATAAGAAAATGATAATAACCAAACCTTTGCTTTCAAATAGACATCTACCTAGAACAGCATATATGTGTTGGCCTCTATTGCTCATTTTGACAGCAGATTTTATCCCATTTCATGCATTCACATTTACAATAGTTGGGTGATGACTGATCAACCAGCTGTGGTTTAGGGGTTTGACATGCTTATACCATCAGAGGACATTTAAATTCTCCTGAAGAAATGGCTATTTCATCATTTAATCAGATACCTGCATATAATTGCATTTTGGATACACATGCATTCACACACTTACACAACTATATTTAAACTTCAAAGAGAAATGTTCTAAAAGGCATTTGTTTCTTATGGAAACAAAATAAGAATGAGCTGCATTCAAAGAGTGAGGAAAGCTATACACAGGAGACCTCAATTTTATTGTGGTTTAGCTCATGGAGCAAATATGTTTAGTGGTTTTGGTCTACTTCCTTAGAAAAATGTCCACATTAAAAATGACCACCCAGGTGAGCACAGTCTGGCATAATGCTAACATCCTAGCAAACAGAAGCCTCTATCCAGGGCCAACATCCACTTCCAACTCTTACTAAATTTCTTTTCCTGTGGGAAAAGTTTTAAGTAGAATCAAGAGAAGTTATTCTACAGGTTTAAAAAACACAGTGAATCATAAACATTAAACACATAAATACTAAATCAATATAATTTATTAGCCACCATTTTTAACCATAAATGGACACCATCCACTATGGGATCAACCCAGAGTGAACTATTCCCTAGCTGGTTGCAAAATTTATTTGGATATTACAGAATTTTGACCTGGTAACTTGCCCAGTCTTAGAAAGGTTGAACATTACAAATGAGAAGGCTGTTGAGCTGTACAAAATTCTTTCCTAAAAAATATAGCATTATCAAAACATTTTATAATTATGAATCCATGCCATAATCCTATATAATCAATTGTTAGCCGCATTCATTTTGTTTTACCTTGCATTCCTCATCTTAGCAAATGGCTGACTCCTGAGTAAACCTAGGCCACTGTACTTTAGGAAGGAGGCTTATATAGTCCTTGTACTAGACTGTGAGTTCCATACAGGGTACAGTCTTGGATTTCAGTTTCAAAGATCACATATTTTGCTGATGCAATATGATTGAATATATAGCTTCCCTGAAACATTTCCCACAGTAATATGGAGTAGAAGAATATTATGTAATTGGCATAAAATAAATACAAACACTCTAAAAGCAATTATTTCAAACTACAATAGTTTCTTATTTTGAATGAGTTGAAATTCTGAAAATATTAAGCAATAGTCCTTGCCGGTATAGTACCTGACCTCCACCATAGAGATTTATTTGGAATATTCCAAATAACATAAGTAAAGGGTTAATTTTGCCTCTGAAACAAATTGAATTGGAGAAATTATTAGGTAACTATAAGTGATGTCAGCATTGTTTGTGGGTTTTTTCTATATTACCTTAATACTTACTTTAACCTCATCCAACCAACCTTTAATTTAATTATTTCTAATTAAAGATTATGGAAATGTGGTTTTCTAAAAATTAGCTATGCTTGCTTGCTCTTTCTTTAGTAATTCTTGAAAGATATTTTCTTTCAAGAACTTTCAAAGATTTTTTCAAGAATATTTCTTTAAAAAGCAGAAGTCAGATAGTTACATATGCTGTAACAGCCAGACAACAAGTCTCTGACTTCTACTTGGTAAAATGTAAATGATTATATTTTTGTGAAAAAAAAAAAGAACTATAATATCTAAACCAGGGTTACCTGTGTGAAAACAAAAGCAAAAATGATGCATTAGTGTAGTGCATCACTAAAGGGAATTTTGTGACAACTCCATCTTAGATCAGTATATTTTAGCTTTGAGTAAAGAATCCATTTCCTACCTTGTTTGAAAATCACTGAGTGGAGAAAGATGCATATGATTATTTGCTTTTGTAAAAGTTTCCTGTAAGATGAAAGGAACATATAAAAAAAGTTTGTGTGTTAGTACAGAGTATTCATTATATGTTCCAGTGAAATACCAGGCTAGGAAAATATCGAATCAAAATAATCCAATGCAAACAAACATGACAAATTCTAAAACATAATGAATAGCATATTGTACAATTCTCTACTCCTTGAATCTCTTATAGCCAATTTAAAGGATTTCTGTTCCTCCTAATTGATAAAATATCCTCCCTCAATACTCCTTCAACTTGGCACCAATTAAAGGTTCTTGACTTTATACCTTCAGGAAATTACCTAAGATCAAATTTTCTTGAAAGTAATAACTCTGGCAAAGAATCAGCTATAAAAGCATAGGACATGATGACAGACCAGTGAGAAATTTTGAATTCTTTAACCTACAGCCTGACTAATCTTTTTTAGACCCAGTACTTATTACAGTGCTTGGCATCAAAAGGAAATCAATAATTGTTTTTGAATTGTTGTATTACCTCTGTTCATCTCATGGTGGAATTCCTATTTTATTTGCAGATTTATCTTTTCAACTAAAATCACCTGATGGTTTAGGTTTCCTTTAATGATCTAATCAGTAACTTAATTGCTGCTGTATTTGACTCTCAAGTAATCTATATAAAAGTGCCAATAGTATTTGTATATGCTTGTCATTAATCAATCAAGATTACTTGCAAAAATTACATTATATTACAATGCAGATAGTTCTATAATTCAGTGATTAACATGAAACAAACTATAATTTATTTTAGTGAAGAAATTTTACTATTATTCCAGTTTTGCTGACAACAATTGAAAGGAAATTAATTGTCCCAATGAGTAATATTTTTAGTACCATTATTATCACAATTCTCTACTAATTTTTCTTTTTGTTTTTCTTTGAGTTGAATAGAACACCTTCTGTTTCATTATGGTCTTTTCAGTTAAAACCAACTCATGTGCATAGGCAAATATTTGTATTGTTATAATATTGGATTAATCACACTCACAGCAATAGCAATTGAATCTCCAATTTCCAACATTTAATATATCCAACTTTAATCAAGTATATAAGGAATGCAATTTTAAAAAGTCTGTTTTTCTATATATTTATTTTGAATAGATTTCCTTTCTTATTAAACATCTAATTTTGGTTGAATATTGCTTTTTCAGAAATACTAGAACAAATTAGCAACTGAGCATATTTTGTTTTATATTTTAAGGCAAAATAATGAAAAACTATAAATATTCTAAATCTTATTACCAATATGTGATAATTATCTTTGATGATAAAATTTATAATTTTACCTTATCCTACTCACACAATAACCATTTCTAAAGTTTAGAAATCTATCATGAAAATTAAAAGTTAAATATTAATATAATAATCATGTGTATATTCACATGTGAATCTGTACACACACCTGTTTGCACATAAACTTATTATAATGGGGTGCAGCCAGAGAACCACAAAAGAAGAATTTGAAATGGGGTCCGGAACGTGGGTGTCCAGAAAATATAAAAATATAGAATATACCCAACCCCATAAATCTGAACTGTGGGATGGGATACATGGAGCAGGGTCATTGAGAGTTATTTTGCATATCAACAGTTAGCCAGCTTCATACCTGATATGCCAAAAATGGTTATTTTGCATATCTATAACAGCTGGCTAGGTTCCTAGATATGCTAAGCATCTGTGGATTGTTTTGAGCCAAGGAGATGAGTGTGACTTTAACCCATGTGGTAAGTGGGAGGTAGCTGCCCTTTACAGTGCTTCTGTGAGAGTTTAGAGATGGTTCGCTCCACAACAAGGGGTCACACCTGCGCATACTAACTATGGTAGTCAAGAAAGGCTGAAAAAATATGGGAGGGCTGGCAGGTGTGGGAAGAGTTGGAAATGGTGTTGCAGAAGAAGATTTGCACCTAGATTTAAAACTAGGAGCAGCAGCCATACAGGGCTAACTATGTGGTTTGGGAGGTTCTAACCATGTGGTTCAGGAAGAAAGGAAGATGGAACAAACATGCAGACCTCTCTCTTAGTGGTTTGGAAGAATGCAGGAGAGACAGTCCAAGGAAAAAGGGGTGAAACACTATTGCTGGTAGGCCATGAGAAGGTGCCACATGGGTTTGGATTAAGAAGTGGAGATCCCAGTCACACAGCTGATGGTGTTGGGAACTGAGGGAGGTGTGCCAGCTGAGCATGAATTACTGGGAAGAAGCAGGAGCTACCTGATCACAGACTTCTATTTTTTCCTCAGATACGGTGCCCTTGACTGGCTTGACTGGGAAAAGGGGGGAAGGAAGGACTCTGTGTGTTTGTTGGTGTTTTAAGGGACTTTGAGTATTTAACAGTGACATTCTGCCATTATTCTAAACCTATATAACTTTTGAATAAATATTTCCTTTCTTTTTTACCAAACTCTGGCATTGAGAGCCATAATTCCAATTCCCTGGTGGTAGACAAAGAATCCACAGTGACAGAGGGACCTTGTAACCCATGGGTCCATTCTGTAACATTATTTCTTAGCTAGTTTAGAGAATATATTTAGTACAGAAATACCTTAATGCAGTTTGGTTCAACTCTATGATAACTATTTTTGTTATGTTTGCTTCTCTAATTAGTTTCTCTACCAAATATTACTTTATTTAAACATAACTAAAATAATTATGTTCTATTATTTCCTCTATCCTAAGAGTTTATTTTGAAGGTCATGTATTATGTTCTCTTCTGACCCAAACTTTCAGCTTCTCTATATTCCTCTTCTTCATTCATCTATCTATATTCTTAGCTAATATTTTTCTATAGTGTTAAATTCTACCCTCAAATGTCTGATTATAGTAAAACTGGAGATATTTCTAAAACCTACATATTAAGAATGATGTTTTGGGAGAGTAAAAATCTCTATAAATTTATCTTCCAAATTGTTTATCACTCTAATGCCCAGTTTTGCCCTAGTTCTTCCATTTTAGAGTTTTTGAAATAATGTTTAAATGTTCTTGATCTAACACAAGATATTGACCACATAGCTATATATCTATCTCTTTTAGAATACTTTTGTGTAAAATTGTTCTTTACCTCACATTGCCATCTTTCTCTTTTTTCATATTTCTATCCTAACCTTTTTCATATTTATATTGCCCTTTCAATTTTGCTATATCCACAAGAGAGCAAATTTGGACATGATATTCTTGGAAAGGAACAGAAGGAAGATAAAAATAAAACTAAATGAAGCAACAAAATATTTTTCAGGACTCATTTCATTATACAAAGAAGGTGAAACAATTACCTTGATGTTTGTGTAACTCCAACCCTTATCTACTAAGGCTTTACTGCAATTTCCAGTGTACTTTTTCAATGAATCAAATTCATAAAGCTCCAACGTTATGGTTTTTCCATTTATTATTGGTCTTTATATAATTTTAAATTTGCCATGTAATTATTTCTCAATTTTGGTATTTTATTTCTGTCTGAATCATGAATATTTACATATTTTTGTTTCCCTTGAAATTATACAATTTTAAAACTAAAACATTTTTTCAGTTCCTTTTGTGAGGCACATGCCTTACTACATTTATCACCTATAAAATGTGGACAGAAAATCCTCAGCCTATCTCATAGACTCAATATACCAAAAGAAGCAGGAGAAGAAGGTAGAAAAGGGAAAGGTGGTAGTGGCAGTAGTAATGGTGGTAAAGGAGGAGAAGGAGAAGAAGGAGCAGGAGGAAGAAGGGGGGAGAAGAAGAAGAATAAGGAGAAAGAAGAAGAAGAAGAGGAGGAGGAGGAAGGAAGAAGAAAAAGAGGAAGAGGAAGAAGAAGGGGAAGGAGAAGGAAGAAGAGGAAGAGGAAAAAGAAGAGGAGGAGGAGGAGGAGGAGGAGGAAGAAGAAGAACAAGAAGAACAAGAAGAACAAGAAGAACAAGAAGAACAAGAAGAAAAGGAGGAGGAAGGAAGAAGAAGAAGAGGGGGAGGAGGAAGAAGAAGAAGAAGGGGAGGAGAAGTTAAGACGAAGAAGGAGGAGAAAGAGGAGGAGAAGAAAAAAGAAGGAGGAGGAGGGGGAGGGGAAAGAGGGGGATGAGGAGGAGAAGGGAACATAAGTATAAGTACTTGTATGGGAGAAAAATAATCATCAAAAGACAAAGAAATATGACTGAGCCATTTATTTGTCATAGTTGATGATACTAAATCTGTTTTTAAATCTAAATTGTTGTTAAAGCACACTGTAAGAAAGCTGAATAGTTGAACTTGGCAAAATATCTCTCAGACAATATAAAAATAAAATAATTTTTTTCTAACTTGACATTTTTTTCTGTGTTTACAAGGAATTAAGAGTAGGTATGTGAAAAACCAGTAGTGAAATATCCAAATCTTCATGACTAAATAAGCAGACTAATGATCAGAGGGAATAACAAATCAGAATCCTTCAATCCCATCTTTACAATGTGCCTAAGTCTGCGAACTGTAGTAACTGCTGGAATTGATCACAGCTGGAAACCTTTCATCACAGGTACATGTCTCATCTCTTAGTGATGCAAATGGGGATCGCATGTAATTCACCCCAGTGAATAGCCCTTACTCAGTTAATATAAAATGATCCAATATTCTCAGCCTTTAAATGCATTCACTTCACTAATTCTGATACTGTTGTTCCTGTAAACTCTACATAATATAAAATATTTAAATTTCTCTACATCTTCTTATTCATTTTCAAATTCGCAAAGGATAAAATGATTACTTTATATTAATGAAGGTTTTATTTTCCCCTTTAGTAAATTATATGGTGTGTGTGAATATGTGTGCTACCTTGTCTAGTGACACATCAGTTAAACAGACCATTTGAGACACAAATTTGTTAAAAATATTAAATGATAATATAGTAAATAAAAAATCTGGTGCCCATTCAACCTAATTAAAATACTTGGCAGGTACTTATTTACAGAATGAAGTAATTTAAAGATCAGTAATTAATACAAAGTAAAGATTTCTCTACATTTTTTCACCTATTCTTCATTTCTGAAAGAACTCTAAGAAATAGGCCTGCAAGGCAAGATATTTTCATTACATTTTTAAATATTTTATTGTTGTTCAATTACAGTTGTCTGTTGGAAACTGCCCTGCCTGGTTTCAGGACCTGTAACCTCCCATGGCTAAAGCTGAGTGAGGAACCTTTGGACCATAAGCCACTAAGGGGACAAAGCTTATCTCCCTGGCAGGGGTCCCATCTCTGCTCCTTTTACTTCATCCTGCCTGGCCCCAATGCTTGATTGGTTAGTCAATGATGGGTAAGATTCCTCAAGGGAGGGACAACCAAGACAAGCATGATCACAGAGAGTCCCCAGGGCAGGATTTGGGGGCTACAGAAAAAGGGGGTGACAGACCCTCACCCCTTGGCTTTTACATAGCTTGAGTCCTCATTCTGTCTGCAAGAAGTATCCTAATCTTTTGGCTGCCTTACTTCCCCTGACTGCCTTAAGCCTGAAACAATGCCTTAAGCCTGAAAAAATGCCTGTAGTGGGTGCAGCCCTGTGCTGGAAAGGGCAGTTTCCCTAGGCTGATCAGGCCTAAAAAAAGAATGCATAAAATCCTGTGAAGCCAACTTTGCTAATACCCTCAATTTAAATGACAAGGGTCCAAGCCTGAAATGAGTTTGTTTCCCCAAAGTTTTATGGTGCCTTAACTATCTGACTCAGACCCAGAATACACCCTCAGAGTTCTTTGAATGTTATCTACTATTTAATCATTTCTGTCTGACAATGATCGATGAGCTTTATTCCTGTGCAAATTTAACCCAATAAAATCTTGTCAAGGCAAGGGTCATCACCCTCTCACCCTCGAGAGAGTGGTCACACTGTCCCTTTTCCTCCGCAGGACTAGGTAGTCCCTGTGAATGTCTCATCTCATCCATAATGCCACGAACATTGTGAGCTGGTGTCCGCACCAGTTGTCCCCATTTTTTCCACATTACTTTCACCTTCCCTATGCACCACCCCTCCCACATTCAATCCCTTCATTGTCCTTGATCATTGGTCCTTTAAAAAGTTCCATGCCTTTATATCTCCCTTCTTTCCCCCATTATGCCCTTCCCCACCCCCTCTAGTCATGTCAGTTTGTTCTCTATTTCCATGTCTCTGCTTTATTTTGCTCACTTCTTTGTTTTGTTGATTAGATTTGACTTATAGGAGAGATCATATGGTATTTGTATACTGCTGCCTGGCTTATTTTACTTACCATAATATTCCCCAGTTCTATCCATGCTGTTGCAAAATGTAGGAGTTCCTTCTTTTTGCTGCATAGAATTCCATTGTGTAAATGTACCACAGTGTTTTGATCCACTGTGATAAATTTGATCCTCATTTACTGATAGGCACTTAGGCTGTTTCTGGCATGTGGCTAATATAAATAATGCTGCTATGATCATTGGGATGCATAGGTTCTTTTGAATTGGAATTTCAAGATACTTAGGGTATAATCCCAGCAGTGGAATTGCTGGGTTAAAAGGCAATTCCATTTTTAGTTTATTGAGGAAAGTCCATAGTTTTCCACAGTGGCTACACCAGTCTGCATTCCTACCAACAGTGCATTAGGGTTCCCTTTTCTCCACAACCTCTCCAGCACTTGTTGTTTGTTGATTTGTTTAAGATGACCATTCTGCCAGTATGAAGGGGTATCTCATTGCAGCTTTAATTTGAATCTCTCTGATAACTAGTGATGCTGAGCCTCCTCTCTTATGTCTATAGGCTCTCTGTAGGTCCTCCTTGGAAAAGTGTCTGTTCAAGTCCTTCGCCCATTTTTTAATTGTATTGTTAGACTTCCTGGTGTGAGTTCTTTATATATTTTGGAGTTCAAACCATTGTCTGAGGTATCATTAGCAAATATATTCTCTCATATAATTTGTTGCTTTTTCATTTTGCTGATGTTGTATTTAGCCATACAGAAACTTTTTAATTTGATATAGTCCCATTTGTTTGTTCATTCCTTTATATCCCTTCCTCTGTAGGACATATTGGTGAAAATATCGCTGCGTGGAATATCGGAAAATTTCCTGCCTATGTTCTCCTCTAGGATTTTGATGGTGTCATGACTCATATTTAAGTCTTTTATCCATCTTGAGGTTATTTTGTATATGGTGTAAGTTGGTGATTGAGTTTCATTATTTGCATGTAGCTGTCCAGGTCTCCCAACACCATTTGCTGAAGAGGCTATTTTTACTCCACTTTATGCTCCTGCCCCCTTTCTCAAATATTAATTGACCATAGAGGTATGGGTTTATTTCTGAGTTCTCTATTCTTTTCCATTGATCTATATTTCTGTTCTTGTGCCACTATCAGAGTGGTTTGTTACAGTGACCTTGTACCATAGTTTGATATCGGGAATTGTCATCTGTCTTACTTTGTTCTCCTTTTTCAGAATTTCTGAGGCTATTCAGGGTGATTCATGGTGTTCCATATAAATTTCTGAAATGTTTGTTTTATATCTTTGAAATGTGTCATTGCTATTTTAATAGGGATTGCATTGAATCTATAAATTGCTTTGGGTAGTATCAATATTTTGATGATGTTAATTCTTCTAATCCTTGACCATGGTATATGATTCCATTTATTTATGTTTTGCTTAATTTCTTTTATTAGTGTTGTGTAGCTTTATGAGTACAGGTCTTTTACCTCCTTGGTTAGTTTTATTTCTAGGTACTTTATTTTTCTTGTTGCTATGCCAAATTGGATTTTTATTCCTGATTTCTGTTTCTGATTTTTCATTGTTAGTGTACAAAAATACCTTTGATTTCTGAATATTGATTTTGTATCCTGCTGTTTGCCAAATTTGCTTATTAGGTCAACTAGTTTTTTGGAACCTATAGGATTTTCTATGTGTACTGTCATGTAATCTTCAAACAATGATAGTTTTACTTCCCCTATTCTAATTTGTATGCATTTTATTTTTTCCTTGTCTGATTACTGTGGCTAGAACTTTCAACACTGCATTGCATAGAAATGGTGAAAGAAGAAAGATATCCTTGTCTTGTTCCTGATCTTAGTGGGAAAGCTGTTAGTTTTTGCCCACTCAGTATGATGTTGGCTGTAGATTTCTCATATATAGCCTTTATTATGTTGAGGTCCCTCCCTCTACTTTCACTTTGCTGAGTGTTTTTATCATAAAGGGGTGCTGTACCTTATCAAATGCTTTTTCCACATCTAATGATATGATCCTGTGATTTTTGTCTTTCCTTTTTCTTATTGATGTATTATATTTATTGATTTGTAAATATTGTACCATCCTTATTTCCCTGAGGTGGATGAATCCCAATTGATCATGGTATATGATATTTTTAATATATTGCTGCATACAGTTTGCCAATATTTTGTTGAGGATTTTAGTGTCTATGTTCATCAGTGATACCGGCCTATAGTTTTTTTTCTGCATTGTGTGTTTGTCTGGTTTTCCAATTAGGATAATGCTGGCTTCATAAAGAGAGTTTGGGAGTCTTCTCTCTACTTGGACTTTTTGGAACAGTTTGAGGAATGTAGGGGTTAGCTCTTCCTTAAATATTTTATAAAATTCTCCAATGAAACCATCAGGTCAAGGAATTTTGTGAGCCAGGATTTTTTTGATTACTGCTTCAATTGCACTAGCTTTTATTGGTCTGTTCATCCTTTCTGCATCTTCTTGATTCAGGTTTGGAAGATTATATGTTTGTACAAATTTGTCCATTTCACTCAGATTTTCAAATTTCCTGGCATATAGTTTTTCATGGTAACTTCTTACATTCCTCTGTACTTCTATGGTATCAGTTGTAATTTCCCTTCTTTCATTTCTGATTATATTTATTTGGGTCTTCTCTCTTTTTTCCTTGATGAGTCTGTTTAAAGGACTTGTCAATTTTGCTTACCTTTTCAAAGACCCAGCACCTGGATTTATTAATCCTTTCAATCGTTGTTGTTTGTTTTTTTATTATTATTTATTGTATTAAAGAGACTGAAGGGGAGAGAGAGACAGAGAGAGAGAGTGAGAGAGGGAAACATTTACTTGTTCCATCTATCTGTGCATTCACTGATTGATCCTTGTATGTGCCCTGATCAGAGATGGAACCCATAACCCAATATTAGTGAACTGGTGCCATACTCTAATCAACTGAGCTACCCAGCCAGGACTATGTTCTTAGTCTCTATGTCATTTAATTATGTTCTGATCTTGATTATTTCCTTCCTTCTATTCACTTTGTGGTTAGTTTGCTGCTGTTCTTCCAGTTCCTGTTGATGCAGGGTTAATTTTTTATTTAATATATTTATCTTTTTTAGGTAGTCCTGTATTACTATGAACCTCCTTCACAGGGCTGCCTTCGCTGTGTCTCATCTATTGTGGACTGTTGTATGTTCACTTTTATTTGTTTCCAAAACTTCATGATTTTTTCCTTGATCTCATTATTAACCCCTTCATTGTTTATTAGCATGCTATTCTGTTTCCATGCATGTGAATGTTTTTGAGTATTTTCCTTGAGGTTAGTTTCTAGTTCAAGCCTTTGTGATCTGATAAAATGCTTGATATGATTTCAATTTTTCTTGAATTTGTTGAGGCTTATTTTGTGTCCTGTCTTATGGTCTGTCTTTGAAAATACTCCATGTGCATTTGAAAAAAAATGTGTATTTTGCTTCTTTGGGATGAAAAGTTTATATATACTAAATAAGCCCCTTTGATCTAGTGCACACTCAGTTCCAAAATATCCTTGTTATTTTGTTTGGAAGACTTATCCATTGTTGACAGTGGTGTGTTAAAATCACCTTCCATAAGTGTGTGGCTATCTATATCTTTCTTGAAGTCCTCCAAGATTTTCATTATATATTTGGGTGCTCCTATGTTGGGTGCATATATATTTACAATGTTTGTAACTTCTTGATTGATTCTTCACTTAAGAATTATGAAGAGTCCTTCTAGGTCTCTTTCTATTGCCTTTGTCTTGAAGTATGTTTTGTCTGATATCCATACTGCTACCCAGGCTTTTCTTCCTGTCCATTTGCTTGAACTATTTTTTTTCCAACCCCTTCCTTTCAGTCTCTGGAGCTCTTTTGTCCTGAGGTAGATCTATTATAGGCAGCGTATGTACAGGCCATGTTTTCTTTTTTTTTTTTAAAGGTTTTATTTATTTATTTTTAGAGAGATGGGAAAGAGAGGAGAAAGAGAAGGAGAGAAATATCAATGTGTGGTTGTGTCTCACACACCCCTTTACTGGGGACCTGGCCCACAACCCAGGCATGTACCCTAGACCAGGATCTGTCCCAGCAACCCCTTGGTTCATAGGCCTGTGCTCAATCCACTGTGCTACACCAGGCAGGATCCATGTTTTCTTATCCATTCAGCCACACTATGTCTTTTGATTGGAGCATTTAATCCATTTACATTTAGGATTATTATTGATAGGTATTTATTTATTGCCATTTTACCCTCTTTGTACCTATGTTCCTCTCTATCTCACTCTTTTTCTTCATCTTCTTAAAGCAGCCCCTTTAGCAAATCTTGCAATGCTGGTTTGGTGGAATTGTATTCTTTTAGCCTTCTTTTTTCTGGGAAACTACTTATTTCATCTTTCATTTTAAGTGGGATCCTTGCCGTTTAGAGTAGGCTTGCTTGTAGGCCTTTGCTTCTCATTATTTGAAATATTTCTTGCCATTACCTTCTGGCTTGTAGTGTTTCTGTTGAGAAGTCAGCTGGTAGCCTTATCAGTGCTCCCTTTTATGTTACTTCCTCTTTCTTCCTTGCTGCTTTTAAGATTTTCTCTTCTTGTTTGAGTTTTACCATTTTAATTATGATATATCTTGGAGTAGCCCTCTTTGGGATGATCTTGATGGGGACCTTCTGTGCTTCCTGGATTTGTGTGACTTTTTCTCGCATCAAATTAATGAAGTTTTCCATCATTACTTTTTCAAACAGGTTTATACATTGCCCTTCTTCTTCTTCTGGTATCCCTATTATTTGTATATTATTATTTTCCATGTTGTCTTGCAGTTATATTAACCCCTCTTCATTATTTTTTAGTCTTTTTTTCCATTTATTGCTCTTTTGGGGAATTTTGTTCTAGCTTGTCATGCAGCTCATGGACTCAGTCCTCTGCCTCATCTAGCCTGCTTTTGATTCCTGCTACTGTGTTTCTCAATTCAGAAATTGTATTCTTTATTTCCTCCTGACTCTTATTGATAGTTTATATGTTTTTTTTCCTGCTGATGAAGTTTTCATAAGTTCCTTGTATCTTCCCTGTAGTTTTCGGCAATTCTCACTGAGCTCATTAAACTTTTTTAAAACCATTGTTTTCAACTCAATATCTGATAGTTTGCTTGCCACTGTTTCATTTAGCATTCTTTCTGGGAATTTCTCTTTTCCTTCCCATCTGGGGTTGTTTCTTTGTCTTCCCATTTTGGGGAAGACTCTTCTTGTTTGCTTCTGCTTCTTAAATTGGTGTGATTTGATTACCTGTCTTTGTAGTATGAACCTCTATAGTAGTAGACCTGTGCAATTCAGTGGTGCACTCTCCTTGATCTCCTGTACTTGATGCTCCTGGGATGCCTTTTATGTCATTTTTGTTGGCTTTCTGGATGTAATTTGGTTTTGATTGCTGTTGGGTCATTTTCTCATGGGAAAATGACCAGCTGGTCTGTTCCTCCAGCTGGTTGACTGAGGGTCACCCCACCTACCATGTCTTATATGCTGTTGTATAGATGCTGCCAGAAAAAAAACAAACAAACCAACACCCACAAAAATAACTCCCACTTGCTATCCCACTATCAACAGCAAATGAACAGGTATTAATAAGGGCGTAAAGAGATTAAGACTACTAAAGGAAAGGAGAGTGAATATGAGATGACCTACTGAAAGAAAAATGATTTTGAGAGGGTAGAGAGAGGAGTATCAATAAGAGTTGGTAATCAGAGCACTACAAAGAGATAAAATAAAATTTGCATTATAGCCCTGGCAGGCGTAGCTCAGTGGATTGAGCGTGGGCTGTCAACCAGGCATTACAGGTTTGATTCCCAGTCAGGGCACATGCCTAGGTTGCAGGCCATGGCCCCCAGCAGCCGCACATTGATGTTTCTCTCTCTCTCCCCCCCTTCCCTCTCTAAAAAATAAATAAATAAAATCTTTTTAAAAAATTTGCATTATAAAAAAGGAATGAAGCTTTGGCTGGTGTGGCTGAGAGGACCAAGTGCTGGCCTGCAAACCAATGGGCTGCTGGTTCGATTCCCAGTCAGGGTACATGTCCGGGTTGTGGGCCAAGTTCCCAAATGAGGGCACATCACAGGCAACCACACATTGATGTTTTCCTTCCACCCTCCCTCTGCTCCCTTCTCTCTAAAATTAAATAAATAAATAATAAATAAAATCTTTTTTAAAAATGACAAGAAGAAAGCAGAATGGAGTAACTAAGGGAAGTGTATAATATTAGCCTTAAACAGAAATTAAAGTAAAATAATACAATAAAACAGAGAATGAAAAAGGAAAAATATATATAAATAATTAAAAATAGGAACCAAAATGGAGAGAAAGATCCATCATAGCAGTGTCAACAACAAGTGAGCTAAGATTAATATAGGTGTGATGGAAATAAAAGGGAAGAAAAAAAAGAAGAAAGAAAAGCTTAAGAGATGTCTACAGGAAAGAGAAGTGATTTTAAGATGTTAAGGGAACATTAAAGGGAACAAAAACCAAGCTAAGACAGGGAAAAAATATAATTTGAGATGAATAAAAGAGTAGGAGAGGGTAACAGGAAAAATTGAGATTTGAAATACAATATTAGTAAAGATCTAGAGATAAAATTGAAAAAATTGAGCAATAAATACCCTATCCACAATCAATGGCCAAAGATAGCTGTAGGTGGAGAGAGATTGTGGGTATTGTAGGAGCAGAAAAAAGAATGTGGATGACCACTGACAGGAAAATTTGTTTTGAGAGGCTGGATAGGGGAGAAATAGTAAGAGTGCAGAATGGAAACAAGTTGTAGCAAGAGAAAAAACAATTTAAAATGAAAATAATAAGAGGAAAGAAAAAGGCAAAATGGGTTAAGAGAAGGGAGAGATAAAATATGTGAATTGAAATAAACTATAGTATAAAATCTAGTGACTTAATAGGCACCAACTTGAAGGACAAGAAATGAATGTTAAAAAACTATGCAGAAAAGAAAATATTGCATATCATGGAGGAGACCACAGTGGGTTTTGTTTCTATCCCCAGTCTCTCCTCAAGCTTCTCTAGTCCACTCTGACCTCCCCTGCCCCTCTGCCAGAGCCCAGGGAAAGTGTTTGCAACTGAAAATTTATGTGTTGGCCTTTTAAACAGCTCTTTGTGTCTCTAGCTTTTCATCTCTAGTAGAGAGCAACACTTCCACCTTTTGCAGCTTGGTGTTATCTATGTATTTTTTGGGCTCTAGTACTCTAGGCTGGGGATCTCAGCTTAGGGTTTAGACACCATTCTTCTCATGGGGATCCAACTGGCCACTTAAATGTCTCTCCAGCACTTTAGCTGGCACATGTAGACACCCAATGAGCCCTCTCATGTCTCTACCACACTCCCTACCAGTCATGTTGTACTGAAGCTGATTCTTCTGTCTGTCTGTGATTATAAGGCCTCCCTTTTGCTATTGTTCAGTTGTTTGTTCCTGGTAATTTCTCCAGTTTTGATGTAATTCAAGATTGGCCCTGGGAGGAGGTTAATGTAACTTCTACTCACTCCTCCACCATCTTGTAACTGCCCCCCTCACTGATCTCATTACATTTAACAACTTTTCATTTTCTTAACTTTTGAAAAGGATTTTGAATTCTTTAAAGATGGTAAAAGAAGTCTATAGTAGAATCCAATGAGAATTTACTTCTACACATGATCCATTATAGATACATTTTATTTTGTTATAAAATTTTCTCATGACCTTTATCAAACTAAACCTTCCTTCCTAAAAAGGAAGTTTTATGGGTGGGAGGGGGGAGTTGTATTGCTTTAATTGCTATTGTATTTATTATATTTTTTCCATTTAATGCCCCTATCAGGTTCAAATAAATGAAAGACTCCAGTTATTTGAGAGTAGATTTTTTAAAAAAATCAGATTCATAGATCTTTGAGATAATATTTAGGAAATAACCTTCTCAGTTTTTTAAATTGATAATATATAAAGTAAGAATGTAATATCTATTTTATTGATGTTATTACTGTCAACTTGCTATAGCACCTAATATGTACTGACACAGAAACCGTAATGTGAATACACATTGAATAATCAATCACATATATAGATAGCTCAAGACTCAGAAATAATAGCAGAGATATTTTTCTCTATATTTTTGACTGAAGAAAAAATCATCTCCTATGTAAAAGTCACTTGAGTGATATTTTTAGGTGCATAAACTCAGGCCATTAAATTTGGATTTGGAACCTTCCTCACTCACTTAATCTACATGGTTGATTCCTGGAGGCAAGTGAACCAATGTGCAACTCTTAAAGAAGTTGTCATTATTATGTGTAGTACTGCTATTAGTAGTATTGTTTTATTTGTTCTCTACTGAAGACCTGGATAGAAGAAGCTAAGTGTTCTGGGATAAGTGAAAGTCAAGAAGAGAGCATGAAGCAGTCTCTAACCATGGCTGAAAGGCCTCATTTACCCTGGAATTGTCTGTTGTGCTCACAGCAGTAAGTATGTGAATGTGAAGTAAAAGGTTTGTGAGTTGAAGTCTGAGAATAGCCACCTTTGTACCATTGAACCCTCCAGGGAGTTATACCACAAGGGAAAGCATGCAGAGCTATGGAAGTTGCCCTTTAAAGACACAAGTCAGGACAGAAAGAAGCAAAGACAGTGGTCAGCACAGACTCTGGTTCATAGCTCACTTTATGCCCAATATTATGAGCAATCCCTTTTTGCCAAATAAATCCTCAGGGACTTAAGGATAATTCTGGGGTAGAGAAGCTTCAGAAGGGAAACAGGTAATAATGCAGTGGGTCACTAGAATACCTTGGTACTAAAAATAATTCTGTGAATCAGAAGCTTCTGCAGCACCAAGGAGCTTGTTAGATATGGGGAATGGCTCTTCCTGCTTCAAAACTGATGAAATATCATGTGTATTTTACTCATATTTCCTAATTACTCATATACTTAAAAATATTTGAAAAGCACAACTCAAGCAACTAATTAAAAAGTAAAGTGTATATTTCATCTATGTGGAATCAATCCAAAACAGCACATGGAAATTATTTTCCCATAAGTGTGTATTTATAATTGGATAAAATATATGCAGTCATAGTTTCCATCCTCCATTAAGTTAATATTTTGTTAAGAAAAATTAGCAGTGATCAAAAATACAACTAAACTACAGAACAATCATCATTTAGAATATCTTGAAGTCTAGATAAATGGAAATCCTACAACTAAGTGTATAAAGAAAAAGCCATATTGAGACTGGTAAAAGGGGTTAAGACCTGGAATGGGCTGGTCTCACACTCACGTATGAATAAGAATTGGGAGATATATCTTGGCTGAAAAGATCTCCTGTAAGGAGTGCAGGGTCCCAGCACACATCAGGCCCCCCATCCCGGGGTTCTAGTGCCAAGAAGAGAAGTCCCCATAATATCTGATAATATCTATCATAATAATAAAAAGCAGCAGGAATTGTGGCTGAGTGAGGTGGGGACTCCTAGGGTCCCAGGCAGTTCTTTTTAAAAGACTCATGCACAGACTTAACTCACTCCCTCTGAGATCCAGCATTGGGGCAGCACCTTGAAAGGCACCAGAGACATATGGGGAAGAACTGATGCTCTGTCCAACGTCAGAGCAACAGCTTGAGAGAGGACAACTTTCTTCCAGAGAGAAGTGCTGGCAGAGGCTACAGTTCCATTTCTGAGCCCTTTATCCACAGAGCTGGCAGATAGGCAACATAACGGTGACTCTATCAACCTGACCCCCACTGTTTGCTCCACCCTGGTGATTCCCTAGCAACCTACCCCACCAAGTTGTGGACCCACCCACTATTTTTCTAGTGGCTTTTCTATAGAAATGCCTATCTTGGCTTATGTTTCAGACTTCCCTAAAATATCTCAAACAAGCAACATCTGGCCTCAATGTGCCTGATAACTCTCACTAAGCTGTTGCAGGCCTGACACTAGCAGCAGCCAGTCTTGGTTTACAGGTTTGTCTGTACTGGGCACCTGTAAGCCCAGCAAAAGTAGCAGCCATCTACTTTGTAGCTAATTCTGGGTGGTCCCAATCAGAACACAGGCAGCAGCTGGCCTTGGCCTGCACCTATAACTTACTAAGCTGATCACCTAGTAAGTTATATAATGTCTAATCACTGGGGTGTTCAACTGAAACTAATATAGTATTGTATGTCAACTATTACTAAAAAATAAAAAAAAATACTAAGCCAATAATTTCTATAGCTATTCAAAGAAAATCTAATATGTTATTTCTCTTAAAAGAATTTTAATATTTTAATATTCTAGCATTTTTCCTTAAAATTTCACTAAAAATTATGTCATATAAACAATAGGCTATTATATTCTATGAATATTCACCTATTAAAATAGTTTATTAATTCTCAAAAAAGGGGAGACAACATTGATTTGTAAGACTTTTTGGTTATATTTGTGGAAGGTTGTGATTTTCATTAAACAACCACTCCAAATTTATTCAAATTCATTTCTACCCAAATGATAAAAACATTGTTTTTCAAGAATGAAGGTATTATTTTCAGCCTCTGAGTTTGCCAAAGAAGAAATTAGTCACATCATAAAAGTCACTACTTCATGTGCCTTTGTCATAATAAAACAGAAAAGATGAACTCGGTATAGGATGAACATAGGTTATTCTCTTAATTCTCCTTAGGCTGCCTGAGAACACATCATCATTAGAGGAACTTTGTCATATTTTTTTCCTCCACATGAACTGAAAATTTAGAGTTAAAAAAATATCCATTGGTCAAGGAAGTAAGAATTATGATCCTTCTTCAAAATTCAACTGATAAAAATAATGTAAAAAATAATTTGAATTGCTCTGAGGTATTCATCATACTACATGCTTCACACTTCTATAGAGTGACAGATGGTTGAGAATTAATGGAAGAAAGATGCCAAAAAACACTGCAATTATTTCAGAATGACTTTTCCAAAATATGGCATATGGCTGGTAACAAATTCTTTGGTATGCTTGTTAAATTCATTAGGTGAATTCGTGATTCAACCTGTTGTTTGTTTTTCTTTATTATTTCTCCCTCTTTCCTTCCTTCCTTCCTTCCTTCCTTCCTTCCTTCCTTCCTTCCTTTTCTTCCACTCCTCCTTTCTCTCTCTTTCTTTCATTTTTTTTTTAAGATTTCTAACCCAGTATATAAAATCCTTGTCATGAAGAGGTTTTAAAAATATTTATTGATCAATATAATACACCCAGATATAATGGCTATGTTGTCTGTTGCCCTTCAATATCAATAGCAGCTCCACCTCATATTTTTCTTTGTCTATTATATACATGAGAAGTATTAGAAACATCATATTTCCTAGAAATGGATTAATTCATCTGATATTTGCCATTCTGATCAACAAAAAAACAAAATTAGAAGTTCCATAGAGAACTTCAAAACTCATACATTTGACTTTCAATATAGAGGTTTTCTGAGTTTTAGGAATCCTTTATCTTTATTTTTTCCCACGAATTAATTTATTGTTGTTCAATGAAGTGCCCATCAGCAAATGAGTAGATCAAGAAACTATGGTATATTTACACAATGGAATTCTATGCAGCACAGAGAAAGAAGGAGCTTATATCCTTTGGAACAGCATAGATGGAACTGGAGAGCATTATGCTAAGTGAAATAAGCCAGGCAGTGAGAGACAAATACCATATGATCTCACCTTTAACTGGAACATAATCAACAAAAGGAATCCTTTATCTTTAAATGTTAATTTCACAAAGAGAAAACCAGCTAGAAGCCAGAGTACCCACTATCATAGTTACAAGAAAAAGGCAATTAGATTTTTAAACAGTGCTATTTTATGCATCTTAAATCCCTTCAATAATTGTATTTAGACACAGACACTTCCAGAATACAAAGTTTAAGGAACAAATTATAGAATATGTGTCTGTTTCAAACTTTCTATTACTTCATTAACAGAGGATATGAGCATTAGAAGAGTCTAAGCTAGAATTAAGCAGTATGTTAACTCTTATTTTAGTTTTGAACTGTCCTATTTTATGTTAAACTAATTATTATTTGATGGAAACTGTTCAAATTACCATAAGGCTTGACTTGAAAAAAATTATTTGGACTCTCAAGGCCATACAACCCACAGCAATGCTGGCTACTTTAGACAATTAATTTTCACCGAGTCTTGCATTTTCTTGTCTTGTACTGCTATGCATGCATACCTCAAAGCATATTTGTACATTTTCTATAACCCATATTTAATTCTTTTCAATTTCCCTTGAAGCTGTAAGAAGGCTAAAAAACATTGATAATCACATTTAAAAAAACTGAGTTATGAACTCCTGAGAGAGAACATTTGGACTAATCTATTGTCTTACATACAATATCAGTAAGGATTTTAGGAAAATCCATGGCATATAGTGTTATATAAGCGTTATGTATTTTTATTATTACTATTATTATATTTTATTTAGAAATATGAAAATTTAATCTTCATAATTGTAAATATTCTAAAAATGTAATGGAAAGTTTACATAATGTCTACCAACCTGTTAATAAAAATATTCTTTTCTCAAAAATTTGCTCTGATTAATACTTAAAATTGTTTATTGTTTATTCTAATTAGATATAGAGAAAAAGTAGTATCTTAATCATATATTAAATAATAATATATTGTTGGTTCCACATTTAAATATTTATATTTGTCTAATATAAATTCAAAGTTAAATTTTTATAAGTGTGGTCAGATTTGCAGTTCTCTCAAAAATCATTTGTTGCCATATCAGTGTCTTCACCTATGCTTTTAAAAAGTAAAAATATGGACACTTAGCATTTGTTGAACATAGTCATAATGGTGAATATTTTTAAATTAAAATAAGTAATATATATTTTATTATACTTACATATCTTAGGTACTAATATATTCTTATTGTATACAAGGGGAAATTGATACTTAGAAAATTTAAGTAAAGCCAGGCCCACAAAGTTAAGGATTGGAATTGGGGAGTGAGACATAGGCACAGCCTCAGTGATTTCTTTATTACCATTAATACCCCACTGCAATCATTCTCTAATAAGGGCAGATAATTCACTATGTAAACATAGAAAAATGAACACCCCTGATACTTTTACAGTTTGTTCTATAATGTGCATTTTTAAAAAGTTTCATAGATACAGTATTTTAATGAGTCATAAAATTCTATGATATTAGGTCTTTATATATCTAGCCAATCATTCCCCTATTAAATTGTGATTAAGAGTATTTTTCCATTCTCACATGCAACACATTTCAATTTTTTCTAATCTTTTCCAATTGTCTTCAATTAATTCATGTAGATATTTCCAATCTCTAAATGTCATTTAAAATTACATCTATATGTTTATTTTTTCTCATTTGCAATACAGTAGCACTGTTTTATCTGATTAAGTATCAGCAATTTTTAGAGGTAATTGGTAAAAATATTTATTAGAATGTTTCTCAAAACTGATATTTAATGGTTGTGTTTATTAACATGGTAGATATATTGACAGTCATGTAGTTTGTCAATAAGATCTACATGAAATTATGTACAAAGTTGAATGAAAGAAAAGGATACTGTTTCATTCTATACCTTTCACCTGTGAAGCCATCCTAGCTCTGATAAAATCTTTTCTACAAGATGTTCCTCAGGTCTATCTTCTTGTGTTTTTATGCAGCAAAATATTCATTCCTAGGGTTGTATTCAAACAGAAGGAAAGATTTTCTTGTGTATTCATTATTTTAATTTATTTAATATCTACTTGATAAGTCCAAAATATACTTATTTTACCTTAATCATGAGCAGAACATCACACCAGGCACAGAGAAGGATGGAGCAAATATGTAAGTTTAGAAAGGAGCACAGCCTGATCCTTTCCATACTTCATCATTACTCCCAAAGCTTCTATTTACTATTAATTTGTTCTAAATGTGGTTTGATGGTCTTAGTCATTTCAATAAGACATAGAATCATATGAAAAATGAGTATCAGCCCCGAGTGTCTGGCTTACTACCAAGAGGAGATATAATCAGCATCAAAAATCAAAGTTAATATATGCATTCGGCATGTGATGTTTGCTGAGAGTGTTGAACATGAAATATGTAATACAAACAAAACATATGACAAGAATATATACATTGACTTCAGGGATATGGGTTGTTTTGGATTTCATTTAGATCAAGGATGCCTATACTTACTAATGACAACACTCTGTTTGCTCAAGCTAAATTCTCTCACAGTCTAACAGCAAGTAACATTATCTAAAAAACATAAGTATACTAACTTTTTGAATATCAATTACTTTAACAGAACAATTTTTGTCCTTTCCAGTTGCCCATGAAGCAGAGGCTTGGAACTCCTCCAGAAACTAGGTCACCTTCTTACAAGCAGTCTGTGCAATTACCATGATGCTTAGATATTGAAAGGTGGGGCTTGCTAACCTAGGAGACATGTGGAAATGAAAAGATCTAACTCAGCAATTTTCAAACTTCTTCATCTCACAATACAAATAAACTAATTGCTAAAATTTTGCTAAATATAAGAAAATATATTTTTTGCCATTCTGACAAAAAAGGCATAAATTTGATTCTTTCACATGGGATGGTTATTGTTGTGTTGACTATTGTCATTTTTTTATTTGACAATCTAAGAGAAAAGAGGTCAGTGCCCCAACTAAATAGTCAGGTATCACAAGTTTTAAAAATTCTTGTGGCACACTGGTTGAAAATCACTTATCTAACTATGAAAATCCTCTTTTTCTCATTGTACTATCAAAATAGAAAAAATAAATTCCCCCAGAATCGATATATTTAAGTACATATCTCTGCAAAACAAGAAAAGTCATGCACTGTGCTTTATTAGACTTATTTTTTTTCTTTTTGTGTCTTTTGAAACATTTTTAATAAAAATTTGATATAATTTTGTTAAAAATAAAACTAAAAAGTACAGCTTTATATATATCTACTTTATCAATTTATCCATTTATCCATTTTTCTAGTGCCCTTGCTCAAAAGGCACTCATCAGATATCTGACTACATTTATAAACACATACGCACAGCTAACTTGACTGAAATTAAAGAAAAGATCTCTGTATTCTTTCTGGTTTTTACATTTAACAGCATGTCTTCTATATATTAGGTACCTTAAAATCATAATGTCCGAGAACTAAAATCCATTGCTGAAAGACTGAAGATATCATTTTGGATACATACCATATATACCTGAAACAGCCTAGCTATGAAATGTTAGTGAAGAATTTAAGTACTTCTTCATTCATGTCATTAGGTTTTATGTCTATAGATATAAAAGCCATAGTTTCTTAAAATGACTTAGTAAAAAAGTCTGTGTCACCTCTATTATATATGCCAGTATGATAGAGACATTGGTTCCCAAATAATATTCACTTCTTAATGTTACAGAGTGAGGAATTAAAAGAAAAATACTTGGAATTCAAACAAAAACTTAAAAAATTAAAGGAATAAAAACAATATATTTTTTTTGTTTAGTGAAATAAGTAAAATTGACCAGAATAAAACATTCAAAATGCAGAAGGTTAGGTAATTTTTGTATCCTAAAACATGAAAGTGTTATTCTGAAGTTTAAAGGGCTTTGAAAGTTTTGGTCCTGTTGCTGTCCTTCTAGAATTATGCTACCTGGGACAAGTGAGTAAATATGTATGAATAACCTATATATTCACATATGTGTGTGTGTATGTATATATGTATGTATATTTATAAATTTTTATTTTATATAGTTATATATCTATGCAGTATGTATATTTTTTTACTTCATTTATAAATCAAATTATGAAAGGACTACTATTTATAAATCATGCTGAGGAAATCATAAACTCATAAGTATTTTGAGCTGATTGATTAACACTACAGGGAAAAGTAGAGTGTCATTTAATACCTTAAAATTTCAAGAAATATTTAAAAATATTAAATATTAACTTCAGCCTGTTGTTTATAAGACAACCCATTATGATTTATCTCTCTCATGTGATTAGGAGTTCCTTGAGAACCACAGACTTCCATGTTCATACTACATAAAGCAGTATGCACTGTAGTCTGTTAAATGAAAATAGCAAATTAATAATTTTAGCTCAATAGGTCATTATTATTCTACCTACTCAAAATGATAACAAACTGTAAAAAATGATATGAAAATGTATACTGTAAATATTGATTGGATTAATGTTGTAATGGAACTGCTCAAGGCAAGAGATTTAATATTGTGGGGTTGCATGTGCAAGATAAAGATGTTTGCATTCAGGTTATTTTAAAATAAGAAAGGAAATTAAAATAATCTAAAAAATGTTTAGTTCATAAAAGACATCCTGGAATTCTTAGTACATTAAGCCTATTTTTATGTAAGTTCTCAAACTGTTACATAAAATAAAAAGTGAAAAATGATTATATTTATGAACTTTAAAGTCTAATTGTACTCATTTTTAATCTGATGTACTCCCTTAAACTGTTTTTTTTTTCCCCGTAGGAAAATAGCCTCAAATATTCAGATGATCTGAAGGTATGCAAGGGACTTACATATTTCTTGAAATCTAAGTGTATGTTTGTTCAGCTAAGGCTATGCCTACAGATAGTTGAACCCCTTTTCCAATATGTAAAAAAATAATTTCCTCATTTTTTACTTGACTATTCCTGCATTTTAATTAATATTATAAAGTCACCTTATTCTTTCAATTTACCTACTACATGAATAAGTATTGCATTCTGCATCCAGAACACATTAGGTTCATTAATAAAAAATTCTTAAACATCAACATTATAAGATTTATAACAGTATGTAATGATATGACACTAATACAGACAGTTAATTTGTTAGAAACAGTCTACGTTTAAAGCATAGTGTAAACAAAATATGCCACAAAATAGTACCCTTTGCTTACCAATTACATTTGTTTATTTTTTTTTAGTCTGAAAGCAACAGTGAAAATGGGTCAGTAGTAGATTATATGGAATTGAACTTTTATTGGAACAAAGATCATCATAGCTTATTCATTACCAAAAAGCCCAAGTATCTTAACCAGCCCATTATTGAAGAACAAAATACCCACAGATATATACTTCTCAGCATGATTCAGTTTAAAAAATATTTGTATATTTTTCATTTAAGCATTGTTTCTGTAAAATATATATAAGTCCTCTTTATTCTCATTCAAATTTGTTTGATATATTTACATGAACAATTTTAAATCCCACATATTTAAGTCAAATATTTGAATAACAATATTACTGCTTCCTTTAAATTATTTTCACAAATGAAAATACAAACAAATTGCTCTGTTTGGTGTAGCTCAGTGGTTTGAGCACCAGCCTATGAACTAAAGGGTTGCTGGTTTGATTACAGTCAGGGCACATGCCTGGGTTGCTGGCCAGGTCCCCAGTAGAGGGTGCATGAGAAACAACCACAAATTGATATTTCTCTTCCTCTCTATCTCCCTCTCTTCACCTCTCAATAAAAATAAATAAATAAAATATTTAAATAAAAGAAAATACAAAAAAGTTATAAATACATCACTAAAAATATTAACCAGCACCATTAAAGTCCATTGAAAACAAGAAAGCTCTCCTTTTATTGTCTTTTCCTCAAAAGTAAATTGAATTACTGAAAACACAGTCAAAGACTGTTTAAAAGAGAAAATGTTTATTCTCTGGCTTTATGTAGTATGATAAACTAGGTCTTGATGCAGACATTTCAATTTTTTTTAAAGGTAATATGGTTTTAACATTAGATTTGTTTACTTATTTACTGATAGTCATCATTAAAAATACATTCCTATATTTAACAAACTGTAGAAATGATCCTTGAAAGTATAGTTTTAAAAATACACTCCTGAATTTTTTTAAAAAAGAACGGCTGTTATATATATTTGATAAGCCCTAAAAAATAATGTAACTTATAAAGAACTCAAAGAAGTTGCTAATTATCACATATCTGGTTATGTACTTATTGTGACAAGTGAAGTAACATTAAATAAATTATATCCTATCTTCAGGCAAAATTTGTTCCAATGAAGAATAAACATTTTGTAAGGACCTAATATTTGTTGTTATATTAAAAATAGCACTTGTAAGACCATAAAATTTCACTGGAATAGACCTACTAGAACTGTAACTGTTCTTAGAAATATGTTGTATTTACCTTTGGAAAAATATGCATTTGTTTTAACTCTAGCAATCCATTTCTTAGAGCTCATATCACTAATCCCACATGATGCTTTAAAATGTTTGCTACAAACAAAAATTGTGGGAAAGATTCTTTTTAATGTATCATCCAATTTTCATTTTTATGATACACAAAGAGACAAAATACTTCTATTCAAAAATCACATTCAAGATCAAAGAAGCAGAGAAGTGGAAGCTACACTATCCCCCCTCACAGTACCAAACTGGAATTACAACTGATTTATACAAAAATTATCCTGGATAACCAACTGAACACAAACTGGAGAGGTCTCATTACCACAGATGGAAGAAGACACATCGCCACAACAAGACAGGTAGGGAATGTAAATAAGGGGTGGGAGGGCTGGCTGGGTCCCCACTGGCAGCAGCTGAAGTTTGGAGAGATATTTCAATGGCTGTGGTGTTCCCCCTGAAAAGTGTGGGGTCTGAACCACAATCAGCATTCTCCAGCCTACAGCATGAGTACCAAGACAGGAACCCAATTAGCATACATGTGTGAAAAGCAGCAGGGTTCCTGTTCACTAGAAAGAGACAGCTGAGATGTAGAGAGCCACTAAGCAGTCAATGCACAAAATTCCATTTTCAACCATTTACCCTGTGCTCCAGCACAAGGAGAGCAGAGTGGACTGGAGATGCATGAGAAGAGTTAGGGGTTTGTGGCTCTTCGGAGAGAACTGATGGAACAGCCACCAGGATCCTTGTGCTAAACCATTACCCATACCACAGAAGGCATCTTTCTCAGGCAGTGTTGGGGTCCACCCTGCCTGGTCCCAGGAGACTGTAACTGCATGTGGCTAAGGCTGAGTAAGAGGCCTCCGAACCAGGGGACACTAAGGAGACAAAATTTATTTCCCTGGCATGAATGCTGCCTGTTCTGTGCTGGCCCCCAGTGCTCAGTTAGCCAATGATGGGTAAGATTTCCCAAGGAGGGAATCGCCTAAGACAGGCATGATCATATCGAGGCCTCAGGGAAGGACTTGGGGGGTGGGGGCTGTGGAAATGAAGGGGTGATCGACATCGACACCTGCCCCTTCAGCTTTGCCAAAGCCTGAGTCTGTGAGAAATCCAAGTCTCCTGCTTGCCTTTGCCTCCTCTGCCTGACTCAGGCCTGTGTCAATGCAGGCCCTGAGCAAAATAACAGGGGCGGTGCAGTCCAGACCAGAGTCAGCGGACTCCCAGGGTTATCAGTCCTGAGACATAGAATATGAAAGATCCTGTAAGATCTGCTTGCTGGAGGATGCTCTTTAATTAGAACATGAAGGCATGGGCAGGAAACAAGACTAGCCTTTTAGGTCCTGTAGCCTTTTTCCAGCCCAGAATCATTGGTGCCAGCATTGGTGCACAGCTTAGTTCTTTCTGCACACAGCCACTCCCAGCAGAGAGAGCCACAAGCTGTGGAGCACTGAGAGCTCCAAACAGGTTATCCAGAGCCAGTCACAGGCAGTGTTTGACATAGGGCTATACCAGAGTCTCTGCATATCTACCTAATACATAGAAACAAATACAAAGCAGAAGCCAAAATGGAAAGAAAAAAAAAAAAAAGATCCTAAATGAAAGAACAAGAGAATTCTCTAGAAGAATTAGATGAAATGGAGACAAGCAATTTATTGGATAGAAGTTTATAGTATTGATTATAATAACACTCAACAGCATGAAAAAGACATAGAAATCATATAAAAAAAAAAACAGTCAGAGCCCTGGCTGGTGTATCTCAGTGGATTGAGCACAGACTGTGAACCAAAGCATCACAGGTTCAATTCCCAGTCAGGGCACATGCCTGGGTTGTGGGCCATGTCTCCAGTGGGGGCCATGTGAGAAGCAACCACACGTTGATGTTTCTCTCTCTCTTTCTCCCTCCCTTCCCCTCTCTAAAAGTAAATAAATAAAATCTTCAAAAAAAAGGACCAGTCAGAAATAAAGAACGCAATATCTGAAATAAATAATTCATCGGACAGAATAAACAGTAGGTTAAATGAATCAGAGGATCAAATCAATGTTTTGAAAGACAAGGTAGAAAATAACACCCAAGCAGAGCAACTAAAAGAAAAATATTTAAAATAAATAAGGAGAGCTCAAGAAACCTTTGGGACAACATGAAATGTAAGAACATCTGCATATCATGGGAATACCAGGAGAAAAAGTTAGTGAGCAAGGGTTTGAGAATCTATTTGAAGAAAAAATTACTGAAAACTTCCTTAATCTGTCAAAAGAAAAAGATACACAGATCCACAAAGCTCAGAAAGTTCCAAACAAGTTGGATCCAAAAATGACTACACCAAGATGTATCATAATTAGTATGGATAGGCTTAAAAACAAAGAGAGAATCTTAAAAGCTGCAAGAGAAAAGCAGGTAGTTACAGAGGAGGGTACCATCTCATCTCATCAGAGGGGACTGTCATCTCATTACTCAACTGAAACATTTCAGGCCAGAAGCAAATAGTGTGAATATTCAAGGCATTGAAAAGAAAGGATCTACAACCAATGATACTTCATCCATCAAGGCTATCCTTTAAAACTGAAGGAGAAATAAGGGTCTTCCCAGATGAGAACAATCTAAAGGAGTTTGTTAACACTAAACCAGTACTGCAACATACATAAAAGGGCTTGCTATAAAAAGAAGAAAAACAGAGAGAGAGAAAGAAAAAAAACAGAGGAAAATAGTTTAACAATAAAATGAAACTAAATATGTATTTATCAATAATCATCTTAAATGTAAGTAGGTTAAATGCCTCAAACAGAAGACATAGGGTAGTTTAATGGATAATAAAGCAAGATATACATTGCCTCCAAGAGAACCAACACAGACTAAAAGATAGACACAGACTAAAAGTAAAAGGATAGAAAAAGTATTTCATGCAAATGGACAGGGAAGTAAAAGCTGGGGTAACAATACTTATATTTGAAAAAAGGGGCTTTAAAACCAAGGCCATTGTAAGAGGCAAAGAAGGACACTAAATAATGATAAAAGGAACAAGTAAGAGAATATAACCCTAGTAAACATCTATGTACCTAACATAGGAGCATCTAAATATGTAAATCAAATTTTGATGGACATACAGAGAGAGAATGACAGAAATACAGTCATAGCCTGCAATTTAACAGCTCATTGACTTCAATAGATGGATATTCCAGACTGAACACCAACAAGGAGATGGACAACAGCCTTAAATGACACACTAGATCAAATAATTTAATTGATATCTTCAGCATATTTCACCCCAAAGCAGCAAGAATATGCACATGGAAGTGGACATGGAAGATTTTCTAGGTTCCATGCAAGAACATAGTACAAGTTTCAAGAAATTTAAGAAGACTGAAATCATATTAAGCATCCTCTTTGACCAAAATGCTATGAAACTAGAAATCAATCACAAGAATAACACTGAAAAACACATAAAGACATGGAAGCTAAATAACATGTTATTAAACAATGAATGGGTCAACAACCAGATCAAGAAAGAAATCAACAAAGCTTTCATTTAGAATGGAAGGGCAGATAAAGTGCTTCTCGGATAAGGTCAAGTTAAAGGAGTTCATCATCACCAAGCCCTTATTTTATGAAATGTTAAAGGGACTTATCTAAGAAAAAGAAGATAAAACACATGTACAGTAAAATGACAGCAAACTCACAGTTATTAACAACCACACCTAAAACACAAACAAAATAAGCAAACAACTAGAATAGGAACAGAACCACAGAAATGGAGATCATATGGAGGGTTAGCCACAGGGGAGTGTGGGGAGGGATACAGAGAATACATAGTGTAGATGGTAGGTAGAAAATAGACAGGGGGGGAGCAAGAATAGTATGGGAAATGTTGAAGCTAAAGAACTTATGACAAATGGACATGAACTAAAGGGGAGGAATGTGGGTGGGAGAGGGTGTGCAGGGTGGAGGGAAATGAAAAGGGGATAATGGGACAACTGTAATAGCATAATCAATAAAGTATATTTTAAAAAGAAAGAAAAAAAGAAACCAATAGATACGTTGAAACATGAAAATGAGAACACTACAATGCAACGTGCAGAAAAATGAAACCAGACCACCTCCTATACCACACATTAGGATAAATTCAAAATTAATTAAAGACTTAAATGTTATACCTGAAACCATAAAAATCCTAGAAGAAAACATAGGCAGCAAAATCTCAAACATTGCTCAGAGCAACTTTTTTTCAAATATGTCTGCCCAAGCAAGGGAAACTAAAGGAAAAATAAACAAGCAGGAAAACATCAAACTTAAAAGTTTTTGCACAGCAAAGAAAACCATCAATAAAATAAAAGCATAACCTACAGAAGGGAGAACATATTTGCTGGTACATCTGATAATGGGTTAATATCTAAATTTTATAAAGAACTTATAAAATTCAACACTAAAAAGGAAAAAAATCCCAATTAAAAAATGAGCCAAGGACTTGAATAAACACTTCTCCGAAGAGGACATCTAGATGGCCAAAAGACACATGAAAAAGGTGTTCAGCATCACCAATCATCAGAGAAATACAAATTAAAACCAAAATTAGATATTGTCTCTCAGCTGTCACAATGGCTGTCATCAATAAATCAACAAACAACAAGTACTGGTGAGGATATGGAGAAAGAGGAACCTTTTTGCACTTTTGGTTGGGAATGCAGATCAGTGTATCCACTGTGGGAAGCAGTATGGGTTAACCTCATTAAATTAAAAATGGCTTTGCCTTTTGACCAGTGTTCCCACTTCTGGGAATATATCTGAAGGAACCCAAACCACTAATTCAAAAGAACATAAACACCCTATGTTCATTTCATTGTTATTTACAATCACTAAGATATGGAAGCAGCTGAACTGTTTATCAGTGGATGAGTGGATAAAACAACTATGGGACATTTACACAATGGAATGCTACTCAGCTGGAAAAAAAGTTGGAAATTTTACCCTTTGCAATAATATGGATGGATCTGGAGAATGTTATAGTAAGTGAAATAAGCCAGTCACTGAAAGATGAATAGTATATGATTTCACCCATATGTAGAATCTAATGAACATACTGAAGTAGCAAGTGAAATAGAGACAGACTCATAGCTAGCTAGAGAGCAGAATGACACCTAAGCGGGTAGTAGGTAGTGGAGGGATTGAGCAAAACAGAAAAAGGACTCATGATCATGGACAACAGTATAGTGATTGTGTGGGGTGGTATAAAGAGACTAAATGGTAATGGGAAAAAAATCAATAAATTTAAAAAACACATAAAACTAAAAATGTATGGCATGACCACATGCTCCCATTAAAAACAAAAAGAATAAAGTGGTTATATGCATAAACTGCTAAAAAATTATTTCACATACCAAGAATTACCCAATCAGATGGGATCTTATTATGTAATGTGATTAATAAGACACAACTCTATTATATGACCTGTATATTTATGGTTCAAGACAGAGCATTCACACCTGAATGCTAATGCATTGTCTGTCATTTTTTTTTAATTTGACAGTCTAAAGCAGGAATTTTAAAACGTTTAACCTTTTATTTTTCATCTCATGGCACACAAATATATACTAAAATTCTGTAGCACACCAAAATATGTAGTTTTTGTCAATTCAAAAAAAATATGGGTATAATTTTGATCCATTCACACCAGATGGCTATTTTTGCATTGGTTGTTGTCCTTTTTTTATATCTTTGACAAGCTAAGGAAAAAGGAGTCAGTGCCCCTAAATGTCAGGTATTGCATGTTTTAAAAATTCTTGCCATACACCAGCTGAAAATTGCTGACTACAGGGTAATATGCTAAGTGAAATAAGTCAATCAGAGAAAGACAAATTCCATATGATTTCACTTAAATGTGGAATCTAATGAACAAAATAAATGAAAAAAAAAAAAAACCAGAAACAGACTCACAGATATAGAAAACAGACAGTGGTTCCATGAGGGGAGGGGGTTTCAAGGACTGAATGAAAGAGGCAAAGGGGTTTGAAGTGCAAATTGATAGTTACAAAATAGTTGTGGGGATTTAAAGTACAGTATAGGAAATACAGTCAATAATATTGTTAAATCCATGTATGGTACCATGTGGGTAGTAGGAATATTGTGAAAAACACTTTCTAAAGTATATGACTGTCTAAACACTATGCTGTACACCTGAACTAATACAAAATAATATTGAATGTAAAATGTAATTGAAAAATAAAATTAAAAAAGGAAAAAAATCACATTTAGTGTTTTGAACATGACAAAATATTTTTATTTCACTGTTTTAATGCATAATTTATGTATTTGATAATTGTTAAATAAACCTTTATTTTCTGCGTTATAAGATTTTAGACTATCTTTACTGTTACCTGATTTTAAAATAGCATCCCAGTTGAATTATATGTTTGTTTCTAATTGAGCCTACTATTTTATTAAAGAAATAAAGTTTTATAGAGAAAAAGTCACATGCAAATATATATGTATTTAGGTATTTTATTTTTTAACAGAACATATGCCCTTATTTTTGCAACTGACATTTTTTGGTTATTATATTAGATATAATTATTCAGATTTCATTTTTTCTCTCTCCCTCTTTATATACATTTCTGTATCTCAATGCATAGATAACAATTTACCCCATTTGTTGTCTTTGCTAAGATCAATTATACATACAGTTTCAAGCATATCAATCATGTTTACTTTATTATTACACATAACACAACAATAATCATTCTTTTATATATTTATAAAATTGTGCCTTTATTTCTATAAGATAAATTTCTAAACTCAGCTTTCTTGTTCAAAGGCTATGTGTATTTTTACTTTCTGGTAACTCATGCCAGATTATCTTCCACAGAGTTATGCATTTTAGTATTCTCACAATTAATATACAGGGTGGGACAAAAGTAGATTTACAGTTATTCATATGGAAAATGAATAATAATACAAGAATGAACTCTATCTTTGCATACTCACAATTATAAACCTACCTTTGTCACACTCTGTATAAGAGCACCCATCCCCCAAACATTAACTAATATAGAATTTTCTAGAAAAAGTAAAAAAAGAGAAAGAGAGAAAAAATGAGGAGAACGTTGCACTATTGACATTTCCAAGTTTTAAAAAAGGTGGGGCAATTTCTTCTGATAGTTTTGCAGTGGGAGGAAGTAGCCTGGGACTGGGTAGGAGAGGTTGTGTCTAAGGGTTAATAAAATAAGGCATTTGCATAGATCAATATGTCATGAAGCAAGTAACATATATACATCAAACTTTGCCAATTTAAGTCCAACAATATGAGGCAATTTATATTATACCATATATTGTATTACATCATCTTATATGATATATTATGTAACATATAAACATGATATTCATGTGCTCAAAAACCTTTCATGGTTCCTTCCACAATACAATTTCAAGTCTCAAACTTCTTTTTTTTCCCTTTTCATAAATTATTTTATTGTTGTTCAATTACAGTTGTCTGCATTTTCTCCCCACTGCTCCCCCCATCCCAGACAAACACACCTCCCTCCATTGCTTCCACCCTCCCCCTTGGTTTTGTCCATGTGTCCTGTATAGTAGTTCCTGAAAACCCTTCTCCCCACAGTCTGCTCCCCCATCCCTCCTAGCTATTGTTAAATTGTTCTTAATTTCAATGTCTCTGCTTATATTTTGTTTGCTTTTTTCTTTTGTTGATTATGTTCCTATTAAAGGTGAGATCATATAGTATTTGTCCCTCACCACTTGGCTTATTTCACTTAGCATACTGCTCTCCAGTTTTATCCATGCTGTTGCAATGGGTATAAGCTCCTTCTTTCTCTCCGCTGCATAGAATTCCACTATGTAAAGGTACCATAGTTTTTTGATCCACTCATTTGCTGATGGGCACTTAGGTTGCTTCCAGCACTTGGCTAATGTAAATTGTGCTGCTATGAACAGTGGGGTGTATAGGTTCTTTTGGATTTGTGTTTCAGGGTTCTTAGGGTATAATCCCAGCAGTGGAATTGCTGGGTCTAAAGGCAGTTCCATTTTTAGTTTTCTGAGGAAATTCCATACTGTTTTCTACTCCTGTTCAACATAGTACTGGAAGTCCTAGCCATCCAAATTGGAATCCAAACTGGAAAGGCATCCAAATTGGAAAGGAAGTAACAAAACTGTCACTTTTCCAGATGACATGATAGTGTACATAGAGAATCCTATAGACTCTACCAAGAAACTACTCGACCTAATAAATGAATTTGACAAAATAGACAGATACAAAGTCAATTCTCAGAAGTCAAAGGAATTTTTGTACACCAGAAGTGAAATATCAGAAACAGAAATCAGGAAAAAAGTCTCATTTGATACAGCATCAAACTTATTTCATTGTTTTAAAATGGTATCTGTTATTTAATAACAACCTCTATTATTTCCACTATGGTCTATCATTCATTTCCTTAATGGTTTATTTTGTCCAAAATCTCTTGCTATTTTATGAATCTATGACTTGAAGTGATCCCTAAATTTTCTCCTTATTTCACTTACAAATTATGAAAAAAATTCTGCCTGTTTCAATTTTGCTAGAACTCCTCCAATCTGACCACCCTCCCTCTTCCCCTTCTCATTGGAAGGGGAGCAAGACAGCTTCCTCATTGCTTGACCTCAATGGAAACATCACAGCAACTTACTCATTGGCTGTTCTTATTGGTAACATCACAGTAGCTTCCTCATTGGCTACTTAGCTTCAAGCTTAGCAGTCTAGATTCAAACTCCACAATGAGGCTAAGTGTTCCTTTATAAACCACATCACATCATGTCATTTATTTCCTCACAAAACATTTTTTCAGTTCCTTCAAAGAAGTCCTTCCTTGCAGGTACTCCAAGGACTGATATGATGATTGAGCTTATTTACTCTTCTCATCTCCAACCCACTTCCCCCTCATTTATCTTACTTCAAATCTATTGGCCTCTTTCTCTTCATTAAACACATGTTCTTACTCCCAAGTGCTTGCCCATGCTTTCCTCTCTGCCTGGGGTGCTCTTGAATTTAAGCTATTATTCAATAAGTAAACATTTTTTGTGTGTGAATATGTAATTTTTCCCCATTGTTGATTCAAAACACTTCTCCCTCAACTTTAATACTTTTTTACTTTCCTTTAGAAACCCAGTGTAAATATCATCTCCTCCTGTTTAATTCCCTCTTTAATTCTCACAGGTCTAATTAAATGTCCTCTCTGAAAGGTTTCACAGTAATTTAAGTGTCTCCTTTGGAATCATTCACATTGTATCATGTTTCAAGTTACTAAGTATATAGCTGTCTCTCCCACTAGAATGTGAATGATTTTTAGTTATGGACATATTGATAGAAACAGTCTGCCATGTGTCTTGAGGGTCCCCTTTAAGTAGGTCTTCCAGATAAAATAAAGGATTCCCAGTTAAATTTAAATTGCTGATAAACAACAAATTCAATATTTGGAATACATTTAAACTAAAATATTTATGCTGTTGAAATTCATGGTAAAATCTAAGCTATCTCTGGGTTTTTTCCTAACCTTATTTATAAAGCATAAAATTATACCTAATCCTCCCAGAAATGAATAAAGGCAAATCTTCACAGCCTGTAACCCTCCATTTTAATTCCCTTCCAATGGGGCCTTATGCTGTATCCCCTACAATTATTTGTTTAATCAAACTAGCATAAGTCTAGTTACTTTTTAATTCATTTAAGATTTATCATAACCTTACTGTATAACTGCTTCCCACTCCCTAACACACATTCCTAATGAAATAAACATGTATTTTTATAGTGTAGCTGTGACAATAACAAATCATTTTTTTAAAAAGTAAGGTTTTGTTTTGGAACAATTTTATATTTATAGAAAGTTGCAAAAATAATCCATAGAATTTCAAGATATATTTTACTCAATTTTCCCTAGTGTCATTATATTACATTACTATGATACATTTGTAAAACTAAGAAATTAATATTGGTGCAATATCATTATCTGAATGCTAGGCTTCATTCAGATTTCTTCAGTCTTCCCACTAATGTCTATTTGCTATTGTAGGGTCCCATGTAACATTTGGTTGTCACGTCTCCTTAGGATTCTCTGGTCTGTAAGTTTCTTAGTCTTTCCTTGTTTTTGATGACCTTGGAATTCTGAAAGATACTAGCCAGGTATTGTGGAGAATGTGTTTCAACTTGTTTGTTTTTCCTCAGAGAAAATCAGTAATTTTAATTTAAATTATACTGCAGTTATATATTTTTAAAAGAATACCAAAGAGGCAAAGTGTCTTTCTCACCACAGTTTATCAGTATGCATGACATCAAAATGACTTATGGCCTGATTTACATTGAGCATGAAATTAAGGATTAAAGTAGTGCTTGCCAGTTTTCTCCATTGTAAATGTGCAAGTTTTCTCTTTTTATACTAATGATTCATTTTTGTTGTGTGAACTAATAGTTCATGAACTACATTTGATCATATATTTGTATAGACTGAACTTTCCTCCATATTATGTGCATCGACAGTTACATATTTATTTTCATAAACATTACTTAGCTCAAAAACTCCTGTAGACTAAAGAAACAAGGCTAGGCTTTACATAAATTAGATTTTTAAAGTATTTAAGTAAAAAAAAATCAATATACAAATCCAACTGTTTATTTACCCTTCTAAAACTGATTGCAAAGAGATCAAAACTATGTGTTTACAAGCTGACCAAAAGCTAAAGAATTGAATAAAAATAAAGGAATTAATGTTAGCTTTAGTACTTGACTTGTTTCAATTCAAGATGTAATAGGTAGGATCCAGTCTATCATCCCTAACTCTTTTAGGTTGGGTTTCCCAGAGACACACTGGGAAGGATTTTCATGATGAGATTTAATCATAAGTGTTCCAAGAACAACTGACAAGGTAGAAGGAGAAGTAGGAAAAGAAAGAAGCTAAGGAAGTTTACTAAGGGAAGTGTCAGAGTGAGTTGATGTCTCTTAGTTCTGCAGGCAAACCTTGCAGGGCAGTGTCTGAATGTGCACAAGGGAGCTGGAGGACTTCTAACACCTACTGCTGTCAGCAATGATAAAGTGGTGTCCTTGGAGAAAATGTAAAATCCCAGAAATTCTGGCCTTCCCATGCACTAAGGCAAAGTGGGTTTCAGAAGTCAAAGAGCTGAACTCCAGCAAAGATGCACTGGAGGTGGAAAGTGTGCACACAGCAGTAAGGAATCTGAAGGAAATGGGTAGGGCAGTGACAGCATATGTCAGGAAACACAGCCATTTGCAGCACTTATTGGGAGTGATGGTGCTGGACACACTGTTGTTTGATCCTGGTTAAACAGATAGTTGGGTGTTAAGCTGAGATAATGTCCTATACTTCAAAGTGAAATTAAACCCAGTGTAATCTATATTTTTAGCTACAGATATGGGCAGTATTTTTGTCATGAATTGTAACATTTATTAAAGGAAGATAAAGAAACAGATTATAGTCTACTTCTTCATTTTAAAGTTTCATGCTTTCACAAGATCCTGGTCTAGAGACCTTATGCTAACCACAGTGCCTTTCCTAGATGTGTGAAAAATAAATAAAATGTTAATATCACATTCAACTTAATTATTTTAAGATACAATGTATTTATTTCATTTTAATTACAAAAATAAGTTTGAAGTGGGGTGAATTGTAGTATATATTTGATATTGGGATATTTATGCTGCTTATTAAGTATAGTATATTTGATTACTTCATATGAAGTGAAAGCATATGCAAGTCTTAATTCATTGTTTCTTAAATTTCATCCACAGCCATATATCCACCATATAAACAAATAAACAATCCAGCTCAAAGAAAAGTCCTTTAACAACAACAAAACTTTTGCAAATGGGCATTATATGTCCATATACTCTCTGGTCCATAAGCAAGACTTTTATTAGGAGAAATAGAATTGTGTATTTATTTAACACCTTTCAGTATTGCTTTGCACATGGTAGTCACTAATAGCATATTTGTTGAAAGAAATATCCATTGTTTTACTTCAAAATAATATCAGTTACCACTACACACTAATAGAATGTCCAGAATCCACACCAACAGCACCAAATATTATCAAGATGTGGAGGCACCAAGAACTCCATTTACTGGAGAGAAGATGGCAGCAAGGTAGCAGGGAGCAGAGCCCACTCCCCCCTGCACATGGGTGAAATACCTAGTCAATCTACTAAGGAACAAAGCAAACAGCCAACAGTACTCCAGCATATATGAAGATTGGAGACCTCTTTTCTCCTAAGAAAGGATGACCTTTTTGTTTCTAAGTGAACATTTCAGGGGTAACCAATGCAGGACCCACGTTTTGTTAGTCTATACTGGTATTGCCCACTGGTTATAGCTTGTACCTGTTTTGATTGGCTATAATATAGCTTTTATGTGTTTGAATATCACCAAAAAAATATTGGCAGGATATACTTGGTATTTTACTGCTATTTATATCTACTCCACACACAACTTGATTTTAGGCCACAGAGATGAACCATGTAAAACTTTCAAGGCAACTAACTAAGCAGGGCAATTGAATATACAAAGCCATTACAGAAAAAGTCCAGCGATTATTAATATAATGAGAATGATTTGCATGACATCAGTGTGACTTGGCAGCCAAAGAGAGTGGACTTGAATGTGCATGGATGAAAAATGATGACTTCATTGTACCAGTCAGTTGGGGTGATAAATGCCACTGAGTAAACATGTGTATTGTGTGGCCATCACATTCAAAATGACTGAGTAGATCAATGAATCTGTATCAAATTTTGCAATAATTTGCAAATTATTGAACATTACTCCACAGAAACTATTTGGATGATTCAGAAGGCTTTCACGGATGATGAAATGAGTGCAACACAAATACAAGTGTAGCATACATGTTTCAAAGATGGTTGAGAATCCACTGAAAATGATCCATATTCTAGAAGGCCTGCAACAAGCAGAATATCTGAGGATGTTGAAAGTGTATGGGCTGCAATCTACAAAGATCAGCAATTGACAGTGTGAGAATTAGAAGCTGATTTAAGGATTTCAAAAACTACTGTGTCCAAGATTTTGACACAGGATCTAGGCATGAAACATGCTGTGGCAAAATTTGTTCCATGGCCTCTGCTACAACAGTAGAAGAAGATTGTGCTGCAGTTGCTAATTAATTCATTGAAACTGCTACCAATGAATGAACCAGATTTCCTCAAGAAGGTCATCATTTTTTTTTATTGTTGTTCAGGTACAGTTGTCTCCATTTTCCCCAGCCATCCCTGCTTCCCATCCTTGATCCTACCTTCCTTTTGTTTAGTCCATAGATCCTTTAGAGATGTTCCTGAAAATGTTTCCCCCTTTTTCCTCAATTACTCCCTCCCACCTCCCCTCTGGTTACTGTCAGTTTGTTCTTAATTGCAGTGTCTCTGCTTATATTTTGCTTGCTTGCTTGTTTTGTTGATTGGGTTCCACTTACAGGTGAGATCATATGGTATTTGTCTTTCACTGCCTGGCTTGTTTCGCTTATCATAATGCTTTCCAGCTCCATCCAAGCTGTTGCAAAGGGTAGGAGTTCCTTCTTTCTTTCTGCTGCATAGAATTCCATTGTGTAAATGTACCATAGTGTTTGGATCCATTCATTTACTGATGGGCATCTAGTTTGCTTCCAGAACCTTAGCTATTGTAAACTGTGCTGCTATGAACATCAGGGTGCAAAGGTTCTTTTGTATTGGTGTTTTAACGTTAGGATATAGTCCCAGCAGTGGAATTGCTGGGTCAAAAGGCAGATCCATTTTTTAGTTTTCTGAGGAAGTTCCATATTGTTTTCCATAGTGGCTGCACCAGTCTGCATTCTCACCAGCAGTGAATTAGGGTTCCCTTTCTCCACATCCTCTCCAACACTTTTTTTGTTGATTTATTTATGGTGGCCATTCTGACCAGTGAGACGGTAACATGTTGTGGTTTTAATTTACATCTCTCTGATGTCTAGTGATGCTGAGAATCTTTTCATATGTCTCTGGGTCCTCTGTATGTCCTCCATGGAGAAGCATCTATTCCAGTCCTTTTCCCATTTTTTAATTGGATTGTTTGCCTTCCTGGTGTGGAGTTATATGAGTTCTTTATATATTTTGGAGATCAGACCCTTTCTCAGGTATCAATAGCAAATATATTTTACCATACAGTTGGTTCCATTTTCATTTTACTGATGTTTTATTTAGCCATGGAGAAGGTTTTTATTTTGATGAAGTCCAATTTGTTTATTCTTTCCTTTATATCCCTTACTCTAGGGGGCATATCAGTAAAAATACTACTTAATGGAATATCTGGACTTTCTTCTCTATGTTCTCCTCTAGGAATTTTATGGTATCATGACTTATATTTAAGTCTTTTATCCACTTTGAATTTATTTTTGTGTATGGTGTAAGTTGGTGATCAAGTTTCATTTTTTTGCATGTTCTCTCCAGATCTCCCAACACCATTTGTTGAAGAGGCTATTTTTACTCCATTTTATGCTTCTTACCACTTTGTCAAATATTAATTTACCATAGAGAATTAGGTTTATTCCCGGACTCTCTGTTCTGTTCCATTGTTCTATGTGTCTGTTCTTATGCCAGTACCAGACTGTTTTTATTACCTTGTAATACATTTTTACATCAGGTATTGAGGTTTCTCCTACTTTGTTCCTTCTCAAAATTGCTGCAGCTATTTCCGGTCATTTACGGTTCCATATAAATTTTTCAAGTGTTTGTTCTATATCTTTGAAATATGCTTTTGGTACTTTAATAGGTATTGCATTGAATCTGTAAATTGCCTTGGGTAGTATGGACATTTTGATGATGTTAATTCTTCCAATTCATGAACATGGTACATGCTCCCATTTGTTTATGACTTCCTTAATTTCTTTCTTCAGTGTTGTATAGTTTTCTGAGTACAGGTCTTTTACCTTCTTGGTTAGGTCTATTACTAGGTACTTTATTTTTGTTGGTGCTATATCAAATGGGATTTTTTTCCTGATTTCTGTTTCTGATATTTCATTGTTGGTGTACAAAAATGCATTTGATTTCTGAATATTGACTTTGTATCCCACTGTTTTCCCCAGTTCACTTATTAGGTCAAGTAGTTTTTTGGTGGACTCCATAGGATTTTTAATGTACACTATCATGTCATCTGGAAAGAGTGACAATTTTGTTACTTCCTTTCCAGTTTGAATGCCTTTTATTTCTTTTTCTTGTCTGATTGCTGTGGTTAGGACTTACACTACTATGTCAAATAGGAATGGTGAAAGCAGGCATCCTTGTCTTGTTCCTGATCTTAGTGGAAAAGCTATAAGTTTTTGTCCATTAAGTATGATGTTGGCTACAGGTCTCTCAGGTAAGTCCTTTATTATGTTGATGAATGCTCCCCAGTTCCCACTTTGCTGAGTGTTTTATAATAAATGGGTACTCTACTTTATCAAATGCTTTTTCCAAATCTATTCATATGATCATGTGATTTTTGTCTTTCTGTTTGTTTATGTGATTTATTATGTTTATAGATTTGTGAATTTTGTACCATTCTTGCATCGCTGGGATAAATCCCACTTGGTCATGGTGTATGATCTTTTTAATATATTGCTGGATGTGGTTCACCAGTATTTTGTTGAGAATTTCAGTGTCTATGTTCATCAGCAATATTTGCCTTTAGTTTTTTTTTTTTTTTTTTATCTTTGTTTTGTGTCTTTTTCTGGCTTTAGGATTAGGATGATGCTGCTTCATAAAGAGAATTTGGAAGTTTTCCCTCTTCTTGGATTTTTTTGAATAGTCTGTGAAAGATAGTGGTTAGCTCTTCCTTAAATGTTTTGTAAAATTCTCTTGAAATCATCCAGTCTGGAGCCTTTGTGTACTGAGAGTTTTTTTGACTGCTGCTTTGATTTCATCAGCTGTTACTGATCTGTTCAGGTTTTCCACTTCTTCATTCAGTTTTGGAAGATTATACTTTTCTAGAAATTTGTCCTTTTCACCTAGGCTTTCAAATTTCTTTGCATATAGTTCTTTGGTGTAAATTCTTACAGTCAGTTCTTTGTATTTCTGTGGTATCAGTTATAATCTTTCCTCTTTCACTTCTGATTGTGTTTTCTGGGTCCTCTCTCTCTCTCTCTCTCTTTTTTTTTTTCATGTGCCCGCTTAAAGGCTTATTGATTTTGTTTATCTGTCCAAAGAATAAGCTCCTGGATTTATTAATCCTTAGAATTGTTTCTTTAGTCTCTCCACCATTCAGTTCTGCTCTGGTCTTAGTTATTTCCTTCCTTCTACTATCTGTGGGCTGTCTTTGTATTCTTTTAGCCTTCTTTTGTCTGGGAAAGTCCTTATTTCACCAAACATTTTAGGTGAGAGCCTTGGTGGATAGTGTAGTCTTGGTTTCATGCCTTTGTTTTTCATTAGTTGGAATATTTCTTTCCATTCCATTTTGGCTTGTAGTGTTTCTCTTGTGAAATCAGTTCCTAGTCTTATCAGTGCTCCCTTGTATGTTGCTTCTTGTTTACCCCTTGCTGTCTTTAAGATTCTCTCTTTGTGTTTCAATTTTGCCATTTTAATTATGATGTGTCTTGAAGTGGGCCTCTTTTGGTTCCTCTTGATTGGGATCCTCTGTGCTTTCTGGATTTATGTGACTTTTTCTGTCATCAAATTTGGAAGTTTTTCATCACCACTTTTTCAAACAGGTTTTCTATCCCTTGCTCTTCCTCTTCTCCTTCTGGTATCCCTATTATATGGATATTATTACATTTCATACTGTCTTGCAGTTCCCTTAACACTTCTTCATTCTTTTTGAGTCTTTTTTCCATTTCTTGTTCTTTCTTGGAATTTTTCTCTACCTTGTCATCCAGCTCACTGATCTTAACGGCCCTCTGCTTCTTCTAGCTTGATTTTGGTTCCTTCTACTGTGTTTTTCAGTTCAGAAATTGTATTCTTCCTTTCCTCTCAGCAGTTGTTGATACTTTCTATTTCTTTTTCCACACTGTTGTAGTTTACAGTGGGTTCATCGTAGTTTCCCTGTAGGCTTTGGCATTTCTCTGCGAGCTCATTGAGCTTCCTGATAACCATTGCTTTGAACTCAATATCTGATAGCTGACTTGCTTATATTTCATTTAGCATTCTTTTTGAGGCTTTCATTTGGGGTTTCTCTGTCTTCCCATTGTTTGTGAGACTCTTCTTGTTAGTTTCTGCTTCTTAAATGGATCTGTTCTGACTCCCTGAGTTTGTGGAGTGAACTTCTGTGGCAGTAGACATGTGTGATTCAGTGGTGTAGTCTCCTTGATCTCCTGAACTTGCTGGTCTGGGAATGCTGTTTATGTTGGCTCTCTGGATATATTTGGATTTTGATTGTTGTTGGGTCATTCTTTGGTGAGTCCTCCCTTCAGCTGGTTGATTGAATATCACTCCGCCCATCACACCTTGATAGCTGTTGTGCAGGTGCTGCCAGAGGAAAACTGCAAAGACAATGGAATAAACCCATAGCCACAAAAACGCCCCCCCACAATCTCAGTATCAATAGTAAATGAACCAGTAATAATAAGCATGTAAAGAGATTAAGAATATTATAGGAAAGGAGAGAAATAAACTATAGTATAAATTCTAGTGACTTCTTGTACACAAACTTGCTGGACAAGAAATGAATGTTAAAAAGTTATGCAGGAAAGAGAATATCACTAATCATGGAGATCACAATGGATTTGATCTCATTAGCCGTTAGTATTTATCACTGTTTTTGTCTTTCTGTATCCACCTCTGGTGGTGTCAGATGTTGACCCCATCTGACCTTGGGCAGCCTGCTCTGAGACTGACAGAGATCTTCTCTCTATAGTTATTTTCTTCAGTTGTTATTTAGTCACTTTGCACTCATAAGTGAGGCTTAAGTCCTATAGTCAGGGAAGAATTCCTCCTGTGGTTGAAGCAATTATTTTCTCTCAGGCCACTCCTGCTGGGAGCAAGATGGCTGCTGCAGTATGGGAGATGCCTTAGCACTGGGATCCCAGTAGCCACTTTCTCAGTTCTCTCCTCATAGTTCCCATCTCCAGTCTCTCCTCAATTATCTCTAGTCCACTCTGCCCTTCCTTTGCCAGGGATTTACATCTGTGGCTGTCTCCTTTAGTTATTAATGTAGTCTCTCTGCACTCAACAGTCAGGCTTAAGCACTACAGAGCCTAATGAGAGTCTTTCTTGGGGATGGGGCTATTGTTTGCCTTCAGGCTGCCCCTTGTGGGGGAGTGGTCTACCAGATCAGATGGCTGCTGCCATTTTGGGGATGACTCAGCACCAGGTACCCTGCAGCTATGCTCTCCAAGCTCTCCTCAAAGCTTCTGATTCCAGTCTCTCCTCAGACGTCTCCACCCACTGTGTTCCTGCCTTTGCCAGAACCCTGGGTAAGTAACAGCAAATGAAAAATTGTGCATTGGACCTTTAAATAGCTGTTTGTGTCTCTAGCCATCCATCTCTGGCAGAGAGTAAACCTGCAACTTTTCGCTGCTGGTTGTTGTTATCTGTGTACTTTTTGGGCTCTGGTATTCCAGAATGGGGATCTCAGCTTAAGGTTTAGACTCCATTCTTCTCAGGGGGATTCAACCTGCTGCTTAATTATCCCTCTGGCGCTGTCACATGTGGGTGCCCAGCCAACCCTCTCAAGTGTCCACCGCACTCTTTACCAAGCAGGTTGTGCCAAAGCTGGTTCTTCTGTCCATCTGAGGTTATAAGGCTTCTCTCTCACTATTGTTCAGCTGTTTGTTTTGGGTAATTTTTTCCAGTTTAGTTGTAATTCCAGATTGGTCCTGGGAAGAGGTTAGTGTGGTTTCCAATCACTTCTCCACCATCTTGCCCATCTCAAAAAGGTCATAATTTTGAAGAGAACTGGGGTATCATTGTCCCACATACAATGTTTCTTGTACCTTGTAACTTCTCTAATAAATGTCTCTATTTTTCATATTACATGACTGGATACCTTCTAGACACACCTTATATGTCTCAGATAGATACAGGTCAAACTAGCATAGATAAGAAGGAAATATTTTCTCATTAAATCCAAGGTTGCACAGCTAAAATCTGAAATGAAGTCATTCAATTTTATGTCAAGTAAAACAACAACAAATAGAAATAAAAAAAAAAAACTGCCAGATCTTTCTCTGAATCTCTCACATTAACCTTACCATTTTTTCTCAGAGTAGACTCTTGTCCTTCACTTGGGGGCAAAATATGGCTAATAGCAACTTCCAAGACTAATAGTGTGGGACTTCAGCCACACAAGGAAATACACACTCCTTCTTAAATCCAGCTAAAAATTCCAAAACAAAAACCTTCACTGGTCTAGCTTGTATCAAGTGCACACTCATAGATAAATCAATTGTGGTCAGAGACCTGAGATTAAGTTAGGACAACCAACCCATTAAGTTGGCACAGGAGACTGAAGGGTGATTAGAATATTTGAAGTTCATTGCATGGATTCTGAGTGTTCAAAGCCCAAGGGATCACTGGAAGAAAGCATATTACAGTGCTGCTGTTGCCACATTATAGCTCAACCTGTCTTTTATGATTGCTACTGTTAATTTTAATTAGAAGAAAGATGCCCAATGGGGTTTCATGGTGACACTTAAAAATATAATGAATCATATGATATTGGAAAGAGATAGATACATTATTGAGAGAAAGATTAGATAGATGTAAAAACATCATTTTATCTTAATTTTATGAAATGCAACATATGTTCTTATAATTCTTTGCTTCTCAGAGAGTGTTTTCAAGCTCTGTGGTTAGAAGCATTATATTAGTTTGACTATTGCATAATGATAACAATCTTTAGAGCAATACTGAAGTCATTTGAGATTTCAAACACTATGCAATCCAGAGAGAAGACTTCTAAATTCTTATCATCTGGTAAAACAGATGTTTGAATGTATTTGCTTTTTTTGTATACTTAGAATATAAAACACTTAATCTTATTGTGTTCAATATCACTAAGAACTGTTTGAAAAATCAGTGTGATTGAAACACTTGAAACAAACTGACTACAATTAATGTTGTTGAATATAATTACTCCAGGTGTTATATTTGTTAATAGTTTATGTGTAATAGTTTTATTATTTATCTAAATTATATGGAAATATTTAAGTCTTTGTTACTCTGTGTTTTTGGTTGTTGTTATTGTTATTCTTTTTGCTTATTATTACCAGCCACCCAGTTCATAGAAAACCTTACAAAAAGAAACTTAAATTTTCTTTTAAGTAATATGACATTTAATGAACAATATAAATTATATTAAAAAGGTGAAAATTAGAGTCATTTACATTTGTGATCAAATACCAGCTCTATAAGCCTTTGCTGCTATCTTGTAAGCAAGTCATTAGAAATCCATGAACATTATATCTTGTAGGTAAAAGTAGTTTATAAAAGACCTGTTGCTGGGATACTTAAGAAGCCAAATGATTCTCTGAAAGATTTGTGTTTTAGAGAACTCTTTTTGGTACCTGGGAAGAAGTAGGGTTGGTGGGACATAGCTTGAAATAACTGTATGAGTATCTGAATCAAGGCAACAAACATGCCTTCAAATAGGATTTTCAGGGTCAAATATCTGAGGACATGTCAATGGGAGTAGTTCATAGCCTTTGGTGAATAACAGGTGGGATTCAGATATAATCATAATTTTCAGGATCCCCAAACAATTTCAGGGTTCAGTCAAGACCACAAACTAGTGAGCTGTAGATTTCGTAAACTGACATAGGTTAGATGAGATAAAGTAGTGGTTCTTAATACTGACTGCAACTAATCACCTGGTCATCTTTTAACAAACATGACTGCACTATCCTTACACAAGAACATTACATAAAAATATTTTTCAGAGAGTTCAGCTATGGTAGTATTTCAAAAGCTCCCTGGGTGATTCTGAAGAGCAATCCAAGCTGAGAAAGAAGGCAGACAGACAAACCATAAAAGGTTGAGACACTCAGAAAGATGGTGGTGTCATTTACTGAGAAAGGGAACATGTGAAAATGCATAGGTTAGGATTGAAGAGCAGAAAGAATGATTTGCCACATTTTGAACATGTCGAACTGAAGATAGCTAAGGAACCACAGAGTAATGATACCTAAGATGAGGTTGAGTCTATTACTCTAAATCTCAGAAGGTGTGGATTAAGAACATACGTCAGCATATAAGTGAAATTTGATGCCATAGACAAAACTAGAGTCTTTAAAAAATGTGTATAGTAATAATAATAAAAAATAAAAATAAATAAAAACATAAGGCACAGGTAGAGGTAACACCAGAATCAGGGAAGGAAGAGGAACATATAATGCATTATTCAGGTATATGTAAAAGAAGAGACTATAAAACACATTAGTATAGTTTGATATCAGGTATTTTGACCCTTCCTACTTTGTTCTTAAAATTGCTGAGGCTATGTGGGGTCATTTATGTTTCCATGCAAATTTTTGAAATGTTGGTTCTGTATCTGTGAAATATGCCATTAGTATTTTAATAAGAATTACATTGAATCTAGCCCTGGCTGGTGTAGCTCAGTGGATTGAGCGCGGGCTGGGAACCAAAGTGTCCCAGGTTCGATTCCCAGCCAGGGTACATTCCTGGGTTGCAGGCCATGACCCCCAGCAACCGCACATTGATGTTTCTCTCTCTCTCTCTGTCTCTCTCCCTTCCCTCTCTAAAAAATAAATAAAATCTTTTTTTAAAAAAAGAATTACATTGAATCTATAATTGCTTTGGGTAGTATGGACATTTTGATGATGTTAATTCTTCCAATCCATGAAAATGGTATATGCTTCCATTTACTTGTGTCTTCCTTCATTTCTTTTTTCAGTGTTGTATAATTTTCTAAGTACAGATCTTTTACCTCCTTGGTTAAGTTTACTCTTAGGTACTTTATTTATTTATTTTTTTTTTGCTATAGAAAATGGGATGTATTTCCTGATTTCTGTTTCTGGTATTTCATTGTTGTTGTACAAAAATGCCTTCAATTTCTGAATATTGACTTTGTATCCTACTGTTTTGTCAAATTCACTTATTAGGCTGAGTAGTATTTTGGTGGAGTCTATAGGATTTTCTATACAAATACCATATGATCTCACACATAAGTAGAACCTAATTAACAAAACAAACAAGTGAGCAAAATAGAACCAGAGACATGGAAATAAAGAACACACTGACAGTAACCAGAGAGGAGAAGTGTAACAGGGCAAAAAGGGGAAAAGTTGTCAAGGAATATGTATAAAGGACCCATGGACAAAGACAGTGGGGTGGGGGGAGTTGAATGTGGGAGGGGGAGAGGGTAGGGCATGGGAGAGTAGTGGGGGGGAAATGGGGACAATTCTAATTGAACAACAAAATAAAATAATATATGTAATATGTAAAAAAACCACACTGGTGTATGTATGTGAAGGAGTTTGTGTTAACATTAAGTAGCTTGATCAATTCATGTGTATATAGAATAACAATGAAGAAAATTAGAAGTACTCCAAACCAACCAAAAGAGAAATTATGTGACCAACATCACACCTCAATAAGTATCAGTTTATCATAAAGTAAAAATTAAACTTAGGAATCAGACATCCCATTAACATTCAGCTTAACAGAAGCTATAGGTCTTTTTGTACTATTCTAGAATTTATAACATTTTAAGTTCCATAAATTAACTAACTTGCTTTGAACAATTGAAAGAGCTATAATTAAAACCTAATATCTTTTCTATTGAGGAGCATATAATCATAGAGTAAAGAAGATTGCTTTTGTAATTTCTTACCTGCACATAGGGAAATAAAACAAAACCACTTCATAGCCAAAATGTATTTTGGCAGAACCATTTAAGACTATAAAATACAGAAGTTACTTCAGCCTCTGGAATTTAAATATAGAATTTAACTAATTAGGAAACTATGACCTAGGTCATGTAAAAATTCTCAATATTTGAGAATTAAATCACTCTGAGTGGTAATAATTGACTTTTGTCAATTAAGCATACTTAGGGAAAACTAGGGTAGTATAAAATTGTAATTAGTATATTTTAATTATGTTTTACTCTTTAAAAATCTATTCTGTATTAACTGCTTTGTATTCTCAAATCAAGCCTGCTAAAAACAACCTTCCACTTTAGTTTTATTACTGGGACACTCCCTATAGCAAATACAAAGAGCTACAAGGGAAAAGTATCTCCTTCCCTCCCTCCCTCCTTCCTTCCTTCCTTCCTTCCTTCCTTTCTTTCTTTCTTTCTTTCTTTCTTTCTTTCTTTCTTTCTTTCTTTCTTTCTTTCTTTCTTTCTTTCTTTCTTTCTCCCCCTCCTCCTCCTTCTTCTTTCTTCCTCTTCTTCCTTTCTCTCTCTCCCTCTCTCTCTCCTCTCTCTCCTTCTTTCTTTCTTTCTTTCTACTTCTGGGTATATTTGGTGATCTTTACAAGTGGCTCCAGAAGAAATTAAGTCTGAATCCCAACTCTGATTTCAGAACTAAGCATAACCTTGAGTTGATTATGTAACCCATTAACCAGTATGTTTGGATGATAACAATAAAATTGTGAGAACTGAAAGAAAGAATTCGTGTAAAATACTCACTGTAAAGCTTTGCACAGGGTAAACAATAAATGCTAGCTTTTATTGCTATTATAATCAGTAGCGTAATTTGTTCCCTAAAAGCCATAAGTCCTTCATTTCTAATAATAATGAGTAAGACCTAAACTAGACAGTATCTGCATTTTCCAAAATTAAAAAGAAAGATTCCCATAGTCTTCAATTTATAGAAATTATTTCTCAACTGTATGTGGATTCCTCAAATTTCAGCACCATGCACAAACTCAACTCTGACCTCTTGCTCTAGTCTCATGTTCTTCTCTTTCATGGCATGGTAAATTTCAGCCAAATTCAATATATCAGAATAAGTTATGACTTGATTATCTTTCTTTCCTGACTGACCACTGTGGTAGGCTATATAACTGACCCCAACCATTTTGACATCTGATTTCCCATAAATTACAAATATGCTACTTCACATGGTAAATAAGAAATTTGCAAATATGAATAGAAATTTTATGATAGCAAGGTTATCCTGGATAATCCAGGTGCCCAATGTAATACAATGTATCACAAGTGTCTTTCAAAGGGGTTAAGAAGAAGGCTTGATTATAGAAGAGAGAAAGGCATGTAGAGGAATACTATGTAGTAATAGAAGAAACATAATTACACTGACATCTATAATCCCAAATAAATTTCAAATATAAAAGATAAGTCTATACCAGCAAGAAATATACTGGAAATATAGCAAAATACTTCAGTGTATTTAAAATATAAATACTTAGAATATAATCCTATTAACAAATAAAAGTATAACCAAATAAATATTTCAACATTGTGTTGGAAGAAAATACATTAAATACAACTAAAGGTATGTCTCAGTAAGACTAAAATTATGCTTGAGGATGGCAGATAAAAAAGTAATCAGTAAAATAAACTAATTACTGGCTGGTGTAGCTCAGTGGATTGAGTGTGGGCTGCGAACCAAAGTGTCGCAGGTTCAATTCCCAGTCAGGGTACATGCCTGGGTTGCAGGCCATGACCCCCAGCAACTGCACATTGATGTCTCTCTCTCTCTCTCTCTCTCTCTCTCTCTCTCTCTCTCTCCCTCCCTTCCCTCTCTAAAAATAAATAAATAAAATCTTAAAAAATAAATAAATAAACTAATTAAAATATCCTTACATACAACTAACAGCATGACATGAAGAGAAATATCAATTTCTTGTGCCTATAGCTAAAAAAAATAAAATAATAATAATAAACTGAACATTATTACTGAGTAGCTAAAGAACATAGTACTCCACTATTTATAACCAGAAATTTAGCATAAATGTAGTGATTTTTATAAAATTATCATCTATTGAAATGTATTTTCTTAGACAGATATAGAGAATAAAAGGATATATATAGCTTAACTTAGTAAATATGTTAATATTTACATATATTATTATAAGTTAGATACACATGTATTAACATTGGTTTGTTGTGCATGCTGAATATAAGTAACAAAGTCAATTTCTAGGGTATTAAATTCCTTATAAGTAGTTGCTTTTAAAATGGTGTGAAAAAATTTTTAAAAGCCTTTCAAAAACTTAGAGTTAGGTATCCTAAGGTATGGAGGAGAACAAAATAGAGTAAAACCAAAATCTAGAAAAGTTCATAGGAAGAAATAGCATATTTGCATGGAGAAAAATCTACAAGTTTACATGACATCACTGTTAAACTTGTGAGAGTTAAGAAATGTATATGGAAAAAAGGAAAGCTGAAACTATAAAAGGTATCTTTAAAAGTTTGTGGGAACTTGGATGTAATAAATTCTAAATCATAAACTGACTAATCTGTCTAGGATTGTTTTACTCTTGGAATCAGAGAGAATTGATAATTGACTTCTCAAAATATTCTGTAATTCTCTGAAAACATTTTCACATGTTCTCATCAAAGCAATAGAACTTCAACACAAAAATTTTATGTATTAATATTTCATGGGCTCATTTTTATGTTAAACTCCCTCTTACAATCTCTTAAAATAGATATGATTGCCCCTTTCAAATATGAAGACCAATTTTCTCTTCACACATGCGGTTCTCATGTTCTAATTAATATTATCTACTTTTATGGTTTTCTAAGGTCCATGTTTAGTAGCTGATCTTTTCAGTTATTTCATAATTTTGACTGTATTCATTTACTGTTGCCAAGGATCTATTATTTGTTTCTTATTTTTTCAATTATGTAGCCAACTATTTTAATCATAAATCCTACTTCAGTGTTTTTTCTTTTTTTACTAAGAAATAAATTTTACTATTATTTTCCAATATCATAACCATGGATATGTTAATTGTAAATTTAAGACCCAATCTTTTAAAAATTACTTTTAATTTAATGATCTAATGGGTATAGGTTTGCTGTATATTTAATCCAGAGAGTCAATCCATTACTAGTTCCTTATAAAATTTAAGTTGTTTTGGACTGGAATATTGACTCAAAGATAATTGCTTTATATTGGACAATAATTTACATATTTTATGTTAGCATAAAGAAATACATGTAATTAGCTATTAAGTGTACCTTTATATTAAAGAGGAAATATTCATTTTTCCTGTTCCTATTATGGCAGAGATGGAACAAAATACCAGTGTTATTCATTTTCTTAAAAATCCAAGTGTTGAATGTATTTCCTTGATCTGAACATAAATGTCAAATATACTTTATTTGTTCACTTTATTAAATGGTCTAAGTCTGTTGTTCACATGTCTCTTTGGCATATCAATCAACTTACACTACTATAAATTTATGCCACATTTATTCCACTTTGATTTCTGTGATCTTGCTTTTTGAGGTAAATTGACACTATTTGTTGATTATTTGGCTTATTTTACTAGTTACAACTTGAAAAACCAATTTTTAATGCTCAGCTGAGGATATACTTTATTGATTTTAGAGAGAGAGGAAGGGAGAGAGAGAAGGAAACCTTGATGTGTAAGAGAAACATTGATTGGTTGCTTCCTGTGCATGCCCCAACCAAAGATTGAACTAGCAACCCAGGTATGTGCCCTGACCAGGAATCAAATCCACAAACTTCTGGTATATGGAACAGTACTGCAATCATCTGAACCACCTGGCCAAGGCTAAAAAAAAAATAAATTCTGTTCCTTCACTGTTGAAAATACCTCCCCTTCATTTCTTTACTGAGTGTGTCAGTCCTCCTCTTTTCCCTGATGTTAATTTAATTAGAATTTTAAAATATTCCTGTATTTTTTTTTATAATTTTTGCCTTTTTTTAAGATTGTATTTATTTATTTTTAGAGAGGGAAGGGGGAGAGAGAGAGAGAGAGAGAAAGAAACATCAATGTGCGGTTGCTGGGGGTTATGGCCTGCAACCCAGGCATGTACCCTGGCTGGGAATCGAACCTGGGACACTTTGGTTCCCAGCTCAAGCTCCATCCACTGAGCTATACCAGCCAGGGCTAAAATATTCCTGTATTTTATTAATATATTTTCTTTTAAATGGAAGTGAGTTTGTTCAAGGTAATGAAAATGATCATTTCTTCAAAGATTTATTTTCATATTATTGAGATATAGAAGTGTTTAAAACGGATTACCAAAACCAATTTTATATCAAGGTAACATTTATTTCATCTTAAGAATTATAGTGTTCTAAGAGAAAAAAAAAATTGATGGGAACATAATTGGTGAGAGCTCTGTCACTTTTGAAACCCAAATAAAGTATCTAATTGTAAAGCTGAGGAGGTTCTAAAGTTGTGTTTGAAGAGATTGTTTAAATCTATGCACAGGGACTTAACACTATGGCAGAGTAGATGGAGACTGAGTGCCCCCAATCCAGATTTTCAGCTAAACTTATGAAAATTAACCTAAACAATCAACTGAATTTTTGCTGATATGAAGGTTTATAGCCAAGGACTAGGAATATAGAAGATGCTTCCTACAGTCTGGTAAGAGGGAGTTATAAGTGAAAAGAGAAACACCCCTTGTGTGGCTCTAATCATACCTGAGAGACCAGACAGAAATTGCATATCCAGAGCTTCTTTCTGCTCAGTGCCAGAGACCTCAGTTCCATGCAGGGATCCTTAACTCACATCAACAAAGGTGGGAACAGGAGATGGGGGTATCCAATGAGACTGTGACATGCAGACTGAACACTCACAGCATGCAGCACTTCCATTATTGCAGCACCATCCTGGAAAGCTCAGGATAGGGGCTCAGACTGCTAAAGGGACCGACCAGGTTGCCATACCCAGATCTTTCAGAAGCACCTACAGGTTGCAGCCACCAGTGACTTTGAGTGATATTTTGTTCCTTTAGGAGGTTTTATGCAGAGACCCAGACAGTGACTCACTTGTACAGTGTAGGTGCTGCAAAAAGACTGAGGAATTGTAACATAGATGAACAAGGACCCTATGTGCACTGCTCTGCCAGCTGAGACACCAGATTGAAATTGCAGCAGCAAAGCTTCCTCCCCTTAGAATTGTGGGGCCATAATCATACCCAACAATCCCCAACTCACAGCAACAGAAATGGAAAAAGGAGAATGTGAAGTCTCTGGTGGTAGAAAGCAGCATTTCACAGGTTTCACAAAACCTGTGAAAATCAGAGATTGGAAACAGTGCAAAATATTTCTATGGTTTTGGTGCCAGCCTGAAGAGTTCATTATATGATTTCAGGCTACAGGAGTATGTATGTGAAGGAGTTCATTACCAACAAACCAGCATTGTAAGAAATATTAAATGACCTTCATTAAGAAGAAGAAAAAATAGAGAAAAACATAAGTATAATATTAAATATGGTCATAAATAAAAACCTGTTTATTATAATTTTAAATGTAAATGGATTAAATGCCCTAATAAAAAGACATAGTGTAAGTAATGGATAAGAAACCACAACTTGTATATATACTGTCTACAAGAGACCCACCTCAGAGCTAAAGATTTCTACAGGTTGAGAAAAAAAAAATAGAAAAAAATATTTTATGCCCTGGCTGGAGTGGCTCAGCAGATTGAGTGCTGGTCACTGGTTCAATTTCCAGTGAGGACACATCCTGGGCTGCAGGCCAGGTCAGGAGTGCACAAGAAGCAACCACACACTGATGTTTCTCTCCCTCTCTTTCTCATTGCCTTCTCTTTAAATAAATAAATAAATAAATAAATAAATACATCTTAAAAAAAATATTCTGTGCAAATGAAAATGAAAAACCAGGGGCAGCAATACTTATACAAAATATAAGACAAAATAATCTTTAAAATGAAGCCCATACAAAGAGGCAAAGAAGATCACTGCATTGTACTAAAGAGATCAATCCAGCAAGAGGACATAACCTTTGTAAATATATATGTACCCAATATAGGTAAACCTAAATAAAAAAAATCTTAGTTGACGTTTAGGAAGATATTGATAACAATACTGTTATAATAGGGGGTTTTAACACACCACTGTCAACAGTGGATTAGATACAGGCAAAAAATGAACAGATATAGTGACAGCAAATGACACACTACATCAAATGGATTTAATTGATACTTAAGGAACATTTAACCCCAACGAAGGAAAATGTACATCCTTCTCAAATGCACATGAATCGGTTTCAAAGAGAGGTTGCATGTTAGATCACAATATGAGTTTCAACAAATTTAAGAAATTGAAATCATATCAAGCATTTTCTCAGATCCTAATGACATGAACTTAGAAATCAACCTCAATAAAAAAGGCTCAAAATCACTCAAATACTTACCAGCCAAATAGCATGATATTAAATAAAGAATAGGTAACAAATGAGATTAGGAAGGGCATAAAAAATAACTGTAAACAAAAGAAGATGTAAACACAAACAACACGAAATATATGGGGCACAACAAAAGCAGTCCTGAGAATGACATTCAAAGTATTGCAGACCTACCTCAAGAAGCAAGGAGAATCTCAAATAATCTAACACTACATCAAAACAACTAGAAAAGCAAAAACAAAGTCCAGAGCAAGTGGAAGGAAAAGTATAATCAAGATCATGGCAGAATCAATAATATAGAAACTTAAAAAAAATATGAAAGATCAATGAAACCATGAACTGGTTCTTTGAATACTCATCAATATAAAAAGAGAGAGGATCTAAATAAATACAATCAGAAACAAAAGAGGCAAAATAGTAACAGATATCACAGAAATAAAAGAGATTATAAGAAATTATTATGAACCTTTATACATTAAGAAATTGATATATATGAAAATTGACAAGTTTCTAGAAATATCTTACAAAACTGAAACAGGAAGAAGCAGAAAATCTGAATAGACAGATTACAATGAATGAAATCAAAGCAGTAATCAAAAAACTCCCAGTACACAAAAACCCTGGACCAGATGGCATCACAGGGGAAAGAAGAGCTAAAATATCCTTCTCAAACTATTCCAAAAAATTCAGGAGTAAGGAAGACTTCCAAGCTCTTTCTTTAAGGCCTGTGCTAACTTAATTCTAAAACAAGGTAAAGACACAATAAAGAAAGAAAAATATAGGTCAATATCCTTGATAAATATAGATGCTAAAATCCTGAAGAAAAGATTAGCCAGCTGGGTCCAGCCATACATCAAAAAGATTGTACACCATGATCAAGTGGAATTTATCTCAAGGATTCAAGGTTGATACGATATTCACAATCCAGAAATGTAATACATCACAAATCAAAATGAAAGACAAAAATCACATGATTATCTCAATAGATGCAGAAAAAGCATTCAATAAAATCCAGTACCCATTTAAAACTAAAAAAAAAAAACAAAAAACAAAAAAAGCCAACAATTAGCAAAGTGGGAATGCAGAGATCACACCTCAACATATATGAAACACCTACAGCCAATATTAAAGGTATTTCCTTTAAGATCAGAAACAAGACAAGAATGCCCATTTTTACCATGCTTATTCAACACAGTTCTGATAGTCTTAGCCACAGCAATCAGACAAGGAGAAAAAAAAAGACATCTACATTGGAAAGGAGGAGGTAAAGCTATCATTATTTTCAGATGACATGATATTTTACGTAGAAAACCCTTAAGACTGCACCAAAATATATTAGACCTAATAAATGAATTTGACAAATTAGAAGGATACAAAATTAATAGCCAGAAACTGGTGGCATTTTTATACACTAGTAATGAGCTATCACAAAGAGAAACTAAGGAAACAATCACATTTACTGTTGCAACAAACAAAAATAAGGTACCCAGGAACAAATTTAACCAAGGGGTGAAAGACCTATACTCAGAAAACTATGGGCCACTGAGAAAAAAACATTGAGAAAGACACAAATAAGTGAAAACATATACTGTTTAGTCATGGATCCAAATAATTAACATCCAAAGAATTAATTGGACATTTTAATTGTCCAATTAAAATGGACAATTTAATATTAAAATGTCCATTCTGTCTAAAACAGTCTATACATTCAACACAATTACTATTAAAACACTAATGGAAAAATTCAGAAAACTAGAAGAAATATTCTAATATTTATATGGAACCAAAAAAGATTCTGAATAGCTTCAGAAATCTTGTAAAAGAAAAACAAAGCTGGAGGTATCACAACTGATATCAAAATACACCATATGGCCACTGTAATAAAAACAATATAGAAATATCATAAGAACAGATGTATACATCAAACAGAACAGAGAGCCCAGGAATAAATCCATGTCTGTATGATCAATTGATAGTTGACAAAAGTGTCAAGAACATACAATTGAGCAAACACAATATCTTCAATAAGTATTGCTGAGAAAACTGGACTGGTACATGCAAAATAATGAAACTAGACCACTAACTTACACCATACACAAAAATAAACTAACAAATTGATAAAGACTTAAATATAAGTTCTAAAACCATACGAATCCTAGAAGAGATAGGCAGTAAAATCTCAGAAATCCACTTAGCAATACTTTTGCCACTATATATCCTAAAGCATGGGAAAGAAAAAAGAAAATGAGAAAATGAGATTGCATCAGATTATAAAGCCTCTGCGCAAATAAACAAACCATCAGCAAGAGGAGCAGGGAACCCACTGTATGGGAGAACATTTTAATAAATGATACATCTGACAAGGGTTCATTCTCCAAAATACATAAAGAACTAATACAACTCAACACCAGAAAGACAAACATCCCAATTAAGAAAGGGGTAAAAGATCTGAATAGACACTTTTCCAAAGAGGATTTACAGAAGGCCCATAGACATATGAATAAAGTGCTCAATGTCAGTAATCATCAGAGAAATACAAATTAAAACATCAATGAGATATCACTTTACACCTGTAAGAATAGCTATCATCAATAATTCAACAAACAACATTATTGGCAAGGATGTGCAGAAAAGGGAACCCAAATGCACTGTTGGTGGGAATGCAGTCTGGTGCAGCCTCTGTGAAAAATAATGTGGAGTATCCTTAAAAATTTAAAAAGGGAACTCCTTTTCAATCCCATGATTCCACTTTTCAGAACATATGCTAAGGTTTCCAAAATGACAATACAAAAAATATATGTGCCCCAATGTTTATCAGAGTGCCATTTACAGTAGCCAAGATTTGGAAACAGCCTAAGTGTCCATCAATAAATGAGTGGATAAAAAAGTTGTGGTACATTTACACAATGGAATATTAAGCAGCGGTAAAAAAAGAAGGAATTCTTACATTTTGCAACATCATGGATAGACCTGGGTAATATTATACTATGTGAATTAAGCTAGTCAGTGAAAAATATATAGCACACGATCTCATTTATGTGTGGAGTGTAAAAGTACAATAAACTAATGAATAAAACAGAAACAGAAGCTTAGTGACATGAAACTCACTGAAAAGGAGGGGACAGCTAAGAGGATGAAAGATGGTAAATGCATTAACCAAAGAACATTTATGCAAAAGCTGTGAACACAGACAATTATACAGACACCGACCTGCAGTGTTCACGTCATTATGGATGAAATGAGACATTCACACAGACTACCGAGTTTGGTGGAGGAAAAGAGACAGCATGACTCTTCTCTCAAGGGGAGCAAAAGCCTCAGCTTTTGCTCCAATGAGCTTTTATTGTTTTACTGGGCACATTACAAGAAGGTCCTCATTAACTATGCACAGACTCTCTTTAGGTGGTTATCTTTTACAGAAAACAAAGGAGCCAATGCTGCTAATCACATCACAGAAGAGGGATATTTGCAAATGAAAAGGCAAAAGTAGTTGAACCAGTTGCACTCATCCTTGGAAGGTTTAGCATGGTTTTTAGGAAGTTGCTTTGCAGTAAATGTCCTCAAATTCAGGGTGAGGGAGTTTTAGTAAAAAGCAAGACTCATAGTGGCCTAGGTACATTGAATGACTGATTCCCAATGGGAGAACCTATCCATGGGCATGGGTCCTGTGCATCTCTGAGTGGGAGCTGGGCCCACGCCATGCAAAACAATGTACTACAAGCCAACAATATGGGGATTGACTTAGCTAGGGAAGAGTGTGGGTGGGGCTAGGTAGAGTTTGGGAAAGAGAATGAGAGGGAACAACTGTAATAGCATAAATAATAAAACTAATAAAAGTAAAAATTAAAAATGCATATTCATGTTTTAATTCCACTACTCCCAAACTGCAAGAAAGAAGTAATTGTTGAATATTTAAATAGTTATTATTAAACTTATTTCATAACAGTGAAAAATTTAGTTTTTTAATATCTGAAGTAAATTTCAATAGAAGATGCCATGTATCTATTTTCTATCCATCTATATCTCAGGATGGTAATCATTATTAGAAAAATTTGGTGAAGAAGGAGAGAGTATTTTATGGGTGAGAGGAGGCTATGAGAAATGGTGACATCAATAGAGGAAATGACAGGATAAGTATAAATAATTTTGACATATGGTTCCTTGCAAGGAAATGACAGTACTAATTACCTATGTTTAATTCTTTATTAGCAGTCTCTTTGAACCCTCAGAGATCCTCAGTGACCTCATGACTACAGTTCCTGACCTTCAGTATAAAAATATTAAATGAAAATAAGCAAAAATTGCTCAAAGCTATGTTATTTCTGAACTACAAAATGACTTACAAAGTTAAAAATAGAAATCTGAATACATGTGTCAACACTTACATGAATGAAAACACTGATCCCCTCTCAGATGCAGCATCCCTACTTAAAGTAGATAGAGAAACACAATCAGGATAAGGTCAGCTAAATGACATTGTAGTCCCCCTGGGCAAGATATTTTTCAATACATAAGCTATTTCTATTTTTAAAGAGCACTTTTTACCATTGCCATAATAATGACTATATTTAGAATTACATGGATTCTGTATGAACCATAATTTTCTCCCAACTATAAACCTGAACTTTCACTTTAAATTTAATTTAAACACATACCTCAAGAGAGCAAAAGGCTATCCATTTTTGTTCTGAATGTGCCAAAAAAGACAAAGGATAATAATGATGGTTTATGTACCAGATGTGTGGTTATTAAGTTGCGATCTTTGACTAAAAATATTTTTCTTGTAATTTTAAAGAATTATGGCCCTGGCTGGTGTAGCTCAGTGGATTGAGCGCAGGCCTGTGAACCAAAGCATCGTGGGTTTGATTCCCATTCAGGGCACATGCCTGGGTTGCAGGTCATATCCCCAGTATGGGGTGTGCTAGAGGCAAACACACATTGATGTTTCACTCCCTCTCTTTTTCCCTCCCTTCCCCATCTCTCTAAAATAAATAAATAAAATATTTTTTAAAAAGAGCATTATCTACCAGATGAATATATTTTTATTAAATTTGTGCTTAAGATATGGGTACCAAAGTGCATTTGGGAGACATAGAAGTGATTTTAGTTGGTAGATTAGTTCACATTAGGCAGATGATAATTCTTGACATTTTAATATGTAGACATATTTATTTAAATAAGTTTGAAACAAGGTGAAGTAAGCATTAGTATGGAGTTTTTCTTAGATAATTATTTGTATTAGGGATTACCATTTTATTTTATATTTTATGTCATTGTTTAATTATAATTCAACTAAATTGCATGGAATTATTCAAGTAAACTCTGAAATATAAGATGAAATAGAAACACTGGTATAAAGTTTTTCTTAGATAATGATCTGTGTATTAGAAATTAACTTTTATATTTTATCATTTTACATTATTTATTTAATTACATTACAACTAGATTACATGAAAGAACCCTGCTGGTTGAAACATGTTTGGATAGCCCTCTAATGTGCTAGGTTGTAGAATGAGCTGAAAAACCTAGATTACTTTATTTCTCTAATTCATTCAGTGATTCATTGAATAAGAATTCAGTGTTTGCTTACATGAAACCAAATGGGGTATTATATAAACAGGGTTATGATTTTAGTAAAGATAATTAAACAGAGGACTTAAAATTAATGCCTCCTATATATACAATTTCTACTTTCCTACCCATTTTTGAATTTATAATAATAAATATGTTCACTCAGCCTTTTAACAGCTAAAGTAACTATTTTGTAAATATAAAAATAATTTATTAAATTGTATTAAAATATTAGCAAAGAAGATATTTTATTCTTTAAAATAATCATCTTAGGAGACTACATGCTTATTCCATGATTAACCCAATATCTATAATATTCAGGAGTAGAATATTCCTACATATTCTTTCTTTTCTTTTTCAAAATATATGTTATTGATTATGCTATTACAGTTGTCCCAGTTTTTCCTCTCCTTTAGTCTCCTCCAGCTTGTACCTCTCTCCCACCATCATTCCCCCACCTAAGTTCACGTCCATGGGTCATGCATGTAAGTTCATTGGCTTCTCCATCTCCCATTCTATTCTCAACCTCCCCCTGTCTATCATTTATCCTTCTTGTCCTCTGTACCTTTTCACACATTCTCTCCACCCCTGCTGACAGCCTTCCACATGATCTCCATTTCTGTGCTTCTGTTCATGTTATAGTTGTTTGTTAGTTTATTTTTGTTTGTTTTTGTTTTTAGGTTTGGTTGTTCATAGTTGTGTTTGTTGTCATTTTACTGTTCATATTTTTGATTTTCTTTTTCTTAGATAAATTCTTTTAACATTTCATATAATAAGGACTGGGTGATGATGAACTCCTTTAACTTGATCTTATCTGGGAAGCATTTTACTGCCCTTACATTCTAAATGATAGCTTTTCTGAATAGAGTAATCTTGGATGTAGGTCCTTAGCTTTCATGACTGAATACTTCTTTCTAGCCCCTTCTTGCCTGTAAGATTTCTTTTCAAAAATCAGCTGATAGTCTTATGGGAATTCCTTTGTAGGTAACTGTCTCCTTTTCTCTTGCTGCTTTTAAGATTCTCTCCTTATCTTTACTCTTGGGTAATGTAATTATGATGTGCCTTGGTATGTGATTCTTCAGGTCCAACTTCTTTGGGACTCTTTGAGCTTCCTGGGCTCCCTGGAAGTCTACTTCCTTTGCCATATTGAGGAGGTTTTCCTTCATCGTTTTTTCAAATAAGTTTTCAATTTCCTGCTCTTTTTCTTCTCCCTCCAGCACTCCTATGATTTGTATGTTGGAATGTTTAAAGTTGTCCCAGAGATTCCTAAGCCTCTCCTCATTGTTTTGAACTCTTGTTTCTTCATTCCGTTCTGGTTGAATGTTTATTTCTTCCTTCTGCTCCAAATTGTTGACTTGAGTCCCAGTTCCCTTCCCTTCACTATTGGTTCCCTGTACATTTCTCTTAATTTCACTTTTCATAGCCTTCATTTTTTTCTTTATTTTGTGACTATATCCAACTATTTCTGTGAACATCCTAATTACCCGTGTTTTCCATATCTGATAGGTTGGCTATCTGTTCATCACTTAGTTGTATTTTTTCTGGAGCTTTCATCTGTTCTTTTACTTGGGCCACATTTTTCTGTCTTGGCACACCTGTTACATAGTAAGCGGCAGAGCCTTATGTATTTGCATGGTGTGGCAACCCACCTCACTGTGTTGTGAAGCTGTATGTGGCGGAGTGGCCTGAGAGGGAGGGATACCGCCTGTTCAGTTCTCCACTGGCTTTCAGTCACTTTCTCCACTACCTACAAGCAAATTGGCCCTCCTGGTGCTGATTCCTGAGTGGGTGGTTTTATGTACTGTCTAGGACCCTATGGGTCTCCCCAGTGAACTCTCCTGTGAGGGTGGGAGTCACTCCTGTCACCTCAACCCCCACAGGTTTTTTCAGTCAGAGGTTTTGAGGCTTTATTTTTCCCTCACTGGAACCCTCGGCTGCACAGTCTGTCCCGCTTTCCAGTTGTCCTCCCACTTTATCCAAACACAAATGTGGGATGGCCCATTCTGCCAGCTGCCATCTTTCCAGCCCTGGTCCTCTAGCTACCTCCTTGCTGCAAGTCGTCTTCACCCCAACTGCTTGTCTCTGCCCCTCCTACCAGTCTGGATGAATGTTTCCTCTTTAACTCCTTGGTTGTTGGACTTTCATGCAGTTCAATTTTCTGGCTGTTGCGGTTGTTTTTTGTTTTTATATTTGTTGGTGTCATTTTGGTTGTGTGAGGAGGCAATGTGTATCTACCTATGCCTCCATCTTGGCCAGAAGTCAGAGTATTCCTACATATCCTAAGTGGAATGCCTATCCTAACAGATCAGTTGCTACTATGCTACCTTGTAGTACAAGAAAATACCACCATGCCCAATGTCTCATCCACCAGGTGGCTTTGATCAGTCTCACTGCAGCAGAAATCCAGCCTCTGGGGCTTTGGGCCCACACTTGTCTTCACCAAGCTCAGCAGAATGGCCAGGACCCAGAGCTGTCATGCCATTAACCTGGCATTCAAGGGTCCAGTAGCCAGTGCAGTCTCTTTTTCCATCAGCCAGCAGTTGGTGCTATAATTTGGCCTGTGTTGCTGCTGAAGGGAGAGAGCACCAGTTCCTCAGGCCTTTGATAAGCTTTGATTACATTTCCTTGCTCTTGGAAGAGAGAAAGCTTTCTTTTAATCTATCCAATCCCTTCCTGGATCTTCTCAGGGCTATGCTGGTGCTTCTTCTTATCCCATCTCTTTCCTGGATCTTGTAGGGATTTGTGCCCTTGTAATATATAATCCTTTTTCCCAGATTTCCCCTAGGTTTGTATCTTCCCCTTTATGGTCACCATTTGGTTCCTACTGTGCATGTCTCAGCCAAGGAATTTCCTCCCCCCTGGAGAGATTAAAAGCCTTCTTCCCTGCCTACTTGGGAATTGGGGACAAGTGTTTCCTGGGCATATCTGTGAAGTCTGCTTCCAGGGAACATGTCTGTTCCCTGACATGTCTGTGAAGCTGCCCCTTCTTAGTTAATTCAACTTAATTAAATTGTGGGCTCCCTTCTATTTTGTTAATGTCTAATTAGCTGCCTTCTATAACATGCTCAGCACCCAAAATAAAGTCTCCTTCCATTACCATTTATTCCCACTTTACCTTGTTTTACCTCCTCCAACCCTCCTTTCCTTCTGAGAATCACCATACTGTTGTCTGTGTATGAGGTAGTTTGTGTGTGCATGTGTGTGTATGTGTATGCATATACAAATTTTACTTATATCATATTATATTATTATAATAATAAGTTATATATTTATGTACAATTCCTTACAATATGCATCATATAATATATTGTATAATATATACTATATTTAATAATTATATAATAATACTATATTGTTATAATAATATATAGTGATGAGTTACATATCTGTATGATATATAGTAAATATATCATATATAGTATATTATAACAATATGTTATTACATAACATAAATATATTTAATTTATATATAAATATATAATATATATGCATATATATTATATGCACATATATTTATATGTATAAATAAATATATATTTATGTGTGTGTGCGTGTGTGTGTGTGTGTGTGTGTATAATATGTGGCTGTAAAAAAGAAGGAAATCTTACCTTTTATGTAGTATGGATGGAACTGAAGAGTATTATGCTAAGTGAAATAAACCAGTCAGAGAAAGACAAATACTGTATGATTTCACTTATATGAGGAATTTAATGAGAAAAATAAACTGACAAACAAAATAGAAACAGACTCACTGATTCAGAGAACACACTGAAAACTTTCAGTCTTAGGAGAGGGTAATTAAGGATCTGGGTGAAAAAGGTAAAGGAATTAGCAAAACAAAAACCCTCATAGAACCTTTTCTTAATATAACAATATAATATTTCACCTTTACATTTCAAACCAGGTCTCACCTCCTCAAGAAATGTTTCTTTTTTAGTGTTCCAGATCAGAGGAAATTATATAGAATTATATTCACTACACCACTCAAGCAACATGTTAACATGCACTGTCTAGAAAGAATGTAGTTCTTAATGGAGTTCCTTATTTCTTGCTTTGCATTGTAAATATCTAGAAGCCAGTTTGTACTTTATTTGGTCTCTGAGAATCCTAGCAGATATAACATCAAATATAAAAATAATAGGTTGATCAAAAATATTTACCTGAATGTACATGAAAAATAAAATTATTCATTAGACTTAAATTGAACAATGATTCCAGGATTCAATGGAAATGATTAATTCCAGCCCTGGATGGTGTTACGCAGTGGATTGACTGCTGACTGCAATCCAAAGGATTGTCAGTTTGAGTCCCAGTCAGGGCACATGCCTGAATTATGGGCCAGGTTACCAATATATGGTACATGAGAGGCAATCACACATTGATGTTTTTCTCCCTTTCTCCTTCTCATTTTTATATTCCTATGACCAGCACAATATGTAGCATGTAGTTAGTTTATAAAACATGTTTGTAGTTTGAATAAATAAATACATAGGTTAAGAAAGAAAATACCAACAAATCTAACTCTCTTTTATGTCTCCAAATTTTACTTTCCTTTCCCCACTTACCCACAGTGAAATATGCAGATCCAGTATCATAGAAATGTACACATGAAAACTATGTGATGTTTTAAATCAGTGCCACCCCAATAAATTCAATTAAAATTTTAAAAAGTTACTTTTAGTCAATACCCAATTGAAATTTTATTTGCCTTTTCTGACTCTGTGGAAACCCATGGTTAATAATTTTTCCCAGCACAGTACCAAGCAACTCTATTTATAACTCTTATTTTATTTAGCTTCATGCATTGCAATTATATGTTCTAATGATAGAATTTCTTACTGGAAAAATATTTTCGTAGAGTATAGTTCTTGAAACTGAGTAAATTTTGAATAAACTAATTATTTGTACATATATACAAATGAATGATAGAAAATGTAGTTGATTATAGAATGCTAATATAAAATGTTTGGACATAACTTATAGAAATATCTTAAATTAATTATAAGAGGTGTACTCAGTGCAAAGTAAAGTTCAATAAAGATATATTATTAGGAAAGAATGACCATATGATTTATTTTTCAAATCAGAAGAAATTTAAAAGTGAAAAAATGAGCAATAAGTAATTATGCTGGTATATTAGCATAATGTCATCCTATGTTTGGAAGACTGAATGAACATTGATAATAGAAGAATGCTTTGAAGCAATCCTTAGGGAAGGTTACATTGCAAAACAGTCTTATTAATTTTAATTCCCTGTACTCATTCTGTTATAGAGAAAATTCCATTCAAATTTCAACCACCTAAAGTAAGACTTTGCTGTTATGAACAATCAGTCAAGTGTAGCCCAAATGCCACAAGTTGGATGTAAACAACCAAAAATGAACTTATATACACATTCAGCTTTCATAGCGAAGTAAATATGCTACTTTGAATGAGCATTCATGTATAATGAATTATATTCTAATCTATAGCATAAGCTTTTTCATGTTTTTTTGCACAGTAGATTCTGGTACAATGTGTCCAAAACAGAAAGAACAACGCTATTGATGTTTGTATTTCCAAGAATTCCAAAATCTAGCTATAGAAAAATGGCTCTCTAACATCAGCCATATGAACATGATATCTGATGCATTGATATATTGGTTCTATATTCAATACTCAAGACTTAATTCTGGGTGTGACTCGGAGTTGTATAAACCCTTACTATCATTTTCCTTCTTGACTGGAGTGATTATTTACCTTCATTCTTAACTAACGCTTGTTTGTACTGATGCTTTTGGACTACTTCTTAAACCTGTACAACTTTTAGAAATATATACACCTTCTTAATGTTCATATTAACCTAGCCATTAAATAAGGAATTAATCTGTTTTTCCCTCTCTTTTCTATATTAGTTAGTAGCTTCAAAAGTAACTTTCAAATGATCTTTAAGACTTTCAACTCTAATTTTCTGTTTTGCAAATGCTAGCTACCTCCAACTCATGTTTAAAATATTTCCTTATCTCCACAGTGACAGTAGAATTAGTTATTTAACATAGCATGCAAAGACTTTCATAACCAAACTTTTGTTATTTATCTAGCTTATGTGCTGAAAATCCATTACAGAAAAACTTTATGGGTACAATGATATTACACTGTCAGTCTCTTACTCATTTATGTGTACTACTGAGTCTGAGCATCCCTTTTTATATGTTGTGAATACTTGGATTTTGTCTTCTGTGAATTATACTTTTCTGTCTTCTTTCATTTTTTTAATTGGGTAACTTACTTTCTTCTTTCAATATCTCTATTTATTATTAAATTTTACCTCTTGATAAATTACTTTTTCCAAATCTATTCAGTGTCTATTGATTTAGTTTACAAGGTGTTTTTCTACACAAAGCTTTATTTTTACAGAATCAAGAATGCCACTATTTTATGGCATTTTAATATTAAATTGTGATTAAGAATTTTTTCATTTTCTTGGTTTTTAATTTCTCCAAGTTTTCCTTATAGAATATCTATGGTTTTCATTTTTATTTTATAACCACTTAATCCATTTCAACCCATCCCCCTTTTGATACAGTATGTTTCTAATTTTATTTTATGTTTCCTAAATAATAGCAGGTATTAAGTTGTGTTATCACCATGCACAGCATCATCTATCTTTTTCCTTATTAAATTAAAATATTAACTTCATCATATGTGAAATTCTTACATAAGTTAGGGTCTCTATTCTAGATTTTATATTCAGTTCCATTGATCTAGATTATATTTCCAGTAGTTTTATTGTATGTACTAGATTTCAAAATTTATGACCCTGTCACTATACCTAGTACAAAGTTTTTTTTCATCTTTGTCTGGATTTCCTTTTCACAGTTGGAGGAAGGTTCTATTAAATCTTTTCTCCTGGAGACAAGGTTTTGGTATGGAGAAGAATCTCAATGTATTTCACAAAGATTAATCTTCCTCTCTCATTTCCCAGAGCTTTGATGAGATCTTTTGGGGATTCTTGTTATAAGAACCTAGCAGAATTCTAGATGGTGTGCTTCCACCAATACTTCAGCCACCCAGGAGTTTCTCATTCTCATGGAAGCTCACATTTGGTCTTTGATAATTCTTAAAAAATACCATTAAATATTCTAGTTTAAGGTTTTAGCAGCTTCTGCCTCAGGTAAGCATATCTTAGCTCTGTCTCTCCTCTTATGCCTTCTCTCTAGATTTAAGGTGGCAGTTTCTGTTCTCTGATAGATCCAAGAAGTCATTGATTTTCAGATTTTTCAGCTTCTTCTGTGCAAAACCAAAATGATGATTTTCACATTCTTTATATATCAATTCAAGCTGAAATTTTATTAATTTTTGACAAATATTTACCAAAACTCATTTTCAGTAAATGTTTAAATTAAAACTATAGATTCCACATGTGTACAAGAGTTAAAGAATAAAATAAATGAATGACAGATGACCAAAACCAGGTTTCTCAGTATTGGAGTAAATCTTTACTTACATGCAAAAGAAGGATGCTAGAATAAATCATGTGAAAATGGATTACAATTGAAGACATATGTATGAACTATTTAATATAAATATTATGGTAACACATAGAAATATATATATATAAACATATATATATAAACATGCATATATACACATATTTTTCCTTGTTCTACCACTGAGAGCTATGGAAGCCACCACATATAAATGAGCACAGCAGGCTCCAAAATCTCATTTTCTAAAATTGTTGTCAAAATAGGAACAGGATCCTTGCAAAAATGTCTGATTCTAGAACAAGAACAACAAATATCCATGATAAGCCTGGAGCATCTTGTTATACCAGAAAATAAGGAAATACAACAAATAAATAAAAAACAACAAACAAAAAGGTTTATATTGATGAAATTGTATCAACATGACACAGATGCCTAATTAAAGAACATTCCAAGTCCAGAACTTCAGCAATTTGAGCAATCGAATAAATAAACTAGCACAAAATAGACAAATTTGTGCAAAAGAACTCCGCATTTTTATAAAGTTGCCCGATCCTCAATGAAAGAGAATGTAACTCTGCAACCCTTAAATATGGACTGCATGGAGTGACTCTTCCAGAGTACAGCATGGAAAGAGGGAAAAAAGACTAGCTCTACAGTAGGAAACTTTGACAAACACTACTTCAGCTGAATAGTTAAGTTCAACATCTACAGTGATGTCATTTTGATAATTAATATCCTTGATAGGATGTGTAAATAATGGGACTTTGCCTCTGAGCTTTCCCAATATTGGACTTTCCTCCCAAGAACAAATTATCCCTCAAAAAAATTATAAAAACATCAGATGCATTCCATTTAAGGGACATTCTGCATAATACCAGGTAAGTACTCCTGAAAACACTTATTGTCACACACACACATACAAAATGACTAAGAAACGATTACAGCTAAGAAACACCAGACTCAAACACATTGTGGTATTCTACAGGAGCTCTTGGACAGAAACAAAGATATTAGGTAAAAAACTAAGAAAATCTGAATTATATGTGATCTTTACTTAGTAATAATAAATCATTTAAATTCATAATTATATCAAATCAACCATATTATTATTTCATGTTAATAATAAAGGAAACAGAGTGTGGGGTATATGAAACTGTACTACCTTCATAATTTTTGTGCGAATTTAATTTTTTCTAAAATATAAAGCTTTTTAAATTGTGTGCATATGTATATAAAAACAGAAATAAATATATCTATAGTAAACACTAGTAGTTACTCAAATCTAGAAATCTATAAAAATAGATTGAAGTTACTTTCTTACTTCACCATCAACTACAGGGAAAATAGCTTTTTATTCACAAATGTTTTCATAACATTCTCATTTTCCTTAAAAATATTCCTTTTCTCTCCTATGCTGAACTCTGACTTAAAGAATGATTTCCTGCACTAATAAGATAACTCAAGAAAAGCCATGATCTGAAAACTTTCCAGAAACTAAAAGCTGCTCAATAGCCATCAGAAGCTCAGACTAGTGAAAGTGGATTTCTATTAAGTTGCCCCAATGAAATAAAGTCCATCTGTTCTACTATATATAATAAAATGTTGACATTATATATGTGTAATATATATGCACACACACACACACACACACACACACACGATCATGATCACTTGCCTAGTTTCTGCTACCTAAAACATTCTATATTCCTTTCCTGTGAACATTGCATTTACTGACTATTCACTCTCTGGCCAGTTAGGGATGGGGAAACTTTTTTTTAATAGATCACAAAGATGAGATCCAGGGATCCTACATACAATCATTACTGGCTGCGGATCAATTACAATGAGTACCTGGTGCCTTGGTTTACTTGTCTGCTATTGATTTACAATGTTATAAATTTCTCTTTGGCTTGACTTATTTTCAAGGATAATAGAAGAAACAGCAATTGTATGCTCATATCTGTCTCCAGTATAATGGTGTTTTCCTTGAGGACTTCATATATCATATTAGTGTCCTTATTCTTAGGGCTCTTGGAGGAATGAGCTTTATATTCTTAATGTCAGCAAGTGGGAGAATGAAGAGTGTGGATTCATGCTAAATCCCTTACCTTATTTTAGGAATGAGTCAAAAGTTATTACATATAACTTAAAATTGATTCTGTTTAGATATGTGGGCTATGGTAACACTTTGAGAAATATAAAGACAATTTTTTAAAAGTATAATAAAACCAGAATGTAACCATTTCACTGGAGAAAATAAGAGTAAATATAATACACGTGGCAGTGAAAAATAGGCAAAATATATAAAAGCCACAAAATTTAAAAGCAACATGACTAAGATCAACTAGCTATATCAATTATAACATAATGGGCTTAGATTCTTCTTAATAAAAAACAAGGGGTTTCATGAGGAGGATGTGTTTCCTGTATGTTACAAATGATCTAGTTACTGTTCTGATAGTTACATGGATGCATTCATTTGTGATGCATGCTTACAATTTGGACTTTTTATTTATGATCACATATATAGACTTTATTATCACAAAATAAACACATCAAACTTTAAATAGGGGTTGGTGGGTTAGGCCAGACAAAAGAAAAATAAAAAAGTAAGCCTGGCTATATTAATATTAGAAAATAAATATTCAAGAGAAAAGACATTAAAAGATATATATATAGATAAATGTCATAAAGTATACAATTGAAAAGGAATAAATAATGAGCATGAATATGTGTAACATTAAATATATAGTAATTAAAATTCATATAAGGATAAATTGGATGAAATATTTATTGTGGGAGATCTTTACACATTACCATATTTAATATGCTTAAAATATATTCAGGGTAGCATAATTATTTTAATTAGATTATTCATAATTACTAATTTAAAAATTATAAGTAATTCTAGGGAGCATTTTAACTCAAATATTATAGAGTTTAATGCTTTAATTTGCTAATAAAATATCATGATTACCTTCAACCATAAATTACGAATGAGTCAGTACATAAAGTGAATCTTACAAATCAAGATATTTTACCCATAATACTTGAAACATATATTCCATAGCAGTGTTGAAAAATTGTGGAAGTCCATTAATCAAACTGAATGCTCAAAACAGATAATAAGCACTTGAAAACCAGGATCACTTTAATTGCAAACAAAAAATAAAAACCAAAAAGATCTGTAGTTCCTCTTAAACTGTGGGTTGCAAACTCACCTTATATGTGACATCTAGATTTGAGTAAAAAAAGAGATAAGTATCATATGATCTCACCTTTAACAGGAACCTAATCAACAAAACAAACAAGCAAAATATAACCAAAGACACTGAAATTGAGAATAGGCTGACAGTAACCAGAGGGGAGGGTGGTGGAATTTCAGGGGGAAAAGGTGAAGGGTTTGCAGCAATAAGTATAAATAACACATGGACAATGACAAGAGGGGATGGAAACTGGAGGGAGGTGGGAAAGGCTGGTAGGTGGGTTGGGATGGAGGAAAAGGCAGAAAACTGTACATGAACAACAATTAAAATAAAAATTAAAAAAATAAAAAGGCAAGCCAAAAAAGAGAAGTAATATTAATGTTTGACTAAAATATTAATTTTATATATATTAAAGTTTTAGCTGTGGTAGAAATGGGCAAAGGGGAGATGGGAACATATATAATAGAATTAACAATAAAAATAGAGAAAAAATAAGTTAAAAAATAAGGAATGTAACTATTAATAATTTAAAGATATTAAATGAATTAGAGAATATCCATATAATCACTCTGATACTAATTACACTTGCTCATTATAAAGATATTTACTTGTACCTGTATATTCAGTTCATACTTGATTGTATATATACATTCAAATTGTATATACTTTACCTACATTTATGCATTGGTAATTGGTATTTAATTATTACATTAAACAAAAGTAATTAACACTGTCTAACACAAATAAAATGTTGAATCTCAATTTGCCAAATGTTTGCAGCACAAGTGAAGGAATTTCAGAATATAACACAGTTGCAGAGGCACGTACGCATTTTGGTCAGCATGCAAAATCCTGTGAAATTGACTGACTTTCACCCAAACAATATTTTGTAAATGGAAAAAGAGAGTACACAGAAGGGTCCAATGCTAAATAGTTTTATGACTGTTTAACAAGAAAAAAAAATCAAATGGAGAGAATAGTCAGGGCAATAGATATTTCAGATTATAACTTTAATGTGTATCTTGTGGAAGAAAATTAAAATTCTTCCATCTTCTCTCTCTAATCTTTCTTACAGATAGGTTCTTCTTGCCTACTCATAATGACATTTTCTGAATGTTTAGATCAAATAATAGATGTAATTTGTTTTAATATTAACATTACTGTTCTTGGCATACTTCTGACTTTATTTTGATTGATTTTATTAAACCTTCAAAAATTTGCTAAGATTCTTACAGATCATTGGTATAATATTCACTTTAACTAATACTATTTTACCATAAGTCCATTTGTGTCTGTGATAAAAGGGTAAAGTAATGTAATAGAGTGAGGATAACTTACATGGTTTTCAGTTTTAGATTTTAAGGACTGATCTTGTGTTACATTATAATATATTTTGTTCTAGCAATCAACCATTGCTAGAACAAAATCGGCATCAACCATTTAAATTGAAATGACCAATACTTTGCCTACATGAACATGATTATATCACTGTATTGATAAGATGTTGATAATTATCTTTATTCTTTTAATCTCCATAAATTATAGACTTTACAAGTAAGAGGGACTACTTAATGGAGAAATTAGGAAGAGGTCCTATGGTATTATTCATTATAACTTTGAAGACATTATTTGAATTGCTTAGTATATTGTATTTCTAAAATACTTCAATATTTTATAGCTTGGAATAATATTCTATAACATTTTAAACATTTTTATAGAATAAAATCATTTAAAGATGATTTCCTTGACAGAAATAAGCCTAATAAAAATGTAATAGTTAATGTTTTATTGTTTAAGTTTAAACAAGTGTAATTTATCTACTTGAAAGTAAACCCATTGGGGATTATGTAATTACCTTATAGACACAATACATTCAACTTAGTTTTACTTAGAAGAAATCATCAATCTTTGCATCTGTTGAAAACACAAAAGGAAAATGTGATGCTAAAGGCATCTGATTATCCTGGAACAGCCATTATTTCACAAAAAATATTAAGAAGGATTAAAAAACTCAACAGAAAAATTTGAATGATTCAACTACGTAATAATAAATCAATGTTTCAAATACCCTTTATCAATATTGAAAATAACTAGCTAATCAAGTCACATTAATAACAGAATTATAGTAGAGAGAAGGTGGGAGCTGAGCCCACTTGCTCGTGTGCTCAACTGGGACACTTAGCTGATCTTCCAAAGAACAAAGTGAACAGCCAAAGTATTCAGAGGACACTTCAAAATGTGGGGTAAGGAGGCTTTATTGGTTGACAGGAAAGGTCCCTGGGTCAGGTGCCAGAGACTATGGCTACCACAGGCACATTGGAGAAGAGCTGGGTTAGTGACAGTAGCCTAGCAACTCCCTGTCCTCCCCTCCCATGGTGGTGAAGCCCCAATCCCATGTCAGGAGAGACCTGTACACAAAGTCACTGGGGAAAAAAATTAAAAGGCAACAAGTGCACACAAATCTGGTGGCATAGGCAGGTTGGGAAGGTAGTTGCTGGCCAGGACAGTGCCAGAGAATTTGGGGGATCCTGGTGACACCCAGAGCTAGGAGAGAAGGTAGGCCATGTTGGCTGTGATCCAGATAGACTCTGGACTTGCTAGAGAGTTGGAGTGTATGGAAAGCTGGGAGGTGGCTCAAAGCAGCAGTGAACCTCAAAGAGGCTTTTCAAAAGGGGAACTGAATGCACCATGCAGGGACCTAGTGCATAGAGCCGCCAGGCCAAAAAAGAGGGAGGAATGTGGACTCAATTTGGCCCCACTCAGGGCACCTCAGGGATCGATCAAAGGGGTGCAAAGCAAGGGGCCTTATAGGTGTCAGCCTGGTGCAATTATGCAGAGTAGACAATGTAGGCTGCACAGTGCTCTGAGGGCATGAGCTGGAAATTGGGCACCTGTGATTACCCAGACTAAGCCCCCATCCTTGTGGAACCACAGGAAAGGAAAATGGAGCCCAGTTCCCCATTGCCTGCAGGAACTGGGAAGATTTGCAAAACAAGCTGGGCAGGTTTAACAATCAACACAAGACTTTTCTTTTTTCTTTTCTTTTTTCTTTTCTTTTCTTTTCTTTTCTTTTCTTTTCTTTTCTTTTCTTTTCTTTTCTTTTCTTTTCTTTTCTCTTCTCTTTTCTTCTCTTTTCTTTTTTCTTTTTTTTTCCCCCCAAGAGTAAGACAGTAAGACCTGGAGCTGAGAGAAAACCAGAGACAGATCCAGAAAGAAGTCAGGAGGCACACACCAACAGCTGAGACAAATTTAACTTTGCTCTTTATCAGAATTAGCATGCTTTTGTTTTTATTTATTTCTTCTTTCCATTTATTTTTATTTGTATGTTTTTGTTTGTTTTTTTTCATTTTTTTCATGTAGCATTTTAATTTTCCTTCTTTCATTTCACTTGTGTTCCAAATAATTCACTTCTCTTGGTCTTTCACTTTTTATTATTTTATCCAGATTATATATTTCTTATCATATTATTATTATTCCAAGTCACACACAGCACCCTTCCCTTATCTTAATTTGTTTTTCCATCTTCCTGAGCTTTATTACTTTTGGTGTAAACTTTATTTTCTCTCACGCTACTCCAAGTTTCTATCCCTTGCTCTCATTATTTCCCTCCATCTAACCTCACATAAACACTCTTATTTTTTCTTTCTTTGTTTCTTTCTTTCCCTCCTTCCCTCCCTCCCTCCCTCCCTTCCTCCTTCCTTCCTTCCTTCCTTCCTTCCTTCCTTCCTTCCTTCCTTCCTTCCTCTCTCTCTCTCTTTGCAGTATTTTCTTTTTAACTTTTATTTATTTATTTATATTTTTTAAAATATATTTTAATGAAGCCCTGGCTGGTGTAGCTCAGTGGAATAAGCACTGGCCTGTGAACCAAACTGAACAATTGCTGGTTCAATTCCCAGTCAGGACACATGACTCAGTTTCAAGCCAGGTGGGGCCACTAATAGGAGGCATGTGAGAGGTAACCACACATTGATGTTTCTCTCCTTCTCTTTCTCCTTCCTTTCCCCTCTCTCTAAAAATAAATAAATAAAATATTTAAATATATATATTTTATTGATTATGTTATTACAGTTGTCCTGACATTTTTCTCCCCTTTATTCCCCTCTGTCCTGCTCCCACCAGCATTCCCTCTTCCCTTAGTTCATATACATGGGTAGTACATATAAGTTCTTTGGCTTCTCAATTTCCCCCCACCATATATTTTGCACCTACAAGTTATGCTTTTGATTCCCTGTATCATTTTACTCATTCTCACCCTCCCTGCTAATAACCCCTCATGTGATCCCCATTTCTGTGATTCTGTTCCTGTTCTCATTGTTTGCTTAGTTCATTATTGTTTCTGTTTTTGTTTTTGTTTTTCAGGTTCAGTTGTTGATAGTTATGAGTTTGTTGTCATTTTACTGTTCGTATTTTTTATCACATTTTTTTCTTAGATAAGCCCTTTTAAAGTTTCATATAATAAGAGCTGGGTGATGGTGAACTCCTTTAACTTTACCTTATCTGGGAAGCACTTTATCTGCTTTCCATTCTAAATGATAGCTTTGCTGGATAGAGTAATCTTGGATGTAGATCCTTGCCTTTCCTGACTTTGAATACTTCTTTTCAGCCCCTTCTTGCCTGTAAAGTCTCTTTTGAGAAATCAGGTGATAGTCTTTTTTTTTTTTTCATTTTATTTTAATTGTTGTTGTAGTACAATTTTCTATCTTTTACTCCCATCCCAGCCCACCCACCCAGTCCACCCCTCCTCCCTCCCATTTCCACCCACCCCTAGTTTTTTATCCATGTGTCCTTTATACTTGTTCCTGTAAACCCTTCCCCTTTTCCCCTGAAATTCCCTCTCCTCTCCCCTCTGAACATAGAGAACAGATTGACAGTATTCAGAGGTGATAGTCTTATAGAAACTCCTTTGAAGGTAACTGTCTCCTTTTCTCTTGCTGCTTTTAAGATTCTCTCCTTATCTTTACTCTTGGGTAATGTAATTATGATGTGCCTTGGTGTTTGTTCAACTTCTTTGGGACTCTCTGAGCTTCCTGGAAGTCTATTTCCTTTGCTGGATTGGGGAAGTTCTCCTTCATTATGTTTTCAAATAATTTTTCAATTTATTGCTCTTTTTCTTCTCCTTCCAGCACCCCTATAATTTGTATGTTGGAATGTTTAAAATTGTCCCAGAGATTCCTAAGCCATTTCTCATTGTTTTGAATTCTTGTTTCTTCATTCTGTTCTGGTTGAATCTTTCTTTCTTTCTTCTATTCCAATTTGTTGATTTGAGTCCCAGTTTTTTTCCCTTCACTGTTGGTTTCCTGTACATTTTTCTTCATTTCACTTTTCACAGCCTTCACTTTTTCTTCTATTTTGCAACCATTCTCAAACATTTCTGTGAGCATCTGGATTACCAGTGTTTTGAACTCTGCATCTGATAGGATGGCTATCACTTCATCACTTAGTTCTATTTTTGGAGCTTTGAACTGTCCTTCCATTTGGGCAATTTTTTTTGTCTCACTGAGTGTGTTATATTGTAAGGGATGAAGCCTTAGGTATTTGCCAGTGTGGGCAACCCACATCACTGCATTGTGATGCTGTGTCGGGAGGAAGGGCCCGAGAGGGAATAGTGCTGCTTGCTTGGCTCTCGGCCAGCTTTCAATCACTTCTCCCACTACCCACAATCAAATTGGGCCCCTGTGGTGCTGATTCCTGGTGTGTAGGTTAGTGTAAATTGTAGGACCCTGTGGGTCTCTCCAATGAATTCTCCAGTGAGGCTGGGAGTTTCTCCCACTGTTGCAACTCCCATAGTATTTTGCAGTCAGAGGCTTTGAGGCTTTATTTCCTTCACACTGGAACCCCGGATTGTGTTGTCCGTCTTGCTCCTCAGTTTTTCCTCACAATTTGTTAACATGCAAATAAAGGACCACCCACTCTTCTAGTGTGGTGGGTAAAGGACTGCCTTACCCACCTAGTTTTCCAGCCACTGCCTTGCTATGCATCCTCTATTTCCTGGCTGCCTGTATTTGCCCCCCTACTAGTCTAAATGAATATTTCTTTCTTCAACACCTTGATTGTTGTACTTTCATACAGTTGGATTATCTGGCAGTTCTGGTTATTTTCTATTTTTGAATTTGTTGTTGTCCTTCTTTTTGCTGTGTAAGGAAACAAAGTGTATCTACCTATGCCTTTTCTTGGCTGGGAGTCCAGCACTCTTCTTTCTTAAGTCAACTCATAAGTTTCCCCTTTTATAAGAGCTGTATTATTTTTCCAGCATCTATGAACAGTGGCTAGTTGAATGAGATACCATGGTTATTGCTGTCCTTCTCCAAAAGAACTCCTATTGTTCAGTATTTGTTTGTACTTTACACCTGATAGAATTTTTTCCTGTGGATTTGCCTCATTTTGCCTTCCCCCTACCCTTGTTCAGCTGAGTTAGGAATCTTATTTCATTGTTTTCTCTCTCATTTATTTCCGCCCCCCCTCTCTCAACCTGGCCTTTATACCTTATTCTTATTAATTTATCTCGCTCATCCTACCAAAATCATTTTTCTTTACTATAGACATCTAATATTCACTTTTTGATTTTCTATAATATTGTTATCCTTGTTCCACCTTTATTAAACTTCAGCTGTTGTTGCTATTGACCCTGCTGTGATTTTCTGTAATTTGGCTCTTGATGGTCTAGTACCTTTCCAATCTGACTTCAACCCTCCTGGTACACTCTTCCTTTTTTTTACACCATCGTTTCCATCACTCTTTCATGTTTTACATATGTTTTAAATTTTGTTCTCCCCCTTTCTTTGCCTTGGTTCTACCACAACTCTTATAAATTCTTCTCCCTCTTACCACTCAATAGCAATTTCCCCTCTTTTTGTCATCTCATATTTCCTTCCTTATATCTTACAATTTCCACAGTCTCTCTTCACCTTTACTAATTTTAGTTCAATTGCAATTGGCATTGCTGATTGTTGTAGGGGTTGTACTTTTTGCTGGAGTATGTTTGGTTGCCAGGTAATACTGCTTTGTTAACCAGTACCTGCACAACAGCATAAAAGACAAGGTGGGTGTTGTGACTACCAGCAAGCCTCCTGGAGGAGAAGACCCACCAACAAAGGAGCCACCAACTGGTAAAGCCCAAGTACAAGAGAGCACACCTAAATGGAAGAAAAGGCAAACCTAGGGCATCCAGACAAGGAGCTCAAAGTGTCAGCACCACTGTGTCCCACAGAACTCCTACCACAGAAGTTCACCCCACAAAGACAGCAGGCAAAGAAGAACATCCAGAAACAGAAAAAAAGCCACCTAAAATGAGGAGATAAAGAAAGAACTCACAATGGAAAGGAACAGAAGAATCCCCATTAAAAGTGCTAGATGAAATAGAGGCAGGCAAACTATTAGACATAGCATTAAATATTGGTTATAAGGATGCTTAAGGAACTCAGTGACAACTACAAGAAATTGAGTAGGAAGTACAACAGTATGAAAAAAAGAAACAGAAACTGTAAACAAAAGCCAGAAAGAAATGAAGAATACAATATCTGAAATAAAAAATGCACTAGAATGAATTCCAGGCATGCTGGATGATGCAGTGGACCAAATTAGTGAGTTGGAAGACAAGGTAGAAATACACAGGTAGAGCAACAGCATAAGAAAAAAGACTCAAAAAGTGTAAGGATAGATTAAGAGAACTTCAGAACAACATGAAATGAAATAAATTCAAATCATAGGAATATCAGAAGAAGAAGAAAAGGACCAAAGGATAGAAACACTCCTTGAAAAGATAATGACAGAAAACTTTCTTAACCTGGAGAGGGGAAATGTCATGAATGTTCAGGAAGCACAGAGGGTCATAATCAAGATGAACTTAAAGAGGCCCATTCTAAGAACATCATAATTAAAATGGCAAAATTCAAACACTAAGAGAGAATCTTAATGGCACAAGGAGAAGCAAGAAGTAACATACAAGGGAGCCCTGATAAGGCTAGAAGCTGTCTTCTCAACTGAAATACTACAAGTCAGAAGGGAATGACAAGAAATATTCCAAGTGATGAAAAGCAAAGGCTTACAACCAAGACTACTCTACCCAGCAAGGCTCTCATTTAAAATGGAAGGTGAAATAAGGACTTTTCAAGACAAAAGAAGGCGAAAAGAATACATCTTCACCAAACCAGCATTGCAAGAATGCTAAAGGGACTGCTTTAAGAAGATGAAGAAAAAAAAGTGAGAGAGAGAGGAACACAGTTACAAAGGGGAAAAGTACAAATGAATAAGGACCTATCAACAATAACCTTAAATGTAAATGGATTAAATGCTCCAATCAAAAGATGTAGGGTAAGTGAATGGATAAGAAAACATGACCTGCACATATGCTGCCTATGAGAGACCCACCTCAGAACAAAAGACCTACACAGACTGAAAGTGAACGGCTGGAAAAAATATTTCAATCAAATGGACAGGAATAAAAGCTTGGGTAGCAATACTGATTTCAGAAAAAAAAATAGACTGAAAACAAGGTCATAAAGAGAGACAAAGAAGGACACTTCATAATACTCAAGTGAAGAATCCATCAAGAAGACTTAAACATTGTAAACATATATGCACTCCACATAGGAGCACCCAAATATGTAAGGAAAATCTTAGAGGACTTAAAGAAAGATATAGACAGCAACACAGTTTACTAGAGGATTTTAAACCCTCATTGTCAACAATGTATAGATCTTCCAAACAAAATATCAACAAGGATATTTTGGCATGGAACAATGTCCTACATAAAATGGACTTAACTGATTAAGGATATCTATGTATATCCTATCATTCCAAAGAAGCAAATTACACATTCTTTACAAGTGCACTTGGAATATTTTCAAATGTAGGCCACATGATAGGAAATAAATCAAACTTCAACAAATTCAAAAATATTGAAATTATATTAAGCATTTTTTTGGACCAAGAGGACTTGAAACTAGAAACCAACCTCAAAGAAAACACTAAAAAAATTTGAATTCATGAATACCATGTTAATAAACAATGAGTTGGTTAATAATGAGACCAAGGAAGAAATTTAAAAAATTCTGGAAACAATTGAAAATGAACACACAACAGTCCAAAAACTAGGGGACACACCAAGGGCACTGTTGGGGGGGAATTTCATAGCAATACAGGCCTACCTACAGAAAATAGAAACATTTAAAATAAACAACCTAACCTTATGTCTGCAAGAACTGGAGGAACAACAATAGATAAAGACCAGAGTGAGTAGGAGGAACAAAATAACCAAGATCAGAGCAGAGTTAAATGACATAGAGACTAAAAGAACAACTCAAAGGATCAAAACATCCAGGAGCTGGTTCTCTGAAAAGATAAGCAAAATTAGCAAGCCTTTAACCAGACACTGCATGAGAAAAAGAGATAGGAACCAAATAAGTAAAATAAAATAATGAAAGATGAGAAATTACAACTAATATCACATAAGTACAAAGGGTTGTAAAAAATAATTACAAACAACTATATGCCAAGAAATTTGAAAACCTAGGTGAAATGGATAATTTTTTAGAAAAAAAAATATAATCTTCCAAAACTGAATCAAGAAGAAGCAGAAAGCCTGAACAGATTGGAAACAGCTGATGAAATCAAAGCAGTAATCAAAAAACTTCTGGCACAAAAAAAGCCCTAGACTAGATGGTTTCACAGGATAATTTTACAAAACATTTAAGGAAGAGCTAACCCCTAATCTTCTCAAACTATTCCAAAAAATCCAAGAAGAGGGAAGACTCCAAAATTCTTTTAGTGAGGCCACCATCATCCCAATCTGAAAATGAGTTAAAGACACAACAAGAAAAGAACACTACAAGCCAATATTGCTGACAAACATAGATGCTAAAATTCTCACCAAAATATTGGCAAACTGAATCCAGCAATACATTAAAAAGATCATACACCATATTCAAGTGGGATTCATGCCAGGGAGGCAAGTATGGTACAATATTGTCAGATCAATAAACATAATATACCACATAAACAAGGAAAAACAAAATTCACATGATCACATTAATTGATGTGGAAAAATATTTGAAATGGTAGAGCACATTGATGATAAAAACACTCAGCAAAATGGGAGTAGAGGAAGCACATCTTAACATAAAAATAAGCCATATACAAGAAACCTACAGCTGACATCATCTTCAATTGGCCAAAATTTAAAACTTTCCCATTAAGATCAGGAACAAGACAAATGTGTTCATTTTTACCACTTCTATTCAACATATTATTGGAAGTCCTAGCCACAGCAATCACACAAGAAAAAGAAATAAAAGACATCCATATTGGGAAGGAAGAAGTAAAACTGTCACTGTTTGCAGATGACATGATACTGTATCTAGAAAACCCTATAGACACCACCAAAACATTATATGACCTAATAAGTGAATTTGGCAACACAGTGGGATACAAAGTCAATATTCAGAAATTGAAGACATTTTTCTAAAACAAAAATGAAATATCAAAGAGAGAATCAGGAAATAAATCCAATTTGCTACAGCAACAATAAAAATAAAGTACCTAGAAATAAGCTTAACCAAGGAGGTGAAATACCTGTACTCAGAAAATTACACAACACCGAAGAAAGAAATTAAGGAAGACACAAATAAATGGAAGAGTATAGCATGTTTATAGATTGGAAGAATTAACATTATCAAAATGTCCATACCACCCAATGCCAATTTATAGATTTAACACAATTGTCTGTTAAAATAACAATGACATATTTCACAGATATAGAAAAAACAATTCAGAACTTTATATGGCCCTGGCTGACATAGCTCAGTGGATTGAACTTGGGGTGTGAACCAAAGTGTCGCAGGCTCGATTCCCAGTCAGGGTACATGCCTGGGTTGCAGGCCATGAGCCCCAGCAACCACACATTGATGTTTCTCTCTCTCTATCTCCCTCCCTTCCCTCTCTAGAGATAGATGAATAAAATCTTTAAAAAAAAGATATTAAAAAAAAAACTTTATATAGAACCATAAATGACCCCAAATAGCCTCAGCAATTTTGAGAAAGAACAAACTAGGGTGGATCATAATATCTGATATCAAAGTATATTGCAAGGCCTCTGTAATAACAGTCTGCTACTAGCATAAGAACAGATACATAGACTAATGGAAGAGAATAGAGAGCCCAGAAATAAACCCATGTCTCTATAGTCAATTAATATTTGACAAAGGGTACAGGAACATAAAATGGAGAAAAAAAATAGCCTCTTCAACAAATGGTGTTGGGAGGTCTGTACAGCTACATGAAAACTCAATCACCAACTTATACCATACACCAAAATAAACTCAAGATGGATAAAATACTTAAATATAAGTCACAACACTATAAAAGTCCTAGAGGAGGACATAGGCAAGAGAACTTCAGATAAACCACACAGCAAATTTTTACCAATATGTCCCCTAGAGCAAGGGACATAGAGGAAAGAATAAAAAGATGGGACTTCATCAAATTATAAATCTTCTGCTTGACTAAAGAAAACAATAGCAAAATGAAAAGGGAACCAACTATATAGGAAAACATATTTGTTAATGATACCTAAAGCAAGGGTTTGATTGTTGCGCGTGGGTCACCGGCCAGTAGTGACCACGGAACGCTGTGGATGGCTCACTGAAAAACGCACGAGAAACAAACACACATGCACAGAGACAAGACTAGTTTCTGTGGGGAAGTAGGGACAGAAATGGCTACCCCCCCTAGTGGGGAGGGCCTCGATTTACCGTCTATACATGCTTTTATTGGGCTCATTTTGCATAATAATTCAGGTAAAGTACAGTACTTATCAGTGGGAAGTAAGAAACTATAGAAAACAAGGAACTCTGCTGGTCTATTGAGTGGGGGTCAAAGAGCTGTAAGACTTTGAGGAACAAACTTCCTCCTTAGACCCCTCTCATTCAACTGAGAGCATTCTAAACAAAGAAAGTTTCACAGTAATTTACATGTTCTTTCTTAGGCCTAATCACCCCGGGAATCCACCCCTTTTCAGCACAGAGCTGTACCACCCTGTCATTGTTTCAGGCTTAGGTGGGAACTAAGGCAATAAGGAGATATTCTCCCAGACAATGATAACTCAGGCTATGTCAAAGCCAAGGAGCGAGGGTCCGTCACCCTCTTTCTCTGCAGCCCCCCAAATCCTTCTTTTGGGGGGCCTCCCAAAGTGATCGTGCCTGGCTTAGGTCATTCCCTCCATGGGGAATCTTACCCGTCTTTGGCTAACCGACCAAGCTTTTTGGGGTTCAGTTATGAATGAAGCAGCAGAAGCAGCATTCCTTCCAGGGAGACAAGCCCTTGTCTCCTTGCTGGCTTACGGTTCCAAGGGCATTCCCTTAGCCTTAGCCTAGGCGGGGGTTTCAGCTTCTGATACCAGTCAGGGGGGTTCCCAACATTTGATCTCCAAAATATATAAAGAATTCACTGCACTCTACACCAAGAAGACAAAAAATACAATTAAAAAATGAGAAAAGAACCTGAACACTTCTCCAAGAAGGGCATACAGAGGGCCCAGAGACATATGAAAAGATGCTCAGCATCATAAGCCATCAGAGAGGTGCAAATTAAAACCACAATGAGATACTACTTCACTCCAGTCAGAATGGCCATCAAAAGCAAATCAACAAACCACAAATGCTTGTGAGGTTGTGGAGAAAAAGGAACCCTAGTACACTGTTGGTGGGAATGTAGCCTCGTATAGCCACTGTGGAAAACAATATGGAATTTCCTCAGAAAACTGAAAGTAGAACTGCCTTTTGACCTGGCATTCTGCTTCTGGGACTATTCCCTAAGAATCTGAAATACCATTTCAATAGAACCTATGCACTCCTATGTTGGTAGCAGCATTATTTACAATAGCCAAGTGCTAGAAATAGCCTAAGTGCCCATCAGTAAATAAGTGGATAAAAAAAAAACTGTGGTACGGTTACACAATGGAATACTATGAAGCAGAAAGAAAGAAGGAACTGCTAGCCTTTTTGACAGTATGGATGAAACTGGAAAGCATTATGCTAAGTGAAATAAGCCAGGAGGTGAGTGACAAATACCATATAATCTTACCTATAAATTGAACCTAATTAACAAAAGAAATAATCAATCAAAATAGACCCAGAGACATGGAAATAAAGAACGAATGACAATAACCAGAGAGGAGCGGGGAGGATGATAACAGGAATAGAAGAAGAGGGGTGGTCAATGAACATGTATAAGGGACCCATGGACAAAGACAACAGTGGGCAGGAGGTAAGACTGAATGTGGGAGGTGGTTTGGGTAGGTCATGTAAGAGTAATGGGGAAAAAATGGGGACACCTGTAATTGAACAATAGAAAAAAACTTTAATGTGTAAAAATTTAATGATAAAATAATTTTATTTGAATGAAAAAAGGAATTATATAAGTACATTATTTTTTACAGTATTATTTCATGATCTAAATAAGCTAGCAGATATTTCAGTACTATTATTTGAATATTATTAATTGGACACTATATAATTTATAGTTAATATAATATTTTGACCTACTAGTTTTTACCTGAGTTACTTTGTTTATTGTTTTCATTGATACCATTATGCCTCTAAGCATATGTGCTTTCTTATTTAAATGTTGTTTAATTATAAATTCAAGTTATACACAGAGAGTCAGTATCATGAAAAATTATATTTTTATCTAGATAGTGAATTTTAGTTAAAAGTTACTTAATAGGGGTTAGGTTATATTAACTGTATATGTAAGACTACCATGTCTAAAAATGAACATAATTTGATTTGCTATGTTAAAAATTGCAATAAGTTAGTTTAATAAAAAAATTTTGAAGGCCAGTACAAATTTCAAAATATGAGAAACATTTTATATTAATAGAAATTCACAACATAGTAAATGATGATATCTGTTTAAAACATTCAACTGCCTTATAAATATTGTACTTCTACATTGTGAAATAAGTGAATTCTTTATATAACAATACATAATAATTATCTTGCCTAAGATGTTAGAAGACATAAATTACCTTCAAGTCTTTTAATACAAGAATGTACTATACATTGTTCCCATAAAGTGGTTCTCAGATGTGTTTCTTAGACAATCCTTGCTTTTCTTCTTCTCAGACATTTAAAAGTAGGAAACAATGTGATATATCTCTAAATTTTTCCTATGAATTTCTTAAACATAGAACATTGTTTATATAATTATAGTACTATTATCATGCTTAAGAAAATTAGCATCAATTCAGTAACATAATCTAATATATGCTGAAAATCTTCCAATTTCCCTTTTTGTCCTATAAGTCTTTCATAGCATTTTTTGTTGGTTTGTTTTTCTATCCAGGATTTAATCAATTTTGACACAATTTCTGTTTTTTTTTCTTTACTTTTTCATAATCTCATCAGTTTTCAAATTTTCTCCTATGATAATGTTTTGAAGATTCCAACTCTACTTTTCTTGAGGAATGTATTATAAACATATTTTGACTTGTTTTCTCAAGACTAGATTATGTGACATATTTTCACAATAATAGAATGTAGGTTTTATGACATCTGCATTTATATCATAATGAGGTGTTTAGGGAGCTTCCCTCTTGGATGGTAATCATTTGTATGAAGGTGGTAACCATCAATCAGCACTTTTATAGTAAAGAAGCATACTTCACTTTGAAATTGACACTTTGGTTTTAAAACCATGTACAAATCCATTTCCCCAACCACCTATCACCACATTGAATATCCTTGCTTGAAGTAATTTTACATTGGAAGTTTGTAAAATTGAGATTTTATAATTTTATCACTTCAATATTTACTACTTGCAATTTCTGTAAAATTTTCTTTGGATTTTTTTTCTATTTTCAAATGCTTGAGTATCACTGTATCACCATTGCTATTTATCATGTTAAATGTTTAGTGTATTATCATGTCATTCATTTTCATGATCAAATTAAGGAGACTTGCATTCTCACATGACAAATTTCAATATCAGACATGAAATCATGTATTTCCCCAAAGATATCTCTCTAGTTCCAATTAGTGGCAATTGGTTTTAGGAAATGAAGACTGGAATACTACGTATCCTCACTGCTACTGAGATCATTGTTCTAAACTCACTCAGTGGACATATATATCATGGGTTTATACTAAAACCTCTATTTAAAACTTACCTTTGGACATACTTGTGATCAACAAAGGCATTTAATTTGCTTGCTAATTCCTTCTTGCTAGTCCTATAAACATAATATCATTAATGGAATGCGATGTGTGGGGGAGATCCACCCACAGGGCCCCCATGGCCTCCATGGATGAGAATAAGTCTACCAAGACATGATCTGTTTGGGGATGAAAGGTGGCTGATCTCTCAAAGGAGAAGGGACAGGAGCCTGTTCCTCAATGGGCTTTTATTGGGTTCATTTGCACAGGAATACAGATAAAGCTCATTAATCATTGTCAGGCAGTAAGGATCAAACAATAGATAACAAAGAACTCTGAGGGCCTATTTTGAGTCAGGGTCAGATAGCTAAAGAGCTATAAAACTTTGAGGAAGAAACTTACTTCTTGCTTGGACCCTTATCACTTCATTGAGAGCATTCTAAACAAAGCAGGTTTCACAGGATTTTACATATTCTTTCTTAGGCCTGATTACCAGGGGAACCCGCCCTTTCCAGCACAGGGCTGCACCACCCTCTGTCATTGTTTCAGGCTTAGGTGGGTCAAGGGAAGTAAGGCAGCCAGGAGATTAGGAGATTTCTCACAGACAGAATGAGGACTTGGGCTTTGTCAAAGCCAGGGTCGAGGGTCCATCACCCCCTTTTGTTGTAGCCCCCAAAGTCCTTCCTTGGAGGCCTTCTATGTGATTGTGCCTGTCTTAGATTGTTCCCCCCTTGGGGAATCTTACCCATCATTGGCTAACTAACCAAGCATTGGGGGCTAGTTATGGATGAAGTAAAAGGATCAGAATCGGTGTTCCTGCCAGGGAGATAAGCTTTTGCCTTTTTGGTGGCTTATGGTCCAAGGTCATTCCCTCAGTCTTAGCCTTGGTGGGGGGTCACAGCTTCTGAAACCAGGCAGGGCGGTTCCCAACAGTTAGGTAGAATATGAATACAAATGTCCTCAAACCCACACTAAAATACTAAGTTTTGTCCTACAAGATGGAAGCAAATTGCTTCTGATTATCTATGTAAATTTTGATGTAACCAGATTTGCCAAGTCATAAATGCATACCACATTCCAGCAGACAATGCAAAAATACCCCATCAAAATAATGTGATTGTTCAGTAACTGATTAACTTTACCAAAACCTAAATCATTGTAAAAGATCTGTTATATTGGACTAATAAGTTAATTAAATGGACATGCAATTGGAATCCCAACCACTTGATCTTGCATGTTTTTATTGGGGCATTAATGTCTGTTAAGTCCCCAGAAATGCAATATTGTTTTTGATTTATTATTTTACTAAAGAATTAAGGGGCTATTACTGCAACTTCATTTCATGGTCAGGCAACCATATGGGTAGTCTGTCCATAATTAGACATATTTATCTCCTTTACATACATTGAGAGTAAGCATGCATTTATAGAATGGACTCAGGTCAAGAGTCTCCATAAGCCACAGAGTGCCTCTAATGAAAGTTTTGATCTTTAGGTATAATTGTCAGTTCATATTCAATATATAATGATCTCCAAATGTCTATTTCCTTTACCAGAGTACTTACAATTTCATAAATGACCACAGGATAAAAAAAATGGTTAGAAGAAGATTCAGAGGATACAGGTGTGACATTGTCGCAGGATATTTTCTCAAAAGGACTGAGAATCCTAGAATTCCCTTCAGCCAAGAAGCTCCAAGTCTGTAAACAGACTTTTTCTGAGACACAGAAATAGGTCCCAAAGCAGTTTCTCCACCTGGGTTTTTCCCCACCAAACATGGAAAGTCTCTGCATGTTATAGGCAAGTGTTAGTTTTGTACATCCCTGTGAATCTAAGGATAAATTAGCCACCACCAATGATCACTGAAGTTTAAAACACTTTACTTTTCTATTTTCATTACTTTGTACAGAAATCGTGCACACTTTGTCTTTAACTCTCATATTATCTTTATTGTACTATGTCCACTGAAATTAGGGAGCTAAAATCTGTAGTGTATCTCCTACCATAATCTCCAGCCTACAAATGTTGACCATAACAGAAAACAGTATGATGACAGAGTGGCTGAGCTTGTTGGACATAATCTATCCAATTCTCATGTCCTGAATTTTCAGACCCTGCCTACTTCTTCAGTAAGCCAGGAAAATTCTGGTATTTCAATCAAAGTTTTAAGCAAACCGTGCAGTCCGCACTTTAGTTAACCTACCTGTTAGCGTGTCATGTACTGGCCACAAAATATGAATTCTGAAGTCCAAGGTGATACACAAATATTTAATATATTTGGTTTAATCTAGTTTTAAATTTGCCATTCTACATCTAATACCTTTACGAGAAGTTACTATACCTGCTATTTAAACTCCTAATAAATCAACCTAGCAAGATCTTGCATCATTAACACAGTCAATCTGCCATACGTCACCCTTTGGCTATAATTATTCACTTCCCTTTTGTATGTTCATCCTCATTACATTAAACTTCAAAGTTTCATCCAATCATAACTGTGGGCACAGAATATAGGTTCTTTTGATTTACCCCACTTCTGGATATGTATTTTTAGATACAACTCTCAATCCAGAGATTTATGGAATAAAATCATTATTTGTCCTTCTCACACTAAATATGCAATGAAAAAACAAGCTAAACACCAAAACAAATTACACAGCCAAGACTGAGCTTAAGTAGGTGGGAAAGTGTAACACTGCTATGAATGCAATCCATGTACAGTCCTACCAATTAGCACAACATTACATTCTCCTCCATTTTTAGGTTGCATACATTTTATTAAAACATTCTTCTTTCTACTCTTCTTTTTAAAAATTTTATAACTTGAATGAAAATATACATACACATATTTAATTTTTCAGCCCTCAAACATTCATCTTGCTTTGCATTAGTGACAATTCATCATAACAGCTATTAATATTGGAGAAGGAAATATACTGAATGGATCTTTAAACCACTTTCGAGGAGGGGATTGCTGAAAGCTACAAGTATAGATTGATAACATTAATCCTCTGTGACAAAATAATTCTTACACACAGCCAATAAAAACAAAGAGTACTGACCTAAGTATATAATATTTCATCAACTTAGAAACAGGGAAATAAACCAGTGACTTAGATGTGTAGATATTGCTTTGACCAGGTAGCTTAGTTGGTTAGAACATCATTCTGATATGCCAAAGTTACAGGTTTGATCTCTGGTCATGGCATATACAATAGTCAATCAATGGATGAATAAACAAGTGAAACAGCAAATAAGTGTTTCTCCCCCCCGCACTTTCCTCTCTTTCTCTAAAATCAGTAAAAAGTGTAGCTACTAAGTAAATAATAATAAAAGTTCAAAGACATCAAGAGATTGTCTAGATCAAAATTCTAGAAAATTTAACTTTCACTACTAGGAAAATATCTCCACCATCTCACAAAAAAAATAATTTCAAAACAAGTAAATATTTAAAAGCTTATGCAAACATAGTACTTTACATAACTAGCAACAAGCCAATGATGGTGAACTTTATTATTTGTAATTCCATTGCAATAACATGTCAGTACTATATTAAAAAAGGCTGTTAAAACTTCCCCAAATTGGTTGAATCCTAAAACCAATCCAGTATAAAGTTTAAATCTTTATTCAAAAATGTGATTTGAATTTATTTAAACATAACTACTTGCTAATGTTCTTGTTATTAAGAATTTATAAAGTATACCCAATTAACTAATGAGAAGAACTGAACACTATTGTAAAGTAGTTATTTTTCTTTATGTGTTTCTGAATATTTAATAAATTAGTCTGGATCATATTACTTTGGAATTTTGCAATAAGAAACTGCAAGAGTTTCTATTTTAAATCCCATATTTTTAAAACCAAAATTTTCCATATTAAATGACTTAAGACACAGAAAGTTAGCAGAGATAAAACAAATGCTGTATAAATATAATTTCCCACCCAAAAATTTAGCTTAAATTTTCAGTTAATAAGAAATAATAAATGGAAAGACCATCTCTTTTGTTTTTGTTCTGTGAAATTAAGTTTTCTCTGTGAAGCAAATATTATTTTAGGGCAATAATTGGGCCTGGTTTATAAAATAAAATAAAATAAATCAGGTAGTGCTTATATATATAGAATTAAGGGCATTGGAAAAGAAACTGCTTGGCACCATTGAAAACAAAATAATACATGAATTATTGAACTGGGACTCAATATCTTCAGATGACTACAGTTCATTGCAATATCATTATGGCATTGATGAGTGTGGGAAAAGCCTAAGAAGTGTTACTGGTATGACATTGATAAATGTGGGAAGGACATGTGATTTTTTTCAGACTCATAGATTTTTTGAACCCATCTGCAAGGCTGTTTTATATGAAATGACAATCTTCTCTGCTACTTAAAGAAAATTATCACATCTGGCCCAAGGACAGACTTTTAATAATGAAACTGGTTGTTTGTATCTATTTTCTATTGATTTCCCCCCAGAAGATATAATTATACTAGCTGAGAAATTCTTTGCCTCCCCTCGTTATTAGTTTCTCACAGCCTATCTGCTTTGGTGTAATAGATTTCATGCGCTGACTATAGCGTAAAAGAAATCACTCACCTCATGTAAGCTTGCTGGCTTGTGTTTTTGCCTTCTTTTTTCACCCTTATCCTACAGAACTCCAATAACACACATGTTCTGCCTGGCACCAGTCAGTACCACTAGTAACAGGAAACCGCAAATAAAGGCCAGAAGAGCAGGAGCTGGTGGTCCCTCCTAGGATGCTGGATCTGATATAGATAGGCTTCATGAATTGTCCGGTGCTCTGAACTTCATGGAATGATTCCATAATATCTTGTGAAAAACCTCTATAATTTTGTTAAATTCTTAGTTATGTTTATGGAGAGGATTTGGTTAATCCCTTGGTGTATACAATGTTTCAGTATACCTTTTCATTAATATTTTATCACTTGCACTATTCTGCAATTAAAAACAACTACAACCAAAAAGACAAACACACTTGTCCATGCATAAACTTACACTCAATGCAAGTTGGATTTTGTCCAAATAAATTGCTTGTTCTGTTATTTAGGGGAACTAGTTACATGACCAGTCCTCCCCTGGGAAAAACTCACAAACTATTTTAACATTGTAAACCAAGCAGCAATATAAATCATTTTTAGACTTCTATGTACAAAGTATATGATATTTGGCAATGCAACAGAAACTTTCTATGTTAAAATCCTAAATATCTGGAACAAATGTAACACATTCTAGAGGGATATTTCAAGTAATGATAATCAATTACTGAGTGAATATATATCCCAGGAATACAATTTAGGTGCTTGTGACATTTTTTTTAATAAAAAGAGCTAAAAGAATCATGGAGTTGATATTTTAATATTTTGATTCTAGCAATGACAATAACTTCAGACTTATTTAAAAGGTAGTTATAATCCTAAACACATCTAATTGTGTTAGAGAAAACACAATTTATTTCACATTAGGATTCGAAAGAGCACAATAGCACTAATAATAAAAAGTATTAGAGATCTAAAACTGCAAGTGTGGTTATTTATAAACTATTAATTAAAGTATGTTTTAAGCTCTGGGATCATTTGAACATTTTCTTCAAATATTAACTGGTAAGTCTCTGAGGAAATCCTGACTACACTCTTCTAAAACCTGAAGCTATTCATATTTTATGTCTCAGTTAACCTGATTGAGATTAATGATCTTTTCTGTACCCTATATCATAAAAAAAAATCAGTCACAAGTGACAATATATTTACCTTGGAAACAATGCACCAACATTTCAAATACAGAAAGATTGCAGTGTATTCATCAATACAAATATCAATATCTGTGTCTATATAGATGATTTGGTATCTCTGAAACATCAAATGGGATAGTTTAAGATAAACTGATTTATTTCTTACATGTCTAATTGCAATAATTTCCATGAAAATGGTTTATTTTGATGACAGAGGCACATTGACAGTTCAATAACACTGATCAATGGTACTGACCAATGGACAAATGGGATGCTCTATGCTTTGGAATGGTATTCAAGCATTCATCACTGAAAAGCAATCTGAGAATTCTCCAAGTGCAAAACAGTATCTATCTGTGGGCATACATATCAACCTCACTTTGTGCCTATTATTCACTTTAGAATACAAACTTGTTCTGATAGAAATTATTCAACATGCCAATGTTAAGGTCTATAGAATTAAGGCTGTTTTTCATGGGATGGGTGGATATTTGTTTTTGTTTAAATCTCTCTTTTGTCTAGGCAGTTACCTTCCGTAAGGTTACCTTTGTCACACAATTTTCTTCTCCTTCTCCATATTTCCTCCATCGAATGGGTCAGGGAATGTTAACTGCTATAAATATAATCTCAAAATTTCAGTAGTTTAATAAACACAATCTTGCTACTAATTTTCATTAAATATCAATAAGTGTCAGTGGTGGAGTGGAATAGAGTTTTGGCAAGCATTTGAATTTCAATCTAGTAATAACATAGTCTTCTACACTGTGGAATGTTCCCCTGGATTCTCTACATAAAGCCAGCAAAAAAGGAGAGAGATGACAGTTTAAAGGACCAGCCCTAGTAAGTGACAGAGTTAACTTCCTTTGTCAGAACACAGTCATTAACCCCATGGATGTATAATGGAGCCTGAATAATGCAATCTTTCCATGAGCCCTGGGAAAAAAATAAAATCAAAACAAAATGTGAAGAAACAATATTACACACACAGTGTTATTTCAAAATTCCTGTTTTCACTTCTCTTATTAGACCTCTAATAAAATTATATTATGATAACAAAAGACTAAACACATTACTTTCAAATTTTTGCTTCCTGTTTTTTCTTTCATAGTTTTCAACAATAACTATAAGAATTGCTTTTCTTTTCCCACTAGCCAAGAGAAACTTTAATTAGACTACCTTTGATTGGATGAATTTTGGTGAATTTGCATCTCCTTTACAAAACACATATGTAAATAATAACTTCATGTTGAAGAGCCACCAAATGCTTGTCTCAATTTTATCTCTTTTATATAAACATATATAGTTATTTAATTTCCTACAAAATCTTATCAAGTAACTGAAAGGTCAAATTTTGCTCATGGATATTGGGAAAACTGAGTCTTCTGATGCAGTATGAAACTTATATTTCTATAAGTAATATATTTAATCTGAATTTAAACAAGCATCAATAACTGACTTCCTGTTTGTAAGAAATAGAAGGGATAAGGCATAAGTTAAATGGAATGATTAAGAAACAATTTTGATTACCTTAAGTTGAAACCTCTCCAAAAACAAACCTTAAAACATACTGGGGTTAATGTAATTTATATAAAAGTTGATAACAGTGTAATTAAAAGATGGTGCAACTGCTTGCTGCTACAAAAGCCAATACTCAAGAAGCAGGTGCTGACAAAGGAAAATGGTTTAACTTCAGGGACCAGCAACCTGGAAGATGAAGGACTGATGTCTCAAAGCCCATCTCCTTCTGAGATGAGGGACTCTTGTCTCAAAAATACCCTCCTCTTAGTGGAGGCAGAAGTTTTTATAATGTGGAAGAGTGGATAGAACAATGAGATCAAGGAAGGGGTTGAAAAGTTCCCTAAATGCAGGCTAGCATAGTCCATTCTGATAAGGCAAGGGATGGTACTGTGTGCATAATCCTGGTTTAGTCATCATGGCTTCATGTCATCCTGGTTTCACATCATCATAGCTTCACATCATCCTAGCTCCATGAATGAAGCTCAGCAAATCTCCTGGGGTTGGAATGCCTGATAACCATAGTCTGTATCTTTTGATGTTAGTTCCTAGGATTCTTTTTTCTTCTTCTTTTTAAAAAAAAAATTATTATTGTTCTGTAACAGTTGCCCCACCTTTTCCCACATTGCTCAGCCCTACACCACACGCACTCACTCCCACAGTCAATATCCCCATTGTCTGTGCCCATGAGTTCTCTATTTGTGTTCCTTTGCTTGCCCTTTCCCTTTTTTTTCTACATTATCTCCCTCTCCCTCCCCCCTGGTCACTGTCAGTTTGTTCTCTACTTCCAAGTGTCAGGTTATATTTTGCTCATTCACTTGTTTTCTTGATTAGGTTCAACATATAGGTAAGATCATATGGTATTTGTTTTCACCTCCTGGCATATTTCATTTAGCATAATGCCCTCCAGTTCCACCCATTCTATTGCAAAGTGTAAGAGCTCTTTAATTCTTTCTGCTGCATAGTATTCCATCATGTATTTGTACCATAGTTTTTGATCCACTCATTTACTGATGGTCACTTAAGATGCTTATAGCACTTGGCTATTATAAATTGTGCTGCTATGAACATTGGGGTACATAGGTTCTTTTAGACTGATGTTTCAGAGTTCTTAGGGTATAATCCCAGCATTGGAATTGCCAGGTCAAATGGCAGTTCCATTTTTAATTTTCTGAGGAAATCCCATACTATCTTCCACAGTGGCTATATTCTGCATTCCCAACAACAGTGCAGTAGGGTTCTCTTTTATCCACATCCTCTCCAACACTTCTTGTTCATGATTTGTTTATGATGGCCATTCTCACTGGTGTGAAGTGGTATCACCTTGTGGTTTTAATTTGCATCTGTGTGATGGTTAGTAATGCTGAACATCTTTTCATATGTCTTTGGACCCTTGGAGAAGTGTCTGTTCAAGTCCTTTTCCCATTTTTAATTTTTTATTTGTCTTCCTAGAGTAGAGTCCTGGGAGTTCTTTATATATTTTAGAGATCAAACTGTTGTCTTAGGTATCATTGGAAAATATGTTTTCCATACAATTGGTCCCCTTTTAATTTTAATATTGTTTTCTTTAGCTGTGCAGAAGATTTTTATTTTGATGAGATTACATTTGTTTATTGTTTCCTTTATGTCCCTTGCTCTAGGAGATATATTGGTGAAAATATTGCTGCATGGAATATGTGAGATTTCCTTGTCTATGTTCTCCTGTAGGACTTGTATTGTGTCACGGCTTATATATAAGTCTTTTATATATTTTGAATTTATTTTTGTGTATGGTGTAAGTTGGTGATCTAGTTTAATTTTTTTTTATATGTAGCTGTCCAGATCTCCCAACACCATTTGTTGAAGAGGCTATTTTTACTCCATTTTATGCTTCTGCCTCTTTTGTCAAATATTAATCCACCATAGAGACATGGGTTTATTTCTGGGTTCTCTGTTCTGTTCCATTGGTCTATGTGTCTGTTCTTATGCCAGTATCAGGCTGTTTTAATTACAGTGGCCTAGTAATACAGTTTGATATAAGGTATTGTGATCTCTTCTAGTTTGATTTTCTTTCTCATGATTGCTGAGGCTATTTGGGGTCATTTATGGTTCCATATAAATTTTTTGAAGTGTTCTATACTTGTGAAATATGACATTGGTACTTCAATAGGGATTGCATTGCATCTATAAATTGCTTTGGGTAGTGTAGACACTTTGATGTTAATTCTTCCAATCCATGAACACAGTATATGCTTCCATTTGTTTGTGTCTTCCTTGATTTCTTTCTTCAGTGTTGTGTAGTTTTTTGATTACATGTCTTGTATCTCCTTGGCTATGTTTACTCCTAAGTATTTTATTTTTATTTTTAATATAGTTAATGGGGCTTTTTCCTAATTTCTCTCTGATATTTCATTGTTGGTGTACAAAAATGCCTTTCATTTCTGGATATTGACTTTTTATCCTTCCATTTTGCTAAATTAATTTGTTAGGTTTAGTAGATTTTTGGTGTAGTCTACAGGGGTTTTTATGTACTCTATCATGTCATCTGAAAACAATGACAGCTTTACTTTCTCCTTTTCAATTTGGATCCTTTTTCTTTCTCTTTCTTGTCTGATTGTTATGGCTAGAGCTTCCAATATTATGTTGAATAGAACTGGTGAAAGTGGACACCCTTGTCTTGTGCCTGATCTTAGGAGGAAAGTTTTTAGTGTTTGTCCATTTAGTATGATACTGGCTGTATATTTCTCATATATGGCCTTTATTATGTTGAGTATACTCCCTCTATTTCAACTTTGCTGAGTGTTTTTATTATAAATAGGTGTCGTACTTAGGATTCTTACATAAACTTACTGCTTCTTGACAAGCTATTAGTCAGAGTTAGCACTTAGAAACAATGTCAAAAGAATGGTGGGTAATGGATTACAACTCCTTGTTACAATTTTCCACTGTTAGGAAATACCACTGTCAATTTTTCTTCCATTTCTGGGGAAGTTAGATGGTTGTAGCCAAAATGTTTAAGAAAACTATAAAAGTTTATGATCCAGTCTAATTCATAAGTGAGAAATAAAATCTTATAGACAACTCATTGAATTAGTCTAATTTCCATAATTGTGTATAATTGATTTTATTGAAACATTTTTTCTCCTAAAATCACACTCATTTTTATAAAAGAACCAAATTAGGACTAATTCATGTACTGCATTAAGTCCAATTTTAATTTCACCTGATTATTTGCATAAACACAAGTGGAATAACAATTGATCATATGGGCTTTCTTCAATCTACTTTGCTGGAATGTTATAGGGAATTTCAAGATTGAGCTTATTTAGCCTCGCAGGACAAAGAAGCCATGCTGCACAGTCGTCATCAGGTTTTTCCTACAATATCTGCAGGTTTGGGAAACTCCTCACATTCTTATTCTTGGTAATTATCACATTCTTTTAATGTATTCAAAAACGAGCTGTCATTCTTTAGTGCTTTTGAAATCTTTAAGGAAGCTAGAGAAGAGGCAGGGAGGTATCAGCCTTGGGCTTGTTCCCAGGACTGTAGCTCCTGAGCCTCCAGAAAGAGAATTCAGAGTGTTTAAGACTCATATTTTCTTTTCTTCCTGAGTTTTACTGATAGAGAGGTGAATGAGATCCCCCCCCTTATCAAATCATCAACTTAAAACTTTTCTGAGTAGAATCTTTATGATGTAACAACATGAAAGCTTGCACATTAGAGATTTCATCCACTTTACTATACCTTTAGCAAAACAATTTTAATTAGTCTAAAATGAGATCTAATGGACTCTCTAATGGAATAAATACCTAGTCACTCCTTTACAAAACAGAAACAACAAAATTTACAGCAAAGACAAAGTGCAAACAAGTACTCTCAAACTAAATCCTCTAAAAGGAGGAGGTTAGATTAGCCTTAGAACCTTTTCTCACAAAAAACAGTACCATAAATGATCCTGATGAGGTATCATCTCATAACAACTTGTACCACAAATGACATTTATGAGGTCCAAATGGCACAACCCAAATGGCAGAGAAAGAAGATTCCTGGTGTACACAAAATGGCAAATATCAAACCAACCTCTCAAAAGATAAGAAAACAAAATACAACTGTAACCAAGATAGCCAGATGAAAGAAACAGATAAGAACTCTCAAACAGAAACAGACCTCCTCCCACAGTGGAACAGAAAAACAAAACTAACAGACCATTAAAAAACAGTATGCAACAAGAAAATTAAACAGTACTCAAACCAAACAAAAGAGTGCTCCAACCAAATTCCACAATGAGAAATGGATTTTTTTTCTTGTCGCTGGCCTGTGCCTACTGTCAAGTGGTGTATATTGATCCCTACAGAAAACCAAATGATTCAAATAATCCAAATGGTGGGGCCATGGCTCCTGGTTGTGTACATCAGGGACTTACCCAAACTGGGCTTGTCAGCCCACCAGCAAATTGTCTCCTTTCACCAACAAAGCATTTAAAGGTGGCTGATGCCTTGAGAGGGGGAGCAGGAAGAGTCCTGGAGATGAAGAACTCTCTGCAGCTTCTGGGAAATTCCTGCAATCCCTGCCATGGGGTCAGCCTTCCACAAACCTCTAGGACGCCCAGCCTGAGACCTCCAGGCTTTGCTGGAGTCCACATAGTCCCATTTTGAGTAGACAAAAACTGTAACTAGACTCAGGTCCTACTGCCTGCCTCGATGAAAGCCAATACTCAAGAGGCAGGTGCTAATGTAAAAGAAAGTGGTTTATTTTCAGGTGGCTGGCACCTGAAAGTAAACCAATTTCCTTTATACCACCCCTATTTCTTGAGTATTGGTTTTCATAGCAGCAGGCAGCCAGACCTGCATTTGATTACAACAGGATACACAAGTAAGAGGAAAAAAAGAAGAAGCAATGGAAAGAGTAAAATTTATGTTAATTATCAGCTTGCTGCTACAGGCAACAATAGCAGAGTACCACTGGGGAAGCACCAAAAAACCAAGTCAAATATTACTCTGAATTTTCCACCAAGGAACAGTGGAACTCAAGTATTTAACTCCTCCTACTCATGGGCACTATCCTCTTTATCCCAGCAGTAGCAACTGCTCTGTCCAAGGTAAATTTCAGAGGCATTATTAAAATAATGTTAATATTATTTTAATATTATAAAAATAACAGTATTAAAAATAATAATAAAATAAACCTTTAGGCAGGGAGGGAGGGCAGGAGAGAGAAAGAGTGAACATAAAATGTTAACTAATATTGAATCTGAGTAGAGGATTTATAATACCTATATTCCCTTTCATAATCTTTTATGTAAGTAAGAAAAAAATTATAATATAATGCTGGGAAAAAAGAAAGGAAATATTTCATGCTAATCACAATGTCAATGATATACACATGAGTTTAATAATATTAAGCAAGTGTAGCCATAATCTTAGAAATTTTGTATGTTTCACATCATGTTCAATGGTTTTTGAATAGTTCTAAATATGTAATTTATTAATGTCAAATATGTAAGATAGGCATCCCAGGTCTCTTTCAAAATATTCACTCTGTGTAATATAAAATTACATTTATGCCATTTCAACTGCCATTATAAGATCATTCAATGCAAATGTCATAAAAATAAAAATAACATAAAAATATATACACTGGAAACATTGTAAAGTTGCATGAATTATATCATAAGTTCAATACATCATTTTAAAATACATAATAACAATAAGTTAAAATAGAAGCATATGGTCAAATATTTTATATGAAGTTTTTACGAAATGTGGTCACAGTGGGTAAAGAAGGATTTTCTTTCTTATGAAGCAATACTGAGCATTAGTGTGATTTTTCAAGAGACAATAAAGAACAGTTAAATATAAATTACATATGTAGCCTCTACATTAATTGAGAAATTTCCTTGTCTAAGAGTTTATTTTACTCTATAGACCAGCTAAAGTAAGAAAGTATGTATATTCCACTCAAGTTATCTGAAATCATAATTATACAATGCATGGTAGTGGACTGGGAATGTTAAAATATCCCACATAATGTAAATACATAAGAAAAAGTTACAAGTATCCTTTGGAAATATTGCCATATTTTAGATCAAACTGTCATGTATTTTCATTTCTAACCTCTAAATATGTATACCTTCCTTGATCACAATTCAAAGACTAACTGAAGACTACTCCCTTATTTTATTAACAAAAAGTCTGGACTCTGGTGAATTAATGGAATCAATAGAATTCAGTAATATATATGGAAAAGTTTGAATTTGGAGATGAACATTTGAGCATACACTTAACGTTAAAAGAATCGATAAACTGCATGACTACTTAAAATTAGGTTTTCACTCAAAATAGAGTGATATTATCTGCTTCAACTATTTCATAGATTTTTTTTTCAATTTAGAGTGGTTATATTAAATTTAGGCATAAACTGATAACCTGTACATTTCCATTACTTTCAGAATGAAGAGGCAAATATTTGGGGGAGTTTTGAGGGCACTTTGTCTTATTTTGTTTTTATTTCAGTCCAAAGAAGAGAAGAATAGTTATGGAGAGGTTACTACTCTGAATGATCAGTATCCTACAGTCCTAGGACATTTTACTAGTTTTGAAGTTAATACTAACTTCAATACCAGATATGGTCTCTTATTTCTCTAGGCCATGGGGTCACAGTAGGAAGTTGTATGGGCCAGACACTGAAGTTATAAAGTATGGTAATTTCTCTTTCTCTCTGTCTCTTTGTCTCAGTGTCTCTTTCTTTGTTTCTCTTTCTGTGTCTTTTTCTCTCTCTGTCTCTTTCTCTGTATCTTATCAGTCACTGTGTCTCTTTATTTGTCTCTCTCTCTCTTTCTCACTCTCTGTGTCTATCTCTGTCTCTCTGTCTCAGGTCTCTCTCTACCTCTCTCCTTTCCCCTTTTGCCCTCCTCCACTCCTACAATCTTTACACCATTGTCCATGTCCATGGGTCATTCATACATGTTGTTTGACTAGTTCCATCCTCTTATTTCCACAATTATTCCCGTCTTTTTCTTTCTTTGTCTCATGCTTTGTGTTTCTCTGTTTGTCTCTTTATCTCTCACTCTTTCTCATCTCTTCCCATTTCTTTCTTCATCTCTTCCTTTCTCATTTGTCAACTGTATTAAAGACTATTTTATCTAGTAAAGGTTCAGGCAGTAATCTAGACTGCTCTGCCTTATGAAGAGAAATTTCTTTCTCTCTTCATTGCATTCATGTTTAAATTAATCAATAAATATAGTTATATCCTATTTTGGAATGGTAAATCTAGAGACCCAAAAACAGCTTACAAAAAGGAGTATAGATAGAAAAGGCCTGTGGCTTTTTATTTTTTATTTTTTACTTCCCTTAGGAAAAGAAGCCTAGTACTCATTTCCAAATATCTTGGTGGATTATCAAGTTAGACTAGGTTTCAAAGCTCAAGACTTGATATCAAATAAATATTTAAATTGTCTTGGACTATTAGCTTTGTTTATGTATGACACTGGACTCTTGCAAAAAGAATAACTGGCAAGAAAAATATGATTCCTTTTGGAATCAAAATATGATTCCTTTTGGAATCATATAATATCACTTAGCCAAAATGTATACCATTATGCAAACAAATGGCAGAATTTCATCCTCCTTTTTTTCACTAATATTCAGGTTATATTTCTCAAAACCCTCAATAGGATTTATGTATGGTTTAGTTAGAAAAAGGGAAGAATATATTGTACATTAAGTTTAAAGGGATATACCATCATTGAATGTCTTCATCATTTTAACATTAATCAATGCAAAATTAATCTAAAATCAGTGAATTTTACACATAAATGGCCTGCTTATTTTTAAGAGTATACAAAATAATTACATACTTACAATCAACAGTGTTCTGAATCCATTGATATCTGCATGGCATGAGTAGTCATCTAAACAATGTCATGAATAACTTGCTAAAATGAAGCCCAAACATTTCAATAGGTACTAAAATAGGTAGGATCTTCCTGAGAAAAGCAATTGGATACATATAAGTATGCAAACAAGATATGATTGACATTAACAAATGACACTATCTTCTGTTTAGATACTATTAAAGATGTACTTGATTTTATCAAATAGGGATGTTTGAGATTCAAATGATAGAAAACTCAATTCACACAAGTGTCCTTTACTGGCTTATGTAAATGAAAAAAAAAAAAAAAAGAAAATGGTGTATTTGGCTTCTGGATAAATGGGTATCACAAAAACCTGGCTTCTCTCATTCTTTCTGTCATCATTCCTGTTCACTGCATTCCACTCCCTGTGGACTCAAAATGAATATACTGTCCCTGATTTAAGCTGAATAAGAAATAATGTTTATTTGAGGTAAAATTAAATAGTTTATTTTAATCAGATCAAATTAGAATATAGCTCTGGCTGGTGTAGCTCAGTACATTGAGCACGGGCTGCAAACCAAAGTGTCCCAGGTCCGATTCCCAGCCAGGGTACATGCTTGGGTTGCAGGCCATAACCCCCAGCAACTGCACATTGATGTTTCTCTCTCTCTCTCTATCTCCCTCCCTTCCCTCTCTAAAAATAAATAAATAAAATCTTAAAAAAAAAGAATATGTGCCAAATTTGAGCTAAAGGCCAAAGGTATGCAATGTTCTAATTGTCCTGTTTGTAACCACTCAGTCATGACTGGGGAGTCATCCAAATCCAGAGATTAAGTAGTTCATAGATATTTAAGAGCTGTTTATTCAGACAAACATACATACTCCCACAGTATACATATTACAAAAATTTTACATACACAAATTAAACAATATGAAACATATAAATATTTAAATATATTGTATATGTTATATGTGTTATACAGAAAATTATAGTCATATTTTCATTTTTGAATGTAAAAAATATAAAATCTTCTTTAAAATACCTTAAAATCCAGAAAACTGTACTTGAATAACAATAAAATTAAAAACATTTAATAAAAAATAAATAAAACACATTAAAATATAAAAGAGTTTGAAACTGGGAATTGGAAATTTTAGAAATATGTGATTTAAAAACTCAGAACCCAAATATTATTAAAACCAAGAACAAAAGAAAAGCCACTATCTCTAAACAGAAATAAAATATAAATGAGCATCATAATTAAAATAAAAATACATAAAATTAAAATCAATCAGTTATTATCTATTTTCTAAGCTTTTCAACTAGTGAAGCCAACCAGACAGAAAGTATATTAACTTATTTTGTTTCATCAGATCCTATGACAGTTCTGATCAGTGAGGAAGGAGCTAAAAGGGTGGAGGCATAAAGTTTCTATGCTACAATGTGAGACATAGCTTATCTGAGAAAAGAAATAAATATACTTTACATTAAACTTAAAGGAAAAAAAATATGAATTCCATTGGTCTGTTAGCAACCACAATTTTATAATCTTTTTGAAGTAACTATCCCAACATGTGCTTTTCCCATGACCTTGCATTATCATGGTGACAAAATAAAATTGTTTTTATAGAAAGAGGAAATTCTTCTGACCTATACTTTTTCCTTGCCTGGAAATGTGATAATTTCAAAAGATGAAGAGGCAAAAAATATTTAACATTAAACAAAAATTCACTTGGTAATGTGCTAATGTCTCCAAATTGTTTTAAGCTTCTTGCAATAAAATAAAAATAAATAAATAAAATAAAACATAGCTCACATGTACTATAATGTCTTTGACTCTAGAATATTAATGGGGTAATGATACACTTCTTAGAATAGCTGACCACTATGTAAATCTTATTCCAAGATTTGTTACTCATTCATATTCTTGCATAATACCCCTCAGAAAATGGCATTGCAAAACCTACACTGCGTGGTTACATGCTATTCTGGAATTGATCCCAACCTTATATAATACAGATTTCCTGAGACCTGGAGCTTTGTTTATATTGTCACTGCTTTTTCCCATTACCTAAAACAGGAGTTGACACATAGTAGGTAAATAAATAGTGCAGGTATAAATAAATAACTGAATGAGTGACAGAAAGAGTACATAAATCTCTCAGGTTTAGATAGTATTTCAAGTTGGATGAGTGAGATCCTTTCACCTTAAAATTTGCAGTTATATCTCAGAAGTTATAGTGGTTTTTGTTAATAGTTATGTTGGAAGTAATGTAGACTTAGGATTGGGACAACATGAAGCATTATAAAATATAGAATCCCAGTCACACTAGGGTAAATTATGTAGCAAGAAACTGGTACTCAGCCTCTCCAATCTCTGGATCCAATTTTTTTAGAGGTTAAACTGCACTTTCTTTCCTTTAGCTTTTCAAAGTTCTTTCACATTATTTCAATTAATTTCTTTTTTTTTCTGTTGTAAAAGATTGGATATATTCAACTTCTTGCAACAATGAATTTATAATTAAAACAACATGGTAGTTTCCATATACGTTTATTCAAAATTTGCTTTCACTGCTTGAAATACTATGATTAATTTTCAGTTTCTGGGTCCTGTATTTGAAATTTGAATTTTAACCAGTATGCTTCCTCTTCTAGAGAAGTTCCCTTCCTTATGTCACAAAGAAAAACAAAGGGAAGTGCCTGCAAGAAGGCAGAGGATAAAATAGAGGCTAAAAGAAGTAGGCATATCAAGCGCCATGGCGGCAACTAATTGCCTCTTGTGTCTAAGAAGGAGCCCGCAACCTTGGCAAGAGTGACTGACCCTAATTAGCAAGAGGAAGTTTTTATAGAATGAGGGCAAAACACCTTCCATATTGAGACTTTCTTCACCTGTGCAACATTTCTCAGCTAATGATTAGTAGAAATCAAAGAAGTGAGTTCATATAACATCAGACATTTGCCAGATGGGTGCCATAAAATTACAGGGGATGAAGGAAGTTTAGGGTGTTGTGATCACTGACAGGCAGTGACCACAGAATGCTGTGGGTGGCTTGTCGAAACACGAGAAAAACATACACAGAGACAACCAGGTCCTGTGGGGAAATAGCAATGGAATGGCCACTCTCTCTAGTGGGGAGTGTCATGGCCACCCTTCCTAGGGGAGAGGGCCCCTAAGGGAGAGCGCCCTGTTCTCCCACCCGAGCAGGCTTTTTATTGGGTTCATTTGAATAAGAATTCAGGTAAAGCTCATTAATCATTGTCAGGCAGTAAGGATCAAACAATAGATAACAAAGAACTCTGAGGGCCTATTTTGAGTCAGGGTCAGATAGCTAAAGAGCTGTAAAACTTTGAGGAACAAACTTACTTCTTGCTTGGACCCTTATCATTTCATTGAGCGCATTCTAAACAAAGCAGGTTTCACAGGTTTTACATATTCTTTCTTAGGCCTGATCAGTTCTTAGGCAGGTATAAATAAATAACTGAATGAGTGACAGAAAGAGTACATAAATCTCTCCAGCAGAGCTGCCCTTTCCAGCAGAGCTGCACCACCCTCTGTCATTGTTTCAGACTTAGGTGGAGCAAGGGAAGTAGGGCAGCCAAGAGATTAGGAGATTTTCTCGCAGACAATGAGGACTCAGGCTATGTCAAAGCCAAGGGGCGAGGGTCCATCACCCCCTTTTGCTGTAGCTCCCAAAGTTCTTCCTTGGGAGCCTCCCATGTGATTGTGCCTGTCTTAGATCATTCCCCCCTTGAGGAATCTTACCCATCATTGGCTAATGGACCAAACACTAGGGGCCAGTATGGATGAAGTAAAAGGATCAGAATTGGTGCTCCTTCCAGGGAGATAAGCTTTTGTCTTCTTGGTGGTTTATGATCTAAGATCATTCCCTCAGCCTTAGCCTTGGTGGGGGTTACAGCTTCTGATACCAGGCAGGGCAGTTCCCAACATTAGGGTTTTTCATAAATGCTAAGAAAATGATGACTCATGTACTTTAAGCTCAATGAAGAAGACAGAAAAGGGTAATGATGTATGGAAAGAGGAGAAGAGTTGAAGTGACAGAAGTAAAAATGGTGGAGTAAGAAACTTTAAATCCGGTTCTTCCATAGAACCCACAAGTAAGGCCAAAACTGTCTAAACTGATGTTTTCAGATCTCTGGAAATGAACCAAAGGCTTGCAACAACTCTGGGAGAGCTTATTTAAAAATTTGAATGTATTATCCTCAGTAAGATCAGTGAACTTTGTGGCATTTGACCTTTCAGAAGACACATGCTATTCAGCAGTAGCTGTGAAATCAGCAGTGTGCTTTCCTAGTATCAAAGGGAACAGACAGGCCCTATTCACAAAGAGCCTGTGGCCTGTCATGTCCTGACCTGCCTGGTGATTACATGGAAGACTGGCTCAAATAGTCTCCTACTGTCTCTATTTCATCTAACTCAGGACTGGTTCAGTATTAAAGCTGCTTCCCAGGGTAATTTTTCAAGGAATATTAACAAGCTAACATATTAGATTGTTCTTGTCTAAGACAATAGATAACAGGTGGTTCAAATAGCATACTAATCCAAACACATAGAAGTAAGGCTGGAGAATATTATGTATACAGAGCTTGGAAAACTACTACACTACTGGGGATCTAGAAGGGTACACACTTGTGCAGGGCTGTTCACATGCTCAGGAAATATTTTCCAGTGACTTTGAGGCTCAATGGAAGCTGGAAGTAAAGACTAAGGCAGAGTTTCCAACTGCCTGGCTGAGTGCTGACAGCATCCCCTAACACATGCACAGGCCCCTAGACAAACACTGGAATATTTTGGTTCCAGATATTGAAGAAAACACAGTTTGCTCTTATGTATTCATAATAAAAATAGGAGAGGCCATTCATAATAACCATTAAAGAGTTCATGGACTTCAGGGGCCATACATGATACTAAATACAGACTCTATAGAATTAGCTCAGAAAAGTCACTAGAATGACTACATCACTCTTAATAATATTAATTAAAAAAACAAAAATAACAAGTGTTAGTGGGGATATGAAAAAATTGGAATCCTTATACTTGCCCGTAGGGATATAAAATAATACAATTCCTGCAGAAAATAATTTGGCAGTATTAAAGTCTAACTGTAAAAGGTTAGCCCTAGAATGGCCAAGTCATAAAACAATTCCACTTTTAGATGTATACCCAAGAGAACTAAATACACATAATAAGGCAAAACTTGCACCTGAATGCTAATAGCATTATTATTCACAATTGCCCTAAGTGGAAACAAACATATACTAGATAATGAATGAGTAAACAGGATGTGGTATATCAATAAAATGAAAATTTTTTCAGCCATAGAAAGAAGAAAGTTCTCTTACATGCTCCAATATAGATGAAACTTAAAAACATGATGCTAAGTGAAAAAAATCAAACACAAAAGGACACATATTGTATAATTTTATATGTGTGAAATCCAGAAAGTGGATAGAAACAGAAAGTGCATGTTGATTGTTATACAATGGGGGAGGGAAAATTTGGGAATACCTTGTAATAGATATGCAATTAAATAGTAGAATTAAATAGTTGTTATAATAAACATACTAAAAATACTGACATTTACACTTTTAGATGTTGAATATTATGTTAGGTGAAGTATATATCATTAAAAAGAAAAGTTACTGTTTAAAAAGTCACAAAGTCAACTTCTGGTCAAGATAGCAGTGTAGGCAGATATGTGCTGCCTCTTTGCTCAACCAAATCAAAATGACACCTAAAATATAGAAAGACCATGACTCAGAAGCATTGGAAATTGAGATAAATGGAAATCTGACAACTATGGAATTTGAAAAAACATATCCATCCATACTGGTAGTGGGGCACAGGTGTGGAAAGGGCAGTTCCCACACCCATGTGTGGTGGATAAAAATTTGAGAGAGATATCTCAAAAGCAAGGAGTCCCAGCCCCACTCCAACACCCAAGGCCTATATTCCAGTGCCAAAAAAATAAGTCTCCACAACTTCTGGCTGCAAAAAGCAGTGGGGGGAGGGTGGAAATAGCTTCTGGAGCACAAAGCAGTTCCTCTTAAAGAACCCACACACAGACTCACCTACACAGACTCACTCTAAGCTCCAGCACCTGGGTAGCAGCTTGAATGGCACCAGTAGTACACAGGGAGAAACTGAAGTGTTTGGCATCAAGGTAAGTAGAGGCCATTGACCCTTTTCTAAACCCTCCACCCACAGAGCCACAGAGCTAGCATGGTGTTGCCATATCTGAGACTCCATCAAACCAGCTAACACTATTTGACCTTCTTTCAAGATCTTCAGAGATTCCACTCCACTCAACTTACAGGCTCACCCAAGTTGCTCTTCCATATGAATGGCTGGCTGGTCTTGGCTCATGCTTCACAACTTTCTAAATCCTCTCCAAACCAGTAACAGCTGGCTTCATTGAGTCCCAGGCCTGGCACTAGCAGTCGCCAGCCTAGATTCAGAGCTTGGTTTTGCCTGGGAATCTCTGATCTCAGCACAAGTAGCAGCCATCTCAGATTGCTTTATGGCTCAGTCAGAGTGGTCCTGGGTAAAACACAGTTGGGGGCTGACCTTGGTCTGCACAACTTGGGAAATCCCAAGGCCCTGGCATCCAATGAACAGTTACAGAACGTGTTGGAGCACCACCAGCCTGCTCTCACACTTTCTATTTTATCTAAAATTGAAATAAATTTCACTTTTATTATTTTCATTTTCCTATTTAATATTCTCTTTTAATAACTGCAACATTTTGTGCTAAACTTGATTTAGAGTTTTCATTGGCTGTGGAAAGCCCAATTAGTCATGGAATTGATAACTACAGAAGAAATTTTCTATAGTTAGGATCTAAGTATTTTAGATCCTTAAACTATATTAAAAAACATAAGTTAGAGGGATGCACAGGGATCCTCCATGGAGGGTGGAAGTTGGTGGTAAGTGGTCACAGCCAACACTTGCAGCTGATTTGCCTAGGTAAATCCTTCCTATTGACCTGCTAACAGCAAACAAGGTTCAACTATAAGAGGAGAGTGTACTCAGCCCACACAAAGGGCATACCTCGAGTACCCAGTTTGGGTGATAGGAGAGACTGAGCCACTGGACCCTATAGGACATGTACTACATTAGGCCATACTACCAAGACACAGAATCAAAGAAGCTCTACTTAATACATAGAGACAAACACAAGGAAGCTGCCAAAATGAGGAAACAAAGAAATATGGCCCAAAGTAAAGAACAGATCAAAACTCTAGAGCAAGAGCTAAATGAAATGGAGAAAAGCAATCTATCAGATGCAGACTACAAAACAGTTGATATAAGGATGCCCAAGGAACTTAGTGAGGACCTCAGCAGCATAAAAAAATCTAGTCAGAAAAAAAGGGCAAACTAATTGAAATAAAGGACAATACACAGGGAAATAACAGTAGAGGGGATGAACCTGAGAATCAAATCAATGATTTGGAACATAAGGAAGCAAAAAACCACCACACAGAACAAGAAGAAGAAAAAAGAATCCAGAGAAGGAGAATAGTATATGCAGCCTCTGGAACAACTTCAAGAAGCCCAACATTTGCATTGTAAGGGTACAAGAAGGGGAAGAGAAAGATAAAGAAATTAGAAATCCATTTGAAAAAAATAATGAAAGAAAACATCCCTAATTTGGTGAAGGAAGTAGACATGCAAGTCCAGGAAGAACAGAGTCCCAAATAAAATGGAGGCAAAGAGGCCTACTCCAAGACATTGTTTAATCATAATTAAAATGACAAAGGATAAAGATAAAGACAGTATCTTAAAAGCAATAAAAGAAGTTAGTTACCTACAGAGGAGTTCCTATAAGATTGTCAGCTGATTTCTCTAAAGAAACATTGCAGGCTAGAAGGAATTGGCAAAAAATATTCAAAGTTATGAAGAGCAGAAGCCAATAGTCAGGATTATTTTACCCAGCAAAGCTATCATGTTGAATTGAAGGGCAGATAAAGAGCTTCCCAGATAAACCATTATTATATGAAATGTTAAAGGTACTTATTAAAAAAAAGAAAATGAAAATTATGAACAATAAAATGGCAAAAATACATATCTATCAACTGTTGAATCTGAAAAAAATTAAGCAAATAAGAACAAAGACAGAATCATGGATATTTAGAGTGTTTTGGTAGTTGCTAGATGGGAGGTGTTGTGGGGGAATGGGTGAAGAGGTGGGGGGTTAAGTAGTACAAATAGGTAGTTACAGAATAGCCACAGAGATGTAAAGTGCAGTATACGAAATGGAGTAGCCAAAGAACTTATATATGTGACTCATGAACACTAATTCTAGTGGGGGGATTGCCTGAGGGAGTGGAGGTGCTGGGTGGAGGAGGGTAAAAGGGGGGGGAGAAATCAGGACAACTGTAATAGCATCATCAATAAAATATAATTTTTAAAAAAGCCATAATGTCAGTAACTAGAAGGGAGTTTGGAGGGCATAATGGGGGGAAGGGGGTAGGGTTTTCAGGAACATGTATAGGACACATGGACAAAACCAAAGGGGGTAGGATCAAGGATGGGAAGTTATGATGGCTGGGGTCAGGGGGACTGGTGGGAGGAAAATGGAGATAACTGCACCTGAACAACAATAAAAAATCTGCAAATAAAATAACAAAAAAGCCATAAAGTAAAACATTCACAGGTTTGTTGACTTTAAAGGGAAAGCTTTTAAGAGTTACTTCAGAGCAAACCAATACTCAGCCTCAACTGACAGTGAATTATATGCAATTTAGAATTTCTGCTAAATCTGAATTAAGAAATAACCACCTTGCCCTTGCTGGGTGGCTCAGTTGGTTAGAATATTGTCTCATATACCAAAAGTTGTGGGCTCCATCCCGATCAGGACATATACCTGGTTTGCAGGTTCTATCACCAGTAAGGTGCATATGGGAGGCAACTGATCAGTGTTTCTCACATCTACATCTCTATTCCTTCCTCCCTCTCTCTAAAGTCAATAAATGTATCCTTGGGTGAGAAAGCAATTAAAATTAAAGCAAAGAGTGTATTAATAAAAGGAAAGAAAAAATAACCATTTTAATACCTAATTTATTAAAAATAAAAAAGTACACCAGGACAATAGTGAAATTTCAGTTTTATCCTCTTAAAGTCGTATTTGGGTTGCTTGAATTATTGTATATGTGAAATTGTAGAATAATACACCTTTTAGGGACTTACTCTGAAATAGAAGAAATCTTAAAATCACCTACTCTAATACCTGGGGGCCCTTGATTAACTAAAAGTCTACTAAAGAGAAGGCTGAAAGAGAAAACTGACTGAAGTTGTAGGCAGCCCTAATAATGCTAGACATTTTCAGAAAGAGAAAGAGGAATAAATCAGTCTGGTTGGAAGAGGCCTCTTAATTTATGGAAGCATGACATTCTGCTATAGACACACACACACACACACACACACACACACACACACACAGAATTCTAAAAACAAGCTTATACAAAAACAACAGCACAAAAATTATTGGAAAATGGCTTATGATAAAACTTTCAATGATAGTTCTATTAATGATTAATGATTTAATGAATTTTCAGTTTTATAAAATAATATACATTTGATACAGTTTGGTGCATTTTATCATATGTTAGAGTAGTGCCCATTAAAAAGACCCCAAAGAGGACTCGAAGCTCAGATGTAATTATTGGGTACCTATGACACCACTTCATATTTTAAATGACTTTAGTCTTTATATTAGATATTTGAATTATTTCTTATTACCCCATTTTATGAATGAGAAAGTTAAATCTCAGGCATGTTAGATAAATCCCCCCAAATCAGGAGAGTTATAAATGTTAAAGCTATGATTTAAACCCAGTACACTCAGACTCAAAATATGGTTTGCTCTTTGCTACTTAAATATACTCTCATAATAAAAATGAGAGACCTTTTATACTATGTTTATCTCATTTTTAATTCATGGAATATAATATGAGGAATTATTTAGAACATATGTTATATAATATATTGCGATGGTTAAAGATCAAGCAGCAATTGAACAAGCACTATAAAAAGTTAGAATGAATAACTTCTCAACCCATAAAACATTATTCCAAAAATATTTAGAAAAGAAAAATAAGTAAAAGATTTTAGTGTAGGTCTGTTTACTAAAAAAAGTTTTATTTTAACAGAGAAAAGTAATTCTGCATCACTGAGAGAATTTATCAAAAATTATGCTTGGTTTTAGTTATATGTCTGTTTTTTTCATGAAAGCATAATTAATTATAAAAAAATTCCCATACAGTATATTCTATTAAAGGCTAAAAAGAAAGCATTATAAGATTGTCATACAGGAGATCTATTTTAAATCCATGTATGTAAGACATGCCAGATAATTGTACTAATAGAAGATATCTTTTGCTATTTTTTAGGAAGCATTTTTAAAAGTTTTATTTATTTATATTTAGAGAGAAGGGATAAGAGGGAAAAAGAGAGGGAGAAAAACATCAGTTTGTGAGAAAAACGTGGATTGATTGCCTCTCGCATGCTCCCCACCTGGGGACTGGCCCACAACCCAGGCATGAACCCTAGTCAGTAATCAAACCAGTGACCCTTTGCTGTACTGAACAATGGTCAACTGAGTCATGCCAGTCAGGGCAGGAAGTGTTTTTAGTAATAAATGCAGAAGAAAACCAGCAAAGTAAATAGAAAGAAAATATGATCAATTTTCAGTGATCTTGAGAGAAAACCACAGTGTGCACACCACCCCACCAAAAAAAAAAGAGGAAAAGAAAATACTTAAGTAAGAACAGATACCATAAACATGGCTAATTAATAGTGTAATATTTTATAGAAAAAAATCTCTTAAGTTTTTTTTTAATTTTATTTATTTATTTTTAGAGAGGGAAGGGAGGGAGATAGAGAGAGAGAGAGAGAAACATCAATGTGTGGTTGCTGGGGGTTATGGCCTGCAACCCAGGAATGTACCCTGGCTGGGAATCGAACCTGGGACACTTTGGTTCCCAGCCCGAGCTCAATCCACTGAGCTACGCCAGCCAGGGCTTAAAAAATCTCTTAAGTTTAAAAAAAATAACTATGGTTTCATTTCCAGTCAAAAGATATTGGATTTACTAAAATCCCTTAATACTTCCAACTATTAAAAGTCCATGAATTTAGTTGAGTTGGTTAGTATCTGATATCAACAAGTTAGGAGTTCAATTTCCATATTAAACATTTACCTTTCTTCCAGTAATTTAATTGTAATTGCTTCTTTAACTCTGTTTGTCCCCTTGAAAACTGCATCTAGTGGAAAAACACTGGAATATTTATAACTGATGTAAAAAAGTTTTTCACAGGTACAAATAAGAACAGCTCTTTTAACACTATATCATATTCAGTGTTACATATGATGAAAACTCTTGTTATGTTGATACTAATATTCTTCCAAAGAATTTCTGTGAAAGACATTCTTTAAATTTTAATAATTTATTTAGAGAATCTAAGCATGTACAATTTAAGAAATACTGTAGAAAACAAAGATGTCTACTCTCAACTGTACTTGTGAAAAATCTGAAAAGAGGAATATGATTTCCACAGGCAAGATTTTTCCCCCACCCCCAAAATAATACAGAATTTTAATTGTATTGGAATTTCACATAAATAACAAAAGATAATTTAGTGTAAGTATGTCCTAAATCTTGAGTAGGATATACATATACAAAAACATATTTTTAAAAATATGAATGCAAATTTATCTGGATGTCCTGCATTTTATCTCTCAGCCTTAATTTCAGACTGAGGCAAAAGAATAATAGACAAAAAACTAAATAAAATGTAAATCTCAGGGTCTCAATCTAACTATAAACAGTTGTTTAATATAAACCTATCTGCTTTATTCACTTTTTCTCTTGAAAAAATATTTTCTTGTTTCTTTTTTAAAATTTTTATTGTCTTTCAATTACAATTGTCCCCATTTCCCCCCCATTACCCTCCCCTGCCCTACTCACCCCCCACATTCAATACCCCCCATTGTCTTTGTCATGGGTTCTTTATAAATGTTCCTTGACTTAACTGGCAGTGACCAGAATGGGGGAGAGATAACAGGGGGAAAAAGAGGAAGGGTCGCTTGCTTTATACAGATGCTTGTGATTACTCTTGACAAGCAGTCATGTAAAAATCTGATTCCTTATTTAAAAGGCCTTTCTTTTTTTAGGAAAAATAATTTTTTAATTATATGTGATCATTCCATCTGGGTAGGTCAGTTGATCAAAATGTTGTCTTGCAGGTGCAATCCTTGGTCAGGTCAAATACTAGCATCATCCAATGAATGCATAAATAAATGGAACAACAAATACTTTTCTCTCTATATATATTTTTAATAAAAAATTAAAATTTCATATATTCAAGAGACCAACTAGAGAGAGTGACAATCTACTCTTTCAGTGACATATTTTATAAAAACTTATATGTAGGTGGTATAATATTTTATGTTAATTCTATCTTTGATATTGAATACTATGTAGACAAATATTCAACTGACAGATTACACAATGTTTTAATTTTTTCATAATTTTGTAAATTACTTTTTATTTTACTATTTCAGAATTCATTATCTACATTTAAGAAGGAAATAAAAAACAAAATTAAATAAACCCATTTTCTATTTGATGAAGGAACACTTTCAATATGATAAAGATTGAAGCCAGGTTTTAGATAACCTATTAGTTTCATTTTGTATTATTTATGTAGTTTTATTAAATTTATTGGAATGACACTGGTTACTAGGTTCATAAAGTTTTAATTGTTCATCTAATATAATACGTGATCTATATATTGCATTGTATGTCTACCACTTAAAATGAAGTCATGTTTCTGTCACCAAATATTTGGCCCTCTTTAGCCATCTTACCCACCCTTGCCCCTATACTCAGCTCCCTTTCCTCTGGTAACTACCATACCATTGTCTGAATCCATAGTTTCAATTTTATATCCCACATATGGGTAAAATCATATGGTTCTTAGATTTCCTAATAAAATGAGTAAGTTGAATTTAGTTGCCTCTAATTTAGAAAAGTGCTCTGAAAAATTATCAGCAAAAAACTAAATTGCACTTTTACTTCAATAGTATTAATAAAACTAATACTTAAATACTTTAGATATATTTTAATCAATATTTTAAATAACAAATTATTAGTAAATATTTTGTTTTTTAAATAAGAAATGTTTACCTTAAATGTTGCCATTAAAAATATATGTACATATATACACTTATATGTATATATTGTAATATTGTATTCACATGTATTTATATAACTATATATAACCTTTATATGTATACAATATACTGATGGCATTAAGTTCGGTATTTTTATATAACTGGAAATAACAAAGTTTAAATCCATGGTGACTAATAATTTTAGAAAGCTTTTCCAGGCTTTGTAAAAGATATAATCAATAAGTGAATATCATTGTAATGATTGTCTAAATTAATATTAACAAATGGTAAAAAGGTAATATATCTATGTATATCCAGTTATGTATCTTTCTATATATGTATATGTAATATATATTATATATTTATCTTTTCTAACTGTATCTATAGTTATATGGAAAAATAATCATCTCAAATATACTAAAATTTTTACTAATCATTGGTAACGATGTGAATATAAGACCTTAAAATCATACTGTGTCAGTAAATAACATAAACAAATAAAGTTCTTAACTGAAATATTTTGGTAAACTTTTCTGAAGGATATCACCTGAAACACTAGAATTTTATTTACAATATTCTCTTTCTGTACAGATCTGTGTGAGGAACCAAGAATAAGACAAATGTTGCCTGACTTTCACCCTCTGGAAACAATGGTTAGGTTAATAACTTGACCTTCCTCCAAAATAAAATTGAAGCCATTCTCCTATTTGGTTTAGACAGTGACCATGAAAAAATGTTATTGTAAGCATTGTAATGAACACCATAACATTTTTCATCCTGGGTTATTCTATCACTAGAAGGCCTAAATTTTAATTTAGAACTTTAGATTATTCCTCAATGAAGAAAATTAAATTGAACAGTAGAAAATACATGCTAAGAAGTGCAGAAGGATCTCCTGATCACAGATGCTACAAGAAATATATGTGAAAATCATGTGTTTTTAATAGCATATGCCAGAATTCAAATGCTGATATAGTTTGCTCATTGAGCCATAAAGTTAGGTGTGTACTGCAAAACTCCTTATCATGTTATATTAGGAAATGAAAAATGAGATTTCAGTGGGTCCTGAAGCCCACATGTTAATTGTATGAACATGTTAGTTGTATGGTACCCATGAAGAGTTATTTGAAAAAGAGGAATTCAGGCCTTGTATACAGATAGTGCTATAATCATATTGGAAATACCCAGAAGAGGGTAGTTTCAAGATGATGGTTTCACTATGGAAAGCTCTGGTGGATGTTGGTGAAAGGAAATCCTCTTAGTTATCATAACTGAACCATATCCCTCATTGTTTGGCCTGAAGGGAAAAAAAGGCCAGTATACCAATTTACACTGATATATGTGTAGAGGTTAATGAGTTGTATAAATATTCAAGGATTTGGAAAACCAACTGGAAAATTGGTGACAAATATATTTGGGGAATAGCCCACCATATGGTACCATTTCCTGAGGAAATAAACCAGCCAGCTTGATTATATTGATCCAGTTGATTATCAATACATTGGACTGTATCTATTATGGAAGTGGCAAGACTTTTTCCTCATTGAAATGGATACTTGTTGTGTATATGAATTTGCCTTCCTGTCTGTAATACACCTGTACAAAAATCAGCATTCACAGACTTACAGCTGCATTATACACTGTCATGGTTTAGGTATGGTATCATTGCTAACCAGAGAACTCATTTTACTGCAAAAAAGCATGACACTGGACTTGGACACATGAAATTCATTGGTCTTACCCTATTCCATATTACCCTGAAGCAGCTGAATGGAAGGCCTTCATATAACTCAGTGATTACTTCTAGTTGCGCAGTAACACTTTATGGACCTTGAGTAATGTCCTTGTATTTCTCCCACTGCCGAAATTTAAGGGATGGTATTCAAGGGATGAAAATGAAAGTATCTCCTTTCATTATTTTCCCAATGACTTATTTGGAAAAAAAAAAGATTTCTTCTAATGAAACTTTGGGATCTGCCAAGGCTTTCCTAGAGAAAATCTTCCTCCTAGAAGACTCAGTAAATTTTACACACACACACATGCACACACACACACATATATATATATAGAAAGAGAGAGAGAGAGCAATTATGCATAATAAATATAAATATAAAAGTATATAAGTAAATATATAAATATTTAATATATGTTTATATACATATATGTTTATATAAAATATATTTATATGAATATAACTATAATAAATATTTAATATATATTTAATTAGACTCTTCCTCCTGGAAGACTCAGTAAACTTTATATATTTACTGAGTCTCCAAAATATATAATGGTGTGTGTATATATATATATATACCATAATATTATGTGTGTGTATATATATACACCATAACACACACATATATTATATATTATAAATCACATACATATAAATATATATTATATATATATAATTAGAGCAATGGGCAGCCTCTTGGCCACTTTGAGCTTCTTGAACTCTTTAACTGACAAGGGTAGAAATAGGATATTGTAATAGCTGGGGTGATTAGCTATGACTAACATGAGAAGATTTGGTCGCTACTAAAATTTGGATAAGGGGAGAATATGTCTGGAAAACCACTTAATTCTCCACTATTCTCCACATAAAAGTTAATGATACAGGGTTATTTGGCAGAGGATCACTGGGCAGAGGAGGGGCTGAGTGAAGGAAAGTCCCCAAGGCAGCGCAGGAGAAGCTGCATTCCCCGGGTTAAGAGAGGAGTCACAGGAATCACTGAAGCAGTGTGGCAGAGTCCCGTTGCCCCAGTAACCAAGCTAGCTTGACACATGATGACAGATTCCCTGTCCTGGGCACAGACTCAGCAAGGGTAAGTCTTGCATGGAGTCTGCACAATGCTAGCACCTGATGGATGAAGTGAAATGCCCTCCTATCTCCTTCCAGTTCATCTTTGGAGGAAAAACCATAGGTCACAAAGGCATGTATACCTAAAGCTTAGCACGGTGGCAAGGGGAGGTAAAGACCTGCCAGTATAGCCCATAAATAAGATGTAGTTGACTGGGGAAGCTAGACCTTTCCAGAACACATGGAAGCTTGGTTCTGGAGGTTTATAAAGAGGGAGGACAGAGACTAACCCTTTCTCTTCCTCTGGGACCATGCATGGATGTATGGGCTGAACCACTCACTAACCCTGGGGTCTGAGGCAGCCTGAGGCATGGGCCCACATAAACAGAGCCCCTGTATAATTGGTGGCAGTGGTTGGCAGTGGCCCAGGCCCCAGAGTGGGAAATTGAAGCTTGTCAATGGAGGTACCAGCCCCAGACTCCAAGGAGGGAGCTTGAAGCCTGAGAGACAGCCTGCAGCTATAGACAAGGATGGAGAGAGGTTTCTGAACACTGAGAGTCAGTGTTCCAGGGGTGGCTGGGTTTTGTCTGTATGAGATTGACCTGAGGTGAAGGGGTCCCCTGATCCCCCAAATTGTGCAACATCTTAATCAAGACCATTTTCTTCCCCACAACCTTTGACTTCTGCCTGCATTTGGCTGTAGGCAGCTAAACCCCACTTTTGATCAGTAACAGTTTGGCAACACCCAGATAAATCTCTGCGGACCTTAGTCAGGTCCCAGCTGCTTGTGGCAAGCCAACACTGGGAGCACCAATGTGAGGATTTTACAATCTCATGGAACTTTCTAGCACATCTGCTCAAGGTGCTGGTCACCAAAAATACCAGGAAGGTACAGGTCTTTGGATGAAAGAGACTCCAAGACTGGGTGAGCCAAACCAGCATGAAGGTTTGGTCACTAGGCCATTTGGTCCTGGTTAGAGCCACCTGTGGTACCAGTTGGTGGGACATACCTACTACTCTGGCTTTAGGCCATGTGAGTATTTCACCATTTGGGTTCCAGGTAGTATGGCAGGCCACACCCATTAGTTGGGGTCTGTATCATGTCAGCATCACATTAGTTAGGTTTTATGCAACTTGAGTTTAGTGTCATTTGTACTATATGCCACTTGGGCATTGTGCCATTCTGGTTCCTGTGCAACTGGGATTTGATGAGGACAGCTTTGGTTCTGGAGGTCATAAATTGGGGTTCGAGGGGGGCAACTTGAGCTTGCAACTGGGATCTGAAGGGGGCTGCTTGAGCTCTGGAAGCTATGACAACACCCAATGGTACCACAAAGGGAACCATGAACAGGGGTCTGGACAAAGTCCAGATTCTTAAGTTCCAGTGTGGAAATGAGTCCAGGAAGAAGATAGACTATAAAAGGGGGTGAATATCACAGGAATTTTGGGAGGAACAGTTTGGGGGCCACAATTTGCAGCACAAGTTTGCAGAAGATAAGACCCTAAAACTTTCTTGTGAGATACAGGTATGGGTATAAGTTTTGCTTATATGTTCCCAGTTTTGTCTACATTATTTTGGTCATAGCTTTGAGCCTGTACATCCAGGCCATCAGGGGCTGTTCTGTTCTGGCTACTGGAATGAGACCACTGGGTCTAATTCTAAAGATTTTGTTTATTTATTTTTAGATAGAGGAGAAGGGAGAGAGAAAGAGAGGGAGATAAACATCAATGTGTTGTTGCCTCTCATGCATCCCCTACTGGGGACCTGGCCTGCAACCCAGGCATATGCCCTGAATGGGAATTGAACCTGACCCTTTAATTCACAGTCTGGCACTCAATCCACTGAGCCACACCAGCCAGGGCCCACTGGGTCTAATTTTAGAAGACTGGGCTATATACAGCCATTATCTAATTCCTAAGAAGAAATTGGTTTTCTATTGTAACATTGCTTGGCCTATGTGCACTTAGAATATGGGTAAAATTGCCTATAACTGCTTCCCTACATTGTTTTACTATCATAAAGTTGGAATTATATTGTCAAAGGTTGGAAATGTGGGATGAGATCCCATGTGTCCATGCATTCAGGTAATTGTACAATAGGATTTTGGCAAGGTCTGATTTTTCAAGAAGATATGGAATGCGCTTAGAAATATAAAAACTTTTAGTTGCCTAATACAGAGGTAGAGTATGGTCCTTTCCATTGTTAAAAGAGGACAAGGATTGAATATGAATTAGGCTACTGAAAGTATACATAAGGTTGTGAAATTTTTAAACTTGAAAGAAGAAAAAACTCAGTTCTTGGTTACAGTTATTCTATGCTTGCTTTCTTTTCTTTCAGGAACTTGGTTTGAACTTTGCTGTTTTATGTGTACCAGTAATCCTCTTTCTCTGCTGTTTGGGGCTTCATGCCATTTGAACCCAGTAAAGGTTGTTTGAGGACCAGTTGGTGTTCCAGTTGGTGAGATAAGATTCCAAATCCTTCCTTTTAGAGGATTTAGTTTGACAATACTTGTGTGAAACTTGTCTTATCAGTTTGTCCCTGGATGAGGTTTGCTTTAGATTTTATTTTTGTTTCTATTTTGAAAAGAAATTCAGGGTTTTAAGAGTTGCAACTTCACATTAAGTTGGAAGGAAACTGTATGGTTTTAGTAATAGAAGGCATGGAGATACAATGTTGGTGGACATTTGGAGGGCTTTGTATTTTTCTCCCTACCTGATCCCTCCAGAATTTGGCATTATGACACAAAGTTTCTTTGTATCGATCCAATAAGACTAGTTTCAAATTGTGGTTTTATTAACCAAGATTTTCACTGGAATATCATTCCTGAAGGAGGCATGCCTGGACCCTGAATGTCACCACAAAGCCTTGGGGAACTGAAATTGACCTTTGAAGCTATACTGCACACTACATAAATGGCCTGGTACCTTGTTTGATCATATGGTTCATGGCAGTCTTCCCAGGTAAGGAACAAAGGTTGCTTTCCTAAAAGATGGCAAGGAAGGAACCTTAAGACACTTTGGTAACCTAAAAGGTTTGAGGAATGTAGGCACTCTAGGGAAATCCATATGGCAGCTTTGGGGGCTTGGCTTCTGTGCTCTGAATGGTTGACTAAAGCTTAATCTAAAGGTTTCTTATTGAAATTGAAGCAAAGCCTATTTAAAGAGCCCATGTGATTAATTGCTGTTCTTGCTATGTTTATGCAAATAATAAACCAAAATTAAAACTGGATTTAATTCAGTCCGCTTAATGACAACGAGGGTGATCTTAAGGAGAGAGATCATATTTCAATAAAAATCACAATCCCCAGTGTGGATATTGGACTGTAGTGAAGCTAACTGTCCTCAAAGGTTTTGTTTGTTTGTTTGTTTTTGTTTTCTTTTTTTACTTGAAAGCTGAATGGTATATTTCCATCTTTGGGCTGGGAATTGTGGGGAACTGCGATTTTTCTAAGGCTGTGTCTCTATGTGCCATACAGATTTTACCTGTATGATGACATCACCAGAACAAATGGTTACTGCTTAGTACCATTCTAACAAAGGCCTTGCAGATGGACATCCTTTCAAATGACAGTCTAGCAGACTCAGAGACAGGTTAATGAAGTGCTATTTGAATTAACATTTGTGCTTTTCCTTTTATTTTCATAGGGTGTATTCCTATGACCTCATTTACCTTGGGGTTTGTTTACACAGTATATGCCTCACTTTAGAAACGCATCTGTATCACCACCTCATGAGACTCAACATTTTGGCTTGACTATATGATGAGTTGGTGAAATATGGAGCAGTCTATCAGCTTTACTCAAAACTGCTTTTTTACTGCCCTATAGGTCAATAGAAAGGGCCCACAATAATTCAGAGGGGATGGGAACCTTAGAATATTCTCCTCAGCCTAATTTGAATAAACTATAGTGGGTAAAGTGTTTTGGATAAGTGTAACATGCTTTACACATGTGGCTCTAAGGAAGCCACTCCTTTCTTAATCTGGGACACTGTAGAATTAGAATCTACCTTTATCACTTAGTTTTTATGGTTCTGAATATTCCTTTTAACCTTCTTACCACCTCTAGAACAAACAAGGATGCTAACCTGTCCAGCAATTTCATCCTTTGGACATCATGTGCACTCCTCCCAGGGACATAAAACTGACCTGGATTTTGCAAGACCCTTCTCCCGCATGTAAAGTCTTCTCTCCACTCCAGAACCACCCTTTTTTGTTCTCTGGGCTCTGAGATAGGTAGGTCTACATACTTGGCTAACAGGAAGTAGTTACAGAAGAATGACACCTTCACTCATTTCCTTTTGTAAAATTATAAATGTCCAGAAGTGTTAAAGGGATATATGGTCAGATTGTTGGGCAGAGGAGGGGTGAAGTGAAAGATGGGTCCCAAGGTAGTGCAGATGAGGCTGCAGACCCAGAGTGGGGAGGGATGTTGCATAAAATGCCCAAAGCACTGCTCTGGAAGCCAAGCTAGTGCTGCATGTGATGACAGGTTCCCTGCCCCAGACAGAGATATAGCAGGAGGGAATCTTGCATGGAGTCTGCCCAAGGCTAGACTAAAATAGATGAAGAGAAAAGCCCTCCTACCTCTTTCTTGTTGAAGAGGAAACCAAAGGTTACAGAGACATGTATAACTAAAGGTTAACATGGTGGCAGAAAGAGGTGCAGACCTTCTAGTCTAGCCTGGGGAAAGGACAGGATTGACGGGGGAAGACGAACCCTTCCAGACTATATAGAAGCTAGAGCCAGGAGATTGAAATGGAGGGAGGGCAGAAACTTGCCTCTTCTCTTCCTCTGGGATCTGGGTATGGACATGTAGGCCAGACCATTTGCTAACCTTAGGGGCTGGGGCAACTTCCAGCAAGGGACCCCACATATGGAGCCTCTGTATGCCTGGCTACAGTGGTTGTCAGTGGCCCCATTTCCACCAAGTGGGAAGCTGTGGTGTGGCAATGATGGCACTGGCCTGGGAGGGAGGTAGATGAAGCTAGTGAGCCATACTTAGCAGCCTTGGGCTACAGATAAGGATAGAGTGGGGTTTCTGGGCACTCTTTCTAGTTCCGGGCTAGATGGATTTTGTCTGTGTGAGATTGGCCTAAAATTGGGGAATAACCTGTTACACGGAATTACAAAATATCTTAATAAAGACATTTTTTCTTCCCTACTAATCTTTGTCTTATGTCTGTATTCAGCAATGGGCAATCGAACCCCATTTTTGTTCAGAAACATTAATAGAGAACCTAACACAGGTAGGATAATTACTATCACCTACTTCAGAAATTAAGGTTTACAAAATATATGGAAGGCAGAATTGAGTCAGTTGTCATTATCCTCTGAAGGTTACTGTAGTGAGACACAAAGATGTTGGCAGTCCAACTTTTTCTTGTTCTTAACTTTCTCTATATGCAACTTTTTCTGACTGATGCCTTTGCTGACCAACAGCGAGCAAGGCCACCACCAGATGAAGAGTTGACTGTCTTACAAACATAAGCTGTCCCAGTTCCTTTTCTCATTTCCATTAATCTGCTGGACATGCTTGGCTTCACAGTGTTTCATAAAAGCTTCTTATTTCAGACATCACCACCCCAAACCTTTCCACCACTGAGTCAAATGCAATTCTAAGAATAAGTCCTTTATTTAAAAATACTTAGAGTGGTTTTCTTTTCTGATCAAACACTGGATCATATAGTTCTAAATTAGAAGTCAACAACTTTGGACAGTTTTTTTTTCCTCATTAACTAAGCAATAATTTATGTTCTGCATGACTGTTTACTTTTAGGACAACTTATTTGCTTCTCTGCCAAGAAATAACTGTTCCATAAAATGATAAGCATCATTATTATCCAGTCATAAATTCCCAACATTAAGTAAATCATTAAGAGGGATTTAGATGTGAATATTCAACCAGTTTCAATATGGAAACTTGACTAAATTTTACCTCCTCATACCTACCATCTCCACTATTTTGATCAATTAGAAAAACTCAACCAGTTAAAAGAAGAAAGGTATCTTTACCTTGATAGAAAATAATAATTTCTGTTGTTTGAAAACTTAGCTTCATACCCTTGAAGTAAAAAACAAACAAACAAACAAACAAACAACTAATTTATAGCTTGCTAAATGATTCAGATACTTCAAAAATGTTTAAGTTGAACTGGTGACAAAGAAAAATAATTTGTGTGTGTTTGTGTGGACTTGTGTATACATGTTTGTGTTTATTTTAAGAGGTAATAGAGGAAAATATGAGGAAACATGTATGGGCATCTAGAAACTGGGAAAACAGAAGGATCTTGTCTTAGAAGAAATAGAATGTGTGAGGAAGCTGCCTGTGAGGGACCACTGTGATGGTCATTGTCAAGAGCCTTCATGTTATTCAAACTGAGGAATGACTAGAAAAAACACCCAGTATTCACAAAATTAGAATCTTGCATTAACTTCTCCTAGAGTCTCCATCTACAGACTGTTCTTTTTTGGACAAAAAAAAAGAATTTGGTTCCTTTTCCATCGATGTTTGAATGCTTGATTAGCTAAGCAGAGAAATTTCTCATCAGACTTAAATATTGTGTTCCATGCCCAACACAGTCCTCAGTGTGGACAACTTTCTACGATATTCCAAGACAGTCATAATCCCAGACTATAAATGATGGAAATAATTATCCAGTGAGTTGGTGGAAAAAACACATATATGAATCAAAAAGAGTGTGGGTTAGACAGCAAATTGAAAACACCCACGTGGGACAGTTGTTAATGAAGGCTTATTGTCAAAAGCTACTCTACTGTGAGACTTGGAAGTTCCTTAAGAAATTATAATAATTTTCATCAATAAGTACATTTGATTGTTGATAGAACACACAAGTATATAGAGAAATCTTGAGTAAGTAAAAACATTAAATTTTAATAAACATCTCATATATATAAAGTACATAAATTATTTATTTTCTTATTTATTTATTTACTTACAAAAATCAATCCCAAACTCTGCCTTGCAGTTGTTGAATTGAGGGTTGAAGTGAGTATAGCAATAACCCCTATGGTAAGTCCTGCCCAATTCCTCTTCTCCAGCTTCATTTCATATTTCCATCATCACTGTGCTAGACACAAACTCTACTCATGGACTTTAGCTGTCCTTGCTTCCTTCTGCCATAGAAAATAAATAGATGATTCTGTTCTCTGAGAAGCTCACCCTTGTTGACCTGGGTACCTCACACCTATCTTGTCCATCTCAAATCAGTGTTATTTACAATGTTTTTCTAACCTCCCGTAGTATTGCCAACTAAACTCTAGATCCTCAGTCATAATATGACTCTTATCATTTGTCATAGTTAAAGTCTTGTGCTTAACTATATGGTAATTACCTACTGTGTTTCTCTAACAAATTAAAAACTGTATGGACAGGGACCACATCTGATTTTTAGCAAATGCAGTGTTTCAGGACCTTGCATGTAAGTCTTTTATGTCTATTTAACAAATAAAAAAAAATCTTTACTGTCTCTGTATTTTCATATATATTTTATTTAGAAATGTAACATATTCAATTAATCTGTTTTATGTTACTTCAACAAAATATAGTAATGCATATTTATATTCTATACCAAAGTATATGAGTAAAATTGTGCCTATTTTTAGTAATATAATTTAAACCCTGTTTTTAGGATTTTATTTAAAAATGAGAAATACATTTCAATAAGTATATTCAAATATATACAATTTTGTTACTGAAATTTCTTATCCTCCATGAATTTCTTGATTGAGTTTGTTTTTGTTATCAATTGTACTTCATTACTCATGCACTAAAAATTGGAGGTTTGCTTATTTAAGTCTTGGCCACATAGTTCAGTTGGTTGGGAATGTCATCTGGATATGCCAAGGTATGGGTTCAATCTTTTGTCAGGGCACATAAAATAAATTTTCCAGGGGGAAGAGGGTTATGGACTGGGTGAAAGAAGTAATGAAATTAAAAAGAATAAACTGGCAGTTATAAAATAATCATGGGTATGTAAAGTACAGCATAGGGAATATACTCAATAATATTGTAATAAGTATGTATGGTGCCAGGTGGTTACTTGAAATATTAGAGGATTACTTTGTAAAATATATGATTATCTCACTATTTTACTGTATGCCTGAAACTAATACAAAATAATATTGACTGTCAATGTAATTAAAAAAGAAAAAAAATTATGTCCACTATTTTTATATATTTTTACTTCTACTATATATATTTTAAGCACAAATTGACTTTAATGTTGAGAATATATTTATGGATACATAAATAGAAAATTAACAAATGAAATATAGATCTGAGAAATTCATTCCAAATTCAGCAAAGAGGACAAAACAAATTGGTAAAAAATTCCAAGAGAGTACTTAAGAGGTCATAAAAGATAAGTGGAAAGAATCTATGTGTTCAAGGGAGAGAACAACAACAATAAAAGCAAAAAAAAAAAAACAAAACATCCCAAAAGATCAAAAGATTTTGAATAGAAATTTTCCAGAATTACAAATAAACAAATAAATAGATAGCAGGAGCAAAAATAATGAGTTTCAGTAAAATAACACAATTTAAAACTTAACAGTATTTCCCTTATAGTTAAACTTCAGAAAAGAAGATAAAGAAAATTATAAGTACAGACAGAGGAAGATGGTGGAGGGAGCAGATTTCCCTTCTCCCTACACATGAGAGAGAAACTGGCTGATCTGCGGAAGAACAGAGGAAGGGGGCCAACAATATCACAACATTTATGAAAATAGGACATCAAAAATTATAGCAGACATTGAAAAACCAGGCGGTAAGGAGACTGCTTCCAGATTAGGGCCCAGGAATCAGCACAGGGACCAGGGAGTTTGCAGCTCCCAGACCTGGTGCTCCTGGGTCTGCCTCAGGGCACTTGGGAGAGAGCTGGGTCAGCAGCTCCCTACCCAGCCAAACAAGGATTGGACAGCAGTGGGGGAAGCCTTGTTGCTTGAAGGCACAGAGAAGGGAGTGAGGACTGAGAGACAATCACACAGGGGCTACAAGCACCCAGGCATAGCCCTGGGAAGAGTGAGTGCCCCAGCCTGCATGACCAAGGGAGGCCTAGCTGTGAGCCTGCACCCCCAACCCAGAGATAGGGTGGTTTTGTGGAAGACCCAGACCCCACAGCCCTGAACAAGGAAAGGGCACAAGTGCTATCAGGAACCTGGAGACTACTGCGGTAAACTAGGGGGAAGTATGCACCCCCTCGGTTCCCGGAGCTTACACTGTGAACCCAGAGCCCTGGAGCCCGTGGCAGTGAGCTCCAGAGAGCACGCTTGGGAGGGCCCAGACACACACTCAGGGTCCTGCAGACAGGCACCAGACCAGCTCTGGGGAGAGCGTGTGGCTAGCACTGGAGACAGTATGCGAGAGACTGACTGAGTTCTGACTGGGAAGGGTAAAAAGCATTCCTATCGCCCCTCAGCCTGCTGAAGCCAGAAAGACCAGAAAAACTGGTTTGGCCAGTTAGAAACCAAGAAGAGGGGTTTTTTTTGTTGTTGTTATTTTTTGTTTGTTTGTTTGTTGTTGTAGTTTGATTTTATCTTTTTTTAAGTAACTTTTTATTTTTTAATTCTTATTATTTTATATCTCTCAATTCCTTATGTTTCTCTTTCTTTCCAACTAATGTTATTCCTTCCTTTCCAAATTTATTTCTCCTTCATTCCATCTGCTTTTTTTCCTTTTTTTTAACCTGCAAATTACTGCAAATTTGTATGATTTTTTTTTTAATATTCTTACATTTTTTTTATTTTAATACTATTTTGGTACTCCTTTCTGTATAGTCTTCTTTATTTGGCTGGTTATACTGTATCGTTTGATAGGTTTCCCCTGTTATCTCATTTATAGTGTATTGATTGCTAATTTACTGTCCTTCATTTGTGTTCCATTAGTACACTACTCAAGGTTCTATACTCCCTATTCTTGTTATCTAGATCTCATAGATTCTACCATATGATTGTTGCTCTAATATTACTATAAAAAAAGACCTATTCCATACCATTGTAAATACTACAAAACACCCTTTCCAGATCTTAGCCCACATAGTGGTTTCCCGAACTCTATTATTATAATGGTTAACTCTATTATCTTACACACTACTCCTATTTACTATTTTTACTCGCACCCTACTTCAGAATTTGACCTCCCACATCCTCACTGTTTTCTAGCCTTTCCTCCCCAATAAGGGTCTTATCTTCTTTCCATCCTTTCTAAAATGTGGCTAGTGGGGTAGAAGATCATTGGTAACACTATACATAGACAAAGGATCTGCAATCTCTTCTCTACTGGCTGCTACTGTAAATATCATAGAATAGTCTCTTGCTCTCTTAAACCATATTGCCTTCCCCCTCCAACTGATCACAAAATAGAGTAGGAGGAAGTTGTGAACACCAGGATACACAATGGAGACTGCACCACTGAATCTCACAGTTATTCTACAACAGAATTCCACACCATAAACCCAGTGAACCAGAACGGATCAATTTAATAAACAGAGGCTAACAAGAAGACTCTCATGAAGAATGAGAAGACAAAAAAAAAAAATCCCCAAATGAAGGGAAAGGAAGAAGTCTCAGAAAGAAGGTTAAATGAAATAGAGGAAACTGAACTATCAGATATTGAGTTCAAAGAAATGATTATCAGGAAGCTACAATGAACTCACCACAAACTATAATAACATGAAAAAGGAAATGGAAACTATCAATGAGGGCCAAGAGGAAATGAAGAATACAATTTCTGAACTGAAGAACACAGTAAAAGGGATGAAAAGCAGGATCAATGAAGCAGAAGACTGGATCAGCGAATTGGAGGATGAAGTAGAAGAAAACACCCAGAAAGAGCAAGAAAAGGAAAAGAGGCTCAGAAAGAATGAAGAGGCATTAAAAGAAATGCAAGACAATTGAAATATAATAATATCTGTATAATAGGGATACTGGAAGGAGAAGAAGAAGAGCAAGGGATAGAAAACCTATTTGAAAAAGTAATGATGGAAAACTTCCCTAATTTGATGAGAAAGTCACACAAATCCGGGAAACACAGAGAATCCCAATCAAGAGGAACCCAAAGAGGTCCATCTCAAGACACATCATAATTAAAATGGCAAACTTTCAAGACAAAGAGAGAATCTTAAAAGCAGCTAGGGAAAAAAGTGACAGACAAGGGAGCCCCAATAAGGCTAACAGCTGACTTCTCAATGTAAACACTCCAAGTCAGAAAAGAATGGCAAGAAATATTCCAAGTAATGAGAACCAGAAGTCTGCAAGCAAGGCTACTTTACCCAGCAAGGCTACTTTACCCAGAAAGGCTCTCAATCAAGATAGAAGGCCAAATAAGAAGCTTCCCAGACAAAAGAAGTTTAAAAGAATATACCTCCACCAAACCAGCTCTGCAAGAGATGCTAAAGGGATTGCTTTAAGGAAAGAAAGGAAAAGAGAGAGAGAGAGAGAGAGAGAGAGAGAGAGAGAGAGAGAGAGAGAGAGATACGTAAATGGCAATGAATAAGTACCTATCAATAATAACCTTAAATGTAAATGGATTAAATGCTCCAATCAAAAGACATAGAATAGCTGAATGGATAAGAAAACATGACCCACACATATGCTGCCTACAAGAGACCCACCTCAGGTTATACGACCTATACAGGCTGAAAATGAAGGGCTGGAAACAAATTTTCCAAGCAAATGGACAGGAAAAAAAAAGCCAGGGTAGCAATACTCATATCAGACAAAGTAGACTTCCAAAAAAGGGACATAAAGAGAGACCCAGAAGGTCACTTCATAATACTCAAGGGAAGAATCCACCAAGAAGACATATACATTGTAAATATATATGCACCCAACACAGGACCACCCAAATACATAAAGAAAATTTTAGAGGACTTCAAGAAAGATATGGAAAGCAGCACAATTATAGTGGGGGGTTTTAACACCCCACTGTCAAAAATGGACAGATCTTCCAAACAAAATATCAACAAAGATTTGAGACATTGAACAATCCCCTAGATGAAATGGACTTAACTGATATATATGGAGCCCTCCATCCCAAAGAAGCCAAACACACATTCTTTGCAAATGTACATCGAACAATTTCAAAGAAAGACGACATGATAGGGCACTAAACAAGCCTCAACAATTTCAAGAAAATTGAAATACCAACCATTTTCTCTGACCACAAGGGACTGAAGCTAGAAACCAACCCCAAGGAAAAAAACCCAAAACACTCAAAATCATGCTATTAAATAGCATGCTATTAAACAATGAATGGCTCAAGAATGAGATTAGGGAAGAAATCAAAAGGTTTCTGGGAGCAAACAAAAATGACCTCACAACAACCCAAAACTTATGGGACATAGCTAAGGCAGTCCTAAGAGGGAAGTTCATAGTGATACAGGCCTACGTAAAAGAGATGGAAATATTTCAAACAAACAACATAACCCTAGGTCTACAAGAACTCAAGGAAAAACAACAAAGGCAGCCCAGAGCAAGTAGAGGGAGCAAATAACCAAGCTCAGAGCAGAATTAAATGTCATAAAGACTAAAAGCACTGTTCTAAGGATCAATGAATCTAGGAGCTGGTTCTTTGAAAAGATAAACAAAATTGACAAGCCTTTAAGCACACTCATCAAGGAAAAAAGAGAGAAGACCCAAGTAAACACAATCAGAAATGAAAGAGGAGAAATTACAACTGATACCACAGAAATACAAAGGATTGTAAGAAATTACTCTGAAGAGCTGTATACCAAGAAATTTGAAAACCTAGGTGAAATGGGCAAATTTCTAGAAAAAAATAATCTTCCAAAAGTCAATTAAGAAGAAGCACAAAGCCTGAACAGACCAATAACAGCAAAATAAATTGAAGCAGTAATCAAAAACCTCCCAACCCACAAAAGCCCTGGACCAGATTGTTTCACAGGAGAATTCTACAAAGCATTTAAGGAAGAGCTAACCCCTGTCATTCACAGACTATTCCAAAAAATCTCAAAAGATGGAAGACTCCCAAACTCTTTTTAAGAGGCCAACATCATGATGATTCCAAAACCAGATAAAGACACAACAAAGAAATAAAACTTCTGGCTAATATCACTGATGAACATAGACACTAAAAAAAAAACTGGCAAACCGCATCCAACAAAACATGAAATAGATCATAGACCATCACACCATATATGAGAGACCTACAGACAACATCATACTTGATGGTCAAAAACTAAAATCTTTTTCACTAAAGTCAGGAACAAGACAAGGCTGTCCACTTTCACCACCTGTATTCAATATAGTACTGAAAGTTTTAGCCACAGCAACCAGACAAGGAAAAGAAATAAAAGGCATCCAGACAGGAAAGGAGGAAACAAAACTGTCCTTGTTTTCAGATGACATGATAGTGTACGTAGAAAATCCTATAGAGTCAGCCAAAAAACTGCTCAACCTAATAAATAAATTTGCCAAAAACAGCGGGATACAAAGTCAACATCCAGAAATCAAAGGCATTTCTGTACACCATCAATGAAACAGCAGAAGCAGAAATTAAGAAAAAAATCCCATTTGAAATAGCAAAAAGAAAAATAAAATACCTAGGAATAAACTTAATCAAAGAGGTAAAAGATCTGTATTCAGAAAACTACATAACACTGAGGAAAGAAATGAAAGAAGACACAAACAAATGGAAACATATACCATGTTCATGGACTGGCAGAATTAACATAATCAAAATGTCCATACTACCCAAAGCAATTTACAGATTCAGTGCAATACCTATTAGAGAACCAATGGCATATTTCACAGACATAGAGCAAACACTTCAAAAATTTATATGGAATTATAAATGACCCCAAATAGCTGCTGCAATTTTGAGAAAGAAAAGTAGGAAGGATCACAATACCTGATACCAAACTGTATTACAAGGTCACTGTAATCAAAACAGCCTGGTACTGACATAACAACAGGCACATGGACCAATGGAACAGAATAGAGATCCAGGAAATAAACTTAAGTCTCTATGATCAATTAATATTTGACAAAGGGGGCAGCAACATAAAATGGAGTAAAAATAGCCTCTTCAACAAATGATGTTGGAAAAACTGGACAGCTATGTGTGAAAAAAAAATGAAACTTGAGCACCAATTTACATCTTACACAAAAATAAATTCAAGGTGGATAAAAGACTTAAATATAAAATGTGGCACCATTAAAGTCCTAGAGGAAAACATAGGCAGGAAAATCTCCGATATTTCATGCAGAAACATTTTTACTGACATGTCCCCTAGAGCAAGGGACATAAAGGAAAGAATAAACAAATGGGATCTCATCAAAATAAAAAAGCTTCTGCACAGCTAAAGAAAACAGTATCAAAATAAAAAGAGAACCAACTGTATGGGAAAACGTATTTGCTAATGATACCTCAGATAAGGATTTGATCTCCAAAATATATAGAGAATTCACATGAGTTCACTCTAAGACAAGCAACCCAATTAAAAAATGGGCAAAGGACTTGAGTAGACACTTCTCCAAGGAGGACATACAGAGGATCCAGAGACACATAAAAAGATGTTCAATATCCCCAGCTATCAGAGAGAAGCAAATTAAAACTACAATGAAATACCACTTTACACCAGTCAGAATGGCCATCATAAACAAAGAAACAAACAACAAGTTTTGGAGAGGTTGTGGAGAAAAGGGGACCCTAGTGCACTGTTGGTGGGATTGCAGACTGTTATAACCACTATGGAATACAGTATGGAACTTCCTTAGAAAACTAAAAATGGATCTGCCTTTTGACCCAGCAATTCAATTGGGAATATAGTCCCTGCTGGGAGTATATCCTAAGAACCCTGAAACACCAATCCAAAATAACCTATGCCCCCCAATGTTCATAACAGCACAATTTACAATAGCCAAGTGCTGGAAGCACCCTAGGTTCCCATCAGTAAATGTATGGATCAAAAAACTATGGTACATTTACACAATGAAATTCTATGTGGCAGAAAGAAAGAAGGAGCTCCTACCCTTTGCAACAGCATGGATGGAGCTAGAAAGCATTATGCTAAGCGAAATAAGCCAGGCAGTGAAAGACAAATACATATGATCTCACCTTTAACAGGAACCTAATCAACAAAACAAAGAAACAAGCAAAATATGCTAAAAGACACTGAAATAGAGGACAGGCTGACATGACCAGAGGGAAGAGCAGAGGGAATTTCAGGGGAGAATGGTAAAGGTTTATAGGAACAAATATAAAGGACACATGGAGAAAAACTAGGAGGTGGTGTGGAAATGGAAGGCAGGTGGGGAGGGATGGGTGGGTGGCCTGGAATGGGAGTAAAAGGCAGAAAACTGTACATAAACAATGATTAAAGTAGAAAAGATACCCAATTAAAAAAAAAGAAAACTATAAATGGAATCAGAGAGAAAAATGGGACCGTCAATGAATATAGACAATCAGTATTTGTAATCTCTGTTAAGAGAATAATGAGCTCAGTGGGAACTACCAAAAACTGTAGGGAAACTATGAGAAGCTTACTGTAAGCTATGTCAGTGTGAAAAAGATCCAATAAACTAACAAGAGCAAAGAAGAAAGGAAACATACAATTTCTGAATTGAAAAACACAGAAGGAATCAAAAACAGGATAGATAAAGCAGAGGATAGGATCGGCTAGCTGGAAGACAAGGTAGAAAAAAACTCCCAGAAAGAACAAGAAAAGCAAAAAGACTCAAAAAGAACAAAGAGGAATTAAGGTAACTGCAGGACAACATGAAATATAATAATACCCATATAATAGGGATACCACAAGGAGAAAAAGAAGAGCAAAGGATTAAAAGCCTGTTTGAAAAAGTAATGGAAAACTTTCTTAATTTGGTGAGAGAAAAATGTCACACAAGTCAAACAAGCACAGAAGGTTCTATTCAAGATGAAACCAAAGAGGCCCACTCCAAGATACATCATAATGAAAATGACAAAATTTAAACACAAAGAGAGAATCTTAAAAGCACAAGGGACAAACAGGAAATGTCATTCAAGGGACCTCTAATTAGGCTAGCACTGACTTCTCAAGAAAAACACTACAAACCAGAAGGGGATGGCAAGAAATATTTCAAGTAATGAGAAGCAAAGGCCTATGACCAAGCCCACTCTAACCAGCAAGGATCTCATTTAAAATGAAAGATGAAATAAGGAGATTCCCAGAAAAAAGAAGGCTAAAAGAATACAACTCCACCGAACCAGTATTGTAAGATTTGCTAAAGGGACTGCTTAAGAAGATGAAGAAAAAGAGTGTGAGAGAGAGGAACACAGGTACAAAAGAGGTAAAATGACAATGAATAAGTACCTACCAATAATAACCTTAAATGTAAATGGATTAATGTTTCAATCAAAAGACACAGAGTAGCTGGATAGATAAGAAATCATGACCCACACATATGCTACCTACAAGAGACCCACCTCAGAACAAAAGACCTACACATACTGAAAGTGAAGGATTGGAAAAAAATATTCCAAGCAAACAGAAAGAAAAAGAAAGCCAGCATTCCAATACTTACATGAGATAAAATAGACTTCAAAACAATGTCCATAAAAAGAGAAACAGAGGGACACTTCATGATATTCAAGGGAAGAATCTATCAAGAAGATATACATGTTATAAATTTATATGCACCCAACATAGGAACATTTAATATATGAGAAAAAAATTGGAGTACTTAAAGAAACGTATAAACAGCAACACAATTATAGTAGGGGAATTTAACACCCCACTACCAACAATGGATAGATCTTCCAAACAAAACATCAAAATATCAACAAGGATATTTTGGAACCGAACAACACATTAGATTACATGGATTTAACAAAATAGTGTGTGTGTATATATATATATATATATATATATATATATATATACTTTCATCCCAAAGAAGAAAAGTACACATTCTTTTCAAATGCCCATATAATATTTTCAAAGACAAACCACATGATAGAACACAAAACAAGCCTCAACAAATTCAAGACAATTGAAATCATATGAAGCATTTACTCTGACCACAAGGGACTAAAACTAGAAACCAACCTCAAGGAAAAAACTCAAAAACTCTCAAATTCATGGAGATGGAATAGCATGCTGTTAAACAATAAGTAAATGGGTTAAGAATTAGATCAAGAAAGAAATCATGAAGTTTCTCTAAACAAAAGAAAATGAACTCACAACAGTCCAAAATTTATGGGACACAGCCAAGGCAGTCCTGAGAAGGAAGTTCATAGTGATACTGGCTTACCTAAAAAAGATAAAAATATTTCAAATAAACAACCTAACACTACATCTATAAGAACTGGAGGAACACCAAAAAATAAAGCACAGAGTGAACACAAGGAAGGAAATAATCATGATCAAAGCAGAATTAAATGACATATTGACTAAAAGAACAATTCAATAAATCCAGGATCTGGCTCTTTGAAAAGATAAACAAAATCAACATACCTTTAACCAGACTCATCAAGGAAAAAAAGGGAGAGGACCCAAATAAAAACAATCAGAAATGAAAGAAGAGAAATTACATTTGATACCACAGAAATGCAAAGGATTGTAGGAGATTACTACAAATAATTATATGCTAATTAATTTGAAAACCTGCAAGAAGTGGAGAGATTTTTAGAAAATGGTTATCTTCCACAGCATAATCAAGAAGAAGCAGAAAGCTTTAACAGACTAATAACATCTGCTGAAATTGAAGCAATAATCAAAAAACTCCCATTACACAAAAGCCCTGGACCTGATAATTTCACATGATGATTTTACAAAACACTTAAGGAAGAGTTAAACCCTATCCTTCTCAGGCTATTCCAACAAATCCAAGAAGAGGGAAAACTCCCAAACTCGTTTTATGAGGCCAGCATCATCATAAACTCCAAAGCAGATAAAGATACAACAAAGAAAGAAAACTACAGGCAAAAATCCTCAACAAAATATCTGCAAATTCATCCAGTAGTACAGTAAAAATATCATACACCATGATCAAGTGGGATTCATCCCAGTGATGCAAGGATAGTACAATATTCAGAAATTGATAAATGTAATATATCACATAAACAAAAGGAAAGACAAAAATCACATGATCATATAAATAGGTGTGAAAAAGCATTTGATAAGGTACAGCAACCATTTATAATAAAAATGCTCAGCAAAGTGGGAGTAGAGGGAGCATACCTCAAAATAATAAAGAAACCTGCAACCAAAATCATATTTAAAGGGAGAAAACTATAAGCTTTCCCACTAAGATTGGAACAAAAAAAGGGTGTCTGCTTTCACCACATCTATTCAACATAGTATTTAAAGTTCTAGCCACAGTGATCAAACAAGCAAGAGAAATAAAAGGCATTCAATGTGGAAAGGAGGAAGTAAAACTGTCTTTGTTTGCAGAGGTCATGATAGCATACATAGAAAACCCTATAAACTACAGCAAAAAACTTCTCAACCTAATAAGTGAATTTGGCAAAACAACAGGATACAAAGTCAATATTCAGAAATCGAAGGCATTTTGTGCACCAGTAATAAAATATCAGAAACAAAATCAGGAAAAAATCCCATTTGCTATAGTAACAAAAAATGTAAAGTACCTTGAAATAAGCCTAATGAAAGAGGCAAAATATCTGTACTCAGAAAACTGTACTACTTTGAAGAAAGAAATTAAGGAAAACACAAATGAATGGAAGCATGTACCGTATTCATCAATTGGAAGAATTAACATCAAAATGTCCATACTACCCAAAGCATTTTATAGGTTCAATACAATCTCTATTAAAATATCAATGACATATTTCCCTGATACAGATATAGAACTAACATTTCAAAAATGTATATAGAACATTAAACAACCCTGAATAGCCACAGCAATTTTGAGAAAGAAGAACAAAGTAGGAGGGATCACAATACCTGACATTGAACTATGTTACAAGGTCACTGTAATCAAAACAGTTTGGTACTGGTAAGAATAGACACATAGATCAATGGAAAACAATAGAGAACCCAGAAATATACCCATGTCTCTATGGTCAATTAATATTTGACAAAGGGGGCAGGAGCATAAAATGGAGTGAAAATAGCCTCTTCAACAAATGGTGTTGGGAGAACTGGACAGCTACATGCAAAAAAATGAAACTTGAGCACCAACTTACACCATACACAAAAATAAACTGAAGATGGATAAAAGACTTATATGTAAGTCATGATACCATCCAAGTCCTAGAGGAGAGCATAGGCAGGGAAATTACAGATAGTCCATGCAGCAATATTTTCTCCAATATATATCCTAGAGCAAAGGACATAAAGTAAAAAATAAACAAATATGATCTTACCAAAATAAAAACTTCTGGATGGCTACACAAAACATCAGCAAAATGATAAGTGAACCAACCGAATGGGTTTTTATATTTTCCAATGATACCTCAGACAATGGTTTGATTTCCTAATATATATTAAGAACTCACAGGAATCCATTACAGGAAGAGAAACAATCCAATTTAAAAAATGGGCGAAGTACTTGAACAGACACTTCTCCAAGGAGGACATACAGAGGGCCCAGAGACATATGAAAGGGTGCTCAGCATAACTAATCAGAGAGATGCAAATCAAAACCATACTGAGGTATTGTTTCACACTGGTCATAATGGCCATCATAAACAAATCAATAAACAAAAAGTGCTGTAGAATTGTGGGGAATAGAGAACCGTAGTCTGTTGGTGGTAATGCAGCCTGGTGTAGCTACTGTGGAAAATAGTATGGAGTTTCCTCAGAAAACTAAATATGGAACTGCCTTCTGATCCAGTAATTCCATTCATGGGATTATACCCTAAGAATCCTGAGACACTAATTCAAAAGAACCTATGCACCCCAATGTTCATAGCAGCATTATTTAATATAGCCAAATGCTGGAAGCAAACTAAGTGCCCATCAGTAAATGAATGAATAAAAAAACTAGTACATTCACATAATGGAATCCTACACAGCAGAAAGAAAAAAAAAAAAAAGCTCATACCCTTCGTGGCAGCATGGATGGAACTGGAGAGCATTATGCTAAGTGAATTAAGCCAGGTAGTGAAAGACGAATATCATATGATTTCACTTATAAGTGGATCCTAATCAACAAATCAAACAAGCAAGCAAAATATAACCAGAGACATGAAATAAAGAATAAACTTACAGTAACCAGACAGGAAGGGGGAGGTAGATAATGGGAAAAGAAGGGGAAGGGTCATCAAGGAACATGTATAAAGGACCCATGGACTAAGCCAAAGGGAGAATGTATTGAGGGTGGGAGGTGGGGGTGGGTGGATGGGGGGAAATCGTAGTGGGAAAATGGAGACAACTGAACTTGAACAATAATTTTAAAAAATTAAGTTACAAAAACAATGTTACAAAATCTTCAAAATGCTGAGGGAAAATATAGTCAAAATGACTTACTCAAGATTCTAATATCATTTAAGAATAAGTTAGAAATAAAGACATTTTCAGTTATATAAAAATGAAATAAAAATATATGCCCAGAATCAGTAATATTTGGATTAAAAAATCTATATCTATATCTATATTAAGAACTTTTATCAGAGGGGAGTGAGGAGGGGGATAATGGGGGAGAGAAAGTGAAGCATCATCAAGGAACATGTATAAAGGACCTATGGACAAAGCCAGAGTGGGGTAGGACTGAGGATGAGGGTAGGGGTTTGTGGGACAGGAGAAAGTGTTGGTGGGAAAATGGAGACAACTGTACTTGAACAACAATAAAAAAAATTAAAATAACTCTTTTGAGTAAGACTTGCTGTGTTTTTTACTCACCAATTCCTACCACAGTGCCTGGCACATGGTAGATGTTTAATGATTATTTATTTAATGAATAGATTTCAAATTACCTAATACAGTGTTTTTTGATGTCATGGGAGTAAATATGATGCCCTAAAACATTAGTTTCTGAATTAAGTTATGCATATTCCAAAAGTACCCAGATATTTCCAAAGAGATTCACAGATGAGGTAGTTTTAAGCAATAATTTATAAGTTTTCAGCTTCCAAATATACTCTTTCCTAAAACTAATTGGCCTGAGGTTTTCCTACAGTTGAAGCAATAGATTTTTCACACACCATCTTTAACCCTAACCTCACTTTTTCTTTCAAATTCACCCATTTCCCAATTGAAAACAGAAAGAAAGAGAGAAAGAGAGAGAAAAGAAAGAAAAGGAAAGAAAACAAAGGAGGGGAGGGGAGGGGAGGAAGAAAAGAGGGAGGGAGGGAGGGAGGAAGGGAGGAAGGGAGGAAGGAAGGAAGGAAGGAAGGAAGGAAAGAAGGAAGAAAAGAACACCGAATACTCTTACTGAAGTGTCGAATGATGCATTGCAACAAGGTACAAAACAACCAGGGCACCAGATAAAAGGCTGCTATAAATATTGGGTTAAAAAAATTAAGCAGGCATTATACACCCTTGACAGGATATTATGTTTTTTCTTCATCTTACACTATCTTTTTTTTTCTGTAAAGTTCAAGTGGTGCATTAGAAACAGAGTATTTTAGTGTATGTTGGCATGTTCTGAATTCAGATATATTTCAGAAGTCGTATGTTAGTGCTTTATGTTTTCTATAACATGTACTCAGAAAAAGAAGGTGAACATTTTTATTAACTATTGTCAAACTTGTTAATTGATCTACTTTGCTAACGGATATATTTCTTCTCACTGTGAATCAATTCTCTACTTATTTTTTATTCTTTTAATATATTTATTGGATATAGAATATCCTCATTTTGTTGAGGATGTTGCTATAATAATGTAAGTAATACACTTGATACCAACCATTAATAGGTCTTTTTTGTAAGCTCTACATTTCCTGGAGGGCTTTTCCTAGTAATGGCCTTTTATTTTATTTGTTATTAATTTCCACTGAAATTGATCTTACTCTAGCAGTAACAGACATTAAACCATGAGTATTAGCTATTAGTAACTAATTGGTAACAAGTAATCCTTATTACTGGTGCATTATCTCTGAAATGTTACTCTTTCTTTAGCATATGTCATTATCTCAAAATTTAAAATATACACCTGGCTGGCGTAGCTCAGTGGATTGAAAGCAGGCTGCGAACCAAAGCATCACAGGTTTGATTCCCAGTCAGGGCACATGCCTGGGTTGCAGGCCATGGCCCCCAACAACTGCACATTGATGTTTCTCTCTCTCCCTTTTTCTCCCTCCCTTCCCTCTCTAAAAATAAATAAATATAATTTAAATATATATATATATATTCTTTTAATTTACTATAATTGTTATTTGTAATGTTAATTTTAAAGCATTGAATATTCATGTAAATAAATTGTTTCCATTATACAATTCACGAAATAGAACTTTGAAAGTACATCTGAAGCTATTAGAAGCATCTTCCTAATCACTGGTCAAAGACCTTGCTAAGGAGAATTTTTATTCTGAGTGGTAATCACTGCCTAGTTTGTAGCACTAAAAATAGCAGTCTAGTTTTGTTCTTTTTGAACATTTGAAAAATAATCTTTTTTTTTTATATCTCACATCTCAACATTAAGCTGGTGATATTCATTCGCAATATATTTGGTTATCTTAATTGTTCTATCTTATACTAAAATTTCTTTATCAGTCATCTGTTGGTAGATAGTTGTAGTGTTTATTTTCCTTGGATACAGTGATTGACACAGCCCTGATGATCCTTAGATATACATACACCTGATACCCATGAGCATGCGTTACTCTCATAAATACTATTGAGTGGTTTTAGTGGGTCAAAGATGTACATATCGCCAACTTCCATAGACAAGGTCTAGTAGATTGTTTTACAAACTGGTTGTAAAATTTATTCTTTTACTCACAGTGTAAGCCAGATTTATTTCTTATAAATCATTGTCTACACTGATGCTATTTTTCTTTTATATTTCCATTGTTTAACAATTCTTTTGGATGTTGGAGGTATCTCTCTGTGTTTTTCTCATCACTGATGCTATAAATAAAATATAGTTTCATGTGTTTAACAGTGATTAAAATTAATATTTTATGAAATGTATTTTGTTGTCCCCTTCTCATCTTTCTATTGACTATCAGAATCTAATAGTTTTTTATGTTTTTTCTTGTTTGTTGTTAACTTTTTGTTTGTTTATTTATCTTTACATAAACAGATGGGTCTTAATTTGAATGTATTAAATGTATCATTAATTTTCTATGGAGCTTTCTGTATCTTGTAGAAGAGAACTTTCCAAAACTTTAGAGTCAGTAAATATTTTTCTAAGTTATTTACTATTTTTTATTAATTTGTCTTTCATATTTTATGCCTTGATAATTTATGTTTGGATGTGGTGAGAAATAAGGCCAAATTATATTTTTCTGATCATATGCATGCTATATCATTCCAATCTCATTTATTGAAAGCACCTCCTGTTCTCTACTGTTCTGTGTCAACCTCGTCCCAAATTTTCTATATAAAGTGTTTCTTTTAGGGCTTTCATTTATAGTCTATAATTTTATTTATTTATTATTAGGTTGGTACCACATTTTCCTAACCATTATAGCTTTATAATAAGTTATGGCATCAAGTAGAGCAAACACTCTTACCTCGTCCTTTTTCCAGATTGTGTTAATGAAGATGGTATACAACTTCATTTATTTAGGATAATTTTAAAGCAAAATGTATAAAAATCCCATTTTATAATAAGATGTATAATCAGGGAAGTTTGAAAATATATTTGGAACTTTGTCTACAATTAGGATCAGGACTCCTAAGAGAGAGCTAAAGTGTCTCAGGGAGACAGCTATCATATTTGTATTTCTGCCACAAGGAGCAATAAAGAAACCCAATTCCTGTAGGGAATATATGTCTCAGGGACTTTGAACTGGACCACATTTCATAGATGGCTCAGCCCTAACTAAATTGATCATGAACTGCCTAAATCACTAGCATGGGTTTCATTAAATTGTCTCTTAATAGTTTGGCTAAAACCACATACAGAGTCTGAGCAATCCATGCTATGGGGATTACAGGAAGGAGGACACAAGAATTCATAATTTTACCTCTGTTCTTAGTTAGTCATTGTTAGATTGCTAGTAAGATAGGAAGTTTAAGAGTATAAAATGAAAAGAATATACACAAATTAATTCTTAATGTATACTTATCTCTGACACTCTCAATAGATCATAAAGATTTATGTATTTTAACTCATAAACTGTGCTCTTATTCTTCACCTCTCCATTTGCTTTCCTTTACCTGAATTTTGAATTATTACATCCTCCCCTAGATTATATCCTCCCCTAGATTACTGTAATACCTGCAAAAAGCTCAGTGGTGGCCCTGTCAGAAACCAGAGCTACAGGCTTGAATGAGAAAAAGTTTTCTTAAGCCATCAAATCAACATAAAAATCCACTTGTTTGGGTTTTGTTGCTTCTTGAAGCTTGTTTCCTTTTTCATTTTTTAAAAACTAAAAACAGTACCTTTCACAGGATATTTTGCCCATTCTTTCAAGATGTATAAATGTTTTATGATCATGAATAGTTGAGATTAAAATTATATCAAATCACAAAAGTATTATTATCAAAGAGCATGTTTCATGGATGATAACACAGTTCAGACAATATTATTTTGATGATCCCTACTGAATATAAAAGGAAGTTCAAAGCAATTTATAATTTTATAGCCAAAGAAAATTAATGTATATATTTAAAAAATCCATTCCACTCCTGGTTCTCATATTGCATTAATGCTTTATAGTTTGGACATCAAGCTAAATTGCAGATTCTTCTCATAATTCTACAAGTTTGTGAATGACTTACTGTCTCATCTTTTGGGAAAATCTCTGAATGTTTTAATAAATAATATGTAGGTTGATAAAAGAGTATAATTTTAGTACAATTTATGTTTGACTTAACAGTCAATTGAGAAAGAATTCTTTAAATATATTGAATTTTTAAACCTACTTACCATCCTAGTGCTACTAATGTTAGCATGAAAATTAGTTTTCAATTACTTTGTATATCTCAGAAAATGAGTTAATGGCCCAAATTGTTATCCAATGGTTTATTTATCTTCTAACACTAAATGTACTGTCTTGAGAACACAGGAAAAATTATAAGTATGAGTATATTCAAATATTAAGCCCTTTTTTCTGCTAAGCTTTATTAGAATTTTTTTAATTTGGGTTAGGGTCTTCACTATCGCTGTGAAAAATATAATCTTGAATGATATTTACCTCATTTTTTTCAATTACAGCATATATTAACATCTAAAGAGAAATAAAAGTGTCATAATACTCTGGATATTATACCTTAGTAATAGACAATAGCTATGTGTTTCAGAGATAGCCATTTTTCCTCAAAGCAAACTTTTGCTTCTAAGGTCAATTATTTATTTATCTGAGGGTGAAACAAGAAATGATGGAATATGTTTGCATGCAGCTAGTTCAAATCAGTGGTTGAAGTCTGAGATTTGTTGTCATTCTCTTGTAGATTTTATTCACCATTTCCATCAATGCCAATACTTCACCTGGCTGTAAAATTATAGAGCATTTCTGATTTTGATTGTATTAAAAGGTGGCATAATTCATTTAAATCTGGGAAAATACACTGAATCATATCACACAAACTGAAAGTGTTATAATCACTTAATAGTATACATTTACATAATACATAAAAACTATAATCACTCTTTCACACAAACTTATAACTTCCAAAAATGTGTTTCCTTTTCAGAAAAAGTAATCTCTTCAACATACAAATCACAATTAATAATTATGAAAATAAAGTTTTACTTATACAAGATGACTAAGCTCTGGAGATTTTCTATACAACATAAACCTATACTTAACAATACTTACTGTACACTTAAAAATGTGTTAAGAAAGTAATTTTCATTCTAAGTTTTCTTACCTCTTAAGAAATTTATAAATAATCTTAGCATAATAAATATAATTATTAACTGATGTTATGAAGATATGTTGTTTCATTAATGCATGCCAACATGAATATGTATATTCATATATATATATGAATATATATATGCACATATATATATATGAATATGTATTTATATATATAAATAAATATTAAGAGCTCCCATTATCCTTGCCTCTTGATATCTACCCCACCATCATAATGTAAAAGTTACATATATTGTGCCTTCATTTATACTTCATTTTTAATGAACAGATGTATTCTTTTATAAAAAAAACACATAAATGTATAGGATTTGCTATAACTTTTTTATTACTAATAAAGCAAGATTATCTTATATGGCTTAGTTTGAAACTTGCTCTTTTTACTGAATAATACATTAGGTAACTCCATAAACTGCTCTTAATTTCTGTAGGCTTAACTCCCAAATGTGATTATTTGGTCAAGAGTATGAATTTGGTGTAAGATGTCTTTATCCTTTCTAGATACTCAATTATATCAATTTAAAATAAAGATGATTTTCTTTTCCATTTTGAATATTAATCATTTTTAATTTTTTATTTCACATTAGTTACATCTTCTGAAATGATAAATTATTAAAATAATAGTGAATACTCCCGGCTTTTTGTTTGGTTTGAACAACAAATGGTTTTAATTTTTGAGACTTTTTTCCATCATCATTTGTCTCCCATGACTGTCTCTTTCACCTCCAGCTCTTCCCACACAACAATCACCACACCATTGTTGGTGTATATGAGTTTTCATTTTTAATTTTTTCCTGTTAAATCCCTCCACTCCCCCAGCTCCAACACCCAGAGTGCTCAGCCTGCTTTCTATGAGTCTGCCCCTATTTTGTGTGTCAGTTTAGTTTGTTTATTAGACTCCACATGAGTGAAATCATTTAATAGTTGTCTTTCTCTGACTGACTTATTTCACTTAGCATAATATTCTCCAGGTATATCTATGCTGTTGCAAAGGGTAATTTTTTTAATGGTAGATTAGTATTCCATTGTGTAAATATACCATATCTGTTTTATCCATTGCATTTATTTCCTCTGTCTGCTATTTGCTGCATGTTGGTGTTTCCTGTTGAGTAATCATACAAGGCTCCACACCTAGCGTCATAGGTGATTTTTTACTCTAATATCTCCCTAGAGGCAAGGATAGTTTTTTGGGTTTTGTTTTGTTTATTTAGTTTTAATTTGGGTATGTTTGAGTACATTAAAAATAGAAACATGAGGAGGGGGGTCACAAGATGGTAGCAGAACCAGAGGAACTTTCTCACACCCCCTCCCAGACCAAAACTGCATGAATGGAAATAAAACAAAAGAGGGGAACAGCCACCCAATATACAAAACTGAAGACTACCTTAAAAGAGACTTTTAACCAAGGACAGCCAGAAACCAACTAGAGACAGGTAGGAAAGGAAAGGACATGAAAGGGGACAACACTGTTCCCACAGTTCACAAGAGAAATTATGACTATGGCTGTGGGACCTTCCCCTGGAGAGGAGAAAAGACTAAACCCTGGGCTGTTATTCAAAGAATGGAACACTTCCAGTGACATGGTCAGCCGCCTATGCAGAATTTGATGGTAAAAAGCCACAGAGTTTTTTTCTGCCTGGGAGAGATGGAGCCTGCTGGAGATAAAACCACTATATTTTTATTCTTAAAGGACAAAAGCACAGGCTTCTGTTTCGTCCCCTCACCTTAGAGGTGAGTAAAGAGAGTGCCATGAGCTGAAGTCATGTGAGGAGAGTCTGGAGTAGGAGGCACTGGAGACACTCACTGCGGAGGGATTGTGGGAATTTCTGTGCCAGGATATAACTGTATAATGCAGCAGCCATCTTTCTTGAGAAGAACAAGTCTCTCCAAGGTGAAAACCAATTACCGCGTACTATGGAATATCACTCAGCCCACCTTTTGGAATTCTGCTTGTCCTATCTAGAGTTGTTTGCCCCATCCTGCTTCTGTTTTTTTTTTTTTTTTCTTTCCCCCTTTCCTGCATCTTAACCCCTTTGAGAAGACAGCAATGTAAACAGATTCAGGGTGTATCAGACACTGGCCTTAAAGCACAGAAATCCCATACAGTTCCCTAGGAACAATACTGATACTACCTCCTCACTGAGAACCATAGAAACACCTTCTTGCTTTTTAGAAGACCCAAAATCTGGGCTATGGAGGTCCCACTCACTTGCCTACTAGGGACATTGCCCTACTGAGTTCAGGGGCATAATCTGGGAAAGACTCAGAAAAGTGGCTCAGGGGTGGGGAAACATACTCATCATCTTTCCTACAGTCTAAAAGGCATCTCCCATGAGAGATACAGGGATTCTATCCCTGTGATTCCACCAGAAACCCTCTCAGAAACAATCAGGTCAGCAACTTATCTAAGACAGCAGGCCAGCAGGCAGAGACAGATGGAGACAGATCCTTTAGTGTCTTGGGACAATTACTGACCCACTGCAGCTAAAAAACAGCATTACCATGTAGCTTGGCCCATCTGGTACACAGCCAAGCTCAGAGGAAAAAGCCACAAACTGTAGCTGACTTATCTTTGGTATTTTTCATAGGCTTTTTATTATTTTTCTTTTTCTTCTATTTTTGTTGCTCTATTTTTTCATATATCTTATTTTACTCTTACACTTTCTTACTCCATTTTCCCTTCTTTATTCCTTTTATTATTTTTGTTATTCAATCTTTTTCTTTGTCCTTTTATCCCATTTTCCTCTTTCTAATCATTACTCAGATTAGTTTTCTTCCTTTTCTCCTCTCATGATCACTTTTTGTTCCTTTTAATCTCAATCTTTTTTCTTTCTTTTGTGTCCAATTTTTATTATTCTATCTCTCTGTCCATCTTTATTATTCGCTCTTTTGTTGTTGATTTTGCTATTGTTGTTTTTTGCTTGTTCTGGTTTAGTTTTTTGTGGTGTTTTGTTTTCTACTGTCAGCACCTATAAAATAGCTAAATAAAATTGAGGCCAGTAAATTCTCAGACAGAGTACAATTATAAGAATTCTCAAGAAACTGAGTGAGAACTACAGGGAACTTAGTGGCAAATGCATCCGTATGAAAAAGGACATAGAATCCCTGAATAAGGACCAGTTGGAAATAAAGAATGTAATAATTGATATAAAGAATACACTAAAAAGTATAAAATCCAGTCTAGAAGAAGCAGAGGATCAAATCACCAAATTGGAAGACAAAGTAGGAAACAAAAACTCAGAAAGAGTTATAAAAAGAAAAACAGTTAAGGAGAATGAGGATAGTTTATGGGAAATTTGGTACAATATGAAAGGTAACAATACTCATGTCATAGAGATACTGGAAGTGGAAGAAAGGGAGCAAGGGAGAGAATACCAGTTTGAAGATATAATGACAGAAAACTTCCCTAACTGGATGAAGGAAAAACTCACACAAGTTCAAGAAGCACAGAGAGTCTCAGTGAAGATGAATCCAAAGACACCCACACCAAGACACATCACAATCAAAATGGCAAAGTTTAAAGAGAAAGAGAGAAAATTAAAGGCAGCAAGAGAGAAGAAGTTAGTTACCTACAAAGTAGCTCCAAGAAGGTGGTCAGCTGATTTCTTACCAGCAACACTACAGGCCAGAAGAAACTGAATTAAGTATTCAAAGTAATGAAAAGCAAGGACCTGCCACCAAACTATACTATCTAGTAAGGCGTGCATTTAAAATGTGAGGTGAATAAGTATGGGACTTCCAGTCATGATGGAGGCAAAGGTAGATACACTTTGCCTCATTGCACAACCAAAATAAGGACAATAAGAAATTTAAAAACAAAAATTAACAAGAACTGCAAGAAAATCAAACTGAATGGAAGTCCAGCAACCAAGGAGTTAAAGAAGAAATATTCATCCAGACTGGCAGGAGGGGAAAAGACTGGCAACTGGGGCAGAGGCAAGGTAGCAGCTGGCAGACTGGGTGGTCTCACATTTGTATGTGGACAAACAGGAAGGAGCAACTGGGGAGCAAGACAGACCTAGCAACCCAGGGTTACAGTTCAGGGAAATAAAGCCTCAAAACCTCTGACTGTAAAAACCTGTGGGGGTTGTGCCAGTAGGAGAAACTCCCAGCCTCACAAGAGAGTTCATCTGAGAGACTCATAGGGTGCTAGAATGTACACAAACCCACCCACCTATATATCAGAACCAGAAGGGCCCAATTTGCTTGTGGGTAGTGGAGAAAGTGACTGAAAGCTGGCTGAGAGTTGGACAAGCAGAATTGTTCCCTCTAGGACTCCTCCCCCACATGTAGCACCACAACATAGCGATGTGGGTTGTCCCATGCTGGTGAACACCTAAGGCTCTCCCCCTTACTGTGTAACAGGCACACTGAGACAAAAATATATGGCCCAAATGAAAGAACAGATCAAAGCATCAAAAATGGAACTAAGCAATGAAGAGATAGCCAATCTATCAGATGCTCAGTGCAAAACACTGGTAATCATGATGCTCATAGATATGGTTGAGTATTTCCACAAAATAGAAGAAGTGAAGGCTATGCAAAGTGAAATAAAGGAAAATGGACAAGGAACCAACAGTGAAAGGCAGGAAACCGGGACTCAAATCAACAATTTGGAGCAGAAGAAAGAAATCAATAGTCAACCAGAACAGAATGAAGGAACAAGAATTCAAAATAATGAAGAGAGGCCCAGGAACTTCCAGGACAACTTTATATGTTCCAACATCTAAACACCTGACTGTTCCAACAGTCATAGGGGTGCTAGGAGGAGAAGAGGAAGAGCAAGAAATAGACAACTTATTTGAAAACATAATGAAGGAGAAGTCCCCCAATCTGGCACAGGAAATAAACTTTCAGGAAGTCCAGAGAGCTCAGAGAGCCCCAAAGAATTTGGACCCATGGAAGCATATACCAAGGCACATCATAATTACATTACCCAAAGTTAAACATAAGGAAATAATCTTAAAAGCAGCAAGAGAAAAGAAGACAATTAGCTAAAAGGAGTCCCCTTAAGACTATTACCTGATTTCTCAAAAGAAACCTTACAGGCAAGCAGGTATTGGAAAGAAGTATCCAAAGTCATGAAAGGCAAGGGCATACATCTAAGATTACTCTATCCAGCAAAGCTGTCATTTAGAATGGAAGGGCAGATAAAGTGTTTCCCAGATAAGAACAAGTTAAAGGAGTTCATCATCACCAAGTCCTTATTATACAAAATGTTATATGGACTTATCTAAGAAAAAGCAGATGATAAAAATATGAACAGTAAAATGACAACAAATTCATAATTGTCAACAACTGAAGAAAACAGAAATAAAAACGAACTAAGCAAATAACTAGAACAGAAACAGAATCACAGAAATGGTGGGCATATGGAGGGTTATCAGTGGGGATGGGGAGAGGGAAGAATGGGGGAAAAGGTACAGGGAATAAGAAGCTTAAATGATAGGTACAAAATAGATGGGAGAGGTTAAGAATAGTATGGAAAATGGAGAAGCCAAAGAATGTATATTATGCCACATGGACATAAACTAAGGTGGGGGGAAGCTGGTGGGAGAGGGGGTGTAGGGATGAGGGGTATAAAAGGGAGAAAAAGTGGGATAACTATAATAGCATAACCAATAAAATATAATTAAAAAGGAATAAATGCAAATGAAATGAAGAACTTCCCAGGGGAATGAAAAGGCTAAAGAGAACATTTCCACCAAGCTAGCATTACAAGATGTGCTAAAGGGACTGCTTTAAGGAAAAAAAAAAAAAAAAAAAACATATAAGGAGAGGAACACAGGTGCAAAGGAAAAAACATCAATGATTAAATACCTATTCATTGATAATAACCTTAAAAGTAAAGATATTAAATGCTGTAATCAAAAGATATAGGATAGCTGAATGGATAAGAACACATGACCCATACATATGCTGCCTCAAAAGATTCACCTCAGAAAAAAAGATTTACACTGATTGAAATTGAAGGGATGGAAAAAAATATTCCATACAAATGGGGATTTTAAAAAAAGCTAAGGTAGCAATACTTCTATCTAACAAAACAGAATTTCAAACTAAGGTCATAATAAGAGACAAAGAAGGTCACTACATAATACTAAATGGATCAGTCCAACAAGAGGATATAAACCTTGTAAACATATATGCACCCAATATAGGAATACCTAAATATATAAAGAAATTTTAGGAGGACTTTAAGGAAGACATCAACAACAATACAGTCACCGTAAGGGAGTTTAACTCCCAACTATCACCAATGGATACATCATCCAGGCAAAAAATTAACAAAAAAAGGGAATAATTAAACAACATGCTAAATGAAATGGATTTAATAGATCCATTTCCATCACAAAGCAACAGAATACATGTTCTCGTCAAGTTCACTTAAAGTGTGCTTTAAGAATGAATCATTCTTAAAGATAGACCATACAAAATAAGTCTTAACAAATTCAAGAAAATTAAAATAATATCAAATATTTTCTTGGATCATAATGGCTTGAAACTAGAAATCAACTTCAATAAAAGCACACAAAAGCATTAATGTATATAGAGGCTAAATAACATATTTTAAACTGATAAGAACAGATACTACACTTGATCTTAGCCAAAAGGCCAAGAAGCAATAAAATAACATTTTAAATAATGAATGGGTCAGCAATGAGATCAGAGAAGAAATAAAAAATGTACTTGGAAACAAATGGAAATGACGACATAACAACTCGAAACTTATGAAACACAGTGAAAGCAGTCCTGAGAGAGAAGTTCATAGTACTGCAGGCCTACCTAAAGAAGAGAAAAATCTCAAATAAATAATCTAACTCTAACCTAAAAGGACTAGGAAAACAACCACAAAGCCCAGAGTGAGTAAAAGGAAGGAATCAATCAATATCAGAGAAGAAATAAATTATATAAAGGCAAAAAAAAAAAAAGCTGCTCAAAAGATCAATGAATTCAGGAGTTGGTCCTTCGTGGGAAAAAAGGATGAATATTTAACCAGACTCAAAAAGAGAGAGTACCAAATAAATTAAAATCAGAAATGAAAGAGAGGAAATAACAACTGTTACCACAGAAATACAAAGGGTTGTAATAAAATACTATGAAGAACTATATGCCAAGAAAGTGGACAACTAAATGAAATGGACAACTAAATGAAAAGAATGGAACAATCTTTTAAAACTAAAGCAGGTGAGTGAAAAACCTGAATATACTGATAACAACTAATGAAATTGAAACAATAGTCAAAAAACTCCTAACAAACAAAAGTCCTGGACCAGATGGCTACACAGATATATTTATCAATCATTCAAAGAGAACTAACATGTATCCCTCTCAAATGCTTCCAAAAAATTCAATAAAAGGGAAGACTCCCATACTATATTTATGAGGCTAGTATTATCTTTATTCCAAAACAAGGTAAACACACAAGAAAGAAATTTATAAGCAATGTCCCTGTTGAATGTAAATACTAACACCCTCAACAAAAATGTTAGCAAAACAGATCTGGAACTGCATTAAAATGATCATACACTATGGTGAAGTGTGGTTTATCCCAGGGATGCAAGGTTGGTATAATATTTGGAAATCAATAAAGGTGATACCTCACAGGTACAAAATGAAAGATAAAAATCACATGGTCATATCAATAGGTCTAGAAAAAGCATTTGATAAAATCCAACACCCGAGCCCTGGCTGGCGTAGCTCGGTGGATTGAGGGTGGGCTGGGAACTAAAGTGTCCCAGGTTCGATTCCCAGCCAGGGTACATTCCTGGGTTGCAGGCCATAACCCCCAGCAACCGCATATTGATCTCTCTCTCTCTCTCTCTCTCTCTCTCCCCCTTCCTTCCCTCCCTAAAAATGGATGAATAAAATCTTAAAAAAAAAAAATTCCAACACCCATTCATTATAAAAAAAATATTTCAAGAAAGTGGGAATAAAGGGTACTAACCTTAACATAATAAAGGCCATATATGAAAGAACTGCCAACATCATACTCAATGGCAAAAGCTAAAAGTATTTTGTTAATGATAGAAAAAAAGACAGATATGTCTATTTTCATCAGTCTTATTCAACATAGTATTGGAGGTCCTAGCCAGAGACTCAGATGAGAAGAAATAAAAGGCATCCACATTGGAAAGGAGGAAGTAAAGCTGTCATTATGAACAGATGACATAATATTGTATATAAAAAACCTTATAGGTTCTGCCAAAAAAACACTAGACCTAATTAATGAATTCAGCAAATTAGCAGGATACAGAGTCAATATTCAGAAATCAATAGCATTTTTATACACCAATAATGAGCTATCAGAGAGAGAAACTAAGAAAACAATCCCATTTACTATTGCAATAAAAAATAAAGTACCTAGCAATAAATTTAACCATGGTAAAAGACCTATACTTAGGAAACTATAGAACAACGAGGAAATAAACTGAGGAAGATACAAACAAGTGGAAGCATATACTGTGTTCATATATCAGAAGAACTGACATCATTAAAATGTCAATGCTACCCAAATCAATCCATAAATTTAATGAAATTCTTATTAAAATGTGAATGGCATATTTCACAAAATTAAAACAAATATTCAAAAAAATTATATGGAACCAAAAAAGACCTCAAATAGCCTAAGCCATCTTGAGAAAGAAGAACAAACTTGGAGGAATCACAATATCTGATATCAAACTATATTATGAGGCCACTGTAATCAAAAGTCTTGTACTGGCATAAAAATAGATGCATAGATCAATGGAACATAATAGGGAGCCTGGAAATAAACCCACACCATTATGGTCAAATAATATTTAATAAAGGTGGCAAGAACATACAATAGAGCAAACTCAGTAGCTTCAATAAATTTTTGGAAAAATTGGACCAGTACTTGCAAAGAGTGAAACTAGACCACCGATTTACACCATACACCAGAATAACCTCCAAATGGATTAAGGGCTTAATTCATAATATAATACCATAAATATCCAAGAGAAATCAGACAGTGAAATTTCAGATATCTCACACTGCAAAATTTTTTTGCCATTATATCCTCTAAGGCAAGGGAAACAAAGAAAAAAATAATAAATGTGACTACATCAAATTAAAAGCTTCTGCACAGCTAAAGAAACCATCATCAAAATTAAAATGTGAACCACTGTATGGGAGAACATATTTGCCAAAAATATATCAGACAAGGGTTTAATCTCCAAAATATATGAAGAACTCATACTACTCAACACCGAAAGGACAAACAATCCAGTCATAAAATGGGCAAAGGATCTAAATAGACACTTACCCAAGAAGGACATACAGACAACCCATAGACATATGAAAAAATGCTCTATATCACTAGCCATCTGGGATATACAAATTAAAACCACAATGAGATACCACCTCACACCTGCCAAAATGGCTATCATTAATAAATCAACAAACCACGTGTGCTGGCAAGGATAGCAGGAGAAGGTAACCCTAGTGTACTGTTTGTGGGCATGCAGATTTGTCTAGCCACAGTGGAAAACAGTATGGAATTTCCCCAACAAATTAAAAAAGGAACTGTCTTTTGACCCAGAAATTCCATTGCTGAGAATATATCCTAAGAATTCTGAAACACCAATCCCAGAAATATATGCATTCCTATGTTCATAGCAAAGTTATTTATAATAGTCACTATTTGGAAATAGCCTTAAGTGCCCATCAGCAGATGAGTTGACAAAAAGCTGAAGTATGTTTACACAATGAAATACTATGCAGTAATAAAGAAATGGAATTCTTGCCTTTTGTGACAGCATGGTTGGAACTGGGGACTATCATGCTAAATGACAAAAGTCAGTCAGTGAAAGACAAATGACATATTATCTCACATATAAGTGGAATGTAATAATCGAAATAAACTAACAAGGAAAACAGAACCAGAGGCATAAAAATACAGAACATACCAAGAGCTGTAAGTGGGGAAGGGAGAAGTAGAGATGAGTTGAAAAAAGCTGAAGGAATTAGTCAAAGAAGATATATGAATGACTCATGGAAATGGACAATGGTGTAAGAATTGACTGTGGGAGTGGCTGAGGGGCAAGATGGGTGGAGCGGGCAATGTGGCAAAGTTGGGACAACTGTAATTGCATAAACAATGAAATATTTAAATTAATAAAGAAAATAGAGACAGACTAATAGACAGCAGGATGAAAGCTAAGCAGAGGAGGTTAGGCAGTAGAGGGATTGATCAAAAAGGAAAAATGACTCATGCACATGGACAACAGTGTGGTGGTTGTGGTGGGAAAAGGAGTGTATAAGGTGACTAAATGGTAATAAAAAATACAATACAATTTTTAAAAAAGAAATTTATCAAACCATAATAAAATACATCTGTTTTAACCATGGTTAGGTAATAAACAGCACATGGTAACTCGGGCTCCTGATATGTTTGATTCAATATTTGCTCTTCTTAGATAACATTTTATGGATAAAATTTTCCTCTGAATTCCCTTAATATAAATTGCCCTCCTTCCTAATAATCTAATGCTTCAACCAGATACCCTACAAACTAGTAGATATTGGCAGTGTTCTTAAAAATAATAAGACAGTAAGATATACTGTTTTAATTCTAAATGTAGAATTTATGGAACATTCTTGTATGTTGTGCAGTATAATGAACATATCTCTATGCTAGATTGTCTTTGTTAGGCTGTATCGACAGTATGTACTTATGTCCATTAGCTTTTATTTTTTGTTGCTGCTTCCAAAGCATATTGTTGCACTCACACCTCTAATATAGAAAGAACATCATTGGCTTACTTTCCAGTATATTTTGGGGACACAAAATTTTCTATGCTACAATCCTTGTATATTTGCATATCATTCTTTATAATATCTGCCACATCATTTATAAGTATTGCACATATGTGTAGTTACTTTTTAAAAAAGTAACAGAAAAGAATGTGAATCAATGCTATTTTACATGTAAAATAAATATTTTTGAAAGAAAAATTGGTTTTTCAGTGTTTGTTGTTGTGAGTTTTAGTGTATGCAAAGTTTGTTTCCATGACAATTGAACAGACTAATCTCTCACGTGCCATGTATTGTTCAAGCCAAGAAGGCTATACATTTAATATTAAAAAAGTAATTTGCTGTCAATTTCTTAATTTGACAACATTGGTAATCAAACAATCAGTCATTACCATAACTATAGGATTTTATAATAATATACTTATGTTTAATTACCTAATAAAATATAATTTAATTTTTGAAATAATAAAATTAAATCTAACTTTAATTAATTATAATCAAATTTTGTATTTATTGATTACAAATTATTTGATTTTTATAGATAGCTTTAAATATTTTAGAATAAAATACAGAATTTATACTATTTTACCTTTTTGAAATTTAACTTTCATTTTTATTTTATAAAATGTATCAATATTAGCTGTTGGAATATAATTATATTTTAATTTTTAATCATTTAGTTTATTTTACAAAATCAAGTGAATATCTGGATAATATAATTAATGACATTGCCAAAATGCAAACATAAAATAAATAATATTGAATAAACATTTAATAATTTATTGTATGCATAGCTTTATTTTTTCTCATGTAAATACTACTATCCTGTAAATTGAAAACATAGATATGAGTAAAAATAATAAAATTAAGATATATTACCTTTATGTGGTTGTTACAGGGGTTTATTTGTCAAAGAAGGTGGTTAGTAGATAATTTATTTTATGATGTCATAGCCTTATGGTGACCTTAAATTATTTAGATATATGGTGTAATGTGGACCTCTCTTTTTACTCCTGCCTGAATGTATGTTAGCTGCATGTCTGTGTGATATGTCTTCCCCTGAAACTACTTCATAACAACTACTTCCTGATCTTTCTCCTGCAAGTCAACTACTCCTTTCCTGACTTTGTCATTTATCTCCTCCTGTTGCCACAGTGTCTTTTCTCTGGTTCTCCCTTGCTACCACTGTATTATTCACTGTTGCTTTTAGTCTCAGTATTCTTCAATAAAATAAAAATAATGATGATGATGATATTAAAATGTGAATTTTAAGGAAACACTGGTTGACTGTATCTTACATTATTGGTTTGTTTTACTTGTAGTCCCTAAAACAAATTTAAACCCTCTAAGTAGGAAAGTACCAGGTATTTTGTTTTTTATTTCAATCTGTGACTAAGTATTTGTCATTTAAGCGTACAAAAAGTAAGGCACAAACAGATACACACAATTTTAAGAATATTTTTGGGCCTGTAAGATGACCCTTGATGATGATATTAATTGGTATAATGGCTTCTGTAATGAGATCCACTAAACATAAGAGACTAATATTCCCAAAAATAAAGCAGATGGCTCCCTTGAGATGAACCCCCTGAAGGCTTGAAAGATCAGTTTCTGAAGAAAGAATTAAAAACTGTTCCTGCTCTTTTTCCTCTTGGTCCAACTGTAGATATTGAGTGGGTGGCTCAGTGGTAGAATATACAAAATTCTACTTAACATTCAGGCCATATAGAGATATGTACAAGCCATGCAATTTTATAAATTTCTTGGAATTAATTAACCTAATTATTGCCTGGTCACAAGTTTACCCATGACTTTGAGGCCACAGTCCAGGGCTGAGTACTTTGTAATGAATTTGTAGCATTCTCTAACACTAATGTAGTCTCACACTGAAGCATCTCACTATCCTCACAAAACTTAAATGGTTTTCTGTGGCTTCATATTTCTGTAAAAATAGAGGGCATTGTGTTTTCAGATGTATCTGTAAATTATTAAATTTATTAGTGCTGGGAGAATGTGACACAATTGAAGTACATGGTGTTCCCGTCTAAGTTTACCAATCTGTGTGGTCTTATGCGATATGTTTTAATTATCTGGATCTTTATTTGATTATACATTAAACATTAATGATATTAATATTTTCTTCATGTACAAGAAATTGGTGAACATCCAAAGAAATTAAAAAATAAAATAATTAGAGAAATGAAACTAATATACATTGGCATGCTAAGCATTCAGAATGGATTGTCTTAAAAACCATACTTTCAGGGATCATTTCTATAGTTTGTTACCAGAATGGATTGTCCTAGAATGCTTTATATTAATCACATACACTAAGAGACAACAACCACTATCTTCATGTTTTCAAAGTCTAACTTGGGTCATAGGACATAGAGAGTACTCAATGGCTGCTGTGAAATAGACTGAAGTAGACAAATCTCCAAAACTTAGAAAAGAGTTATTGATATTTCTGGAGACACAATTGTTATTCATTCAAAATCAACCACATAAAATATGCTCAACATTTAACTAGTTTAAGGAACAAAGAAAAATAACCAAAGGGTTTTGGTTAGTTGTTGTAAGTGAAGTATCATGAGTTGCTATAAAAGTAAAGTTCTGTTGTTACACAGAGATTGGGTTCCCCTCAGACTACTAAGGAGATGAAAGATGAAGGATGGATATGTGAAGGATATTATGACTTTGAAGTACATGTGAGTGAGATGTTTTCAGGTGGCTAAATAGTATGCCACAGTATACACAACCGAGAGAAAAAAGAGGGAAAGTGTATTTAAAACACTTCAGAGAGTTCAGGATGTATTGCTATGTTGAGGGAAAATTATCATTATGTTTATATACCTATCGGCTAACACAGAGCTTAGTTTAAGTTAGGGAGCATGGCAAAAACAAGATATATAAGGGGAAACCACAGTTTGTGAATGTCCTAATACCAGAGTTGGGTTTTATCTTGGATGTAACAGGAGATATTGGAAAATTTTTATCAAAATTGTGTTTTAGAAAGACAGCATAAGAAGACTGAGTTTTGGAGAATAAAGTGGAAGAAGAGATTTAAGTTAATAGATTTTGTAGTAATCTAGGTGAGAAAGGATAAGAGCTCTAAGTAAGGTATGGGGCAGAGTAGAAATAGCTAATATAGACATTTGTATATTGTTTACCGATTTTATGTAAAGTGATGGAGAGGAAGGCTCTGAAATTTTAGTATGACGCTATCATGCTGCTATAATTTATTTAAATAAAAATATAAGTTGTGAATGAGGTTTTAGGGGAGTAAAAGTTAATTTTACATATCATAATTTTAAGGTGTTCTGATGACAGACAATATTTTCTAAGAATGATTTGAAATGTATGGCTTTGGATAGTAAAGGCATCTGGGCTGGGCATAAAGATTCAGAACTGTTTAGGTCATAGGAGATAGCTAAAGTAGTGTGGGTGAATCAGTTAACCAGGAAAATCTCTGAATACAAACAAGAGGGAACTAGCCCTAAACATAGAGTTATACTTCAAGACATATAGAGGAATGGAAGAAAGAGAGTAAGGCAGAGAAGGAAAAGTAGGTAGGAGGACAAAACTGTTTTTACAATTGAGGACTTGACTTGTCTGACTTGAAAATTGTTCTGTCTTTCTGATTATATTCTATCTTTACATTGTGATTATTAATGATTAATTAGTATTATTAATTTTACTAAACAATCTAGGTATTTATTCTAAACTTAATTTGGCTATTTGTTTTCTAAAGACTAGAAATTTTCTTAGCTAAAATAAGCCATAATAAATTTGCCTAGAAATTATTTTTGATAAAGCAAATCAACCATAAAGTGCATAAATTTAAAAGAATATTTTTAAAGTAATGCAATGTATTTTAATGATTTCTTCACAAACACTCATATTATACAGGGAAAAATGCATTGAAATTGCATCTAAAATACAGTATGATTATTTTATATTGTATGCTTTCAGGTTTTGAAGGAAGAAAATGATAACATATGTGCTCAGTAAGCATTTCCACAAGCCATCTAGTAAGTGTCAGAATGCTTATGTAGCAATCTGGGAAATCAAGGTTATTTACTTCCTTGCCAATTCTTTGTAATTCATGTTTCATCCTATCTTGTGTGTTTTGTGAGCTTTTTTTCAGTCTCAGATTGAAGGTTGTCAGTTCCTAAGCATCCTCATAACTTATATTCTATTAATGGTGTTACCATATGGACACTTTTGGTATCAAAACATCAAAGATCTGAGCAAAATGACCTTACTTTTACTATACATTGTGATATCTGATATAACAGCAAATTTGGACAGAGGGTATTCCAGTGTTGGTTGATTGAATCTCAACAGTGTCATGAAACCCACAAGATCTTTCTACCACACAATTGTTATTACTGCCAATATATTAATAGGAAAATGGAGAGTTAAAGAGAATTAGATATTAAGCTTAAAAATAGGGAACATGAGCTTGCTTGCTTAGCCAGGAAGCTTCAGATTCACACCCCAGGGGATCATAACATTGCTCTGTCAAGGGGATTAGCACTACTCCTTCACCCACCACCCATGAAAACTTGGGAAGTTGATTAATTCTTTTGAAAAACCACCTGGTACATACCAAACCCAACTTAATATAATTCCAGGGGACAAAGAAGTCCTCTCTCTCTCTCTCTCTCTCTCTCTCTCTCTCTCTCTCTCACCCAATGACTTGCCCTCTCACAGTGCAGCTGTTTTTTCTTTCCATGGCCATGTGTTTCTAGCAGCAGCATGGCCTATGTTCATGTGGACTCTACATGCAGGCTCCAAGATGGAGCCTAAATACCGCAGCATGGCAATGGGCTACAGCTGGAAACATATACTAAGTTAGCCAGAAGCTGAACTACACTTTAATATAGAGCAGAAACTCTGCACAATGGCCTTTATTCTGGCACACTAAAGACCATATTGGACCTTTTCTGAAGTGAGAAGGATGGAGATGGGACACTGGGAAGTCAGGAGGGGAACCCTTTTAACTATGTCATCAGTCAAGTTTACCATAGATCTCTATCCTCCTATATGGGTCTCAGAGAATTCTTTTCCTCAGAAGAAGTCCACTTCCACTGATAACATTATCACATGTTGGCAAGTCCCTGAGCAGATCAGAAAGAGGCATTTCAATTAATTTACATGATGACATAAAGGTGGCTCCACAGTTCAGGCATTACCAGAAGAGGGGTTCACTCCCGTACCTGTTCTTTATATTAAGTGTATGTGTGACATCCCTTTTCAGAAGATCCTGAATTGCCTTCCCTCAAAACCAATGACCAAAATCAGGTCATATGCCCATTCTTAAACTAAGTAATATTAAGTGAGAGGCATTTTTGGCTGAGATTTTATGGATATTTGCTCCTTGGAGCTGAAGCGAGGATCAGGGCTATGCTCCAAATGTTTGTGCCTCCTAAAAAATTTATATGTTGACATCCTAACCCCCAAAAAATGGTCTGAGGAAGTGGAAACTTTGGGAGCTGCTTCAACTATGCAAGTGGAACTTTCTCATAAAAGAGACCCTACAGAGTGCCCTTGATTCCCCTTACCTACCATGTAAAGACACAACAAGGTGTCTGCCATCTGGAAGAGAACTCTCACCCCTTTATGCTGCTACCCTGATCTTAGACTTACAGTCTCCAGAACTACGATAAATAAATTTCTGTTGTTTATAAGCTAACCAGCCTGTGGTATATTCGTATAGCAGAAACAGGCTAATATATCCAGGAAATACATGAGTGCCTAACATTATAGGTGAACAGGCACAAAATTTGGAGATTATATTAATTAGAAATTATACTAAATGTCATTTCATATCTTGTCTTCTCTGTGTATAAAATGGAATAGTTTAAATCTCTCCTTCCCTTCCTAAACTTGAATCCTGAGAATAGATCAAATTCAAATCAAATTATACGCTGTTCGGCATAAAATGTATTCATATTATTTATTTCAGCTGCAAGGTTTTAAACATATGGTTTAACAAATAGTCATTTGTGAACCTCACATTTCTCATTTCTTGAAGATGTTCACACTATTGGGTAACTACGCTTTTTTTAAAGGATGCTGTTTATTTCTTGATTATTTCCTTTGTATAACTTTTTATGAAAAAACAAGATGCAGAGTTTATAGAATGTGTCATTTTATACTTTGTATTTGTACTTCAAATAAAATTTTCCAAAAAGAAAAAAATGAATTCAATATGAAATCAGCTATTTATTCTTAATAAAGAACAAACTGACAGTGATCAAAGGAGTGAGTGGAGTGTGATAATGGAGGAAAGAAGGGGAAGGGACAAGTCAAGGAACACAAATAGAAGACTTATGAGCATGAACAATGGGGTGGGGATTGACTGTGAAAGTGGAGGGGGGCAGGGGAGAGCAATGGGAAAAAAGTAGGACAACTGTAACAGGAAGAAGAAGAAGGAGAAGGAGGAGGAGAAGGGGGAGAAATGATCAACTATTTAATGTTTGCCTAGGTAAACTTATTTGCTATTTACTTAATGAAGGATAGGTCCATGGTGGATGACAATATAACACATACATTTTTACCAACAAACAATTTTGCTTCTGAATAGAGAAGTCTTTAAATTTTAGCTATAGTCTCATATTCACTTCTAAAAATCTTCATTATTATGACAAAATGAAAATAGCATGCTTTTTATATAATAAATAAGACTATTCCCTTTCACTGGGGTATGTCATGAAATTTACTAGTACTGCTACTGAGTGTAACAAAAGTTACTAGTACTAGTAACAAAAGTACTAGTACATAAAAAGTTACTAGTACATTGATGCAATAATTACTAAATTACAAATTGTTAGCAGTTACAGCATGGAAATCTATGTAAAAACACCCTAGAGTTACTACTAATTTCAGTTGGGAGACACATAATTATAAAGCCATCTTTCTAAGTTTGACATATGAAGCACAACACAGTTGGGCTTACTCTATATTCTTTGTCGTATCAACAACCATTTCCCTGAACAATAGCCACACAAAAGCTCACCCTGATCTGGAAAGGTACAAATGCTGCCACTACTCAGTGGCTTTGTGTATGGTTTACCCACATGTAGAAAATACTTTATGCTCCCAAAACACCAACGTGCACATGCATACTTCATAATGCATACCCAGCTGAAGCTCTCTCCTCTCCTCTCCTCTCCTCTCCTCTCCTCTCCTCTCCTCTCCTCTCCTCTCCTCTCCTCTCCTCTCCTCTCCTCTCCTCTCCTCTCCTCTCCTCTCCTCTCCTCTCCTCTCCTCTCCCCTCCCCTCCTCTCCCCTCCCCTCCTCTGTTCTCTCTCATGTACAAACACACACACAACAAGCCAATTATCTATACACGTTTTTTGTGACTCAGTTCTTCAGTAGCAGGTTGATTTTCCATTCCTGGCTGGTCCACATAATTTTTTTACAGACTAAAACTGCTCCATATTCAAATAAATATTTCTATTGTCTTGCCAAATCTGCTTTTCTTCCAAGTCTCTCTCAGTTAAGACATACTACCCTTTCGACATTGTCTAAACTTAAGTTTTGCAAGTCTCTATATTTATCTCAAATATCTAACCCCTTATTGTCTTCATTACTTCTCATATATATAAAATATCACATAATTCTTCTCTTGAACCAAGCTTTTGTTTATATTCATAACTCATTAGAAAGATTAATCTTTCTACTACATTGTACAAACTCCCTCAATCAATTTAATTGTTCACTTTTTCTTTCTTACACTTTGGCTACTATTTATCTTTTACCTTTGAAAAAGTATATATTAATATATCATTAATTTCTAATTCTAATTAAGGTCCAAATAAACCACCAGAAGAGCACCCTCCCTTCTTTCTGACTGTACAGTAAATAAAAAACAATATTGCTTGCTCTGAAAATGGTGAACATTAGTGTCCTTATTAAAGATATAAAGGAGATATGGGTGGTGATGATTATTATATCTTCATTAAATTTTCATTCTGGTTCCTTCAAAATTGGATGGATCCTGGAGACTCACTACAGAATAACTCCAGCTCATCCAAGTGGCTGCTGATTTGGCAAATGAGTTCTTTTCTGCTGCAATCAACAAAGAGGATCTGCAATAGTACTCACTCACATGAAATGGAAAACAGCACACATTTACTGTACTGCTTCAACACTATGTTACCTCTTCTGTTTTTTGTCAATGTGTAGTATGGGAATATCTGGACCACCTTAGCATTGTTGAAGTCATCAGATAGCAATGATATCTTTCAGATCGACCAGGGTAAGCATGAGCGAGTCTGTATGATGGGGGACTCACTAAGAGTCTCCATCATATAGAGGGTGGAAAGTAAAGTTTTTGTAGATCTCATGGTAAGGGGCCCACTAGAATATTGCTTCCAAAGGTAAAGAAAAAATTCTGCATTTTTCATTTCTTTTAACAAAGAAGAAAGAACAATGTATATTATTCCTCCTAGGGTCCTAGAAGTAATTCAGTCAACACCTATGAATACTGTACCAGATGACATGCCAGGTAAAATGGAAAGTTGTTTCTTTGAACAGGGATAAGAGGGAAGAAAAGTGCTCTAAGTCCTCCTGTTTAGGCCATGCAAGCTACATACTCCATGGTGATGAATGTTTCCATGATAAACAAAATAGCAGTGTGGCATTTGTGGCAAATTTGAGAGGTTAGAAATACAATGTAGACACTAGTTTTATGGAGTAAGTCCATATAACCTGCACCAAACAACTTCATGCTTTTTGAAGATGATCATGCATCCAAACTTACCCTAAACTGGGCACTATTTCACTGTACAGGAAACATTAATGTGTGGGCACAACAGCAATCCATTACAATACAAAAACTGAAAATCCAAAATTAATTAGGAACCAAGGCACAGAAAAACTGCATGAATGAGATGATAGCCTAGACCTTCATTTTACTTACCTTGTTTACACCAGCACCTCACCTTCAATTCACACATATATTGTGGTAATATAGGATATCCCCTATGATCAGTTAAAGGAGGAACAAAAATCTCAGCCTCACATTATGGATAGATGGGTTTGGTGTGAGGTAGAAAATATAAAAATTGGATCACAAATTTATTTCAGCTTCATGTATGAATAAACTTGAAGGAAAATAGCAAGAAAAAACCACAATCTCAATGAGCAGAATTTTAGGCAGTGTACCTAGGTATCTACTTTGTATAGAATGAAAAGAGATCTACATTTAGTGTATATATTGATTCATGAAAACTGAGAAGCAGTCTCTCTAGCTGATCAAGAGCCACGAAGGTAAATGGATGAGAGATAACTCATATATTAAAAACATACAAGTTAGTACTATGTGAATGAAGATATAAAATTGAACAACTAGAAATAAATCATAAGATGAACACTAAAAACATACAAAGATATAGAAGCTAAATGATATTTTATTGAACAATGAATGAGTCAACAACAAGATCAAAGAAGAAATAAAAAGATACCTTGAAACAAATGAAAATGAAGACAAAACAATCCAAAATCTGTAGGACACAGGGAAAGCAATCCTAAGAGGGAAATTCATAGCATTACAGGCTTATCTCAAAAAACAAGAAGAAAAAGCTCAAATAAACAATCTAACTTCACACTTAAAAGAACTTGAAAAGGAATAATAAACAAAGTCCAACATGAGTAGAAGGAAGGAGATTAATTAGATCAGAGAAGAAAGAAATGAAAGTTAGTCTAAAAAAGTCTAAAAAATGATACAAAAATTCAATGAATCTAAAAGCTGGTTCTTTGAAGAGATAAACAAGATTTACAAATCTCTAGCCAAACTCATCAAAACAAAACAAAACAAAGAAAAGAATCCAAATAAATAAAATCATAAAATGAAGACAACTGTATTTGAATAACAACAAAAATAAATTAAAAGTAAAAAATCATAAAATGAAAGAAGAGAAATAACAAATGACAGCAAAAATATATAAAGAATTATAAGAAAATATTATGAACAATAACATGCCAACAAACTAGGCAATCTGGATGAAATAGATAAATTCCAAAAACATAACATTTTCCAAAAATAAATCAGGGAAAGTCAGAGAATCTGAATAGATAGAAATTACAACAAATGAAATTGAAACAATAATAAAAAAACCTCCCAACAAACAAAAGTCCTGGACCATATAGATTCACAGCTGAATCTTACCAAACATTCCTAGAAGAACTAACACCTCTCCTCAAACTATTTCATAAAATTCAAAATGAAGGAAGTCTCTCAAACTCATTTTACAACATCAGAATTATCCTAATTCTAAAATCAAATAGGTACTACAGAGAAAGAAAATTGTAAGTCAACGTAACATAGATGCTAAAATACTCAACAAAATATTAGCAGACTGATACAGAAATTCATCATAAAGATCACACACCATGATCAAGTGGGATTGATTCTGGGAATGCAAGGTTGGTAGAATATTCGCAAATCAATAATGTGATTCACCACATATGTGGAGTTAAAATATGATTCACCAAACAAAATATGTAGGATTAAAACCACATGATTATATCAATAGATGCAGAAAAAGTTTTTGATACAATTCATCATCCATTTATTATAAAAACTGAGAAAATTGGGAATAGAATGAACATACCTAACCATAATAAAGGCCATGTGTGACAAATCCACTGCCAGCACCATACACAATAGGCAAAAACTGTAAGAATTCCCCTTAAGATCAGAAATAGGACCAGGATGTCCATTTTTGCCTCTTTTATTCAACATAGTACTGGAAGCCCTGGACACAGCAATTAGACAAGAAGAAGAGATAAAAGGCATTAAAATTATAAAGAAAGAAATAAAACTGTCTTTATTTGCAGATGACATGAGAATCTTAAAGATTCCACCAAGAAACTACTACAACTGATAAATGAATTCATCAAGGTAGCAGGATGCAAAATTAATATTCAGATATCAGTTGCATTTTTATATGCCAATTATTATCTAATAGAAAAGGAAATTAAGAAAACAATCTCATTCACAATTACTTCAAAAAGAATAAAATACCTAGGAACAAACCTAAAAAAAAATGTAAAAGATCTTTACTTGGAAAATTATAAGACACTGAAAACAGAAATTGAAGAAGATACAAATAAGTGGAAGTACATACTATGTTCATGGATAGGATGAATTAACATCATTAAAATGTCCATACTACCCAAAACAATCTATAGATTCAGTGTAATTCCTGTCAAGATTCCAATGACATATTTCACAGAAATAGAACAAATATTTTAAAAATTTATATGGAACCACAAAAGGCCCTGCATGGCGACAATGATCCTGAAATTAAAGAACCAAGTTGTAGGTATCACACTACCTAATATCAAACTATACTACAAGACCATAGTAATCAAAAGAGCTTAGTGCTGGCAAAAAAAAAAAAAAAAAAAACAGACACAGAGATCAATGGGATAGAGTACAGAGCCCCAAAACACACCCACACATTTATAGACTACTAATATTCAACAGAGGAAACAAGAACATACAATGGGATAAAGATAGTTTATTCAATAAGTGGTATTGGGAAAATTGGACAGATATGTCAGAAAAATGAAACTAGGCCACCTTCTTATACCACACACAAGAATGAATTCAAAATGGATCAAAGACTTAAATGTTAGGCCCAAACCATAAAAATCTTAGAGGAAATCATGGGCAGCAGCATCTCAGACATTGCTTGTAGAAATTTTTTTTCAGATATATCTCCCCAGAGATGGGAAAAAAAAGAAAAAATAAAGAAATGGAACTTCATCAAACCAAAGGTTTTTGCACAGCAAAGGAAATAACAACAACAACAAAAAAAGACAAGCCACAGAATGGAAGAGTATATTCACCAATACATCTGATAGGGGATTAATATCCAGAATTTATAAAGCACTTAAAAAATGCAAAACCCAAAAAAACAAACAATTAAGTTAAAAATGGGCTAAATGACTTGAATAGACAATTATCCAAAGAGCATACAGATAGCCAATAGACATATGAAAAGATGCTCAACATCACAAGTCATCAGAGAAATTAAAATAAAAACCGCAATGAGATACCATCTCACACCTGTCAGAATGGTTATCATCAATAAATCAATGAAAAAGTGCAGGCGAGGTTGTGGAAAAGGGGAACAATTTTGCACTTTTGGTGGGAATCCAGACTGGTGCATGCACTGTGGAAAGCAGTCTGGAGATACCTCAAAAATTTAAAAATGGATCTGCCTTTGACCCAGCATTCCACTTGTAGGAATATATCTGAAGAAACACAAAACACCAATTCAAAAGAACATAAGCACCTCTATGTTCAGTGCAGCATTATTTACAATCACCAAGATATGGAAGCAGCCCAAGTGTCCAAGAGATGAGTGGATAAAAAAAACTATGGTACATTTACATAATGGAATTCTATTCAGCCATAAAAAAATTTTTTACCCATTGCAATAGTATGAATGGATCTGGAGAACTTTATGCTAAGTGAAATAAGTCAGTCAGAGAAAGACAAATACTGTAGTATTTCACTCATATGTGCAATATAACCAACAAACTGAACTAACAAAACAGAGACAGACTCATAGATGGAAATACAGATGGAAGAACCCATGACAGCCAGTGGGGGGAGGGGAGTTAGGGGTGGAGGGATTGAGCAAAAAGGATAAAGGACTCATGGATGTGAACAACAGTGAGATGCTTGTTGTGGGGAGGGGGTTATAAGGTGATTAAATGGTAATGGAAAATATAATAAAGATTGTTTATTTTGAAAAAGGTCTGAAAAATTCTGACACAAAAGTGAAAACAGGTAATTAAATAGACAAAATGATTTATCTAATTGCTATTAACCACACCTTGTTTGCAGCTACTCCATTGCTGACATAAGCGACACATGGACAAAGTAGCCATGATGGCAGAGATCAAGATTATTAACGAGCTCATGGCCTTCCACTTACTAAGGCTAATCTAGTTACTGCTTCTTCTGAATGTTAAACATGACAACAACAGAGACCAATGCACTATTCTCAAGGAGCTCAAATAGTCACAGATTGGCAAGTCACTTTGGACCCCTTCCTTCCTTTAAAAAAGGCTATGACTTTGTTATAGAAATAGGTCTGTTCTGGCTATGAATTTGCCTTTTCTATCCACAGAACATCAGCTAGGACAATTCTTCAGGGATTGTTCTCACTAGGGAAACCACTTTACAGTGAAGGGGTTTTGGGAGACAGTCCTTGTACATGAAGTTCACTGGTCTCACTGTTTATATACCATCCAGAACATTGGAACATTGGAATGACCTATTGAAGTACCCACACAAAAGCAATATCCTGTGAGATGAGGGCAACATTCCTCAAGATGTATTAAGTTAATTTTTTTAGTGTATATATATTTAGTAAGAAAAGTATACAAGTCTGAGAACCAGTGGATTAAGGGGTGGCCCTACTTACAATCACTCTCATTGACCTACTGGTGAATTTTCACTTATTGTAACTGAGTTATGCAGAGTTAGAGATCCTGTTCCCTAAATTACAGGAGTTGATATTCTCTCTAACAAAGCAAAGTTCTCATTCAGGTATACCTACGGATATTACCTGGGAACCTTGGGTACCTAGCATTCAAGGATCCAGTTGGCAAGTAGAGGAATCACAGTTGTGTCAGTAGCAAGTGACCATGGTCAGCAGAAGTCTTGGCTACTATTATTATACAATGTACAAGAGATAAGTAGGAATATGTGAAGAGCTCAGAAGATCCTCTTGAGTGGTCAAGCTCAGACTTCATGAGTCATACCACCAAGTAGCCACCTAGATTAACAGGGGTAATTGACTCAGGGCACATTGCATTAGGAATAGAGAGTGGAGGTGTAAAACAATGAGCTGTATTTGTATCCTTAAGATTATATGGAGCAATGAAGATTTTAGTTTCTCCATTAACATTCTTCTTCTAAATCTCATCTCCATATCAGGAAGAGAGGTCCATTATGTTTTCAAAGGAGTTGCTCCCAAAGTGTGGAAAAGTGGATCACAGTGTCCCAAAGAAAAAGTGTGTCATATATGTAGATACACTATCATATGCCCTTTCCAGAAAATACTTTTGCCCAACTGTAAGGAGTATAGTAAACTGAGATTCTTTAGTTGTTTGCTCTTTTAAGGTTGTGTTAGCTTTCTAGCCAAAGTTGCGGTCATCTCAGAGAAGTCTTCAGCTAATAATTGAGCAAGAAAAATGATAGTATATGAGTCTAGCTATTATCACATGCTCTGCTTTCTGCATCAGAGCTCCCTCTTGGTCTACCACATTTTGTAATATCTGCAACACACCTTATTATAACAAGCCCACTCCATTTCTAGAGAAAGGAACAGAGACCTCATGACACAATGAAAAAATGTCACCATTTTTTTCCCCAAAGAAGAGCATTTGCTGTGGGGTGTATTGGTATAGACACTTTCTAAAAATACTGTCTGCTACACCAAAGAAAAAAAGAGGTTCTCATATTTGTTTTATAAAAATAAATAGCTACTTCCAGCCAGATAGAGGCATAGGTAGACACACTGTGCCTCCTCACACAACCAAAAGAAGGACAACAACAAATTTAAAAACAAAAAACAACCAGAACTCACAGAAAATCAAAATATATGGAAGTCCAAAACCAAGGGGTTAAAGAAAAAACATTCATCCAGACCAGTAGCGGAGTGGAGATGGGAAGCTGGGTGGAGAGGACTCAAAACAAGGAAGTGGCTGGAGGACTGGGCAAGGCAACAGCTTGAATACTGGGTGATTACACATTCCTATGCAGATAAACTGGGAGGAACAACTGGGGAGAGAGATAGACCACACAACACAGGGTTCCAGTGCAGGGGAATAAACCCTCAAAGCCTTGGACTGAAAAGATCTGTGGGGGTTGAGGCGTCAGTGGGAGAAACTCCCAGCCTCATGCAAGGGTTCACTGGAGAGACCCAGAGGGTCCTAGAAAGTACACAAACCCACCCACCTGAAAATCAACACTAGAAAGACCCAATTTGATTATGGGTAGCTGGGGAAGTGACTGAAAACATGGAGACAGCAGAGCAAGTGGCAATGTTTCCTCTTGGGCCCCTCCCCCACATACAGTGTCACAACATGGGTTGCCTGACCCTGGTGAACACCTAAGGCTCCACCCCTCACTGGGTTACAGGTATGCTGAAACCAAATGAAAAAAAAAAAAATGGTCAAAAGGAAAGAACAGATCAAAGCTCCAGAAAAAATATAACTAAGTGATGAAGAGATAGCCAACCTATCAGATGCACAGTTCAAAACACTGGTAATCATGATGCTCGCAAAATTGGTTGAATATTGTTGCAAATTGGAGGACAAAATGAAGGCTATGAAAAGTGAAATGAAGGAAAATGTATAGGTAACCAGCAATGATGGGCAAGAAACTGGGACTCAACAGTTTGGAGCAGAAGGAAGAAATAAACATTCAACCAGAACAGAATGAAAAGGACAAGAATTCAAAAAAAATGAAGAGAGGTGTAGGAACCTCCAGGGTAACTCTAAACATTCCAACATCTGAATCATAGGGATACTGGAAGGAGAAGAGAAAGAGCAAGAAAATGAATACTTATTTGAACAAATAAAGGAGCAGAACTTCCCCAATCTGTCAAGGGAAATAGACTTCCAGGAAGTCCAGGAAGCTCAGAGAGTCCCAAAGAAGTTGGGCCCAAGGAAGCATACACCAAAGCCCATCATAATTACTTTACCCAAGATTAAAGAGAAGAACAGAATCTTAAAAGCAGCAAGAGAAAAGGAGACAGTTACCTAAAAAGGAGTCCCCATAAGGCTGTCAGCTGATTTCTCAAAAGTAAACCTTGCAGATAAGACGGGGCTATAATAAAGTGTTCAATGTTATGAAAAGCAAGGACCTACATCCAAGATTACTCTATCCAGAAAAGCTATCATTTAGAATGAAAGGGCAGATAAAGTGCTTCACAGATAATATCAAATTAAAGGAGTTCATCATCACCCAGCTCTTATTATACGAAATGTTAAAGGGATTTATTGAAAAAAAGAAGATAAAAAATATGAACAGTAAAATAACAACAAATTCACAACTATCAACAATCAAACCTAAAGAGGAACAAAAACAATAATGAACTAAGCAAACAACTAAAACGGGAACAGAATCACAGAAATGGAGATCACATGGAGGGTTTTCAGCAAAGAAGGGAAGAAGGGGAGTGGGGGGAAAGGAACAGGGAGTAAGTAGCATAAATAGTAGGTAGAAAATAGGGGGAGGTTAATAATAGTAAAGGAAATGTAGAAGCCAAGGAACTTATATGTACCACCCATGGACATGGATAAAGGGGGGAATGTGTGGGGGAAAGGGTGTGCAGGGTGGAGGGGAATAAAGGGGGCAAATGGGACAACTACAATAGCATAATCAATCAAATATATTTAAATAAATAAATAAATAAATATATCTACATTCATATGGTAATTTTTCTCCTTTCTTGTAATAAAAATAGAAAATGAGCATTTCTTCCTTTCTAAGGCCAGCTCTGTTCTTAGTTCCAGATTTTATTCCTTCTTACCTTCTTGGTGGTTTTTCTCTGTAATTTAATTCTTTATGTGTCTATCCCATATCTTTGAAATTGTTCTTTCTAAGATTATTGTACCCACCATACATTTAAATTATGTTTACCTCCTTAAATATAAAAACAAATTCCATTTTCTGACCCTAAACATCCCTCCTCCAGTGCAGCATCTTTCTTCCTGTTTAGAGCCAAATATCTTAAAAGTACCATCTATACTAAAAACATAGCTTTACATACATTTAAAGTATCACTCAATCTACTACATATTTAATATTCTAGTTTTACCATTCCCATTAAACCCACTCATTATGAGGTTTACAAAACTTCTTTGAAGATACTTTCAAAAGTTTTGGCTAATAATCAATCACACCTGACTTCTCTTTGTTTTTTTATACTTTTGACTTCATCTTCCTTCTTGAATATCTTCTTTGTAGTACTCTCCTGATTATTCTATTTCCCTTGTTGCTCCTTGTTTATATGAGGTCTATCTGGAAAAAGTACAGCCATTGTTAATAAAACAAGAATTATTGGCATGACATCAATGTAGCCTGGCAGCCAAGGAGAGTGGACTGGAATGCGCATGTGTAAATAATGACAACTTCACTGACTAGTCAGTAGGGATGGTAGATGCCATTGAGTGAGCATGTATACTGTGTGGCCATCATATTTAAAATGATGGAATTAGTAGGTCAACACATCTGCATCTAATTTTGCATTAAGCTTGAGCATCCCTCCATAGAAACTATTCGAATGATACAGAAGGCCATAGCTATGGGCAACTAGTGATTGACAGCTTCATCAGGACAACACACCTGCTCATGCATCATATTTTGTGCAATTTTTTGGCAAAACATGAAATCACCCAAGTGACTCAGCCACACTACAGCCTTGTGACTTCTGGCTTTTCCCAAAACTGAAATCACCTTTGCAAGGGAAGAAATTTCAGACCATTGATGAGATTCAGGAAAGTATGACGGGGCAGTTGATGATGATTGGGAGAATGTTTGAGGTCCCATGATGTCTACCATGAAGGGGACTGGGATGTTATTGTCTTATGTACAATGTTTCTTCTGTCTTTTATGTTCTTCAGTAGATATCTCTATTTGTTATATTGCATGGCTGGATACATTCTGGACAGATCCCATATGTCCTTCTTTTTCCCATATATTAAATAATGATAACATTTATTTTTCTTTCAATTTAGTCTTCTTTGATGATTTAAACCCATGCTTTTATTTGTTCCCTATAAACTCAATGATTCCTAGATCTGTTCCTTCTATACTCTAGGTCTCTTCAGAGTTATTTTTCCCCAACCAACCTTCTTTTGTTCTATTTCATTTTTTATCTACTTCTAAGATTATACATACCGTATATACACTAAGTTATATGTATTTATTCCTATCTCACTGTCCATGCCATATTTTAAGAAGGGGAATAATCCCTTCTCAATTGTGGTAGCAAATGCCCTAAATATACATGTTTTGGATGAGTGCCCCTAATCTCTACCTTGAAATAGCTTAATGGATCAAAGTTAGACATCCGTATCAAGCCCTATAGCATAGGGCTTGACTCAAAAGATGAACTGTACCAATTAAATTCTCATTTGGGATCTTTCACTTGTTTCTCAACAGAAATATTTTATTCATCAAATGATAGAATGAATGGTCCATGTGTCATGGCACGCTATAATTTATCTGTGTAGTTTAGTCTCTTGAAAATTTCCCAAATTTGTTCTCGCTTCTCCAGAACAGTTGACCTGAACTGACATTTCTGGCCAGTTATTACTGAACATCTTTCTCTCTTCTTCATCTATCCTTATTCACTAGGTATCCTCATCTCTATGAGTACCCCCAGAGGAAATAATGATACTTATTAGGCACCACTGTTTCATATGCTCAGTATTTTCAATTACATTTACAGTTCTTGAGATGTATTTGGGGGCACAATAAACAGCACAGTGTGAAGTATAAGGAAAGAAATATCTGTAGATAACCAACATTTATCTGAGTTCTTTTGTAATAAGAAACACACTCAAGTAACCCTACTTCATATAATACTTTCTTTAATAAGGGGGGGGTAATTTTACAGGATTACAGGTCTCTATAAACAAATTATTTAGCTCAACCTCAGGAAAACTAGAACAGAATGAAAAGTAATCCTGGGGATCTTGGAATATTCAGTTTTTTTCTTGGTTCTGCTCCTTACTATGTCACTTCTCCATTTATTATTTTTTCCTCTTTTTATGTATACCTCCTTAAATATTTTTACTTTAAATACCTCCTATATTTTTCTTACTTATAGTGTCTGCTTCTCACATTCCTCATTGGAATCAATGTCTGCATCTTTCAAGCTTCAGCTTGTTGCAAATTCTTTTCCTTGATTAATATTTTTTCATATTTCTAAAACACAACGTGATTAGATTAGCAAAGAATAGTCTTAGCTTATATTAACAGAGTATATACTATGATCCAGGGTACATTATTTAGTGGGGACATTTTTATTCTTATTATATAATTTGTTAGAAGAAAACATTTAAACTCAGATAAGTTATTCATTCCAGTCCAAGCTCAAAAAAAAAAAAAAAAGAGAGAGAGACAGAGAGATAAAACTTCAGGCTTTTCAAGCATAAGCTTATGCATTTTATTACTTTACCACACTACTTATTTTGAGATGATTAGTGTTAGCTAAGTTGGGTGGAGTGGCATGGTACAAATTATGATGGCATGGAATTAATCTATACAAGAGCTTCATGAGCACTAATTTCCTTTAGAAGTAGTTTGGATGGACAGATTAAAAAAAACGGAAATAGTGCAGTTTGCCAAGCTAAGGAATTTATTCTAAATTATAAACCAATTATGAAGGCTTAATTTTTGGAGACCATTTTGAAGCCATTGAATTTCTTGTTTAGTGAACACTACAGAAAAGTAAAGGAACAAATAAAATGGCATGTGGCGGTGGATGGCCCATGTTTGCACACCTGCATAAGTCCTTAACCACTCTGAGTTAAGCAATATTTGGGGTGAACAAAATAAGTAATGTTCCCTGCTTTCTAAGAGGTTAGTCATTGGAGCAGAAACTGAAAATGACAGTTATCCAGGGAGGACACATTAAATTACTGAACATGATTTCCAGGCCAGAGAGGAAGTCCTGTGAAATCACATAGACATGAAGAGGTGAGAAGATGAAAGAAAGATTGTGTCACTGGTTCTCTTTTTCATACTTATAGCCTCTACTTTTTCTGAAAAGAATGGGACTATACTCCATAAGTTAATTGAACTTCCCAATCCCTGCCATACTTTATCTTCTAAGACTTTCTGTCACCATCTTTCTTACAGCAAACATTTGTGTTTTTTATTACCTTTTATGGTTAGTCCAATACTGTTTACTTGTATCATATTCTCTATAACATTGTGTCCTATTATATTTTGTTCTTTTATTTTTCATTTGTATGTCATCTATGGCACCTCTTTAAAAATACACTAAAAATAAATCCTAAGTAAATATAAAAAATGAATTAATACCTAGTTCTTTGGATTTTACATTACTAAGAGTAGGCATAGCTTACTTAGGAAAGAATGTCCCAATATCATTTTTGAAACTATAGCCTTTTAGAAAATATCAGGAAGAACTGGCAAATTGAGACACTAATGGGTCACCAATGTCATTAATGAAAATGGGTAAGTGTCAAGAGTGTTCAGGTCAGATTTTGAAGAAGAGAGCATAATATTGGTATAGACCAAAGAAAGCTGAGGATCCCAAAACAGGATAAATTATAAGAGAAGACAATATTCTAACAGTCTGGAAGCAACAATAAATTACAAGAGGTACCCTCTCAAGTAAAACTAATTGTTATAATATTTTTATTTCTAAGATTCTAAGATGCGTACTTTACTTCCATTATCATCTAGTGAACCATACAACTCTATTTGTAGCTTCATCAATTGAACATCACAGGGTTTTTCTCTTATCACTATTTCTAAGGTCAATCACTCTGCTGCAAACATAGTCATAAACATGCTTGCAAATTAATGATTGAATAAATAGCAAGAATGTGTACATGCATGTATTAATGAGTATGCCAGTACCACTCCTGTTCTCTTGATTGATGGAAAATAAGAAATAAAGTATGATCTTAACTGTAAAGGTTTGCAAGGGATGGAGTGTCCTTTTATAATTTTTTGAGAAGGTAAAATGAATATATTTCAGAATAGAAAGATAATTTTTATTATATTCTCCTGAGAAATCAGAGTAAAATGTTTCTCATTTCTCATCCTTAAACTCATTTTTTTTTCTATGTAGGTATGAGAATACATGATTATCAATGTTCATGTGCTACATCTTGGCAGAGATGTTATGTGGAGAGAAGTAGTAAGGATAACAGGCTTCCTAAAGAGGTCTGGTACTCTCATTCTTCCTCTGGCTTATAACCTTTCTCCTGGTCCCCAGCCAAGTTGTTGTAAGAGACTTTGTATCCAGAATCCCACTGTTAGAAGAAATAGGATATGTTGTCTACATGTACTCTATTTCTTATCATAATTATGATTTTTCTGTTTTCAGAGATAGGCCATATTTTTTAAATGGAGCAAAAAGGAAAAGGAACTCATGGACATGGACAACAACATGGTGATTGTGGAGGGGAGAGGGGTATAAAGGGGATAAATGGTATTGGAAAGAATATAATAAAATATAAAAAGAAAAAATAGAGACAAGTATTAAAGTAAGAAACAGGTAAAGCTATAAAATAAAACCAATCTAAAATGTCTCAATAATATTTTAACTCTTTTTTCAAAATATAATTAAACATACCAGACCATCAGGAAAAATACCTTTTGAAGGTGTGAAATATATTACCATTGTGGTTCTGAATGAGAATTAAGTTGATTCTCTAGTATCAAAGAGGTATGATTCTATATGTAAATAAATAATTGAAGGAATGAGCTATTTCTGCTGCAGCTAATGACACTTAAGAATGACACTTACAGAAAATAGTGTTTAAGTAAAAAACTGTTCATTTCAAATATTGCCTTAGATTTGAAGTTGTTACATTATACAGAAAAGCTTCTGTTAGAACTTGTGATACCTATTTTACATTTCCAACAGCTAGTCATTTCTTATAATCCAAGGTTGATTCTTTCAATTTATAATTGTTATTTATGAAGTTGTCAGAGGTGTTAATAAACACATATTAATAAAACTCTTGTATCTATTTGAATACTTAACAAACTAATGGTTCAAAAGCAGTGAACATATTCAACTGGGCAAAGTTAAAAAAATATGCCTATAACACTTCCCTCAATTAGGGATACAAAGCACCTAAGGCTTAAGGTAGGATTATAAATTTTATAATTCTATGCCAAGACCAACTATAGTGCAGGATCCAGATTTTTGCTAAAGAATGTTATGTTGTAGAAGGGTAACATGCATAGACTTCACTGCAACTGTATCCAAAGTTTAATATTTCTGGTTGATGTTATGTGTTTTCTCTAATATTTGTTTGCTTGATTTACCCTGCATATTTATGTCTTAATTCCACCCAAAAGTTGTGTGTCTGTGTTTGGAGGTTGTATTGAAGTAAAGATGTGTATATTTGTGAGTCTCATGAATTATGATAGTATTAAATAAATTGTCTATAATGTGGAAAAGGTACACTTGAGCAGTTTCTACAATCATGCTTTAATGACCACATGGTATGTTGTTGATGAAATGTCCAGATGGAATTCTAGAAGCCACTATAGTCCAGTGTATTAACAAACCAGTGGATGTGCTTCCCTCCAGCTGTGCATTCTGAGTGGATTTTCTGATTGGTAGTCAGAACCCTATTTCAGCTTTCTGGTTTCTGTGTCTCTTCACATTGGATACACTCTCACCAATGATTTGCTTATGCTCAGTTCTTTCCAAAATGTTGACTTTTAACAAATCAGGCTATTTCTTACCAAGTATTGTCTCAAAGATAAAATATGGATCAGAAATTAATTTTTTGATATTTTTGTAGAGCTAATTATTCATCTGAATTATATGGATCTAATCTGGGCATTCAGCCCTCTGGAAAAAATGTTAAAATACATAAATGAATTTTAGAAGATGTTTAGGCAAGTATAATACATTCTGTCCTTGTCCTAGGATGCTGAATAAATTGAGGAGTGCGTGAACAGGAAAGAGGGACGGTGACAAAAAAGGAGACATAAATAGAAGGAATGGGAAAGAGACCAGAACAGGTGTCAGAGAAAAGTAGGTTTGGCCAAATTATGTCAAGATTTTGGAAGAAGGACAAGGGGAACAAAACACTGGCTATTAGTCATGTGTTTTTGTAGGAATATAAACAAAAGTAGTGTTCAAGTAAGAGCCGGTGTCTTAACCCAAGAAAAAGAAATGACATAAGCTATTTATGTGAAATTAATGTGCATTACTTGTACCCAGAGGAAAGAAAAGCAAAACAATTCTTCCAACAATACTAAAATACAATCTGAGTTCTCTATGAATATTTCACAAGCTACATACAGAGATAATATTAGATTACATATGACATCAGGAAGTTATGAACATATTTCATTAGTACAAGTAAATGATGTAGATTTAGTTCAACACCCATGATATTCTTTACTAAAATATTTTTATACCCAGCAATACCTTAAATTATCCCTGGTACAATTAAAAACTTTAAAACCAAATGGTTTTTTGTTAACAATTTAGCAGACAAATTTGATGTCATTGGATTTAAAATGAACATTTGGACTGAGGCCCCTGCAGGATAAACATAATGTTTAAAGGCATCTGGATCTGTCAGTGCTTAAATCAGAGTTGCCTGCTATCACCATCATAGGATAATGATTTGAAGTCATTACCATTACATGGCCAAAAGTGACCTTGATAACTTTTCATACTTTTTCCAAGTATTTTTTTCAAGTTGGATAAAATGTGTTCTCTAAATTTACATTTTAAACATTTAAGGAAACAAAAAGTAAGTAAAATTCAGTAGAATAGATAAAATATCATTTTTCTATAAAAGTTAACTACAATTTGATCCAGGCCATTATACTTGAGATCATCGAAATAATGCAGCAAATATTAAAATCTGGTTTTTATATAGAAATTATTTTTTGTATCATAATATGTGATTATTGTCACTTAATCAAAAGAGATCCAGGTTAAGCCATATAAAATGGCCAATAGTTCACCATACCTAACCTACATAAATGACATTTTGTATGATTTAACATAATGTGTATGTAGTTTAAAGGAGGATGTAATGAATCCTTATCGCTGGATTTTTTAAGAAATAAAACACCACCAAAAATACAGGTAATTAATCGTATTATTCTAGTTCTCTAAACATTCATTTTCTTTTACTTAAAAATGGAGTGTCAATTTCCTAACATATATTAGATTTGCCACTATATAAGGTCTGTCCTGAAGGGATTCAGACATGTAATATGAAAAATAAAGATATTTATTGGAGAAGATACAAGATACAAGAAACATTGTACATAGGACAATGATGCCTCAGTGCCTTTCTAAGTAGGCACCTTGGGACCTCACAGTTTTCCCTATCACCATAAACTGCCCTGTCATACTTTCCTGAATCTCAATGATGGTCTGAAATCTCTTCCTTTTCAAAGATGATTTTAGTTTTGGGAAAAGCCAGAAGTCACAGGGTGCCAAGTCTGGGCTGTACTGGGGCTGAGTCACCTTGGTGATTTCGTGTTTTGACAAAAAACTCATGCACTAGATGAGTGGGTTCACTATCATGATGAAGCTGCCAATCCATGGTTTCAGCCTTCAGAATCATCTGCAACAGAGGATTCAAATTTATTGCAAAATTTGATGCAGATTCATTGCTCTACTTGCTCAGTTGTTTGGAATGCAATGGCCATACTCTAACATCCCCACTGATTAGTAGAGGGAAGTAGTCATTGTTCATGTATTCCTATTCCAATCTACTCTCCTTGGCTGCCAGGTTATATTGATGTTGCCCAAACCATTCTCATTATGTTAACAATGGCTCCACTTTTTTGCAAACAGACCTCATATATATACATGGTCCTATCAATTTTACATTTTACATTTTGAAGTTTATTATGTAACTCCATTTTTAGATCTGTCAAATCTTTGTGAAATTACTCTCTACTCAATTCTAGCACTACATTCTAATCATAAAGACAGTCTTTAAACATATTTTTACTAGTTTTCTTTTGATAATTTTTTGTATAACATTTTATTTTTAATCTTTGTCATTTTGTTTTTTCTATGTTTTTTTAAATTAAATTTTTTAAAAGATTTGTTTATTTACCTTTAGAAAGAGGGGAAAAGAGGGAGAAAGAGAGGGAGAGAGACATCAATGTGTGGTTGCCTCTCTCATGCCCCCTACTGGGGACCTGGCCTGCAACCCAGGCATGTGTCCTAACTCTGATTGAACCAGTGACCCTTTGGTTCACAGGCCAGCACTCAGTCCACTGAGCCACACCAGTCAGGGCTCTATGTCATTCTGTGTTAGACATATTTCAATGATTTAATTGATTAAATTCAAGTATATTATCACTGTTTTTTTTAATGTAGAAATGAATGTCTTTATGTTGACTAGGATTATTGACCTATTTGAATTTGTCACTTTATTTCCTACATTATCTGTTCTTCTTGTTCTAGTCTTTCTTTTTCTTTTATTTTTTCAACTTAATTTTCTGTCTTTTGTCTTTTCTCTACTAGTTTGATAGATATATACTTTTTATTCTTTAAGTGATCATAATGGAAAATTTTAATCTACATATTGAATGTTATAACATCAAAATTAAATCAAAACCTTTTCATTGAACAAAACAATGATAGGACCAATCATTGAAATGCATTTTTATCATTTTCTTTATATTTTGAACTCTTTACAAAAATTACCTTTAAAATATAAAGACTTGATAAAATGTACTAAAGAAAAAAATAGGATTTAGTCTAAAAGATGGCTTTCACCTTACAGGTGAAGATTTTGTGTATTGATTTCTTTAAACGGTCACTCATTGAACATTCATTTCTAAACACTGCTTTAGAACATAGTGATAACATAGTGAAAAAGAATCTGCCCTCAGGGATTTTATAATGTAGTAGGGGAGACAGATAATATACAAAAAACCAGGTTCTGAAATTATCAGTATTCTTAGTTAAGGTTTGGATAAGTATGTAGTAATGTCCTCAGTCACTCTGAGTAGACTTCTTTCAATTGCCTTTATGGTGTTCCTCATTTTTCATGTAGATTTTTAAGAAATATTTATGCTATATTTATGATATGTTATTCTTATGTATCAAGTCATGTATAAAAATCTTATGTGAAATCTTTAGAAATCATAGTAAAAACAAACACTTTAGAAGATAACAAACAACAAAATATTAAATAAGACTTTTCTTACCTCCAAATTTGTACAAGAACATTCATTTTAGTGCTTGTGTATCCTAAAGAGTACTCAGACATCATCAAAAGTGACAAAACTGCCTATTCACCTGGTGATTCTGTTGCTGAGTGCCTCTCTTCCAGCTCCAGCCTGTATTTGAAGGAAACTGACAGTGATCTTGCAGAATTTCTGGGGAGAAATATTTGTGTGACAAAGTGTCAGGGTTCTATGATTCTCTGAAGCCTTTTCGACATTTGCCACAGACTTCTACTTTTATTTCAAGACAAGTGAAAAAAGTTTTCATAGAATTGTTTGGATGCTTGATACAGTTGCCCTGGAGATTCAGGGACATGGAGCTGTCTCTGACTCTCATCCAAATGAAGCAAGTTGGAATAAACCAGCTGAATCTGCTCTTAAGAAAAAATAGAGATGCCTTTTGAATGGCCTGACCTCTCAATTCTTGGTAACAATAAAGAACTGAGTTTTTCATGGTTTTAGTGTTGATGTAGAAAGTAGCTAAGCTCAAGTCTCTTGTGAGGACCCTATGCAAGAGTAATGCCTGCCTAGGTATGATGACTGTGACAGATTACATGTGTGGTGGCCTTCCAGAAGCAGCAGATTAGGGAGTAGTTTTAAACAGTTCACAATTAAGAAGACCATAATTAGGACTTCTGCCCACATTAATTTTAGTAGCTACTCATCACCATTTTATCTCCACTTTCATTCTTGCCCCAGATCTAAGGGGAACCAATTGCAGCAGAAGCAGTAAAGGAGGACTAGAACCAGGAAGTGGAGAAACCTACTAATCCTGTTTCTCTCCTCCAGGAATTGCCATGAATCAGAAAGAGGTCTGGAAGCAATAATATTTTGAAACAGATGAATGATAGATAATTCTACATTAGATTCAACAGGATTTTAAAAAACATTTTATTTATTTATTTTTAGAGAGGGAAGGAAGGGAGAAAGGGAGAGAGAAACATCAATATGCTGTTGGTGGGGTTCATGGCCTGCAACCCAGGCATGTACCCTGGCTGGGAATCAAACCTGCGGCACTTTGGTTCACAGCCTGAGCTCAATCCACTGAGCTACGCCAGCCAGGGCTTCAACAGGATGCTTAATGCCTAGAATTTAGGATGTTATAAATAGCAGGCGGTGACCAGAAATGTTATGGAATGTATTTAAAATTTTTCAGAGGTGGCAAAGGACCTCCAAAAATTTATGTGAGAAAAATATAATTTTTGTTTCCTATGCTTCATCTAGTCCATTTGAATCAAACTGTTTAAATAAGCCAGCCCAAGAAAGACAAATGCTATATGATCTCACTTCTATGTGGAATCTAGTGAGCAAAATAAACTGATGAACAAAAGAGTACCAGAGGCATGGATACATAGAACTGACATATCTCACTCAGAGGGCAGGGTTGGAGAAGGCTGGAAGAAATTAGCCAAAGAATTTATAGGCAAATACGCACAGCCCATGGACAAAGACCACAGTGTGGTGAAAGCCAAAGGACGGGGCAGGGGCTGGATGGAGGTGGGCAAATTGTGGGGAATGGAGGACATCTGTAATAGTGTCAACAATAAAAATTTTTAAAAGTAAGCATAAATAAATGTGTAAATGTTAAAAAGCAGTATTTTATTATCTCTCTTAAATTCACAAGTGGTCAAAATTTCAGCCCAAATTTTGCTTTTTATTCCAAATGAATTTACTGAAGGTGTCAAAAATTAGTTTACCAAATTTTCCTGAAAGTCATAGGCAACAACTTATACAAATTGGAGTTTAAATATATTTGGCAATAAAGGTTTACCTTGAATTTTTCTTCTCCCCAAATACATCTATCCTTCATAGCTCTGTGTTCAGAAATTGGGTACAAATGTAAAAGGTGAGGTTATAAACATTTCTAAAGAAAGTTAGGGATACTTAACTATTGTGCTTATTCCAGGCTTACACTGGTTAATGAAATGACCAAAGAGAAGACCATAATAATAATGGTAATACTAGGTATGCCATTAGTAGTTCAAATGATTTATATAGGCAGATTAAGGTAAGA